>NC_142202.1:58390090-59015090 GCF_049639895.1 Pseudopodoces humilis
GTGATGAAATTGCAGTGGGATGGGGTTTTAGATTTGTTAGTTCATCTTGTGTTTGCTCTTTTGTTTTTGAAGTGTTCAGGCACTTCCCCCTCTCCAAGGAGTACTTGTAAGACCTATTTCTCAAATGGAGGAGGTATCTAGTCACCACAGAATGATGGGAAGCTTGGTAAAATTCAAACAGATTTCAGAGTAGATTGAAATGTAACTAGAAAATAATAGTTTTCTCCTCATGGGATTAAAAATAAATGTTGCTTGTAGGTTTTGGAGCAGGACATGCTATAAATATTTGGTCCACCTTTCAGATAGCCTGAGCTAAGATTTCATTACATATCTCTAAAGAATATCATCCACAGAAAATTTTGAATCATTAACCTACAAATTTTAACCTCAAAAGAGTCTCTTGCCTCAAGGAGGTTTATTTTCAGTTTGTGGAATTGCTAGACAAAGATGTATGTTTTATTTTCAAATTATTCAGGACCATATGTTCTCCTACAGTGACAGAGTATGTATCAAGTGGTCTGCTTTCCATAAGTCCATTTTATCATCCTAGTGGAGAAAAAATCAGTGATGAAAATCAGTGAATGGCCTTATAAGAATTGCTCACGTTTGGCAATGAATTAATATGTCAAAACACTTGAACAATTATTCCTCCTCCTAGCTTAAATCCCTGCTGATGATGGTGTTTTAAGTCATAAGTTCTTGTATAGTTCAGAATAAAAGAATTCTTTAGAGCCTGATGGAAATTCATTGGTGTTTTGCACACTGCATCTCAGCTGGGATGCCATTTAGAAATAGCTAATTTGAGTGATGTAGAATTTCTATTTCTTCTCAAATACTATTCTTAGCAAAGGCAAATTTGTCACTTGAAAAAGCTAGGAAAAGAAATGGAAATATTTTCCTGAAAGATGTGCCTTTGAGCAAACACATTGCATGGGATTTTAAGCAACCTGGTCAGGTGGAAGGTGTCCCTGCCCATGGCAGAGGGCTGATAATTAGAGGAACTTTAAGTTTCTTTCCAACCCAAACCTATTCTATGGTTCTATCATTCAATGTCTAATTTGACTTGGAACAGAAAAGCAAAGACATTTATTTTCCTTGTCTGTGTTATCCAGTCTGATAGATGACAGGACCAGCCCAGAGTGCTCAAGTGGGGCTTGACCAAGCCTTCCCCATGGCACTGCCATGCCACTCTTCACATGGGTCTGCACGGGCTGCTGAAGTCCCTGCTGCCAGGTCCCAGCCCAGCCTTGCCTGGCAAAGGAGCTGATCTGTAAAAAAATTCTGTCATCTTTCACTGGGAGCCCCTCTGGGAATACTGCAGCTTTCTAAGGTATATGGTCTGTCTCACAGCTCTGTGAATGTTTTGGCAGGTCATCTCTCTCACAGGGCCAGAAGGACCAGGCATCCTAAATCAGCTCACCTAGTGGTCCTGGTTGCTTTAAAGATTGACAAAAAATTAGGATGCTGTGCAAAGTTATATAACAAATTAGAAGGGTCACCTTCTGCCAAATCCAAAGGAGATTAGTGAAGTGCAGTGTTAGGCTCAAATTTGAAATAGGAAAGTTATTAATTTCAGGCCACACAAAATATGCTTCCCTGCTCTGACGGTATGAAGCTTTTGAATAGTTAAGGATGACTACTGAATGGGACTTGGTGCTGCAACCAGCCATCCATAGTGTTCTGCCACTGCAGTCATTATTCTTGCACTTCAGTTAAACTTTATAATGCTGGGTTATTTCAGCCCAGATTACTGAAGGATGCAAAATAACCGTTGTATCAGGAAACTGAGATGGAGAAAAAGTACACTGAGGTATCTTTGTTTGGCCTAAATTTTTTCATTCACCTGCCTTTGTTGCCCATTCACATCCAAACATTCATTCCCTGGCTCCTGTGCCTGGATCAGATGCTCACAGTACTCTGCTTTGAGGCTTTGAGTAATAGATGTGGGATGTGGTGTTTATCAGAGCAGGAGTTAAAATAAACGTTGCCTAGGTTTACTGACAATTGGCTTTGCTCACACAAAGCAGAGAATGGAGAAGAGAAGGTACCAGCGAGCAGCCTCGGACTATTTGGATAGGATTTTGGGTTGTATTGTTCATGTTGTTTTTAATTGATCTAGATGAAAAGCACTTTTAACTTGGTAGCCTGGAAAGATTACACTTGCACATACACAATAAACCCCATTTTGTTTTGTTTTCCTCTTTGACATAATACGCAGAGGGTGTTTATACACCAGAACAGACAATGAATCTGTTGTCTCATCTCATGTAGTAACAAGTGCCATCAGTGCTTGCAATTGATCCAAGAGCTCTTACCTGATTCCAGCAGATCAGCTATTTATTTATTCACAGAGAAAAGAGTCCCATGACACTAACAATTGTTATCAAGGACAACATAGGAGGAAGCAAGAGAGGAAAATCTTAAGTGGTGCCTATTCTGCTGTTCAGATTTTTTTGGTGCCACAAAAGAAAAAGTGTGAAGACACAGCAAAAGTTAATTTAGCTATTAATGTGAGATATAGGTTTTACAAGCTTTCACCTGCACTGCTGGAGCTGGCAAGAGATTTCCCATTTACTGAAGCAGGAAAATCAACCAGGCAATTTGCTGTGTGCCCAGTGACACTAGTTATTTACAACACTGGTGTGCCTAAACTTTCTGCTGCTCTTCATGCCTTGACTTATATGATTTACAACTTGTTCAGCAGAAATATTTTAACCCATATTTAGAGGATTCCAAATTCCTTGAGTCATTTTGGTACCCAACAACTCCTGGGATTAGTGCCTGAATGCAGTCACATGTTGACATTTTTTTTAAGAATCTTGCCTTTGCTGACTTTCTTCTGCGGCCTGCAGACATGTCATTCACACTTAAGATCATAAAAATCTGCCTTATTTACTTGATGTGTTAACATTGCAAGCGATGACAACAAATACTGAAAAATTTGCTGTGCCTTCCCTTGGATAGATCTGATTTCTGCCAGATGCTGTATATTCCCCTGCAATACCAAAGGGTGCTGGGGCTCCTGTGAAGAACATTGTCATTCCCCCACTTCTCCACCCCGAGCTGTGGCAAATTTGTCCTTCCCCAGATACCCCTCACATGCAGGTAACCTTTCTCCTGGCACAGTTGAAGGACCAAGCTCTCCATGAATCCAGGCCGTGTACATCCATCCAGGCTTGGACAGGAACAATGTGCTTTGCTATTTGGAACCGGCTGCTTTTTAGTGAGCAGCTTCTCGGCTTTGCAGGGAAAGCAGCAAATGATGACTTTGCAGCGAGTTGCCCTTCACCTACCCTTTTAAAATAAAACGTGATTATTAATCAACAAAGTGATGTGTTTCGGGGATCTGCAGGGGAAAAAAATAGCTCGAGGTGATTTGACAAACTGATTCTTTTGCTGTGCCGCATTTCCCATGGGACATGACAAATTAAATGTCAGAGTCAGTTAGAGAGCAGTGCTGGATCTCAGTCGGGACATTAATCAGCCTGCCTCTCTTTACCACTTTGCACTTAAGCAGATGACTGTATACAGTTTGAACAATGGAGCTTTTCATTCCCTAATCTCCCTAATTGTAATTTAAATAGGTTTCCTGACAGTCGCTCTCAAGACTACTGCAAGGGAGACGATTCCAAGAGCTCCGTGTCCACCTCGGGTTTACATAATGGATGAAAATTCAAATCCTTGTCCAGGGTGCAATTAGATAATGTCAAGAAAAGGAAAGAAGGGATCAGATGAACAGCAACTGGAGAAGAAATGTACATTTGATATTGGAGGGAGGCAGAACCCAAACACAGGCACATACACTGACCTAGATCACAGTCGAGGCGTTTAGTATTGGCTGGTAGAAAAAGAATATCCAGAGACTTGGAAATTGAACATGCAGAGTAAAGGAGCTGACTGAGAGCCAAAATAACCCATAACTGATGCAAACAAACATTCATGAAAAATGGACAAGTAAGTACAGAAAAGTTCAAGGGCACAGGGTAGTTTATTCCAATTTCATATAAAAAACATGAAAAAAAGCCTGTCCAAAATTTCAGAAGGAGAAAATGCTGCTGTACAGAGCACGTGGTTGCACAGGCTGTCAGATTACATTTGATACTATTGTGTTGATGGGTGTGATGTTTCATTGAGAGATGCCTGATAATGCTGGACCTCCGAGCGTTTTTTCTACAGTGTCCCTGAAGCCATTCCATCATTCAGTTTACGCTCAATCTTCAGCAAATGTCTGCAATTTTAAACATCTAATGGCCTATCAAATTTGTCTACAAACTTATGCCTTTTTTCTTTCACACAAGTATTACTCCAGGATACGTATCTTCCCGCCCTATTGCCAAATCCTACTAAAATCCATGGTCTGTATCAGACACCGGGGCTTAGTGCACTGAAGTGACTGCCACATCCACAAAGGGCCTAATCCTCCAAGACATTATGTCCCAGCATAACCTGACTTTTCCTTTCCTGTGCATTCATCAGTTTTGAAGGTCAAGTGTTCAGCTGTGAAGCCAGAAAAGAAGCTTGTCTTATCCTGAGAAGCAGCAGGTTTTTCAGAGTCTCCAGAGATAGGGAGGATGCTCCAGGATGGTCAGAGGTGCCACCAGAATCCTTTTTCCTCTGAGCAAGAGCCAGCCCTGCATCAGTAGCTGCCCCAGAGAACAGGCTGGTGTTTCTCTCATGGAAAATGTTGCTCATGATTCAGTGATGGGGACTGGCTTATGGATAACCGATTAAAGTGCAAAATGTGCTCAGTCGACTGATGCCATTGACAACTGAGCCATATGAAATTAAAAGCTTTATCTGTTTGCTATTACATAACAGGAAAAAACAGGAGTGAAAAAAAAACCCTGGAACTTGGCAAATCTCATTTAATCACATCTGGCAATTTTCAAGTCTGAGATTATCGCTGTTGGATATCATGTTTTTAGAAAGTAAAGCAAATAAAGAAACTTGAGCAAACAAGGCTCCAAAAATAAAGAGCCTTTAAAAAAATACTTGTGCACCTTTCAGCAGTGCTACAGGTCGTGCTTGGGAAAAGGATATTTAGAGCTGTTCTCTAACAACAGTCACATTTCAATTTAGTTTAGGATTAGTGAAACATGGATACATATTAGAAGGGTGCACAACACTCCTTTGAAATCACTTGTCTTGAAAGGACAGAGAAAATTTTCATCAATTTTGTTTGTTGCCATTGCAAGAAATGCCAGAAATACCAAACAACTTTGGCTAGTTCCAGAGCTCCTTTGGTGGTCCAACAAAACCACCAATAGAAAAAAATTCTAAAATGTGACAGGATGGAGAACTGTTTATTCCCAATCATGAAAGTCTGTGAGTGTGAAGTTAACTGCATTTGTTCCAAATAATTTGTTCCATCTCAATAGTAAATAATAATAAAAAGTAAAAAAATGTCATTTTGACTTGAAAATGTGACATTTTTGATTTTGGAAAAGTTTAAATTATTTGCTTTGACAACCTCAAAACTCTTTAAGAAATTATTCAGATGAGTAGTTACATTAAAGCTGATTAGGTTTCACAGATAATTTTGGTAAACTTTCATTTTCTTGTGTCGCATTTTTCATCCTCTCCAAGCAAGGCAAGAAAAGGGTTCTCTGAAGCATTTTAAATTAACTTCCAGCTAATAGCAGTAAGGCAATATTTGTCAGATCTCAAGCCTGTCTGCACAGATGGGTACTGTTGGTCTCTTGGTCAGCCTCAGAAATCATCAAGAGACAGCAGCCCAGAGCGTGACAGAGTGCTGACGTGCACCTTCCGTACGGTGGCTGACCGGCCGCTGCTCCGCGCCCTCCACCAGCCAAGCACACCACTGCCCATCTGCACGCACCTACGAGGCTGTCCCTTCACAGAATTGGTGTGAGAGCAGCCATTCTCAGGCATGCAGTTGTAGTTTAACCACAAACTGCTGGGTGCTCCACAACAGTCATGTAGAAGAAGCTATTTCTAGCAGACAGGATTTGTTGATGAAAGAAATTATTAGTTATGGGGCAAAAGACACTGTGAGTTCTTTCTGTTCTGCTCAATCCCACTTGGATTATCTCAGACACGTTTAGAGTCTGCTGTTTATACTCTATAGTGGTGGATGAAATCGCTGGGTGAGATTAAGGGCTTTGCCTTGGAAACAGAAGTACAGAAGTCTTCAGAGGAAGTTCAGAAGATGATTGCTTCCCACAATTAGGGGCAGGCTCTGTAGTTTATTTACTGGTAGGGGAATGTCATGATAAGAATAAAAAAAATAATGTATCTGAATAATAAAATACTCCTTAGAGTGCCATGAAGAATTATGCACCTAGCACCTAGTTAGTATTTAAGCTCTGGGGAGACATTATAGGACCTTCAAGCACCTGAAGGGGCCCTACAGGAAATCTAAAGAGAGACTTTTACAAGGGCATGTAGTGACAGGAGAAGGAGTGAATTTGAACAGAAAGAGATTTAAATTAGGTATTAGCAAGAAAATTTTCAGTATGACAGTAGTGAGGCTCTGGAACAGATTGCCCAGAGAAGTTATGAATGCCCCATCCCTGCAAGTGTTCAAGGCCAAGCAGGATGGGGCCTGGAGCAACCTGGTGTTATGGAAGGTGTCCCTGCTTACAGCAGGGAGATTGGAACTAGATGATCTTTAATCCAACCCAAATCATTCCATGATCCTATAACCATATAATGCCCTAAATAACAAACTATCATCTGCTGCTTGTTAATTTGTCAAATCAGGGAAGAAACACTGAGAAATTTCTTCAAAATTCTTTTTTGCTTTTATGCAATTCAGTGTAGGAAGTTTTTTTAGTGGAAGTGAACTCAAAAGAAAGGAACCTTTGCACTTTGAATCCTTTTGTGACATTTAAGATAGCCCAAGTCAAACAGAGCCATAGATCTAAGGCACTTGTCTAATCTAAATGTAAATATTAAAACCTCAAAAGATCTTTGAAGTCTATTAAGGTTAAAGCTAGACAAAAGGCTATAGTGTAGACTAACAATTTGGTGACTAATATATATATATAACATTTCAATAAACTTAACTGAGGCCCTCTGAAAAGTAATATATCGTCTACAAGCATCAATATAAACACAAGACTTGCATAGCAATGGCCAGGGAAATTGGTTTTCTTCCAAAGTCTGATCTTAACCTTGCTGCTATGAAGCTGCTGCCAATTCCTACTTTCAAATCAGTATTTTCAATGCTTTTGGACATGGATATATGTTGAAAGTCAGTGGTGAGTCACTGAGTTTTCTACACTCTTCTGTGCATTTTACTCTGTGTTATCTATGAATTTCAAAATGTAAATGTAGGGTTTGCTTGCAAAGGGAAACTGGGGGGCATTAGTCTGAATCAGCTGAAGAAGTGAAATTAGAGGAGCTGGATGTTATTAAAGCCCTCCTTTAACATCTCAATTCAGAATAAACCCCGAAATTTTAACTAAGATAAATGAAGTAAATGGCTGCAGAACTAATAAAACCCACCATAATTCTGAACCACGCTGTCCACACAAGGGCTGGATGCGTATTTAAATAGCTTGTGACTGGAGAGCAGACTTTAGCACATCCATGCAGGCAAGCCCTAGAAGCAGCCCAACATGCCAGGCGTTGGCAGAGCTCCTTGGCAGCGGCTGCAGCCCAGCCCCAGCGCAGCTCCCCGCGGGCGGCTGCCAGGCAGGTCTGGGCGCGTGGGCAAGCACCAAGGGCCCCGGCTCGGCGCCTCACTCAGGGGCAAAGGCTTCAGAGGAAAGAAAAACAACTTCCCTGGGCTTAGCTATGCAGGCCTTGGGTTTCTATTGACATTTGTTGATTATATATTACTTTTCTGAGTGACTCAGTTAAGTTTATTGAAAAATTACGTGTGTCTTGCTGAGTCAGCACAGCGACCTGGACTGAGCTGACGTGGCTGGATGTACGTGAACCTGGACTTTGTCCGACCTCATGAAGAAAATCTGCTTTTGAAGCTCTCCTTTGACAGTGCATTGGGGGTGTGCTAACTTATTTGAAAATTTTCCAACCCTTTTAAAAAAAAAAAAAGTCCTGCTGGTCCATTCAACATCAAAACTGGATGCTCCTGAAACTTTTTCACCTTGGTTTCCCCAAAACTCTGCTTCATTCAACAGCACAACAATATGACCAGAGCAGTGTTCATGATCATGCTTATTTTTCATCTTTCAGTACAGGCTATAATGTATAAATAATATGGATCTATCATGTGAAAACTTTGGCTTAGCCCAACAGTTTTAAACAGCAATAAGTAATCCATAAAAAAAGATGTGCATCTGACTTAAAATCAGGTGTCAGCTTGGAATAGATAATGAATAAAGAAAAATTCTTTAAAATTCAGCATGAACTCAGGAACCACTTGCTGATGCTAGAGAGAGAAATGCCATCTACACTCTGGTGTGTGCAGCTTCATAAAATGCACTCTGTGTTACTTTCCCTCATCATTAAAGCACCGGTGGTTAATTTTTAATTTATGATCATTATACTGCAGAATGTATATTTGCCCTTAAAAGCTATAGCTACAGGATCATTAAATAGCAACAGATTTTGGTGTGTCCGAAGTACCCATTTTTCATGCACAGGAAGTCTAGAGATATGTAAATGGGAACACAAGACAGTGAAAAAACAGGTGAAGTTACAATAGAAATTATTGTTTAACTGCATCACTGCAAATGACATTAATCTGATATCACAAAACTAAGCATCATAGGGTCTTTATGAAACAAATCCACATTTACATGTGAATTCCATATGCAACTGAGAAGTCTCAAGCACAAGACTTTCCTATGTTTTCTAAATTTTTAAAGAAAACTGAACCTGCACCTCAGTGCAGCCCTGGTTCTTTTCTGCTGCCAGTTTGCTTCTTTATTCATGCACATTTCTGCACACTGTGTGCATCCATAGGGAAATGACTGAAGTTGCAGGATGTTGAGGAAGAAAGGCAGAACCAGGTCAGAAAACACTTAATTGATCACCAGATATAACTTAAGAAGAACAAATTCAAAAGACATTTACTTCTTTCAGAATCACATTAAATACATTGAATGTTTCCTGTAATAAAACTACACTGGAAAATCAAGGGTTTTTTTGTTTGGTTTTTTTTGAGTTTTTTTTACCATAAATATAATTATTAGTTTCCATACACCAAAATCTGAAATTAGATCAAGACACAAAACCATGTACTCTTGTGGGGAGAATAATGTATTTAATGATGTGCTTAACAATCATAGAATCAATTACGCTTGGCTAAAAACTTTTTTTTTTTTTTAAATCTTCCCAAGTTGAAAGATGAGTTTCAATATATATTTGTTGAAATTGAATCTGAAAAAAAAAATTCCTCTCCCCTACAACTTCAACCCATCAACCTGAAGCTAAAGCAGTCTGGATATTTTGTGTGGATACTCCAGAGCATGGAAGTAGAGGGTAATATTATCCACACCAACTGACACTAAAAAAATGCAAATAGGAAATGCACTGGAAAGTGGCTCATTTGCCCACAGAAGGAAATCTGTTTGCTTGGTTTCCATAGGGAGGAAAGAGAAATTTTTCTAATCTTGAGATTTCTGGCAGGTCAGCTCAGCGGGGCAATTGCAGGCACTTTGCTCATGGAGGAGTCACCAGCAGAAGGCTAGTTAGAGATGTCTCATCCTGTTTGTTTATCCTATGTGATCCTGGTTACCAGTTGCTGTGATAGAGACTTCCACTGTTAATCATGCACTTGCCATCCTGCTCATGACTAATGTAACATAAAGTGGTTTTTTTCCTGATGTAAAGCATCCTCTAATGGCAAATATCATCTCCTAATGAAAAACGGAGATGCAGAGGCCAGGGACACCGAGATCACAGAGGGAAGAGATTGCACCCTCTCAATAGGACAGTTGGGTTGTCAGCCCTGGCTGTCTCAGCCTTCCCCCTCCAGGATGGGAGAGTGTCCTGAAACATCCCTGTCCATCCTTTGCATTCAAATGGCAGAGCTCTGATCAGATTCACTACAAATATACCACAGCTCACATAGTGGCCTTTTTGCTTTCTCGGTGCAAAAAAACTTGGAAAAAGAGCTCAGAAAGGTCTCTCACTCCTCACTTCTCATAAAATCCAATACTTTTGATTCACATGGCAGAAAAGTGACAGTCACAGAAGTGAAAGGAAGAGCAAAGTGCACAAGGCTGGCACAGTGCCCTGCCAGTGCAGTGTCTTATGCTTGTAACCAGTGTCCTTCCTACTCTAGTGCACTGGGTCCTGTCTGGGAAGCTGCAGAGAGGCAGGGGAAGACAGGCTAGAGGAGTCAGGGTTAAAATTTGGGGCAGGTCAGCAAGAGAAACTGACTCTTGAATGGAGTGATAGGGGGCACAGAAAAGGCTGAGGTTTATGAAGTCAGAGATGATACAGGAGATATTGCTGATGAAAGAAAGGACTGCAGAAAGCAAGTCTTACAATTCTATTCCTGCAAAACCAGTCTGCTTTTTCTCATGGGGAAATTGAGCTGTTTAGGCTGGAAGTACTTGCTTTGGGTAGTTATCGCTCTCTTCTTAGCAGTCTACTGTGTATTTCAGTATATTTATAAAGCCTTTATTTTGCAGATAAACTTATGGCAGACTTGCACAATGCAGCAAAAATTTCTCGGCATAAAGACCCTGGCTATGATGATGTGAGTTCACCCTGACTTCACCTGGTACTTTTTCCTACAGAAAATTGATCCTGATCCTCATATCTGATTATTTTCCCCAACCTGTGCTACTGTCCTCTCTGAAAACCCTGTTGTGCCATCCCAACTGCTGTAAAGCAGAGTCCATAATCTGCTTCTGTGTTGGCAGGTACGAAGGTGGATTAAGAGCCCGATGGTCAACGTTGAAAAGCATCCACATGCCAGCCTCAAATACCCGGGGTCCACTGTGATGAATTTACCTGCAGGGGATTCAGAGCTCGAGCCTCCGCTCTGCCAGACCTGCCTGAGCGACCACCCTTTCCAGAGAGGGATTGCTACTCAGGAGGCTGAGTCCTGCTCCTGGGAGAGCCAGAGAAACAGCAAAGTAAGCCATTCTTTCCTTCCCACAAACTTTGTTTCCACGTTTTGTACTGGTAACAAGTCTGTACTTAAAATAGGCCTGTATTTATGAGACTGTGTGCCCCTGCAAGAGAAGCGATATTCTGAAACTCTGAAACTCTGTTTTCCAAGGCTGCTGGACACACCTGGGCTCTGCTTTCTACCTTGAAATTTGGTACCCATGGAAAACAAGACTCTTCACTAAAGTGCTGTGCTGTACTCTCATAGTATTTGAACAGATTAGCAGTAATAATAATTATTTCCCTGCTTTACAGAAACTGAGGTGAGGACAGGTGATATTATCTTTCCAAGGTAATGAAAAGGACCCAGACTTCCCCCCCCACCCCCCAAACCATGCCTAGCTTTCCTTTTAGAAATCAGAATTTGTCTCAGGGAGTTTTCCCAAACAGGACGTGAATTATTCATGGGGTCTTCTAGCAGAAAGGAAATCCTGTTTTGCCTCAAGCCATGTTAATATGTTATAGATAACACCATTCCTCATCTAGTGCTGGGCAGTTACACACAGATGTGAAGGTGGCAAAAATGTGAAGGCTGAGATTAAATGGTCGAGAAAGGGCTTTTCTGAGCCAGACTTTGGACCTTTTTGTCATTGTACAGCTCCACATAATCCTTGTGGAGAACAGCCAAATGCAGAACAGAAAGTTTTCCTTAGAGCCTGTCGTCCCTGACAGAATTAGCCCTCGCCTGGAAATGGTGTGTAAAAATAAGGAGAGAGTTGTAGAAACATAAAAGCAAACAAATAAGAATCTTTCCAAGTACAAAGCAGAGCAAATGTGACAAGGCATTTATCAGAGCTTTAGCATACAGCTCACAGCAGAAACATTTTTTTCCCAAGCTACATCTGCTGCATTTTTAAACAGGGTAATCCAAGCAGCAGGTAAAAATGGAAGTCCTGTGCAGTTCTGAAACCCAGCAAAGGCATTGTGGCTAAACATGTGCGAGTGAAGGAGCTAATTATTCCTCCATTTCACTTCATTAAGAAGATTAATTTTGCTCAGGCTGAAGCATTAAAAAATGAAAGCACCAAAGACGCAGGATTCTGCAAATCCTTTGCCTTGCTGTAAATCACATGTACTCCTGTAGAGCTGTAGGGCCTCACAACTTGTTTCCATTAGGTTTCACATGCATATGGGGTAGATTTGGCTGAATGCAGATTGCTCTGGACCTCTCTCTGCAGTCTCCTTTCTGCAGGCAGTGGAGAGGCTGCTTACTCAGCAGCTGGAGTCTGCAGCAAGAGAGATATTTTGCACGCTGCTTTAAAAACATCATTATCTGGCAAAAGACTTCTTGGATAAAGCTATCCTGTGTAAGGAGCCTTTTAAGTAAGTTAAAGCACAGAGTCCTTGATGTGATTAAGTGTAAGGTCACTGCCTTTTTCTCTACAGTAAAACCAGGCAGGAAGCTTTTAATAATAAAGGCTGAAGGAGTTCTGTGTGCGACCTTTTCAAGGTTTAAAGAGAGTTTCTGGGTGAGATTCTGTTTGAGGGTTACAAATGGCACAAGCTGCATTAGTGTGAAATAACTCCCCTCACTTTAAACCAATGAACTTGAACAGGCAGTTCCGTATTTCAAGGAGAAGAGAACGTGATCTCTGTTAAAACAGCAGGGAGCTTGGATTGTGCCAGTCATCTCTCCTGGATAATTCTTGGGTTTTTTTTTTCCACTGCTCTTCCTTGTCTGGTTTTCAGTACTGCAACCAGGTACTGTTATAATGACCGTAGCTCCTTTGTGCTGTGCTCAACACCAACCCATACAAGGGTCCTATTGACCCTGTTCTTTTGCTCAAGGGCAAATTAACTCAAAAACAAATCAACTGTGAAATATTATTAAAGGCTTATTCCAGGCAACAAGCTTTTTCTGACAGGCTTCAGGCTATTCTGATCACTTTGAAAAAAGGTCTTATAAAAACAAACCTGATTAAAACATATCACCCAAGGGGACACATGTCTGTATTCCTATTCTTATTTCCAGCACAGAACAAGGGAAAAAAAATCATTACTGCTTGTTTACTGTGATTGTAATTATGTAGTGGAGTCTTTAAAAATTGACTTAGCATAAATCAGATTATTTTGAAACTAAAATAATTTTAAATAATGTTTTTTTTCTCATTATATGTCCTCATTTCCACTTCCACAATCCTTTTTATTAGGGCATGTGCCAGTTGGAATTTATAAAAGTTATTACTGATGTAACCTCTACTAAATCTCCTCTGTTATTTGTCCGATAGTGTATTATCTCTGCATTTTTGTGACTTTTTTTTCTGCTTCATTTATAATGGACTAGATAATTATCAAGCATTGCCAGAAAATCATGCTAATTTTCACATGACTGACTTACATAGGTATATTATTGTTTTTTGTAACCGACGTGGATTAGTTATATTGGAGCTTATATCTGCTCTACTAGTGTAACAGCTGAAGCCCTAAGGGCTTGGACCACTGCCAGGGTAGTGATTTACAATAACCAAACCTCTCTTTTCCATGTCTATCTGCATAGTTCAGGTTGCATATAACTCACTGGCCTGATGAGGAGGGTAAATTTGCTTTCAAAATAAATTACCATGCTGCGTAATGAATACCTCGTGTGAATAAGCTGGTTTTGAAAGAGCGGGCAACCCACCTCTCAGAGTTGCATTGCAGTCTGCTAAATAGGGAGAGGCAAACGTGGTGAAAATTGGGTGTGATTAAAATCTCTCAGGTGAGGGTTTACCAAGCTGGGTTATAAGAAGCAAATCATACTCACATGCACAACGCACACATAAAATTCTTTCATGCTCTGCATGACCTGTGTATTTCACTTGCACAGTGTTGTTATGCCCTTGTTTCAAACCTTTCTCTAAATAAGCAGAAGATAGGACTTTGTAAGTGAGCTCAAAATACCTTTTCTTTTTTTCTCAGAGCCAAGAGCTAGGTTCAAGGCTTGTTCTGTTCTTTCTTATTTATCTAAAAAAACTCCTGCTGCCCTATCCATCAGCTGGCATTTATCCTGAAGCACCAGAGACACATCTCTATCTAGTAGACCAAAGCCTTGAATGTCTAGAGCTGTCTTTTCTTACCACAGCTAAACAAAAGCCCTGTGCAGCCCCTAGCTAAGGGGTGAGAGGAGGGAAAAGGTGAGCTAATGCCTTTACAACATTTGGGGAACATGACTTCAGATGGCTGGGAGCAGCCATGGCTGTGTGACTGACTGGGAGCTCTTGGGTGCAGAGCGGGGTGCTCAGCCCCAGCAACCCCAGGAGGGGCCTGTCCCCAGATCAGGTGCCACATGGCAAGTTTGGATCTCTTCATCCTCTCTTATCACTTCTGTGGGGCAGGAGATAGGAAAGGGATGGAGGCTCCTGAAGCCTTGTCTTCCTCCACCCACGCCCAGTGTCTCCTGTGAAGGAGCTCCAGGAGAATCTTCTTAGGGCTGCAGGGAATTCAGTGCTGCCACCTTTTTGGATAAGTCCTTTGCTGCTTAGTGGAAGATAATTGCTCTCACAGACACTTTTGGATCATGTTATTAGATGCATAGCAGGAATTTATTTCGCTATTGAAAGTCGTTCAAGGCTTCTGTGTATGGAAGAGCTCTTGAATTCAGCCAGATTTCAGCACTTTACCATATTTCAGGTCTTGCTTCAGAAATGAGGAATGAGGAAAGAAATGTACCCAAGCCAGAGGCTGGGCAATTATTCAAGATAGTTCTACTTACAAATCTCTCCTACAAATAACTTACAGCTTCTAGAAACTTGCATTTGAGATGGGGTAAGGGTATGTTTCAGATGAAATATTTTGCATAAAGGGGCATCATAAAAATAAATGCCTTTTAAGGGACTAGGAAAATGTGGAGATGAAAAAAACCTGATTAGCTTTCCATAAAGGAAGAGTTTGGTGACAGATCTGAGTGGGATTTTTAGAGGAAGATGGTTTTCTCACACATTTTAGATAAATAACCCTCCTACATTTAATGATCTGCTTTGGTAATGAGGCACCCTGTGATTTACACCCTGGTAAGTGCTAGTTAATACACTAACATATGCACATACACAACAGAGGAAATGAAAATCCTGAAAGCCCAGTATGGGACAAAAATACTCCTGGAACCAACATATGTGAAAAGTGCTGCAATAAAAGACAATTTGGAAGAAAAGTAGATTAAAAAAAAAGGAAGTTTGGCCAATGGAATTACGGAATTGTTCAGTGAAATCAAATCTGGAGAGGACTGTGAGAGGCCCTAACAAACCTAGGCAAATTAACAACCTGATGGCAGATTACACTTGATAGAGACAGAAACACAGTAATGCACTTTGATGGAATAATTATAATTACTCAGTACACACTGTAGGACCTCGAATTAAGTGTGATTATTCTAGAAGGCAGCCCTGGGTGCCACAGAAAGTAGCTTGGCTCAGGTCAATCCCACACTCAGCAAAGCAGACACTCTATGCATACATTTAGGGGTACAACCCTCCATCCACTTAATCTACTTCTGTCCCATATGGAGTGACATGGGGAGGGATGTGGAATAGATACATCTACTGTGGTGAGAACAGCAATACCAGGGCAACACATGCCTCTGAAAGGCCTTGCAGAGCAAATTGTATCTTTTTTTTTCTTCATCTATATAATGGAATCCACTTTTGGAGTGTCTGGCAGAGACCCTGGTAAGTAGGATCCTTTGGAAAGAGGTTGTCAAGGAGCAAAGGACAGACAAAGAGGCCAGTGGTCCCTGAGCCTGTAGCTCAGACTGACATTGGTTTGAGCTTTGTTGTCTTGCTGGCATGTCCCATGCAGTGATTTAGGAAAGGCTTATAAAGATTATCTCGATGAGTTTTGGTTTCTCTTTTGTCCCTTCTTGTTCTTCTTCCAGGAAAAGGAGCTGGCAGAAAAAAAATAAATATATATATATATATATATATTATTAACATAATTCCAGAAAAATTATGGCACTTTATATTCCTGCTCCATAGCAATATTGAAAAGTAGAAATAGGTCTGGAAAGAGAAAATTAAAAACAATTTAAAAATTCCCATTTAAGCACAGAAACAATAAGAAAATCTTGTACAAAAGATTAGTGCAGACTTTAAATATAAAAGCTATGGGGATATGCAACTTTCTACCAAAACAGAAGAGTCAAACTTAGTGACATCTGGCTGATGTTTAATATAATCCTGCATAGAATGTTTCTGCCTTTACAGTGGGTTACACCAGATTTCAGGGTATGTTTTGCTATGGCACCTAAGACTGGAAAATGAGGGCTTATCTCATTGAGATGGGAAACTGCACCTTGTGTTCATTAAAGTGACACACAGGGAGATAATCTATCAGATAACCCTTTTTCAATGCTCCATGCCATACTGAGAAGGATACTTGCAACATAATCCTAAGGAAGAAAATGTTAAAACCAGTAAAGGAAATAGCTCTGTACTACATGTAATTTAACTTCAGAATCCACAACCACTGGAACTCCAACTTTCTCTGACCATTTTTCATTTACAAATAAATCCAGTCATGATACGCTGCTCCAGAAACATAGCACTGTCTGAAGATTAAAGAGAGTTTTAGAGAATAAAGTGGTTCAAGATGGGCAATTAGAACAGTAAAGAAGGTATTTTGTACTTCTCTTCATTCTGCAGTTTCTACTTGTAGAAAGTCTGTCTTTTCTGGATCACCACAAGTCAAAGTTGTAGCTTAATCCTGTGAGTTGACAGTCTCTAATGAAAATGCTGTTTTTTCACCAGCAGAGCTTATAGCTATTTCCTAAATAGTTGTCTCTAGCTGACTGCACTAAAGCTCTTTCAGCTAATGATATAAATGTGTCACTAATGAGGTTTGATGGAATTTGGAATTGAGTACATTTGAATACTTACCTCCAGCTGTAAGTACAGCCTTACTTACCTGCCAATAGGTCTCTGCCCTTTTGGAATTTGATCGTGTGTATATACCAAAGACCAGGGACTCAAACATTATTTTATTGCACATCCTATAGCTTTAGCAAGATGAAAGCAATCACAGAGTTCTCTGTTGCTTAGATTTCTCTGCAGCTGTGAGTATCAGCTGCAAAAGCAGCAGAGTGAGGTGGGAACAGGCTTTGTTTCAGGGATTAAATCTAAATGCAGTACGTAGTTACATGGGTTTGCAATGGATTGATATAGGGTTATTATGGATAATATTTATTTAGACAAGTCAAAAATGCTTAACACAAAGGCATTTTCAAATGGAAATGACAAAGCATAGTTTGCAAATGCACAGGCTAAAATTATGTGTAATTTCAGTGAATGGGAAAGACTGAATAGCAGACAAATGCCTGTGGGGAGTTTTACAGTCCCAACTGACAAAGAGAATGTCTATATAGCACAGAGCATATAAATCAGCTCCATGGCTCAAAGAAATTATGTGATACATCAATCATCTGCTTTACAAATATGCAGTGAGGCACTCAGTCATTTGTACATCCATCACAGGTCTGCTCAAGTGCCACAGAATTAGTAAATTAATTGGACATGTCAATATCAAAATCTAAAAACATGTTCTCCTTTTTGGCTGCTGGTTCAACACTACTGAAGATAATTAAAATATTTCTTCTTTTAAAGAAACTGTCAAGTGTTTTCTCTGAGGATATCTACAGCTGGAAAATTATTTATTATTCTTTCCATGGGGTTTCCATTATACCTGAACTAGAAATTACATCCTTTTCTCTCTCTTTCTTATTTTTTCTTTCAATACAGTTTTTATCTAGTACCTTTTTGAGTCAGAGATTCAAATTACTTTGCTGACAGCCAAAAAGATCACAGTATTGCTTCCTACAATGGTGGTAGTAACCCAAAAATACACAGAAGGGTGAGTATGAGGAATCTGGGCAAAATACAGAAGAACAAATTTCTGTTTAATTTTGTTCTGTCGTGCAAGACAGACAAAGCTAATTTCTGATTATCAAGTGGTCAGCCACATGAGGCCAAGAGATTTTCTCACTACAATTGAAGATTTCAATTTCTCCAGAATTCAGCTTCTGGTAATATTTAGTACCTGATATCAAAGAAGAAAGTGAGCAAAACCAGTTAATAAAAAAAAAACCACTCTGAAAAGAATTTTTTTTTTCCAGTCAAATGCTGTGCTTTTTGATCTACAAAGATTCTATTTAGCAGGAGGAACTGGAGTTGCTCTCCTCAACCAGAGTTTGATTTTAATCAGTTTATTGTCCATCTTCTAATCATTGCTTCAGCTCATTTTGAAGATAATTCTGTGCTTCACAGTAGATAGATAAAGGAGTCTGTTGCATTGTGTGACAAGGTCATAAAAACAATCAGACTGGCAGTTGATACTCCTTTCTTAAAGAGTAACAGCACTACAGATAAAACAAACTCTTCCATATATGTGTTGCTAAGACCACATACAGACAGCTAAAGACAGATCTGCAAAATAGCTGAGTGCATCCCCTGGCCAGTTTGTGTCCACTCCTCCCCTTCATGGGACATTCCATGGCCTGCCTAGACTGTGCTTTTGAGTATTGACAAGTATACTTGTCGATGTCTTGTATGTCTCTACTCACTAAAGAAATTAATCTCTGACCCCAAAACATATTTCTTAAAGAAAACTTTGTTTCTTCCTCTGGCTATTCTGTCTGCTCTGGTGTGTCTGCTCCTAGAAGTCTCAGACCAGACAAGACACCCGAAGTGTCTTGGTCAGTGCTGGTAACAGAGTGAAAAATTTTGTTCTCATCTTAGCATTGGAGATGTTGTATTCCTTTGCAGTTTATAAATAAGTATCACTATTTTTCTGTCTAGAAGTTCCAGATAACCTCTTATGTACAATTTTCCTCTTTGCACAAAACGGTTATAATTGGCTAAGAACTCCATTGTAAAGTCATGTATTCTGTAAATCCTATTATAATGTTAGTTAATACAGTGCCTGCTGCTCATTTAAGGTAATTTAATGGAATCCACACTCCAAGACTCCTCAATATCTCTTCTCTTAATACAGCATTCTTGCTCCTAGTCTAATTATAGAGTTTCCATTTTGTGAAATCTTTTCATCCTTCTGAATAGTTAGCTCAGGATGTTCTAAAAGAGTTTCTGTAATGCACTCTCTAGATTTGACAGATGCATGATAAATCAACTTTTTTGACCATTTGCATTAATGGAAATATAATTATTTCCAAAGCAGCACTGCAGCTGCACAAAGACTGTTTGGCCTGTACCGTATCACATCATATTAACATTTACCTTTAAAACAAAAAGAAACTCTGCTCAGGCTCAATACAGTCACACTATCTCTAAATTATTTTGGAGCCTTACTGGAAAAGACATTATTGTTTTTAACATCCCGTGCTAGTTTTTAATAATTTAGAGAATTTATTTTATAGGGAAAAGAATCAATTTTTCCTGAGACAAAACTCAGGGGGATTGTGGGGCAGGTGTCATCTCATCTGCTGTCTATAAAAGGCATATGAGCCTGGAAGAAGAAGGAGTCAGGCCCCTGGGACTTCCATAGATTAGAAATGTCATTTTAAAGGAACTTAGAATGAATCCAAACCTTCTCATTAAGAAATCCTTAAGTTTGAGCTGTCATGTGAAAACATGTGGGGTTTTTCTTTCCTGTGAAACTAAGAATTTTTTTGCAGATAAGTGGACTTACAGATAGAAGTGAAACCAAGACAACACACAAACATTCGACAAGTGGTATGGTAGCACCTGATAACATCTGCCTTCTGGAGCAGAATCTATTGCCTACAGTTACATGCTTAAATCTTGCACACACTTAAGGGCTTCAGAGTAGTGTTATGCAAGCAAATAGACAAAAAGAGGTTAGATTTATTTCTCTAAGCCATGAGGAAGGGTTAAGAATTGTCTTGAAGAGGATGTGGTAGGATCCACCCTTGCCCTTGAAAGATAAGAAGAGCTGCTGAGAGCGGGTACTTCCCACATATTATTACTGAAAGCTGAAGTGGAAGAGGACTACAATTTAGATAAGTGCCAAATCTGTTAGGTGAGGAGGACAAACACCTCTCTACTCCCAAAGCATCTTCTAACTACCAGTCGGTAATAAACTTGGCCAGGTGAAAATGGAGGATGCTGTGAATGCCACCTTTTGCAGCTGCATCATTCTATAAGAGCACACACAAAACCTTATAGTTTGCTTGAAGTCTGGGCAGCCCTCCTGAAACCCCTAATTTGGGTATTGAGGGGTTGCGGGATGAAGTGCAGGTGGGAAGGAAAACTACAGCTCCTGCCTACTTCCTAAAGATCTCGTTCTTGGGAGTGGCCAAGTTTTGCCATCAGCAGTTCAGCTGTATTTCAAGGAGATTCATGTAAGACAGGAGAGACAGACCTGATTTTTACAGGTTGGAAAGACCTGTCAAAATTGGAGCATTTGTTGAGAGGCTTGGTCAATTAGATAAAACCAGGGATTGGTGCTCTTGAGGAACTTTTCCAAAGCCACTCTTAAAAGGCAGGAGTTAGCTGATACTAACACTTCTCCCTCGATTGTCAAGATATTGGCTGTTGTTAGTCTTACAGCACCTAGTGCTGCTGAAGAGGTACCTGCAGAGTTTCCTACACACCCAGAATTACAGATTATACCCTAGAAGGTTGATGTCTAAAAGCTAGCATTTATTAAGATGATGGTGTTTGGTTTCTTAAGGATTTTTATTTAATCTAGCCTGCAGGAACGGAGGCTCTTTGAGAGATAAAGATATTTTGGCTTAAAAAGCTGTCCTTTCATCAAAACAATTCCCCAAGCCCCAAGATACACTTACTGAAAGAAAAATATAGCTACATGCAAAGCCAAATGCATACAGAAATACAACACAATCCTTTTTTCTACATAATAAATGACAGCTACTGAGGGAATGGCTACAGATGAAAAGAACAAACTAGCTTTCTTTTCAAAGCACCAAAGGGAAACACACGGAACAATGAAACTGTTGAGTAAACTCTGTCAAGATAAATATCATATATCTGAAAAGAAAAGTGCCTTTAAAATCCGATTACTGTAACTGGAAGAATTTCAGACATCTGTATACTTCAATCATCAGGTCTTTTTGTCAGAATTGGAAGTTCAGGGTTTTTCTGTTTAGTTTTGCTTTCATATGCCTCACTGAAATGTTATAAGGTTTTCAGTTCCAGCTGCCTCTGAGGGTGGCTTTTGTTTTTCAAATTCATTGTGTCAGCTAACTATGCTTATTATATTCCTAATGTGTCAAAATTGCATTTAATATCAATATTTGGATTGATTTAATACTGCCGAAGTTCCACCCTGATAAAGCACTGCTTAATACTTTCCACACTCTATAGTTTTGGGTGGGCTCTGAAGATCAGGATCTGGGAGTTCATCCCTAGAAGACAAAGATACACCATAAAAGATTTTCATGCCTCAGGTAGTTCCTCCATCACAATGTGCCTCTTCTAGGGTCCTGCATTATAGGCACAGCTGGAAGACGAAACTCAACTGCAAATCTGTCATTTCCTGCTCTAGCTACAGCCACTGCCACGGTTTCAGTCCAAGGCTTTGCCTGCATTTGGTGGGGCGTTTCACACCTCATTTCAGAAGACAATCTAATCACAGATCCGGCTCCTCCTTGTCCTCTCTGGCTTGTCTGTGGTGGCAATGTTTGCAATCTTTGTCCCCTTTGTCATCTTATGGAATTGCTGCAGTAGTGAATCTGTGTTTTCACCACATTAGCACATGCTGAAATCTGTATGGAACCTAGGTTTGTCCCAGTCTGTAACTGGAAGAGCACAGGGAAAAGGCAATTTGGACACTCTCCAAGCCCGTTTCTGCAAAACTCAGATTGTATCACTGCCATGGATGCCATTAGCAGCCTGGTTCTTCCTTACATTTCATTCCAGCAATACTGAGAAGAGTGGAAATAAGACTTGTAGGAATATTTGTAGATATATAAGCCTATCCAACTTCCTTCATGAGCTGTCAGCAGATCTTCAGAGGACGTTGTTCCATTGAGTTTTGCAAAAGTTTTAGGGTGGAAAAAAAAGGTCTGGTGCCTTCACAGACCATTTGTCAATATTATTTTTCTTTCAGTGAAACTGCTGTGTATGCTTAGTTTTGAATTTTCAGTGTCTTGGCAGCAGTCTTGTGGTGAGGCTGATAGTAACAGACTTGCTCAATTCTGTTACAGCCTCAAAATCCGTTTGGCTGTCATGCGATTGTTGCCAGTTTTGGCTGGTTTGGCATCATATGCTGTCATTTCACTAAGAATGCTGCTTCAATTTCTTTGAGGGAGAAGCATAGGCTCTTCTTGGACCAAAGGCACAATTCATAACTCAATTAATCCTGCTGATGGTCTTAGTGATAAGGATGGACCAGTGCTTATGCTGCACCTGATTTAAAGTTTTGTGGAGAACTGGAAAGGAAAATATCTACACGCTGAATAAATCTTTTGGAGTAATGGAAAAACTGAATCTCTGACCCTCTAACCACAAGTGGGAATTTTCTTCAGAGAGATCTGTAGCTATGAACCAGCATTCCCACATCTGATTAAGTAACTGAATGCAAGCAAATACTTGTACTTTGAAAGCAGGAGCAACCGCTTTTCGGAGCTGCAATAATTGTTGACACTTAGAGGTGTGTTAAATATTTTCCTATTTAACAAATCCCATTTTTTTTGGTGCTATGACTAGAGATAAAGTGAATTGGAAGAGGAAGTATTAACACATTAAAGCATCCAGAAGTCCTGTTTTGGTGCTTTTATGATTTGAAATAAGCAGTGAAATATACCTTGTTCTTCCCTTACTCCTCAAAACACGACTAGAGTTCACAGCAGCAAAGGTTAAGGACCAACATGCATGCTCAGTGGTCATACAAGCAATTGGATGCTTTATGCTGAACTTCTGGCCAGCCCTTTTGTGCAAGATCAAGTGTTAATGATAACAGCATCAAGTATCAAACTGCCAAATGTTCAGAACTAACACCATTTGCAAATGTAAAGCCAGACTGCAAGGGCCTTATTCATTCCTTAGAACCTGTATTGTGGATTGCAAAATTCAGTTTAAATCTGATTTAAACCAGGTTTCAACCAAACTGGATATTGATGCAGGCTGACCAGTGTAAAAAAACATCCAGACAGATAATGATGATGTTCATAATAGAAATTTATGGCTTAAGTCCATAAATTTATTTCTTGGGTAGAATGAAGTTTTGGAGCTTACTACACCAACGCTACCCCAACATCATGTCTGAATGCTGACATGTATGTTTATACTGACATACAAGTTGTATTGTAGCTGGGGTGGCTGACAGCAAAAGCAAGGAGTGAGAGGATGTTGGATACTTAAGCTGCTTTGAGAGCCAGTCTCAGGGAAGTGTCGGAAAATGATCACACTGTTGCTGACAGTGGGTGAGCCCCTACTGAGGGCAGGAAAGGGTGTCACAAGCGCTTTGGTGGCCACCATGCCATTACTCTCTCCAGTGCTGGGAGCTTCCTCAGGTGAGAGCCATTGCTATGTAGGGGGGGATACCTCTGTGACTGGCTCTGATGCAGTGGGCATTTGTTGCATGCTAAGCCGCATGAGTGACCCAGACACTTTTGTCTCCTGTCAGGAGAGCCAGAAGAAACCCACTGATAAGAGCTAATCATACCCCTGACACAGCAGTAGACCATTTATTTAGGTAATTTCAGTGTCTATACCTGTTTCTAAATGGCAAATAACAATCACTGCCCTCATTATGGGGCCAGCAGCACTCCACCGCCTCTTGCAAAATAGAGGTGTAGAATAACATGGACTTGTCATAGCTGCATATGATTCCATTTCAAGTTCAGCATACAACAATGGCATTATTTAGACATCCATTTACATCCCCTATGCAGCTTCGCTTTATTTCTTTCTCTGAGCATTTATGCAACAACCATGGCAACTATAAATTAACCAAAGTAAAAAAGTATGGATTTTGCTAATTTACTTTCTTTCCCTGCAGATACTTGTAACAGAGGTCTCAGTCCTGAAGGTAGAGTGAGATTTTTCATTGTTTTAAAGAGAGAACAAGACTATTTCTTTACTATGTCCCTGAGTTGTCAGAAATTAATTGAAATATGATTTCAAGCATAGCGCAGGTAGACAATGACTCTACAAAAACATTTTGCTTCTAATCAGTCTCATTTATTTTTCATTTTTGAGGTCAAATGATTCCTTAGCAGGGAATAAGAAAGGGAGAATGATCAGGCAATTTAAAAAGAAAGGGTCAAACTAAAGTACAGTAGACAATCTTTTCTTGTAGTAATATGTTCTTGACCTTGCTGTCACAGGACCGAAAAGCAGTATTATGAAAATATCAACAGCTCCCCGTCAGTAGGACACTGAAGCTGTCCCTAGAACAAGTTACATTTGGCTTCCTCAGGATATGTACATCTCAGGCAATGGAAATGGAAGTCTTGATGCAGCAGGGCAGTTGGTGAGTGCACCATGCACTTGCTGCTGGTGGAGGGACAGGGACATTTCTACTCCTGCAGCCTCACTTTCTGTTTTTCAGTCAAGCATATCTGCCCTGAATGAATAAGTTTGTGTTCCAGACAAGATTCTGGATTCATCCTTGGACAGGGACAAAGATGACTGTAGAGAGCTCCCCACCACTGCCAGCATGGATACTGCACAGGGCTAGGGGACATAAAAGGGCTTAGGCTATGGTGGCATTTGGGGAGGAACAAGAAACCTGGGGAATACCAGGAAGTCTTGTAGGTCTCACAGGATCCCTCAGGTAAATTGCTTCTGATTTTCTCAACAGCTGTAAATCTCAGCCGACTCAGTGTGGACCCTGCACACATCAGAACCATTATCCATTACATCCTCTCACCAAGCTGCCAAGACCTGGAGCTGTGCTACAACAGAGCTAATCATCCAGGAACAAATTTAGCCCTTTTCATGAGTAATTCACCCCTGTTTCTGAGCAAATCCTATATACATGAAGTTTTGAGGGCTTCTTAATCCTGCTGGCAGGTTTTCAGATCCACTGTCTCACTTAACCGAGTTCAGTCCCTTTGTATCTGAATACATGGCAGAAACACAAGTCTTGGAAAAAGGATCCCCAAGTGCTTGATGAGCATCAAGAAAATACGCAGAAAAAAAGGGCTTCTCCACTGGGATAAAGCCCAGTGTATGTGTAAACTGATTGTCATATTTATGTAAGAATGTATTAGGGGTATCACTTCTTCATGAAAATTAATTGGAGGATTGGAAAATAAAACCTATTCCCGATTCTTTGAACTGAGATTTGAGTTTGAACAAATCTTCATGCTCTTTGTTATTTGGATTTTCCATCTGTAAAATTGAGATAATTATCCAATTAATCCTTAGGCTCAGTGCTTGAGGATGCCACATATTACCAATTTTCCCTAGCTCATGGAAGGCATATATCACTGCATGAGTGGTCGCTGCTTTTATTTCTTCCCACATACAGAAAATACAGAACAAAGCACAAAAAAATATTGCAACTAATTTTCTATACTAGTGCCTAGGACAGAGTTAGGATATAGTCTAGAAGGTCTGCAAACTACCCATGCAACAAGCACGCTTAGTACCTGAAGCAAAAATCTAGTCATATCTTCTCCCTGGCAATAGGTGCTATGTGGCTGAACAGCCAGAGAACAATTATCACTGTAGGTAGATGTGATTGTTGCTGAGACCTCTCACTTGCTCATCCATGGAAAAATGCTCCTTGCTCAGGCCAGAAGCAGCTCAAAGCAAGCTGGGAGCACGAAAGGTTCACTGATTATTCCTGAGGGATTACAACACAGGGCAGGGAATTAGTTCAGGCAAAGTGGGAACTGACTCCAATATTTTCCCAAACCTTTAACCAGACCTGAAGTGAATTCAGTTAACACTCACTTTCCTGCATTAACTGTTTGTAAATGAGAGTGGGATAATGTACAAATGAATGACTTTGCTCTGGTTAGAGCCGGCAAGGACCAGAAAACACAGTCTTATGACACTTACAGTCTGATTCCTGGAAAAAAAGAAAGTATAACCTTGGAAGTTATCCACAGCTCTGAGGGACCCTGTGAACACGTGGGAGCTCTGCCCACTCTGATCAACAAACCTTGTTCACTGTGAGTGTTGTGTCAGCTCCACATACAGCTACTTTTTTACACCACTGTTTACTTAAAAGTTAAATCCCACACTCAAAATTATTTCAGGCACATTTTATAATTTTTATTATAGGGTATAATGCATTTGTTTCTTTGTGGTAGTTAAATTGTAGTTTGACCTCCTTAAGTCTACATAAAAAGATAAAAATGGCAATAAGTCCCATTTTTTGATAGTTTAGACATGATCTCTGTTTCTATTATACCTTGTCTATTTTGGAAAATACAACCAATGTTAATTAAAGGTTGGGGAATTTTTTCTGAACTTGATTTAGGATATAGGTGCATGTTATTGTTAGTCAGCTGGAAGGGCTCAGATTTATATCTCTGCTACTTTATAAGAACTGTGTGTGTTTTTCCCTTGTGTCAAATGCAAGATTGTTTAACCCTGTTTGAGAGGGCCATAATTACTTCATCAAAAACTAATTTGAGAGGCAACTTGACCGTGGCTTACAAATATCTTCCTGGTGAAGCAGCTACTTGTAACACAAAGCTCTTCAAAGAAAAGATATTAAAGCATCCTGTGACTGGAAGATCAAGCAAAAGCAATTGATAAGAAAAAAAAGTGAAAAAAAAGCTTGAACAAATAACTCATATAAGGAAGGGTGGATTTTACATCACTGGAAATCCTGAAGTCCAAACCAGACATGAAATGCCAGAGGTGAGGAGGGTGAGGTAGCAAAAAACCTGACAAGTTTCTGTAGCCACATTATTCAGAATATCAGATAAGATCATTGTACTGTCTGCTTCTCTCTCTACAGTTAAGAACCTGAATTTCCACTCCATTCAGCATTGTCTGGTCTCAAGATTCCTATTCAGTCCCATGGAACAAAACAAGACCTGAATCTGAACCCAAATTCGAACCCTTTCAAAATCTGAGACTAGAAACCTTGGATCTCATATCCTGGCTTTAATGAATTTTTAAACTAAGAGAGAAAAATGTAGTTCTAAAAAAATGTTCTATTCAATGCTTTTATTTCCACCATCTGACATAAATAAAGATAGCTGCTTTATAATAATCAATCCAAATAACATTTTTATGCATTGCTTGGACTATGTAGTTCTACTGTAGAAAAAGCATTGGTGAAATTTCATGTAAATATATGTAAGAAAAGTGCTGATTTTCACTACTGCTTGTCCCTTTGTTTTCTCAAGGGAAGGATTCTTTCACTAACTGAACAGGTGATGTAGCTACAGCATGCTGTACATTCATAACGAATTGCTGTTTGATGCAGCATTTATATTGCACTGCAATGCAATTTCATTTTTTTTTAAATTTCAGTTTCATTGTTTCCAGGACCCTGTCCTGTGAACCACAACACAGTCCTTCCTCCTGCTACATCAGCCAGCCCCATTCAAACTGATCTGGTTCCCAGCATCATCAAATACAGCTCTGGTTTGCACTGTTGAAGGCAATGAATCACAAAAGCTCTGATTCATGGAATGTTGTTCAGTTATGTCCCTGAGCTTGGCTTTAGGCTGGGATAAGGTCCTTGGTTCAAAAACACAGTTAACCCGGTGCCAAATTCAGTTAGCTCAGTCTGTCCTTCTGTAGAAAAATGCATCTTCTGTTCCCTGGCAGTAGTCAAGGAACCTCTGGAAGAGGGTTATATGGTTATGTTTTTGCAGGTTAGATGTGAGCTACTCCAAATAGCTTGGACTTGTACAGATTAGCTGCAAGTTTTGCAACATTTTATGCATCTATTAATGTTATTAGATCTTTGTGCTCTGCCTCAACTGAGTTTTTAGTCCACCAATAGTATCTGTTTCTCCCTTCCCTCATAATCTTAATTGAACAAAACATTGCCACAAATAATAAGGTTTCTGACAATTTAACAACTGTCAAGGCAAAAGCACCACATTTATTGAAAATAAAAGTTGGACTCTGAATTAAATATTGCTTTAATGAAATGAGGACACTTTTTCCAATAACTAACAGCAATGCTGAATGCTTTTTTGTTATTTAGCAAAGATATGATAGGAATTTATTTGAATAAATCAGTAACACAGTTGAAGAACATTATTGTTTTCAGTCTTGGTGATTCTTCACGGAAGAGGATTCTTCAGATCCCACTGGGGTATCTATATGGTGGCTGTCCCACAAAAAAAATGGATTTTGCACAGCTAGAAAACTCTCTTCTCCTGAGAGATAAATAAAGACACCTCCTGCCTTTGCTGCTCTGTGTTGTGTGTTTATGGTAGTAATAGCCTGGGGAGATGTGCTGGCAGCTATGGGCACCTGCAGCTCACTGTTCCCAGGACTGGCACCCTTTGCAGAGATGCTGTGCAAGGATGCATTGCTGTGTGGGGAAACACAGAGCTTGGAGAAACAGCATTGCAGCACATGAAATGGCTTTCTATCGACTTTGCAGCTCTGTTAATTATGGCCCTGTGATGCAGCAGAATCAAACCCAGTCCAAGTCATGGTTGGTTTATGGAAACTTGGACTTCTCACGTGTTTTAGAACAGCTATGTAAACTTCTGAGTATTCTTTCATAGGCAGGCTGGGAGAATCTGCCAGTAAGAAACTCCTGTAGCCATGTCCTGATCTAGGCAACTTCATATTTCATACTCATGTGGGGTTCTTGCTTTGGACACCAGCATGGGGACTTCTGGTCTAATCTCATTTCAGAAGCTGCAGATGACTGTGGACACCAGCAGTGATGACAGCCCTTCCTAGGCTCTAGGCCCAGTGGTGGTGGTCTTGACAAAGTTTTGGACTTTCACTCAGATAACACCACTGAGACTTCAGCAGCGCTGAAGCAGCCATGCCAAGAGAAGTGTGGATGGCTCCCACTCATTTCAGTGGATAACTGGCTGTTATGACTGACTGCAGAAATTTTAGCCACCAACTTTATGAATCTTTTAACTACAAGTGAGCATTTCAAAAACACAATCCATAGAGCTAATGCACACTTGGCCCTGTCACATTCTGATGCTGTCCTCGTTGGAAGAGATTGTCTACAGGAATGAAGACGTACATCTGAACACATTAACTGTCATAACAAATTCAGTGACTTATTTGTATAATTGAGGACCTCAAGCAAAACCAGGATATTCACTGTCATCCCAGCAGAAAAAATATGCTGGATCCTGAGGCTGTGTCTAGCTGAATAAGGTAGATCCTCTACAGGGCTCCAGAAAACAGCAGTGAAACCAGACAGTTTAATAAATGAGTATCATTTTGTATCTATGAGCAATATCTTTTCTTTCTAACACAAAGTGGCTGTGGTATTTAGTCCAGATAATATATTCTGCTTCCACTGTTGGTATTGATGTCCTTTCAAGTGAACAGAATATGCAGCCAATAATGAGCTCTTGCTGTTAAGATGTTCAGCAATGAAATAATTAACAATGTTGATGTGTAAATTAGGCTTCAGAGTTAAAATTGCTTTTGCAAACCACATTTTTCTGGCTCTTGGTTCAGCAGAGCAGGTGAGGACTGGCTGAATGCTAAACAGCAGTAATCCCTCTACAAGCACACGTATTAGAGTTGCAGGTCACTTCTAGAGCAGAAGTGCTAACTGTCTTGCTAACATTGTTATTCAAAGAGTAACATGTCTTCTTTAAAACATCTTCTTTCTCCCTTTTTTGGTGCTTTCCAAAGCACCTTTTCCCTGGCACCTTGCTATGTGCAGTGCAGAAATGCGGACCCCACACCACAGCAAAGGAGGAAGCAATTTCCCCAGGTCTCAGCTCTGGGCTCCCACAATCACAGAATCATGGGATGGTTTGGGCTGGAATGGACCTTAAAAGATCATTTAGTTCCAACTCTCTGGATGATGGGCAGGAACACTTTCCACTAGACCAGGTTGCTTGGAGCCCCAGCTAACCTGGCCTTGAACACTTCCAGGGATGAGGCATCCACAGCTTCTCTGGGCAACCTGTTCTCGTGTCTCTTTACCCCCACAGTAAAGAATTTCTAGATAATATCCAACCTAATCCTACCCTCTTTCAGTTTAAAGCCTTTCCCCCTTGTCCTGTTACAACATACCATTGCAAAAAGTCCTTCTCCAGCCTTCCTCTTGGGCCCCTTTATGTACTCAAAGCTGTTATAAGGTTTTCTCAGAGCTTTCTCTTCTCCAGAGTGAACAACCCAACCATGTCATACCCACAGAGATGCTTGTATGAATGTCTGGATGCCCTCAACCTTTCCCATACAGGCTGCCATGAGAAAGATGAGCTTTTTCAGAGTATCTCCTGAAGCATTTGAATTCTAACATCATTTCATTCCTTTTCCTACACCAAGAGTGTCTACCTACCTTGCCAGTCTACCTACCTTGTTTCTTTCCCAGTCTTTATTTTAGGGATTTCTCCAGACTGAGGACATACCAAGAGGCATTACAGCTGAAGAGAACTGTGCGCCTAGGTCAAAAGGAGAAGAGAAGGAATTGATACATTTGCTATTTTATTAAACATTTATAAGGACTGACATCCTTTAGACTGACATCTAAAACAAGAAAAAGAAGGATCATGAAATTAATGGCATGTTTGCCCAAAACATATAAAGCACTGAAAGTTAGCCAAAATCAGTACTTCAAGTTCAGTGTTGCTTGCACTGACACATGAACTTCTGACATCTACTTGCCTTTGTCTTCTTTCAATGACACTGAGATTGGAGGAAACTCAAAACATAGTCTAGTGCTGTTAAACTCTGCTTCAGAGAAAGCCTCCAACATGGTTTACCTCTTGCAAACCTAAGCATGTAGTTTTCCATAGCTGATTCCTAGGGCAAGGCTTAGTGGGATCAGTCCCTCTCACATGGGCCATTGGTCTTTCAGGGTCACGTTGCTGGAGTACAAGAAATGTGGGAAGGGAGAAGTTGTGCTTTGTGGTATGAAAAAACTTGCTGGTTTATATACTGAATTGTAAGGATATTGTTTTAAAATATTGGACCTGCTGGGGTCTTATCTGCTGTGGCTTATATGTGCTCAGCTAGCACAAAGACCTGGCCACTCACATTAAATTACTTGTCTCCTTTCCCCTCACTGAACTTTAGGCTCGAGCAATGTTAGCTAGGAAACAGATTCAGTCCAGCATTTTACAAGCACCATGGTAAGCATTTCACTGCCACAAATGAGAAAAAAAACTTCTTCAGTGCAACTGATATAGAATTGGGCTACTGAATTGGTAGTATGTGAAAATAATTCAAGAAAACATACAAAAGAAACATTCTGCATACAATAACAAAGGGGCTCTTCTCAAGGAAGCCATGGATTTTAAGAACCTCAGTAGAAATGGAAGCATAGACATAGAAATGGAAAGTATGATTAAAGCCACTGTACATACAGATAATTATGAGGAAACTAAAGGAGAAAAAAATTAACAAAATTATTGAAATTGATGTATTTGTTAGAAATATCATACACAATTAAAGTGGGCACACTTAGTGCTAAAGGAGTCCCACAAGCTATTAAAAACTAGGTTTCCTACCCGTTTTTGTCACTTTCATACCTGGTGTTCTCTGTATTTCACAAGATCTAATGCTTTTACCTTCCATCCCTTCCATGGAATACAGAGATGTTACTGGCTCTGGCCCTGCAGACTGGCATGCTCTGGAGTGCAGTCAGGTTGTTGTCAGCTCTGTGACTTCCTGGCATTAGCCCATGATGAGACACACAAGGGTGATGCTGCTGCAAGTGTCAGTGTCTGCTGTGAGCCCTCCTTCAGTCAGTAGGGACAAATGTGTGCCTTCACTCACACCCAGAGCTGCTCCTAGTGGATGGGTACACTGATGATTCAGGTCCCTTGATAAAAGCCCCAACTGCCTTTGCTTGCACATGCAGAACACTGTGTGTGCATGAGGTGAGGGAGAGATGTGTGTGATCCTTCAGGAGGTCATTGTTTCTAGTGCACTCTTCCCCTTCTGCTCTGTTCCTCTTTAGTACCTGCTTAGCATGAGTTTGCTTCCATGGGAGTCTCTCCATGTGCCCATCTGCACAACTTTCCAGACTTTAGCAAATTTTGACAGTGATGCCTCTTGTCTCATGGAAGGGCAGCCAAGAGTTTCCATTTTTACTGGACTCTATTAAGTAACAGAGTTCAGGATTTTCAGCTTTTAGCATCCAGAGTCTGAATCATATTGCTCATGGGCATTGTGGACACAACACTTCTGTCTTTAACACAGTGGCTCTGCCCATGTACACTGTTTTGTAGATACGTAAAGATGTGCTTTCCTGTAAGGGCAGATCCAGGTCTAAGAGTTTGCTTTTCCCAAATGCTTTTCCCTTCTGTTTTTCTGGGCTTTATCACAGTTCTGACTGGAATGCAACAAACTAAGCACTTTGTCTCCTTCTCTCCCTTCATCCTTGACCCTACTTTCTATTCCTGTGCTGATTCTTTCCCACAGTCCCTCTGGCTCTTTAATCAAGGAGTTTTACAGTAGTCAGAACTGTGGTTGTCCTGAATGCCCATTTCTTCCATACTATTTGTCATGTGCTTATATGAATAAAGGTAATCAAGAATATGCAATCAGAAGAGCGAGCCACCTTTTCAGTGTTTTGCAATTCTGTGCATCCTCCAGACAGCTTCATGCCTGTTTAGAGTGTGTGCAATGGTGGGGGGGAAGTGACAATTGAGCTGGGATTCTTTTAAATGAAAGTATTTCTAAAACTAACAACACAAAGAACAGCACAATTGAAAACTCTACATAAGCAACCCACCAGAGCTCCAGACCCACACTGACAACTCCTCAATCTGTCAGGACTGCAGACTTTGAGAAAAGTGCATTTGTATGAAGACGTGTTTAAGTTTTGATGCTAATAAGAAAACTTCTCCTGTCTTTGGACACCAGAACTCTTTACCAAAAGCCAAAATTCCAGTGGGAATTCTTTACCTTGTTCTGCAGCACCTTATTTGCTGTTTCACTGCTGCTTCCCATGCTAATGCTGGATGCAGCGTTTCAGTAGGATGGAGAACCTGGGAAGTACTGTGGGACAGATAGGGTCAGCAATGATGTAAACCTGCTGACTGGCTTCACCCTCAAACTCAGGTTATCACCTACAAACAGCGCCAATGAGGTCAGAGTTTTTATCAAAGGGGTGACAGAGGACAGTCACACTTCTAGTTCTCAAAATTCTTGCACAGCTCTGATTGAAACCTCATGTGTGACTAAGAGAGGTCTAGAGGGCAAGGAGTTAGAGGCACTGGAATATCAGGGGTGAAGATGAAGTGTTAATCAGGAAGGGGAACATGCGTTTGTAGCTCCCACATTGGAGATATCCCAAGGATATGTGAAGGGATTGTACCTGTGCATCCCCTGCACCAAATCCTATCCTAGTTAAGGTTGTCCCTGTTGTGAAAGAAAGTGGGCAAAGTAGCTCTCTGCAAACAATTCCGTGCCAGGAGACAGACCCTCTGGGATCCTGCCCACCATCCTTCCTTTCCCTTCCCCTACCTCTGCAGGGACAAGGCAGGAGAATGGGGCTGGACCATCTGGTTCACAGTGTAAAATCAACACACACACTTTGAATGGAAAAATGCAATTCAAAATCCAGTCACACGCAGTGCCCTTTTCTTTTCTGAAAGATCACAGTACCTCACACTTCATAAGTTTACTCCTGATTATAGAAACAGCTGGAGAAGGGCCTTGCACTGTCGCCTGAAATACTCACTTTAGATGGAAAATAATTTTGATCTTAACTGTTGTAAAGCAAACCCCACCTCAACAGGAAGCTCTCATGACCTGATCTATTCCCTCTGTGTTTTTCAGATGAAGGAGCTCCAGAGCAAAGGAGATTCTCTGCCCAAGCCGGAGCCCAGGACCCTGTGGGGTGGTGAGGACACAGGTACGGGTGGTGTGCCGCAGGGCGGGCAGTGGGGCCGAGTGGGCAGCGTGCTCTGTGTGTGATGTGCCTTTATTATGGGCTGAAGTGCTTTGTCTCCAAGCCAAGCTTAATTGAAGGATGTTTTTCATGTCAAAGTGAGATGCGGGCTCTCACCCACTGAGTGTTTGCAGGGTGAAAACAACAACCTCACTTGTGTGTACGGCCGCAGTGCACAACGTGCAGCACAAAGGCTCCAGAGGAATTATGCCATGACATAATGAGGAGAAACAACAGCATTCTAGCAGATCTGTTTAATAAGCTGTCAGACACGTTTCAGCATTGACCCATGATGTGAGCAGAGCTCTCATTAGCTGCAGCAAGAGTCCTGTGAATGCATCTGAGGGCAAAAGTGGCCACTCAGTGACCCCTGGTTTGTGTGCAGGAGAACTGAGCTGTGCACAAAGGGGAGCCTCAGTAGTTTTGGCATAGATAGAATAAATTGAGTATGTTGAGCTTGCATGTGTTCTTACTCTGTCTCCTTTCTGTCTTGGAGTTCTGCTTTTTGGAGGGATGTGGATTTTTTCGTGTGTTTTGTTTGTCTTTATTTCCCTTTGCCTAATCATAAACTTAGATATTATTTACAAATGGAAAGTATACCAGATTAACTTGGATTATTGGTGCTGTGGTTAGATGACATGTCAGAATTGCATTTAAGCCAAGAAAAAATTACCCCTAAAAATGCTGTGCAAATGTTCCAGTAAACATAAACTGTTCCTAACACAACAGTAGATGTCTGATCCTGAGGCAGATTTCACTTGGATGTTTGAGGGATTTTCTTCCTGCTTCCTTTGCCATTTTTGCAACTGTCCCCCTGGGAAAAATCCCAGAAGCCTCTGTCCCCATTAGGAGGAAATCTTTCACTTCCTTGCTTTGATTTTGAATGCTTAATGCTCTTGGTTAATTCCCCTGACCTATAACCAGTCTTGCCTTCTATGCATAGACATTAAATCCTGATCTAGATGATAAACTTTTATGAAACAAGTTTAGAAATACATTTAATTAGCTAAACACGCTCAGTCAGTCAAGATCTCACAGTAGTGTGTGAATCTTGCAAATTACACTGATGCCTAAGCTGTAGTAGCTGTATCTATAATAAATTTTTTTTCAAAGATCTAGGAGTCCACACAGGGAAGCTGATTTAACTAATTTGAGTGATGTTTTCTTTTGCCTGAAGTGCACTAGGCCAGTGATTACCCCTCTACGAGCTATGTGTGCATTGGGAGAGCTCCTAATGTCCTTTTGCTTGTTCCTGTTTTCTCTTCACCAAGTTCTTGTCTTCTCAGTTAAGTCCACAGCTGGCTGCACATGAAAGCACATCTGGGGAATGACCCAGTTAAAAATACAGTATTTAGGCACCACTTCTTTGCAGTGGTGATGAGATGGGGATGCTGGCTGTTCTTTTTCTTATCCACGTTAATTGGGTATCCAGGCTAATTTCAGTTAAAGCAGAAAAAGTGCTGTGGTTTACTATTCTGGGACCTAGTCCCAGAGTAGTTGAAGTTTTAAGGGCTCTTCTGCCAGGACACAACTGCCAATTGTAAAGATTACAATTTCATGCCCATGGCATTTCTAAGCTTAATGAAAAATCAGCTTTTTTTCTACTTTCCCCTCTTATTTTCCAGTAAAGCCCTATTTCCTGACAAAAAGCAAGCTCAATTAAAAATGTGATGAAAGTGCTTTAAAGGCACAGCCTGAAATTCAGCTTTGCAACTTAAAGAAGAGAATTATTTTACATTTGATTTTTCTTTTAATGCATTAATTTATACACTACAACAACGTAGCAGATCAAAGGTCTAATAAAGCTTAATTGCAGTTAATATACTTGTCTCTCTATGTGTCATACTGAACTTGCACTAAAAAAGAAATGTAGCAGTCTGGATTGAAGACATGGGAAGTCCTTCTGGATTTACCTGCAGGACAGCCTTGGGCTGATCCTTCAGCCACTGGTGTCAGGCAGGAAATGCTGCAATATGGAATATCTACGATAACTCCACATTCTAATTTTTTGGGGGAAAAATTGAGCCTCCAGTAGTTGTAGCTCTGAATTTTTCTCAAATAAAAACTAAAACTATCATTTCCCCTGACTTCAGACCTCTGCAAAAGGGGGTGGTGCTGTCACAGTTGTCACTGTTTTTTGTGACAAAGAACAGACACTGTTCTTCTGACTTACAGGAGAACTGGCTGAGGAGGAAAAGAATCAGTCCCTATCTGTGTCCTCTTCTCTTCCTTGATCCTGAAGAAAGGCTGGATGAGCTGGGTTTAACTTATTCTGGGAGATAGTCAGGGGAATCCTCGATGTCTATTTTCTTGGGCAGCCCATGTGGATATAACGTGGAACTAAGTACTTGTGGGGTTTAATACTTTGTTTTTAAATTGCGTATTTTCCCATTGGTTAATGGGAAATTGATAAATCTGACACCTGACCTACCATACCATATGGTGAAGGAGATCAGCACCAAACTGACCAGACCAGAGCTCTGGATGATTTTGTCCAGAGTGTTAAGATGAGGTTTCTAGAGGATCTAGAAAGTTGTGGGGGATGAAGGCAAGGGAAGGTAAGAGGATGAAAAAGACATCACTGGAGAAAATAGCAAGGTGATGAGGAGGTACCATATCCAGATCTGACCTTTTCTCTTGCCCTAACACTTCCTTCACAGTATCCCTTCCAGACAGTATCCAAACTGTGGCTTTATTATGTTTGAGGTCCTGTCTCCCCATCAGGGACATGCATTTTAGCAAGACCTCCAGGCCTTAAAAGAGAGTATCATATGCTTGAAAAGCAGTCCAGGGGCCATCATCTACAAGCTTTTTGTGTGTTATGGACACAGCTAAGCAATAAATAACAACTGGATGGGCTGTTGCAAGATTGATAGGGTAAAGCTCTAGGAAAAAGTGGCACAGAACAGAAGCTGAGCATTGGGGTCTCCTGGTTGTTCGTTTCTATTGATTGGCTCCTGCCCAAGGAGAACTATTGCTTTGGTTTTTACAGACATTGAAATCAGCTAATTAAAAAGGTCATACTGAATGAAGATCCCACAGGAAAAGTTGTTATAATTTTCTAATTTTTTTATGTTGCTTGCAAAAGTGACCTTGACAGTGGGCATGTGCTTATTTTGCTTCCTTACATGGAAAAACCACTAACTTTTTCTTTAGTAGTGGCAGCCCAAGGTTTCTCTGTATTATATTTTTCTTCAATACATTTTGCAAGAGAAATTTGTGTGACTGCACTTCTCAAAGGGTGAGGTTTGTCCAGGAAAGAGGAACCCTATCCAAGGCAGAATATAATGTAGCAGCATGCTGGAATCTATCAGCCTTTCCCAGCACACAGCACAAACAGATCCAGCAACAGAACAGCCAGACTAAGAAGACTTTTAATTCTTTCCACACCAATGCAAATGCTCTGTTTCAGAAGAGAGAAGGGCTACCTAAGGCTTGCTAAGCACTACCCCCTAATTCCCTTTCAAGGCCCTAGGCAGAGAGCAGGTGTCCCCAGACGATTGCCTCAGGGAAGAGATGAAAACCTCTTCAAGGACACCTGCTTCTTCAGCTCCTGCACAGGAGATGAGACATTTCTGTTCATGTGGAGAAGAAACTGTGTTTTAAACTTTTCCACATAAACTGTAGTAATGACTGATGTCTAAGACTGCTGGAAAACCTCAGGAATCTTCCCACTTCTCAGGAATTTGTGGACTAAGGGGTGTGATTTCAGTCACTGGCAGAGATTAAATTATGACAGCAATCACAATGCTCTTTGGTACCCTCTGTAGTCTCAAGCAGATACTTATATATGTCTTGTCACTGTACTTCTCAGGAGGTGATTTGTAAATCTGTTCAGTGGTGAGGGGAATTAATTTAAAACCTTTTATTGTAATCAGAACTTAATATGGTCTAGCAAAATTGCTTAGTTTACATGAGATATGCCATCATTTTCATTTAGGCTATCATATCATTTGAACAGCTTTGTCTTGAAATAATTACTGATGAAGACAAGCCCTTGTCTGTGTAAAACACAGAAGCATAAACTCATTTACTGCAAATTAAAACAGATGCAAAATTGCTGTTGCTTTTAATACGGCTGGAGAAAAAATAAGATTGCAAATATGTTAAAAGAAAATGCAAGACTGTGGCTTACAACCTGTCCTAAACAAAATATTTACAGCATCCCAGTAAAAATAAGTGACTTTATTCATACCAAGGAATTAGAAACTTTAAAAGAAACCCATCTCCATAAAAAGTGGTGGATGCCTGCAGACAGCCCCAGGTGAAAAAAAAAAATATAATTCAACAAAGATTTCATTAGAATAACTCATAGAAAAGACACAACTATTGAAACAACAAATAAAGAATGTTCATTCATATACATCACTACGTGGATGTGAATCATCCCACTAAAATTAAGAAGGCTACTTGTCCACCTAAAAATAAAAACCAGTGTCTGTACTGGTTTGTAGAATTGAGAGTATACATTCTAATACAGAGTGACCTACCACAGCCTGGGCTCTATAGGTACCCTTTAAGCTCAAGACCAAGCCTGTTTGGGGAACAGAGATATTTCTCCATGCACAAAAACTTTTTCCTCCTAGGTCGGTTAGTATGTAATAGATGTATCAGAATTCCCTGATGATATTGCTTTTAGAGGGCTGGCTTCAACTTGAAGCAGCTAGGAAGAAAGAAAGGTGAAATGAAGAAGCAGATTAAGGTAAAAATAACACTCCAAGGAGTAATGGAAAGGTTGTAAAGAAGACAGAGGAAAAAAAAAAACAAAGCTGAAAAAGAAGACATGACAAAGACTAAGGGAGCAGTAGGAAATTACACCATGACACTTTTGTTGTGTGTTATGCTGTGATCCAGACAAATGTAGATTAATATGATCTACTTAGCAAATGGGGATGGGTCAAGTTTGAAATCATTTAAACTAAAAAGTTTCATTCTCCAGAGAGGGCAAAGCCAATGGCAGAAAGAATCCTCCAATTAATTGTCTTGCATCACTGAGCATGTTGCTCAGGAGCTTTAGGATGACAGCCCTTGAAAAATATCTTTCATTTATTTCAGTCCCTTTATAACTCTGCAGGAGAATTACATTTCTGTTCTGGAGTGGAAGGTCCAAAATATCTGTCAGGGATTTTGTCTCTGCTTTCTGCTCACTTGCACCAGCATACCCAAGCTCGCCTTTGCCTCCCAGCTGACTGAGGAATGACTTAATAAGGGGAATCAAATCTGGAATTTGAATTGGCCCTACTGGAAATGCTATTTGAAGTCTTCCAAAACAATGAACAAACTGTCCATACAAGGACTTCCTCTAAAAATTACTTCATTGCATTGAGGGCAGTACACTACTCTCCCCACAACTCTGCAAACATCTGACTAACAGCAAGTTGTTCAAGAGAAAATGAATAAGCAGAAATTTACACATGAAGAACTGTCACATTTTTGGACTTTTTTCTTGGTTCTGGAAAGAAAAAAATCACATGACAAAACCGAAGGAGCGAACAGCCCTGATATCACGAGGGTTGGCAGTGTACACCAGACTAGATAATGTTTATGGAAAGATGAAGGCTAAATTTCTATCCTGTCAAAGCTGTGCATGGTAAAGAAATGCCTTGGCAGGCAGGATCAGAAAGGGCTTTCATCATGTTCGCACCTTGCTGCCGTGCATCTTTCCCTGGAGTTTTTGTAGCACAGATGTATCCCAATGCTTTTGGAGGTAAAAGAAAACAAATTCCTCTCGGAAAATACAGCCTGGAAAATAGCTTTCTGTTCTAATAGAAGTCAAAGCATTGTTTGTTGATTCTTGCAGCCCAGAATGGCTCGACAACACTGCTATTTCCGTGGGATGTTGTGTTTGTGCGACCTGCCTTCAGCTGTTGTGCTGTGTTGCTATGTGCAAAGGCTGACAGCTGGTGTGTTTCGCTCCAAATTAGTGCCTGCCTTTCACTCCGGAGTGAAGTAATACCTAAATGCAGGGCCAGATTCCAGTTCTCTATGGAAATGCCCCCAAAACAAGTGAAAATACTACCAAAACACATGCTTTGTACCCATTTCCTGATCAGTCACACGATACTTCCTCTTTCTATATGGAGTTCCCCACACACTCCCACATTAGTTCCGTTTTTTTTTTTCCTTTCTTAGCAGTCTAAACATTTCGCACTGTGAAAAGAATTCAGCATCTCAGCAGTTCCACATTTCTTGTAAGCTGGCCCCACAGAAGTGTCAGGATGCTGAGCCATGCTCATGGATGATGGCATATATCCTGGAAGCCTGCATTTCTTCCCGTGGAGCCAATTCAGAGTAAAATGTGATTTTGAAATCTATTTTAAGATCTCCTGTGAAAATAATGGTGTCTTACAAAACAGGACTTTTTCAAGTCAATAGATGTAATATATGGATAAAATAGTTTTTAATCAGTTTAGCATTCTTAAATTGCTTAAAGAGCATTTAAATTGCCTCCTTGTTCCAAGCAAAGGTTCTCATGGTCCAGGATCTTATCTCCAGTAATGGTCCACATTAGATATCATTCAGAGATGTCTCACAGTCTTTGAAAGTACTAGAAGTCCATTGAACATTGGTTGGTGACCAAAAACAATAGCTGCAAAATTTTTCTAAATAATCACAAAAGCAAAAGAAACACAGAAATTATTTTTTCTCAAAACACTCTTGATAAAGACAAGTGAACGCCCAAAGCTTAGCTTCATTATAGGGTGTTTTATGAATTTGAATCTTATAGCTGTGCTGCACAAGGTGATCCATTGATAGTTTTCAAAAAAACTAAGTAATCCCTGAATTAACAGGACTTGAGAAACACTATTAAAAGCACAAGATTCTGAGAATTGTTCAAAGGAGTTTATGCCTTTTCTTGGCAGCCATAAATAGGCTTATACAACAAACTGGGACCTGATGTATCAGTCTCATAATATTCTTCAATATTTAAAAACACCACATCTGAGAATAAAAATGTGTATAAAGAGAAAACATTAATTATATTAATGAAATAATGTTGGTTCTCACAGTTTTTAACCTCATAATAAACTTCCTCCCACTGCAAGACCAAAACACATTTTCCTATTAAGCTGTTAACAGCTTAATAGCTGTTAACATTTACATTAGCTGTTAACATTCCTATTAACATTTTTAACAAATATGTTCACTAGATCATTAGTCACTACTGTACATGTAAGTATGTTTCAGTAAGCACAAATGTATGAATAGGAGTAACTTTGTATTATTCTATGATTCAACTCACACAGACAAAGTGGCTTGGAAGTTCACTAGTTGTGGTTGCAGAACGTGAAGACAAATATACTTGAAATAATCAAGGCATATGCTCTGGGGTTTCAGTACTTACAGACTTTTCATCAGTGTGACCTGAGACTAGATGAAAGAGTTTTAAGTTCTGTGTATACTGTTCAGCACAGAAGAGTTAAAGAAGATAGAATAAACATGTAATATATATATATATATATATTTATACATAATAATAAATATGAGAAAACTGTGGTCTGAAAAAATTCACAATCTCCAGAGCATATTTTACTACCCTGTACTATCCATTTTGAAACAGATACAGTGAAATCAAAATGGGATTAGGCATAGGAGCAGAGTTACTACTCAGCTGAATCTAGTGTATGCAGATCATTGAGTAGTTCATATTTTCACATCTCAAACACTGGCACTAACACCTTCTTCTTTTCTGCGGAATGTCTTTCCTTTCTGTGGCCCTTGTCTGCCACTAAGCACTAAGGAACTCAAAACCATGGATCAGGTCAAACACAGAGTGCTGCTTTCAAACCTCATGAAACTTGAGAGAAGACAGCATTTGACTTCGATCTTGATTCCAATGGTTGTGATTTAAAACACTCTTTTGAGTCAGTCAGTCTGGGTGAATGACCAAAGGAGCAAAACTGTTGTCTAGTTTTGCTTTGTAGGAGGTGGGATATATGTCCAATGAGTTGAGCATGGGATTGAAAGTCACAAGCCTCACAAAATGTTTATTCTATTTCAAGCTCATCATATGATAGTGACCCAAGTCATCCAACTTCCTCATCTCCTCATTCTTTAAAATGTCACTGTTTGAAGGTTTAAGGGACTCAGGACAAAAGTGTGCATAAGTGAAAATCTTTCCTGAGTGAAAATCATGAATAACAGCAATGGTAAGAGAGTTCCCTACAACTATAGAGAAATCCACAGCGCTATGCTTTGCAAATGACTAAATGCTGCCATTGGCAGCTAAATTATGCTTAGCCTTTCTGCATTCAAGCTTTAAATTTGCCCTCAGTGCCTCATAGTGCTAGAACACCAGTGGCAGACAGTTCTGTTTTCAACCTTCTATCTCATTGGACAGTACTTTGCTTAATCTCTTTATGCTTTTATTTCTTCACCTGGCACTTTATCTGTTTTTCTAAAGAACTCCACTGTCAACAAAATACAAGCTGCTTGGTAATGTTTCCTATATTGTGGCAAGCTAAGGCACATTCAGAACAAGTCAGGGTTCCAGGACTCAATTTTTCTGATGCTCTATTAAAAATACATAGAGATGGTTTATTCTCTTTCTCATGTTCTTTCTTTTATAAAAAAAAAAAAAATCCCTAAAATAAAATTCTATAGTGTTATTAAGCCTGTCTTGTGTGAAAGATGGAGGCATTATATTCAGCTAGGCAGAGAGGTGCTGTGGTCAACTCACTGAGAGTACAGAGATTAGTGTCACGCTGAGAATTATGTACCAACCACACTGCATTCACCAGCAATCCAATAAACTAGACCTGCTCTTCCCATTCCTGCATGCAAGCATTTTCTGAAAGAAAATGTAATATTTTAAGGTTCTGACAGGAGCATTACAGAAGTAACTGCTTGGAGCATGGCACACCTACACATCTGCATTCCTTTTTTTTCTCTTTTTTTCACAAGTTTAAAAGAACAATGCAGTGAAGGTGTGTAAGATCAATGACACTATGCCTTGCCCACTAAGTGGGCTGGGACATGTCTGCCTCCAGCTTCAGCTGTGCCAACTGGAGAGGCTGTACCCAGCTGCTCATCACCTGGCTGACTAATGCTAGACAGTGGGAGCTCCCACATGGAGATCTGCCAGCTGGTCCAAGGGTTGGTAACACCCACCATGTGGGTGCTGATGAGCAGATGCAGATGCACAGGGGCGAGGAAGCCTTTGCTGAAGGCTGGAAAGGTCATATACTCACAGCCTGTGGTCCACTGCATGACTGTGCATGGGTGAGTGTCTGTGCTTGTCAAACCTCCTGATACTTATCCTTGAATTGGATGAAAATTTGGAGATAGTCAAATATGAGTTAAGAGGAAGAGACAAGAAACCTCAGAGGTAAAGTGGTTGGACCTGATCTACACAGCAGCAAATGCAAGAGCTGTTATGCAGACAGCCAGGTTATATGTTCCAGCATCTTCCTTTGGTCTTGGAGTCTAGTATACCTATGGAGAAAACACTTGAACTTTTCTTTGTGGAGTCACACAAAGCATTTACAAAAAACTAAAGGTAACTTCTAGCAAAGTAAATAAAAGCTGTATCAAAGGTTTCCAAATCACTTTAGGGCTTGAGGTGTTAAAAAATTTGACAAGGAGATTCACAGAGCAGTGAATGACTGAACAGGTTTGAAAATGGCATCTGAAATTGAAAAAGAGAAATGAATGCTGGGAATCTTTGTGGCTTTTTCTTTCCGCGTCAGCCTATGAAACAGCAGTGAGGGACCTTGTCTTACTGAAATATTCCTTGTGGCGATCATGTGCTGTAGGAAAAGCACTTTCCTGGCATTTCCAACATGTTGTGTAGTGGCAGGTGATGCTACCAGTTGCCAGTTCAGTGTGAGTATGGTTATACTTCCTTCCTTCCCCACAAATCTAGCTTCAGGTCATTCCTGGAATAACAGCCTTTTAGGTGCCAGTGTTCCAAGTCCCTCATTTTTCACTGTGATGAGTGGATCCTGCTGGGAAGGGAACCAGGGCTACAGGAATATCAGATATCTCAGTAGCATTCCTCCAAGGTACAGCAAATGCCTGCAGTGTCTGCTCCATCCAGCTCTTGCCATCCAAAACTGTCTGTATACAATGCATGTCATTACACAAATAAGGTCGGCAGATATGGAATATATATTGCTGTACAGTAATCTTAATCCAGACACTAGAACGGGAGAAAGTTAGTTCTGCATTTAATTTTTGGTTCTGCCACAGATCTCCCTCAGATGAGACATATTGTCTACCTTGTGGTTCAATTCCCACCTTTGTAAAAGAACTAATATTTTCACATCTCTCTGAGATTCTATCAGGCACAGTGCAAGGCAAGATAATGTCAATTAATTTCAAGAAAACTGGTATGTCTTGTATATCCACTGCAACACACAACCACACAGGGCTGCTAGCTGGAAGACAAGGTGTATAATTCAACCTTGAGGAGAACAAACTTATAACTTGAGATTTATAACAATGTTACAAATATTCTTTCAGGTCCATAACTAAACTGAACTAAGGCTGTGAATCTCTGGCTAACATATATGGTGTTTATACTTGCCACAGGATTTTTTTCTTTTATGTAAATATATATAGATCAGGAATAAAATTACCAGCTCTCTCAGTGTATGTTGACAAAATGATTCTCTAAAGTGATTCCACATCTTTTACATGCAAAGCTTCAGAAATAAGAAAAAAAAATAATTTAAATTTAAATTGCAATTTAAAATGCAATTTAAATCACCCTCTACTTATCTGTGGGTTTCAGGACCAACTAAACAGTAGACACTGCCTGATTGAGGCCACAGATGCAATGAGTTGCCTTCAGGATGCTTATTTGTCTCTTCTGACCAAGGAGGGTACATTTGGTGACTCTGTGCCTAACTTGAGTACCAAAACCTAAGGAAGGTAAACATATTATGAATGAATATATAAATATTTTTACTCTATTTTGGAACAGTTACCTAGGGCAAAATTAAATCTTCTTCCCTTGCTCTCTAGCTTAGACTAATTAATCTACACTCAGAAATACTGTAATAACCCCACATTTATCTGGGCTCTGCAAGGGACCCAGTATCTCCTAAAATTATAAATCACTAAACACAAATCACTATAGATAAAGCCCTGTTCAGCATGCATATTTTGCATCCTTCTGCCTGGGACACCTAACACTTACTGAAAGAAAACCTACAGATAATAAGGAATATTGAAACTCAATGTACCCGCAAGAGACACAATGGTATCATCAAGAAGAAAAGCATTGATGCCTGGAAGTGTGCATCTTTATCAGGCCTCTGTTTTCACATCGCCAAGAATCGAACTTGTTTTGAGTTAGGACCCAGCTGAACTTTTCTCTAGCAAAAATTCTTCTCTTTGACAAATTCTCTCATTATTTACATCACTTAGTACTTTATCTCCGAGGTAGCTGGAGGACTTACAGGCTTAAAGAAATCTTTTCTTTTAAGATAATGAACTGATGATGATGACAATCATGATGATGGGGGTTTTCTATACAGATAAAGGACACTGAGATATCATGGTAGCCAACACCTAGTGGAACACTAGATGAAGAGATAAGGGAAAAATAAATGACCCTATAGCAAGGTTAGTTCAGCTGACATTTATATTTCAGTACACCTATCTCATGCAAGACGTGCAAGGAAACTTGTTCAGATTATGCCCTTGATAGAAAATGCTTAAATGCCCTGTTGTTATTATCCTGTAAAAACTAAAGTTTTAGAAGAAAAAGTCTGAGTGCAATAGTCAGCTGACAGTACATGCTTACAGTATTCATTCTGGAGCTCCTCACATAAGGCTGCCTTGTGACCAAAGGAAACCTGTAGACTGAGCTCATAGCATCACTAAGAATGTTAATTTTTCTCATGACTCATTTTTCATCACTTTTCCATTGTATGTTTTCACCTCCTTTTCCATATTAACCCTATTCAGTTCTGATAAGACCAGATTCTGTGCAGTCACGGCACATTAAAGTTCATAATATCAATAATGAATTTAAGTATCTGTCATCCAATGCGTTTTTACGAGAGCTCTAAGATAGACAGACTACACAATATTGCAAGGACTTTTACTAACCTTGGGGTGGCACGCTCCCAGGAGGACACACTCAGAGGAAGGCACACAAATACGGTTTTTCTGCAGTCATCCCTCTCTGGCTGCTACGGGCAGAAATACCTGCAACATTTATTCATAAAGTCACAGTGACAACAACTGCGTGAGACTAAAATCCATGTGCTGGAAATAAAATGGGGGTTAGGGCGTTTTTTATCAGCTATTTTAACTAGAGGTCAGTTCATCTAAAGAATGCTGTAATTTTCCACTGGTTTCCTGGTTTCTACAAGGATGGGATTTTTTTTTCTCAGCACAGCCCTGCATCAGTCTGTGATCCTGTGAGCATAATCCCTTGGCACTAAAGCCTCTTATTGACAATGCAGTAAACCTGCTCTGTAAGCATCAGAAAAGAGAAATAAAAGATGTTTCAAATTTGTATTTGACAAAATATGATGCTGAAATCAATTAGATGTTTCCAGATCAATAGGGGCTTCAGTCAATAAACCTCCTGTCAACATAATGTCTAGCAGACCTGTTGACAGCATTCGAAAGCTCCTGATTTAAAATCTCTGTTCGGGTTGGTATTAAAGCTGTTACTCAGTTTCTTATCTGTTTGCTGCTACTCCTAGACTTCATTTGTGGGGGCAGCCTGAAGGTCTTGACTGAAAGTTTTGGATATTGAACAGCCAAATGAAACTTAATTACAAGGTCGGAGACTTGTTTGTTCAGGATTTACAGGAGAAAAATAAAAGCTTCTGAGATTTTGCTTCAGAAGACAGATGCTATTAAGAAGTACCATTGTCTTTAGTCTGTAGTTGGGGGCTGTGTCATTCCTGCAGTCCAAAGCCTGATCTTCATCTTTGTTTAATTAACCCAAAGCCAAATGCTGCTGAAAATATGTGCAGAATTTGAAGATTTGAAATTTCCTTCCAAAGTCAGCCAAGTAATTCTAGGAACCTGCTGCATCCTAAGGTCTTGATTCAGCAAGATAAGTAATCAGGAATTCATTTATTCAGCATTGAATCCATTGCCAAACTCAAGTTCAGAAGCTATCAGAGAATTGAATTCCTGAAGGACTGAACCACTGAATTCCACATCAGACAATGAGGACCAGGACAAAATCAGATGAGAACTCACAGGTTCCGGTTATCATGTGGGCTGCTGAAGCCTGTGACCTTCCTGAAGGTCAAGAGGGAGAAGTTTCTGTGTGCCCTGAAAGCAGTGTCACCCAGGACTAACCTCTGCCTGCCCACGCCCACCACAGATGAATAAACCCTCCAAACAGTGAAACTTTTCTAGGGAGACAAATTTACACTGCTCAGCTACTGCTGAATGTGCTTTGAACTGCTTTGAGCAATACAGGCCCACACTGATGATGAGCTAATGTTCGTTCTTTAAGATAAATCAGTACACAATTCCTCCTGGCTTTACTTCAGGTATGTCCCAATCTCTGTGTCAGCAGGACCCTGGGGTGACCCACAGCAGTAAGCCAGCATGCTGTGTGTGCTCTGGTCTCTGCCTAAGTCTCTTATGGTTCCAACAGAGTCTGTATCTTTCTACATCTCTCACAGCCTGGATGCGGGGCCCTGCTTTGGATGCTGCCACGGAGAAAAGATTGATGAGCACCTCTTTACCTAGTGCTACTTTTACATGGAATACAGCTGCTTGGCAGAGCCAAATGCCTAATAACATTAAGTTGCAAATCAAATCAGTTCTCTTCCTTCTTGCCAGTGAGAACCAGCTCCTGGAGTTTTCTGAGTTGATTAAACTCCGGTACTAATAAAACAGTACCATGCCACTCAGAAGTGCAGTATAAGATTGTCAGAAGGTCAGTACGGGCCCAAGGTCCACGCAGGTCAGCCTGGGTTACTGGGTTAGCTGGTCAGTTATCATTATCTAACATTGCATTATTACATGAGAGGGAAAGAACAGGCAACTATTCAGTGCTATGCTCCAACCCATGCCTAGTTTACAGGAACTTGTGGCACAGAAACATTTCAGGTCAGACATGCTACCTGTGTAGTTTAATCTTGGGCATTTTTTTCCTACTGATTCGTCCATCTGTTCTTGAACTCATCCATTCTGTTGGAGGACTGTGCACATCCTGGGGCAAAGAGTTTTATAAACTTTTGATATTCTGCTGGTGTAGTCTCCCTTTCCTTTTTATTTTCAGTATCTACCTTCTTTACTACTATTAATTTTGCTTTGAAAAACTCTCAATTTAGAATTTCAGGGTATTTTGTCAATTTTTAGGCTGAGGTAGAAGAGTAATGCGAGTGTGGAACATCACTGGAATTCTCTGATTATTTTCCTGTATTTACTTTTTAGCTATTCAGCCCAAAGCCATCGTCTTTACAAATTTTTGATGCAATTTACTGAGATATTCACAGTTGTCTGATGCTTTCCTGCAAGACTTGGCATCTGAGAAACGGGATCTTTGATTACTTATTCCTGTCTTGCTTTCTCTCATGCCTTTCAACTGTTGAAGCTTGCCGCGTCATTTTAAGGAAAAGTTTTTAAAATGCAACTTTAGGACACCCCGGGCTTTGGAGAACCCGGTCCGTCAGCTTAAAACGCTGCATTAATTTTAACTAATAAAGTAATAATAATTCGTCCTTGGGTGCCATTCCTCCCTTCCGCGTTAAGAACGTCGCTGCTGCGAAGCACCTCGAAGGCGGGGATGGGGCGAGGGTCCTGCCGGCTGCGGGAGCGGGCAGGTGGGTGCCGGACGGAGGGAGAGCGGCTTCCCGGGCGGGGCGCGGCCGAGGGTGCTCGGCGCCGGGCCGGGCGGTGGCGGGCGGCGGGGGAGCGGTGCCGCGCGGGCGGGGGGCGCCGCCGGGGCGCTGCCGGCGGAAGGCGCGGGGTGCCAGGTGGGAGCGGGACGCCGGTCCCGCCCCGGCGCTATCCGGCCGGCGGGGAAGCCCGGCCGGTAGCCGCAGCCCCGCGCCCCCCGCGGACAGCAGCATCTCCCGCCCCGCCTCTGCCCGTCCCGGAGGGGAGGGGGCGCAGGACCCGCGCCGCGGGTGCGCGCCCTGGCCGGGGGAGCGTGGGCAGCGCAAGCTTCCGTGGGGCAGGGCCGGCCGCGGCCGGCAGGTCAGGGAGGGCCGGAGCGCCCCCCCCGCCCCGCTCCGCCCGTGCGTGTGTTTGTGTGCGCGCTGATTACAGTAATTTTCAGGGTGATGTTGCAACGGGGCAGAGTGTGCGGGGCGGCCCGTGCTGAACTTTATAACGCTCCCGCATGTCAGCCGCCCTCGATATTGCGTCCATAAAGGGGTCAGCCGGAGCACCGGCCGGCCTCGCCGCCCTCGCCGCCTCCCTCCTGCCCGCGGGCCGCCCGGCCAGGAAGGGGAGTTATTCGGGATTGCAGCAGCGGCCGGGAGCGGGAGCCCAGGCACAGCCTCCGCGCCACCGCGCCGCGCCCGGGGTCTCGGCAGGCAGCAAGATGAGGGGCAAAGAGGAGAAGTCGTCGCTGAAAGGTGGGTTCGCCGCTCCGCCCTGGCAGGAGAACTGTTCTCCGCTGGGAAAAGAACCCTCCCAGCAGCGGGGTCCCCGAGCAGGGATGCAGCGGAGGATACAGGCGGGTGCGTGCGGGGGACAGCCGAGGCAGCGCTTGGCACGAGTAGAGGCCAGGTGACTTGGCGAGAGCAGCGGAGCCCTTGCAAAAAGACCGACTCAGAGCGGGGGCGAGGGTGCCGGTGTAGCCGGCTGGAGCGGGGGCGCTTGCGGGCGGCGTGGGAGGCCGAGGCAGAGCCGGGAGAAAGGCAGTGGGTGGCAGCCTCTGGCAAGCTGTGCAGAACTGCGTGTGGGTTGTGCCGGAGACTGCCCGGGGGCTGGCAGCCGCTTGCCTCTGTGCACAGCTGGTAGGAACGTGCCGGTGGGCATTGTCGTGTAGCCTAGAGATGCCAGGGGGCAGCGGACAGGGGACGGGGACTCTGGTGACCCTCCAAACTGTGGAACTCGCATGGTTTTTAACAACAGTACTCTGAAAGCAGTACGAAGGGGCAGAGAAAACTGCGTCTCTTTCAATCTGTCAAGCGGGGTTTTTTGAGGATAGTTTTAAATCCCATACTTTATTGTGGGATTTTTTTTTTCTCCGCTTACATTAATGAGAGTGGCAATTTCTGTGTGCAACAGAGTGAGGAAAGCTACAAGTGGGAGAACCTAGAGCCCCGCCAGCTGCAGTCTGCATTTCCTTGCTTCTCCCGTCGCCGCTTCCTTCCCTGGCGCCGGCTCCCTTCCACTTCCCCGGGACAGCGGGGCCGGGCAAGGGCCCCTTGCTCCGGGAAGGACACCGGAGGCTCGGAACGCAGCCGGCAATCCTCCCTCTTTGCTTTTTCCCTATAAAGCCTTTGCAGCGCTTTTTAAAGACCTGTGCCCAGCTCGCAGGGGTCTCTTCTCCGGGTCATCCGTCTTGCTGCTCAAGGTGAGCTGCTGCCTTTGACGGCTGCTGTGCTGCAGCGCTCGCCATCCCCCCCTCCCCGAGGCGGAGGGTACAGGACAGCTGCCAAGGGATGCCGCCCAGCGGCCGGCAGTGGTTGTGGGGGGAGGCAGCAACAGCGGGTACAGAGAAAAAAAATAAAGAGTAAAAAGAGTAAAAAGACGGTCTCCGGGCGGGGGGAGGACGGGGGCAGGTTGCAGCTGGAGCCGCTGGCCGCAACCCAGCGCCGTTCGTACAGACAGCGAGGCGAAACATGCGCATGAATAACACCCCGTCGGGTGGAAAGTTCCAGCCGCCTGCAGGGCGCAGGAGCTCGGCGTCCCCCGGACGCGCCTGACCCGTGCCAGGGCTGCGAGCGGGGATGCGCCCCGGCGGGGGAGCCTGGCGGGAGGCCGTGGTACCCCTCGCCGAGCCTTCCCGCGGCCCCTGGCAGCAGGGCCCCGGCTGCATCCTTTCACCTTGGGCTTCGTGCATGCACCGGCGCTCCTGGTGTGTCCCCGGCGCGCCCGCAAGGAAGCGACTGAGCCGTTAAATCCCGGGTACACCGTGTTCACAAATGACCGTGTACAGTAAAAACAAAATCTGCAGAGCGGGGCTGTCTCCCCCCCTCTTTTTTCTTCCCCCCTCCGTTACGGCACTTATCCAGCCCTCGGTCATCTCCCCACCTTTTCTAAAAGCAGATTTCTGCTCTCCTCCAGCTTCAGGGAACGGATTATCTTTTCCCCCCCTTGTTTCCCTTATTGGTATTAAAAAAAAATAACAAAAAACCCCATTTTTTTTTTCCTTTTCGTTATGTCCCAGCCAGGATCCGGGCAGTGCACAGAAGGGCCATTTGTTTGTTTTATTGAAAACCGGGCAGGAAATTTTGTTCTTCTGAGTCACTGCGGCTCCTTCAGGGAAACGTCAGCGTCCCTTATCGCCGCTCACCCGGTGCTGCGGGACCGAGAGCGGACGCAGGTTGCGGGGTGGTGGGGGGACGCCCACACTTTCGGAAGAGGTGGTCGTCCTAAAGACAGAGATAGATTTCAACTTTATATAACCGTAAAATAAGAAGGCACCGGATAAAAAAAGGGGGGAGGGGGAGAGAGAGAGCCGGGGTTACAGGAGTTTGCTGCCAAGAAAAAAAAAAAAAAAGTGATTTGATGCATTTGCCTGTGGAAGCTCCGCATCCTGAGGCAAGGTGCTGCGGGGGTACTGTGGGGGGGCTCCCCTGAGAGTTGCGCCCAAGGTTGGGCGCTGGAAAAGGCAGCGACGATTGCCTTCCCCTCCCACCCTCGAGGCGGCCACTGGTCGCCCCCCAAAGGAAGTCGAGGGGGGTGCGATCGTGGCCGCCCCGCCCCGGTCCCGCCCATCGCCGCCGCCACTTAAACGCCGTCGGGTGCTTCGCCAAGTCAGTGCGGTGCTAGGAGCTGGTGGTACTGTGCGCTTGTTGTGTATCCCCCTCTCGCTTCAAAATGACCGTGAAGGCAGCTGAGGGGTCTGGTCCTACCTTGACTTACTCGAAGATGAGGGGGATGGTGGCCATCCTCATCGGTGAGCGGCGTGGGGACTTCTTTGAAGATGCTCAAGGGGCTGTGTTTTTTCTGTCAGGGTGGCTTAACGATTTTGTTTCTCCTTTCCTTTTACTTTATAGCTTTCATGAAGCAGAGGAGAATGGGACTAAACGACTTCATTCAGAAGATAGCCACCAACTCCTATGCATGCAAGCAGTAAGTATCAAATTTTGGGGTGGATTTCAGTCACAAATATCACTAGATATTGCGAGATCTAGTTTAAAAATAATGTTTGTTTACTGTAATTCCTCCGGCATTACTGTTACGGAAGAGTTTATTTGTCTTGTTGAGGTATTACTCACTTCGCAACGATCTGTGTGAGCTGGCTTTGGGACAAATAAGTCGGAGATTTCTAGTGACCAGTCCCTATTATGTGCTGTACTTAGAATATAAATAAGTTTCTTTGTAAGACGGAACCCATGCCCCTAGAAAATTTTTACTCCATAAATCGAACAGATTGTTTTGGTTGCCTTCTGTAGTGGGCTCAACCAGAACTCCTCTTCCGCGTTACATGCTTGCCCTCTGGCGGAAAGATCTGCCTGTTGCTCCTGGTAACTCTCCTAATCGTGTGTGCTCTTATCCTTGCAGCCCTGAAGTTCAGTCTATCTTGAAAATCTCTCAGCCTCAAGAGCCTGAACTTATGAATGCTAATCCTTCTCCTCCGGTAAGTAGATTTTAGTCAGTGTGACGTTTTTAGAACATCAATTCAGCCACTAATAGAAGTGTAGCAAAATTAGCATTGTGCGTATTGCATTAGTCCATCTTGTAGCACACTAATGTAAACAAGAAAGAGTAATTGGGTTAGACTAAAATTTCTGATGTTTCAAATATGAAGAAGAAATGTTTAAAAAGTGTTCTGGTTATTTCATTATGGAATGTGTCTTAAGACTTCAACAAGCACTTCTAAGTAACCTGTAGTTGTTAGACTCTTCTTAGGCAGTACCTATTTGTTTAAGATATCTCTTAGAGGTCAAGTTTTAGTGGCAGTAAGAGTGTTAATCTTTATTTTCAAGGTCACTTCATTTGTGTTTTTTTAAAAGAGAATCTGCTGGGACTTGCACTGCTGAACCGTTTTAATGAAAGTGGTTTCTGTGTATTTTTATAGCCCAGTCCTTCACAGCAGATCAATCTCGGCCCATCATCCAACCCACATGCCAAACCATCAGACTTCCATTTCTTAAAAGTGATTGGAAAAGGCAGTTTTGGGAAGGTAAGTGTAACTTTTTCTTTCATTTAAATTTATTTACTCTTCAGCTCTTCTGGAGAGTGGGGTTTGTTCTGCCTTTGGTGAACCATGGTCACTTACACCAAACCTGAGCACATTCTGCTGACCAGTGCAGGGAGAACGGAGCTGGGAGGCTGCATTTGAATGAGTCATAGAAGAGCCAGGAAATTCAGTTCACTAGTGCTGTGAAGGATATACTTTGCTTTTGGAAGAGAAGGGAACTAGAGGTGATATCTTTGGGCTAGATTAATCTGCCCAAATGGTAACAGTGCCAGGCATTTCCAGTGAAGGGCTTGCACACTGAACGAGAGAGATGTGGCAGTGCTCAGCAGCTAATGTAAAGGCTTGTTGCTGGTTGTGTTATGAGTTGTTATATTTCAGTATTGCTCAGTTCTGGAATTTTGTGCACTTTCAGGTCCTCCTTGCACGGCATAAGGCAGAAGAGCAGTTCTATGCTGTTAAAGTCCTGCAGAAAAAAGCAATCCTGAAGAAAAAGGAGGTAAGCTTACCTTCACATTGCCATTGCATTGTCCATCAAAACAGGTTTTTTTTTACTACTATTGAGCAAGCTTACTGAATATTAATTTCTGATGTTTTCAGGAGAAGCACATTATGTCAGAACGTAATGTCTTGCTGAAGAATGTGAAACACCCCTTCCTGGTCGGGCTTCACTTTTCCTTCCAAACTGCAGACAAATTGTATTTTGTCCTGGACTACATCAATGGCGGAGAGGTATGCAGTAAAAAAATTAAATAGTATTTCCTGTCATGTGCATGGTGGTAGGGTAGACATTTTCACCCTTCCTTTTAAATACAAAAAAAAGTTGCAAGGGGAAAAGTCATGGGGGAGAGGTTACTAGATTGAATGTTTCTGCCTGCCAAGTTTTGAACTACCAAAGGATCGTTAGGCCATTTCCTGCTATTGTTCTCCCTTGCTATATATATTGAGTCTAATTAAGTGCATTGTTAACAGGCTTTGGCAGTGTTTACACAACTTTGTTCCCTCTGTCTCCTGTAGTTGTTCTACCATCTCCAGAGGGAGCGTTGCTTCCTGGAGCCGAGAGCCCGATTTTACGCTGCTGAAATTGCCAGTGCACTGGGCTATCTGCACTCCCTGAACATCGTTTATCGGTGAGCAGCCTTACTCAGTTTGCTGTACAGAAAAAAAACCCCATGTGCTTTGTTAAATAAGCATTGAGAAGTTCAGCTCAGTAGGAGCTTGAAATTGCTTGTATTATTTTGTGGTGGCTTAGTGCAGTTCTGTAAACAGCTGCACCTAAAATATTCTTACTGTACCTCCTCAAACTAACATTTATCTTCTTTCATCTTGTCCTACAGAGACTTGAAACCAGAGAACATCCTGCTTGATTCACAGGGGCACATTGTCTTGACTGACTTTGGACTCTGCAAAGAAAACATAGAGCACAATGGCACGACCTCCACCTTCTGCGGCACACCAGAGGTACGGCTAGCCCTCAGCCCCCCACTCTCAAAGCAAGAGCTGTTTTCATCAGTGAAAACTGACTTCTCCCATGTGTATGTAAAGCTGGTTACATGAGCAGAGGGGGCATTATGGCCTTCTAATATAGGGCTGTCAGTGAGGACATGTAGGACACATGGAGCTTGCTGAGCAGGAGAGAGAGCTCTCAAGCCATCTGCCTGGTACAAAGCATTGTACCTTTCCTTTAGCTTAGATATTGCTGGGATTCAGTAAGCTGCTTTCATCCATGAATGGGGAGGCTTTCTTTTTCTCGATTGTAAAAATCCCTATGGCTCACATGGCTCTTTCTCTTCTCTTACACAGTATCTTGCTCCTGAAGTTCTCCATAAGCAGCCCTATGATCGGACTGTGGACTGGTGGTGCCTTGGAGCAGTCCTGTATGAGATGCTTTATGGCTTGGTAAGCAACAAATCCTTTGTGACAGACCAAACTAGCTTACTTGACCTTTTCCCACAAGAAACCCCATGCCTGCCTGTCAGCCTCATTAACTCCTCCTTTTTCTGCTTCCCACAGCCACCCTTCTACAGCAGGAACACCGCAGAAATGTATGACAATATCTTGAACAAACCCTTGCAGCTGAAGCCAAATATTACCAACTCAGCTAGACATCTGCTGGAAGGCCTCTTGCAGAAGGACAGGACAAAGAGACTTGGTGCCAAGGAGGACTTTGTAAGTGCAAACTGGCCAGTGCCCACATGCAGTGTGGGAAGATGACTGGGCCATACTGTTTACATTAGCTCGGGTCTGAATTAATCTATTTTTCTCTCTCTTAACAGATGGAGATTAAGAATCACATCTTCTTCTCCCCAATTAACTGGGATGATCTCATTAATAAGAAGATTACACCCCCTTTTAACCCAAATGTGGTACGTATCACTTCTAATTATAGAGTGCATGAGAGTGCCTTTTTGCCTCTCCTCTTTGTGTGGTGTGCCCAGGAGCCAGGGGCAAGTGGCCGGATGGCTGTGTTTGGGAAATGCAGCTTTCCTTCCCTGTCTGTCCAAACAAAGTTAAAATAGGCGGTAATTTGACTTTTTGCTGATGATCTATCTAAATGGAGCTGTTTTTTTTCATTGTCTCACATGCTTCATTTGCTTGGCAATTTAAAAATAATCCCCAGCCTTCCCCATTTTACCAAAGGGGAAGTTAAGGTGTAAGAACAAGTAGCTTCCCTAGGACAGAGTTACAATTGGCTTGTCAGATACTACTAACATGTAAAGTGAGGGATTAGGTTTTGGAGGTTGTTCTCTATCATTTCCTGAACATTTTATAAGCTTTATTTGATAACAAGAAGATCAAAGTCCTCCCCTGCAAACTGCTGTTGTGTGGCAGAGTGGCATGTTTGCATTTAGCTTCTGTTGCATGAGCTTAGTGGGAGTGTAGCCATACTAAATTGAATCATCTTGTTTTTAGTGAGACAATGTGCAACAGGATACAAAAAAGGTCAAACTAAAACTGTCAAAGGCTGCTAAACAGCGGGCCTGAGGTGATAACACTGTGAGTCTCCGTACAAGGGTGCTTGTCTCCATATTGAATTGAATTGCACACTCACAAAATACTTGGGTCTAAATTTTTTTTTCCACCCTTTCCACAGAGCGGCCCCAGTGATCTGCGACACTTTGATCCGGAGTTTACAGATGAGCCAGTCCCTAACTCCATCGGCCAGTCCCCAGACAGCATCCTCATCACTGCCAGTGTCAAAGAAGCTGCTGAGGCTTTTTTGGGCTTCTCATATGCCCCACCCGTGGACTCTTTCTTGTGAACATTTTTCTTTTATTCTTTTTTAATAATAATAACAACTATTATTTGTTTTGTTTTGTTTTGTTTGGCCTTCTGGTGGAACTGCCAGTTGACCAGTCACCTTGAAAGAGAATTTGCACATTTCCACCATGGCAGCTTTGCAGCCTTAATTTCAACTACACTGTTTGCTGGAAGCTTTTTTGAAGAGCACATCACTCTCTAAATGAGCTTTACAGGCTTTTCATTTACATTTGTTCTTCCCCCAAAGTGGTGCTGTCTCCTTGGGAAAGAAAAAACAGAGTGACTGCTGCCATTGACTGCTCTGGCAGATCATAGGAGTAAGAACAAGCTGTTTTGTAATCGTGCTCGAAAAGCCTTGCCTGAAGATCTATCTGAACGTGATAAGGATTTTATGAAATGTGCCTTTATTCTGATGAGATCTTGTGAGCTCCAAAGCTTTCCCTGTTGCAGAGTGTGTTTCTCAGTTCATTTACGTGGGTTTACTATGTGAACAAATGGTATGCGTGTGGTCTGCGTACTACAGATGGACTTAGTTTAAAGCATCAGTGTGACACTTGCAGGATACCACAATGTGGGGCATTGTTTGTTTCTTCCATATTTGGAAGATAAATTAAGTGTAATTTTGAAATTTCTTTTGTAAATCTATACTGTCAACTAAAATTATTGAAATGGGCTCACAATTACTTGTATCCAAATGCTTGAAGAAAGCATTGCTGCTATGAAAAAAGATTTCTATTTTTAGAAAGGGTTTTTATGGACCAAAATGCCCCAGCTGCAGTCGGTCAAAGCTGTTGGTTTCTTTTTTTTTCTTTTTTTTTTTTCTTTTTTTTTCTCTTTTAGTTTTAAAGATATCATCTATAAAATGGGCATTATTTATGGTCTTGGGGTTTGAGGGATTTTCATTCCTGACTGTATGTATTGTAAAAAAGATCTGTACATTCAGTTGTAACTCTAGATGTATATTTAAACTTACAGACTTACTTGTAATGTATACCATCATTGTAATGTAATATAATTAACATGGTTATATGTATCATATTTTTCTGTGACCAGACCTGTAGGTTTGCAGTAAAATCTTGAAAAATACTTCCATAAACTGTCTTCTTTTAAAACAAAGGTTTTAGCAAGATTAAAAAAAAAAACAATTAGAAACAAATCCAAGCTGCCAATCGGCTAAGATAATTTTGCTAGGTGTGTGATGGTTATTCCATCAAACTCCACCCATAGAAATCTTACCATGGATACAACTTGGTCTTCCAACTGTGGCTGTGTATCAGTGTGGGTGTTCTTTTGTGGTACAAATGCTCCCATTTCCCCAAAATGAGTTTCTCTGCCACAAGCCAAGTGAAGATACTGCTCTCTGGTGTGGACAAAGCACAGCTACACTTGAATTATGTCAGGAGCTATTTTAGCACAGCATTGCAGACACTTGAACCAGGCTATCACGGGACTGATGGAAACAGCCCCTATTGGGAGTCCATCCTGGAGGCTCTGATCTTGCTGCTGTGATGTGGGACAGTGCACTGTACCCCGAGTTTATCAGTGTTCCAAATTCAGTGCTCCGATTCAGGAGCTAGGTTTCACTCACTGATCCTATGCTTGCAGCTGGGGTAAAACTGCCTATATATCTAAAACTGTTAAATAGTTTTTTATTACTGAGTACTACTGAGAAGGCCTGCAAGAGGCATTCCTGGCCAAGTAAGATAACCACTTCTGGGGTGAGCCTTCTGTGGTGATGGATGTTTTTTTTTCTCTGAGGAATGGAGCATCTGCACCTCCTTCACAGCTCCCATTATCCATCAGGTAGTTCAGTTGGTGGTCTTAGCAATTCTGGGAATCCAGATGAGCAGTTGCTGAGAAAAGTTGGACAGTCAAACGTTGCTCAGGCTGCAATGATATCAGCAGTGTAAGCAAATCTCTAACAGGGGTGGTATTTCTGTTCATTACATTTCTGAGATAAAAGCCTGCAGTAATTTTCTAGCTTTTATTATCCATTCGATGTAGGAACAGAAAAACGTGTATGGCTTTAGCTATAAACTGTTTCTGGGAGACCACACTCAGAGCTGAAAATGCTAATTCATAGCAGCTGAGAAACCTTTCAGATCTCGTTATTATCTGAAAGAGATGCAGTCACCTCCCCCTCAAACTCCCAACAAACTCCCAAATTCATGCATTCAATAACTCTTTGAATAGTGCACTGACAGGCTCTGCAAAGTCTTCCACTGCTATAATGCTCCTGAAACATCTTTTGTGTCGATGACTTGGTAGGCCAGAGATGTTAAAATACATAGTGCTAATCTGTCTCTAGAGAAAATGAAACAACTTGCCAAGCAACAAAGCTGTGCATACACATTATCTTTGCCTCACATTTCCCAGTCATGAGCAAGGTGCTGCGTGCAGATACACGAGCAGAGAACTGCAGCCCCGGGGTAACAGAACATTAAATGCCGCCTTTCGTTTTATAGGGAAAAAAAACCCTGCTGGAGTAATTAATAACGAAGAAGTATAAAACTTCAGCAACTCAAAGGTGTACATCGTGTGCTTTTCATGTGTGCCAAGATGTAGGGTATTATTTTAATGGGTTCCTTTTAAAAAACAATGTCTGATTGTAATTCTAACTGTTCTACCATGCGTAGGCTTATTATGCTGTTCCTGCTTTCTGCAGAAGTCTGCAACTGCTAGCAATGAATATTCAACACATGCCGCCTCAATTGTTTGGTGTAGAAAAGGAGAAAAAGTTGTCCATGATTTTAATCTCGCTGATTTTGATGTATTGCAGTCATGCCTGTAGGAGGAATCTGTGAAAGTCAGCTGGGTTTCTTGTTTTGTTTGTTTTGTGGAATTCCATGTCTATAAGGTCTGTATTTCCTTAAGAGAAAAGTCTCTGCACTGAGAAGCAAAAGGCTAGGATTCCTGAAATCACAGGTGACATAGGTGTTATGAACTACTTTGACTAAGACCTGGATCTGTAGTTTAATTTCACTCATTTGTAAAATAGAAGTAGTCATCCACACTTTCTGCTGGTGGCAGTGTTGTAACCACCAGCAGCTTGGATAGCTTTATTCAGCAAAATGGTCAATGCAACTAAACTTCAAACACGATATTGTACTCTGCATAGCGAGCATGCTTGGGCTTTCATATACTCTTTGAGTGGAGTGTATTGATAATGCATGCAAAAAAAATTTAAACACGTAAATGCAGACATCTCACGTGGTTTAGTATGTGCTACTTATCTCCGTGTACCAAAACCTATGAACTGTTTCATGAGCCTTAGAGAGATAAGAGAAACTTCTTAGGAACTATTTTTCTTGTTCTCCTTATACTCAGTGGACTGGAGGACAGACTGGATCATAAGGAAATTAAGGTTCTTGTCTCTCCCCCCAAAAATTCTTAAAAGGTAGTTTATGCCACCCTATGTGTCAGACTTACAACAAGCTTGGAGAAATTAATGAAAGTTAATTAAATTAATGGAAAAAAACCCAAGATTCTAATACAGCCTTGCATCTCTAGTGAAACATTTCTACAGGTAGGTGCTAAAAATGAGGGATGCTGCTCAGAAAAGAGCTTTGGCTAGTGGCCCTAATTCAGCATCTTACCAGGGGTACCTAAAGGTAGCTGAGATGAATCCAGGCCCATCTGGACTCTTTTAAGAAGAAAAACAAAATATTGCACAATATTATGCTCCTATTTAACTGCAGTACCAGATCTACAGATGTTTATGTGATACCATGTGGCTGTAGTTACCCTAGTAGGTATGACAGCTTACAGTAAAGATGCTTTCTTATGCTTTCTGATGCTCCCCACAGTTGTAATTTCTGCTATGAAGGCCTACATTTCAAGATCAGGATAAAATTTTCCATGCTGGCTAGGCCTGATTATGGAAAATTTCTGCAAAAATGCTTCCAAAACATTCCAAAAATGGGGAGGGAAAAAAAAAAAAAAAAAAAAAAAAGCCTGAAGAAGAAAGTTGCAAACGACACAGATAAGCACAGCCACAATTTGTCCAGCAATTGCTTGAAAGTCAGGTCAGGCTCTGAAAGAAAGGCCTCTTCTTTGAGAGAGTGTAATGTGGCAGCTCCTGGCCCCCCAGCTCAGTTTCGGGGGGCACCGCGGTGCCAGCGTGTGCTCCCCACGCGTGTGTGTGCGGTGCCCTGCAGCCGTGCGGGTCAGGGCCGCAGCCCGGGCTGGCCGGGAGCCTCAGGCGGAGCTGCTGCGGCGGCCGCGGCGCTGTCTGCCCGCGGTGCCCGCGGTGCCCTGGGCCCGGGCCGAGGGTGACGCCCTGTGGTGCCGCCGGGCAGCGCTCGGCTCCGTCGGGGACCGAGAGGCTGCGGTGAGGGGGCCTGTGCCGGCTCAGGGCGTGGGAGACGGAGCCTCTGGGAAATGGTGCCCTCCCCCCGCACCTGCATGAGCCAGCGGTTCAAGCTGATGCTGAGAGAGGGCAGGAGCCATGTCACAGCTCCGGTTCCTCTTGCAGACAGGCGTCAGCCCGTGGTGATAGAGGGGTTGCGTGCCTGGAGTTGTGCAGGCCTTATTAAGCCCAGGTTTCTTTGTCAGATTCAGTCTTCCCTGTAACATCCCCGTCTGGACTCATCTGCGTCTGAGAAGCACCAGGCTGACACAGGAGCTCCCTCCTGAGTATTTTTTGGGGCCTAGATTGCCATCTGCTGCTATGGATGCTGCCTCTCTCCTCCTCCTCCTCCAGCAGGAGGGATCAGCAGCAGCAGGCAAGGCCAACACTGCAGTGTGTCCATGCAGTTCCTTATTTGGAAAGGTTGGACTATTTAGGAAACGATCCACAACCTTGGCCTGTTTATTTGTTAGGGATCTGTTCACTGAATTCTCTCTCCTGGTGGCTGAGGATGTGAAGAGCTTGGTACTGTGGATGGTCTCTCACATGTTGATGAGGAGGAGAGGCCCAAGCCTTGTTAGACTTAATTCTGCTTTCTCAGTTTTTGTAAATGCCCTTCCCTCTGCACTTTAGAGTCTATACTTATGATTGGTCTCTAGTGGTTTGGTATTAAGATTTTCTACACTGGTATAGAAAATCTGTATGCTTACTTCTGAAACGTATAGAAATACATCTTTACTTTTGTAAAGAAGTAATATTCTTTATAGTTTGGTTTCCTTGTCACCCTGACTGGAACAATATATTCAAAAATATATTTTAAGTCAGCCAGTTACCATTTTTGTTTTTCTCAGGGAAAGAAATTTATTAGTTCAGGTAAATTGCACATACTGCTCTGAAGACAGCTGCACAGCTAATGTCTCCCTAAGTACAAAATATATGCCATACAGAGAAGCTTCCTCCTAAGAACTGCTCTGCATCAACTCAATTATAGATGCAAAAAATAGCCTTTGTATGGATTTGAATAAAAGTAATACATACCATACAACTGCAATTAGTGACTGATTGTGATGAAGTGAACATTGAAATAAATAATAAGAATGATGTATGGGTATACAGGAACCTAGCTTTTCTGAAGGGACAAAATAATCCATATACTTCTTTTAAGTAATGACCGTGAGACTATGGGATGTGCTTAATTGGCTAATGTGAAAAAGGGTCTCAAATATGACTTACGTTTCCTTCCAGATTTGGGTCCAAAGTTTCTTTGTATTCCATGATTATTTTGGCTTCCAGTCATCAGATTGGTACTAAGGTTGTATTTTACTGGTGTGCTGCGAATGATAAATTCGCAGACTTGTAAGAGCCATTCTTGCTTAATAAGAGATTATTGAGTTATTAATTTTTCAACTCTGAGTATGGAATATCATCTGACTGAGAAACATTGGGCCACATGTCAGTTTACAGTGTGTGGCTAAGTTAATGAAATCATACCTCTTGATCAGTTTGAGTCAGACCTGAGCATGCAACCTAGTCTCTCTTTACATCAACTTTCCAGGTACCCAGAGAGAAAAAGTGATTTCACTTGTCTTAAACAGACATGTTGGGTGCTCTGGAGGGGATGGTTTCTTTCCATTGCCTATAAATGGAGTTTTCACTGACTTGTAAATGCAGTTGCTTAAAACAGATTCCTCCTCCCTCTCAGATGATCATTCAGCATGTGCATATTTTGCTCACCATCTATGTGTGTTTTGCAGATCACATCCTAGGCACATGGGATTGATATCAAAAGACATAGAACTAACTGGAAATGATGCAGCTCACTAGGGAGTTGAAGTATTTTACCTCTGCAGATGCTGATAAGCCCTGTAAGCAATTAAAAACATTTAGTGGAGAAAAACTGCATTTGTTTAAAACATGACTGCAAGCTAGAAGAAGGCTTAGCAGATTTGACAAACAGCTTCCAAAGCATGGATTTTTAAATTAAGATTTACAGATGACAAATGATATACTGCTCCTGATTTTGTGGCCACTACAAAGAAGTATTTCAGCAACTGACAACAAGGACATGAGAAGTAGAACAAGCAGCCTATAAAATGGAAAGTGCTGGAAAAGAAAGATGAAAAGCAAAACAAAACAAAAAAAAGTTTTATTATTTCTAAAATATTTATCACTTTGGATATCTGCCCTGTTATATATTAAAAATTATGAATGTGACATTGCATCTCTTGGCATGTTGCCATCATGCACCATATTATGACAGGTAATGGCAAAGAGCTGAAAATAGATAAGACACTGAAATACTCCATTAGAAAATCAGCAGAGTGTGTGAAATGCTGCCAAGATCTACAGGGAGTTATACTAAATCATGTAAACCTGTAAGCCATTTTTTCATATAACATGAGAGCTTCATTAACAGAGCCATTCAGCTGGCATGAATCAAAGAAAACATTTGATGGGGGCCTTTTACCATCTGGGTCAAAAATAATTCACCAACTGTTCATGCTAAAATACTGCAGTTAGTCACTCTGAGCCAGATTTTAGAGCCTTGCAACACACAAAGCCCACAGCATATTCACTCCATTGGGACTATTTACATGAAAAAAGTTAATTCTGGTAAATACCTGCTCTACTGCTGTGTGTACTATAGCTCTTGCTGATACATTCTGATGTGTATTTTTCATATAATCATAGAATCACAGAATGCTTTGGGTTGGAATGGAACTTAAAGATCATCTAGTTCCAACTCCCCTGCCATGGGCAGGGGCACCTTCCACTAGACCAGGTTGCTCTGGGCCCCATCCAACCTGGCTGTGAACACTTTCAGGGATGGTACATCCACAGCTTCTCTGGGCAACTTCCTCCAGTGCCTTGCCACCCTCATAGTAAAGAGTTTTGTATTTACTTTTTTCCTTCACTCCAACTGTGCAGCTTCTGTTGCAGTGGACAGGCCAGATGTACAATGTTTATTGGTTTCCATGTCACCTTGACTGGAACAGCCTGGTAACAAAAACTGCTAACAGCGCTTGTGAATTCCCTCCCTTGCCTTATGGAGACCTTGCTGAGGTGGCTTTTGTCCCTGCTGGGGGCTGTAAAGTAAAACAAGGTCAAGATGCTTAGGTGCTGTTTTACTTCACATCTGGGTTAGACCGACAATGCCGATGTGTTTCCACAGACCACTGGGCTGAAAAAGCATTTCATTTAACCAAAAGAGAAGGGTGCCATAACACCCCTCCTTTTCCTTATTAAGGCATTGAATAATGGTCCAGCACAGCAGTGGAGTTGTAAAGGGGAGCAGAACAGCAATATTTTTGCAGAAGTGAGACTGTCTCAACACTCTCACAAATGTGTTAAAGCCACTGATGGTCACCCAGCTGGGCTATGGAAAATCAATCCCTTTGAGTCATGTGATTGCAGCTGGAGGTTAGAGATGCTGACCCGAGGCTGCAGGCTTTTGGCAGTTGGCAGCAGGACCTTTGTTGCTGTTTCGTCTGTGTAAACCCTGTGTGTGAGGGCCCGAGGCTATGGACCACAACAGCCATGCTCTGGCATACACTTGGAATGCTCATGGATTGTACAACCATTTGAAATAGTTCCTATGTTTCAACTATAGCGTATATGAAGTGTATATCATATAGTGTATATGAAGGCTCTGAGACAAGCAGTGTCATCTTCCACATAAGCTTAGATGGAAGATAATCTTCTAAAGATGTTCATGCATCCAAGTTTTCCTTCTTCCCATTATGTAGTCAGGTATTCATTTCAGCAATCCAAGAATGCTCATTTTGACTGTCTGAATGCCCCTCCCATTTTTAACTTGATAAGTTTGATAAATATAAATTGCTAAAATTATTTTGGGAACATCACTGATTGTGAAGTAAGAAAAAACAGAGTGAGTTTGATTTTTACCTCTCTTTCTGTCAGTTTGGTTCTGGCCCAAGATTGGCTTTATGGAAATCAGTCCGAGCTTCCTGCGCAATTAAAAAATTTAGTCCCATGACCACTTGAAAATTACAAGCAGGTTTTTATAAAATATTTTTTGGCAATATGTACTTACCATTTTCTGTTAGGGACAGTTTTATAAAACAGTTCTAAATTCGACAAACCACAAATATCTATCAAGCGTGAGGAATTGGAAACAGATTACTTGCATCTATCCTCTAGCATTTTATGGATGCACGTGAACCAAGCAGTGACTATTTTTCCCATGTGTAGCCAAATATATGGTCTCTATTCAGTTTTTCCATTTCAGCTAAGCTCTTTCATGTGTTTGCAGCAAATATACCTTTGTGTTATCATATCATCCTGAGAGTCCTCTTCAAGTAGAGAAAGGGAAAAAAAAAAAAAAAAAGGAAAGTGCTGCATCAGTTCCAGAATTGCCTTTTTGAATAGACTATTTAAAAAGAGATATCAATACCCTTCCCTGGATGAGAATTCAAGAACTCAGTTTTCAGTGCTCTTATTCTTCTGGCACAGTGTTCACTGCTGATGGATGACACTTGGGTACACTGTATTAGTCATACAGCCACGTGCAGTACCCAAACCCATGACACGTGGAGATAAGATACACATTGCTTACAGTTTAGAATCCTGCAGCTACTTGTGTAACCACATATTAAAAGTAGAATAAATCTATTATACTTCTCTATTTATCCACCACTGAGTAGCAAATTGTAATTAGGATTCGGTTTCACAAAGATGACAGGTGGAAATTCACCCAGTTGCCTGTGACCCCTCTCTTTTTGTCTCCCCTTTGTCACACCCTCATCTCTGAGTCCTTGTCAGATTCAGACACATTTTCTCTGCAACAAAGAGATCTCACACCTTCCCTTTTCCCTCTATAGATAGTAGCTTAATTTTCTGTAGTGCACCTTTGACGGCTTTCTTTCTGGGTCTTTTGATTCAGGTTCTGCCCTGATCATGGCATAGCAAGCCTCTACAAACTGACCCAAATATTTTTAAAGTTATAAACATCTCTAACAATATCCTATCAGATCGAAAAAGTAAGGCCTTGCACATTTCAGCTTTTCCTGACTCTATCGACCACTTTTTATTACCAGGAAAAGTTTCATTCTAACTGAAATTTTTAATTCATAGACTCACAACTTGTTGCAGAATAATTAGGTTCCAAATTAGTCTTGGAGGCTCTAAATCCAAAAAGAAATTTATTTCTATCTGAAAGACTGAAAATGTTGTTTAAATATTTTTATTTTTTTTTTAACAGGCTACTTTTCAAAGAAGGCAAAATTTTAAATAATAAAAAAACAAAAAAAGATTAAAATCTGCTGCTATTTATGTCAACATAAGTTACTGTAAGGCCGAAGAGTCCTATGGGTTTTCATAGCTGAAACTGAAAGCAAAATTTGGCCATCATGGTTGTTATCATCACAAAATAGGGGAGTCCTACTTAAGAACTGAAACGTCTGACAGTACCCTGTTCCCACAATGCTATTAGCTCTGAGTAAAATGCTTTCTGTTACCTTTCCTAAATTTAGGCCATTGGTCTTTACAATTTTAGATTTGTGTTCACCATAAATCAGGAGCCTTTTTCAACTGACCTAAATAAGGTGAAGCGCTAATGCCAAATTACTTGCTGGCTAAAGACAAAAATACACTGATTACACCATCAGGATATAAAAAGGATGTTAAGAAGCTTGTGAGTTCAATTGTGTTATTTCCAGGAAGCTTAGTCCTCTATAAATGTGGCTTTTTTATTTAAATTTTTTTTATTATTGAAATCTGCACTTTGAAAAGGCAGCTGGAAAAGCACCGTTACTAAAATGAAGAATCAATTCAGAACCTAGCTGATCACATCAAGTGCAAAATCTAATCCCCTCCACTCCTTTGAATATGTCAGTTTGCCAATGTATCTTTCAGAGCTAGGATTATAGAACTTCTCTAACTCTTCATCAAAGAGCATTTTAACTGCATTTATTTAAAATATTCTGTACTGATTTTCTGCAAATAAACTTGTTAATGACATCTCCTTAATGACTTGCCTGACAAGTTAATTTACACTCCAAATATAACAAAAGAGAAGGTGTAAAAGCACAAGCCCAAGCACTGATAGCAGCAGAGGTATATCCTGGTATTTTCTCACTCCACGTATACTACTTCTGTCTTAATCCTTTTTACCTCAATAGCATGAAGAGCACAGTAGGTCAGGTTTTCTACCTCCAGGTAAGTGATATAAGAAGCTTTTCCCATTTGGGTTAATCCAAAACCACATGACAAAAATACCATTTTGCCACGCTTAGGAGGAGGCATGGTATTGCATGTCAGCAGTAGGAAATCCTCTTTCCCAAACTCTAGGTTGAACCCGGCCTTGGGAGGGCGTACACCCTGCAACCAGAGCGTGCCTGCATGAATGCACAGGCAGCTTTCAACTAAATTTAAGGTACCTGTAAGCTGCTCTGGCAAAGATGACGTGAACACCCCTAACCCTAGGCAGGGGGCTGCTAGCAGGGAGCTTGACAGGTCAAGTACTTACTGTGCTTCTTAGCTGCTTTTGACAGCCTGCACTCAATTCTGCTGCAGGGACATCGTTAGCTTGATCAATGTTTACCCTGGTCAACTCTGACAGCAACAGCGAGCAAGGTGAGACAGCCAGGCTTTCAGTCTCGGCTCTCAGGCCCACAGGGGACACACGGTGCTCACTTCAGCAGAGAGCTTGTGCAGAAACCACAGAAGATGTTCTTCCCTACCGCTTGTATTCCAGCTCACCAGATGAAGTTTCAACAAAGTGTATTTTCCTGTCCTGTCATCACACCTTCTCGTGGCAACAGATTTCCCACATTTCCTGATGTGAGAGAAATGTGTCCAGTTAAACATCACAGGTCATGTCTTGCCTGCCAGTTTCTGCAGTGGGAGAAGAGCTGTGGTGCTTGACTGAGGCTGTGAACTATCTCTTCTCCCAGATCTCTCTTCCACCTCTCTTTTCCCCAATGACCTAGAATTACTGTGTTAAGAGGACAGTGAATGATCAATCCCTGTTCACCCTGTCCATGCCACTTGTGATTTATAACTGAGCTCAAGGAGAGCAAAAGTAAGGGAGGTGAACATACACAATTTAGTGAAAGGCTAATTTTATTCCATCCAAGAGCCTTATTTAAGCTGTGCATATTGGTTTTTTGACCCTAAACAAGAAAGGGCAAAATTGATGTTAGCCAAGAGGAGAAGCACCGTGTTCTTCTTAAATCACACAGACTTCATTGCGGTGACAATGCTACTGAGAGGCAGTAGCTGCCATGAAATAAAGACAACTGATGTTGGTGTAAGTGTGGAATAAAATTGGTTACATATGCAGTGGCTTAGCTGTTCCTTCCAAAATCATAGTTCACAGTGGAGCACTGGAAAGGATCTGCTTCAGTTCCTGCTCCAGCCATCCCAAACATAAGTGGTCAAGCTAAGCAGGTGAGGGTTTTGCTGTCTCTGATACCTCTACACCACTCCTTTCTGCCAGAAACACTAGGAGGCTGCAGCTACATTCCCTATCTCTCTGCCGTGTTCCTCCCACAGCTGGGTGTTGCAAGGAGTCACGTTTTGGCAAGCACTCAAGAAGCCCAGAAACAATACAGCCAACACATTTAGTGCTCTATCATGAATTGCTCCCTGCCTGACACCTGCTGCTCTCTCACAAGCAGAGGTTGAACTTCTCCATTGCTGATGGGACTGTGGGGGCTCTGAGTTTCACACAGGAGGATGGTCCCTTGTCTCCAACCTCTTTTGGTGGAGCACAGGCAAGGTGATGTCCATGGAGGGGTGAGGTTAGGAATGTGGGTAGACCCAAAAGTGGACAAGAGAACAAGGAGATAACGGGGTAAGGCTTTGAAAAATGTCGTGGGCAGAACATAGAAAGGAAAGACTTCTGCAAAGGTACATGTGAACTCATTAAATGGTTTATGTGTAAGCCACTGCTCATGGAGCTGCACAGTATTTGGCAGCTGTATTTGCCATTGATATCTGTTGATTCATGAGCAAGGCATGACTTTCTGGGAAGAGACTTTTTTTGTTTCCCGTTGCCTGGCCCTTGACCTGGTCTGTCAGCAAAGGTGAAGTTCCTCTTGGTGTGCTATGGGCTGTGCACCATGAACTGGGCTATTGTGCACCCTTATCTCCTGGAGCAGCAGGATGTGTGATGGCCCTACTCCCCTCTGGAAAAGCATGCTGAGGCCTGTGATTGCATTATCCATGGAAAAATACAACGTGGACCAATATAGATAGGCTGTGGCTCTGCTGTAGGACTGACCCTTTTTAAAGGATGAGGTGTCAAGGCAAGGCCATGCCAAGGCCTTAGGATAACAGGTTAAGTAGGGCTTCAATTTGACACTGCTGCAACAACATGGAGAGAGAAAACTGCACAGTGCAGCTCAGGGGGAAGAAAAGTGGATGCAAGATTGCTGCAGGGAAGCAAGAGGGGAGCTGTAAGAAGCCTCAGATTGCTGCAGCCGAAGGGCAGTTTGGGTGCTCCCTTTGGGTTACTCCTATGTCCAGATATAAAAGGGACTGGGAAACAATTTAATAACTGTTGCTGCCACCCTTGGATCTGATGAGGGTGTTGTATAACTTATCACAACAAATTTGATATTAGCCAGCTGTGATTCCACTCACAATGGAGATGTGACAACCACTTGTTGAGCTCAGCTCTAAGCCCCCAGGAAGAGGCAAGGTAGCTGAGAGCACAGTACTGCAGCAAAAGCAGTGTCTGACCTGTGTCTCTCATGAGTTAAATTATTGCTGTGACCCCAGACTAGGTCCCTGTACGGCTGCAGTGAGGAAGCAGCAGAAGTGCCACAGATAGGGGTATCAGCCAGCCTGCTGTGAAGTGTTACAGACTTTGGAGTAAGCACAGGGCTAGTCTCAAGTCTGGGTTAATGAATCTTGACATAGAACATCCTCTCTGGTCCTCATTTACTGAGCTGGCTACAGGAAAGGAGGAACACAGAATCTAACTTCAAATCCTTATTTTCATTTACTCTGCTGTTAGTGAATAGTCTTTAGTTGTGGTCTCAGCACTTCAAAATAACTCAGTGCACTTATTGTGGTATGATCTAATTTTTCTAAGCTACAAGCTAGTACAAAATTAAAGTGCTGGGGTTTCTTTGGTTGGCTGGGGCATGGTGGTGGTTTTTTAATTTTTTTTTTTTTTTTTTTTTTTTGGTGGTTGGTTTGGGTTTTTCTTCCCCAGAAAAATTATCAGCTACCAAAGCAGAAGTCTGTGTGAGATGCTTCTCAAAAGTAGTTTGGTACAGTTAATCTGGAATGATTAGCTGGTCAAATAGATCACATTGTTAAGTCCCAAGTGAAGTTCTTGAAGTAAAATTTGCTTGTTCTTGCCTGCAGTATTCCTTGAATAATATAGTGCTGGTGACCCCTAGTGGAATAAAAAATAGACCTTTTTTTTTTTTTTTTTTTTAACGATCATTCAAAAATTGCCCTTTAAAAGCAGTGGATTTTCTCCCCTCCAAACTGTATTAAACTGAAGCCCATAAAGCAGAAGCTTATTTTGCTTGTCTGTGTTCAAAAAGCTGAAAGCAACCATACAAAATCTGCTTCTGTGAGCTCACGGTTCTGATGGATTTATGTAAAGCAAATATTATGATATGATTCTGATAAAGAAGGCACATGACATTGGTGTAATGCACTTAGCTGTGAATTTTGAGAAAAGGCGAGGAACCTGTAATGGATAATTCCCTCCAAACCGGTTATGAATTCCATGTCAGCTCTCCTGTTGTTCTTCCTGTCACCAGAGGGTGAAGAGTATTAAAGGCAATTGGTTTCTTAAGAGCAACCCTCAGTGGACACTCAATGAGTTTAACAGTTAGTCTTTGTGCCAAGAATGTTTTTCTCTTCCTGAAAAAACCCTAGATTGGGTTAAATCAGGAGTTAGGGCATGTTCAGGCCTGCTAGAGCTTAAAAGCTGCAATCTTCTGAAGCTGCTATCTTCAGGGAGTGTGTCATGTCCTTGCTTCCCAGCTCTTGATGCTCAAGAAGCTGTGCCTTGCCCTTCACTGTCCTCAAGAAGAGAGAGTTACCCCTATCCAGCCACCCCAGGGAGTTTTGAACTGAACGGCATGAAGGAAATTGTCCCATGGTGGAGGTAGATGAAAGTAGAGCTCCAACCTCTGCCTATTTGGTGCCTGATTCTTAGGGAAGTAATTTGCACCAGACTTTCCAAGTCAAGTCATTGACTTCTCCAAGTTTGTTCATTGGTACATGCCTTGTTTCTTAAATGTGTGGAAAATAATTGCACTAGGGACACTACAATTATTTGTTACTAATTCTTAATAAATATTAAGAATTAATAACAAATAATTGTCAAGTTGGAGAAAAATCTGTCATTGCTTCCACAGTGGTCTCTCCTGGGTTTACTTATTTTCTCTTGGTTCCTCTTCCTCATGTCATTAGCAGATGTGTATTAACTTTGTGTGGGAGACCACAAACAACACACAGCTGGGAGGGGAGCTGCAGGCACACAGGAGGGCAGAAGACTGAAAAATTAGTGCAGAGAATAAAAAAAGTGTGGGTAAAAAGTCACTTAGACCACAAAATTATACATTTAAGTAAGAGTAATTTACTACAGAATTCTGAAATGGGATGTGGCAAGCTGGCTAATAGTTCTTCAGAAGGGGAGTTGAGGTTGTAGCATACCCCATGTTATTAATGAGCAATAATGTTGACACTGTGGGGCAGAAATGTGAGGATCACATCTGTGACATATAAGCAGAAAAAGTAACACTTAAGGGTCATGAAGAAATTTTTCTGCCTTACTCAGCAGCCCTGAGGCATCCACTGGTGCTTCATGTCCCATTCTGGGCAACATTCCCCAAAGAGGGTGTGATTCAGTGAGGAATCTTGTCAGAGTCAGCAGCAGACATCCAACGTCTTCAAGGAGCAGAGAAATACACAGTTCTTCATGTCCCCTGGGGACAAAGCAAGGGAAGATGGACTAGCACTTGTACAGAGGCTTTAAGATAAACATGAGTCAAACAACGAGCATAATTAGGCACTGGAAGAGACCTGCCTCAGAAGACAGTGAAATCTCTGTGTGCAGGCATTTTTAAAGAGCAGGTTAGACAGGAAAAAATTAGCAATAAAGATAACCAGCGAAGATCGAGGTAGCTGACCTTTTGCTAAGGGCAGGACGATGGACTAGATGGCCTACAGGGGACGCTGTCAGACTTGTTTTTCCCCTAGGCATGATCTGAAATGCTTAAGCTTCATTTTCATCTGTGTTCCAGACTCCCAAGTGTGAACAAAGTCAACGGCAACTGCCTTTATATATTTTAATATGATATTACTAAATCACAAGGACAGAGCCTAGATTTCCCAAACTGGGTATCCAAATATAAAGGATGTTTTGGGCTTTAAAATGACACATCTTAGTTCCTCAACTCCAATGTAGAGTTAATGCTATCCATTCATCTTTTTTGTCATGTTGTAAAGGTGGATTAATTCAGTCTTATGAAATTTTTATATATTACTGTACCATCTAGCATTTTATGGGGAAACTGTTAGCTATATTTCCATGAAGGATTATCTCCATTTCCAAGGTTAGTACCACAGACTGGAAGAAAAACAAACATCATAATGCTCACTATCACTTTAAGTTATAAAGGAAGCAGCAATGGCTGTGGTTTTGCAGATTGAGTTCTGATGTACCACAGACCTCCACCATATTATTAGCTAATAATTTTCTTCTTTGTGTACTGAACAAGGTGAGTGTGTGTGAAAAAACCTGTACGCTGCACAGATTTTAAACAATCTGTTGTACATGTGCACAAAGGTGCAGAGTAACAGAAGCATGAATACTCTCTGCTTCTGGGATTTACCAGCTTGTGCATAGCTGCCTTTTTTTAATAGTGTTTCCAGGTGCCCCCTTGCATGAAATCAACCTATGGAGTACTCAAACATGAAGAACCAAATTTATAGGATCCTGAGATTGGCTCAGCGGGTCAGAGTATGATGAAATTAACACCACAGTGTTGGGTTTGATCCCCATACCTCCCATTTACTTTAGAGTTGGACTTGATGATCCTTGTGGGTTCCTTTCAACTCAGAATATTTTATTATCTGTGATATGACTGTGATATATCTGTGATCTTATATTGTCTTCAAGAAGCTGTTTGGTGTCTTTCCTTGCTCAGTTAAGCAGGGAGGCACAACACAAGCTGTTGCTGAGATAGTTGTGAGTTGCTCCCTAGCTTCCTCTTTCCCAGAGTGGCACAGTCCAGGCAGGAGCCCCATCTACAGGGAACCAAATGGTCCCTGGCCTTTTGGGCAGCCCAGAAATCTTTCCTGTCTAAACTCACAGAAACCTACAGAGATCAAACCTCAGTTTGATCTGGCAGTGACTTGGAAATGAAGCTGGAGTGTTGGAATGATGTGGGAAGTCCCTGAAAGCAGACATGCCAAATCTGAGAGCAGCCTGTGCAGCTCCAGCAGACTGCAGAGTCCATGCAGGAGGTGCAAACCCATCTGTTGGCTGCGAGCACCTGGCTAGCTGCAGTCACCATGCACAGCAATAGCACTTCTGCTTCTCCAAAACATTCCCTCCAAATCCCACTTGCTCCATGACACTCATTATCTCTGAGGAGCCAGGATCCAATAAAGAGGTGAAGATTTTGATAAATTACTCTGCTCCTGCCCTGACCTCCCAACATCTGCAAAAATACATAGGCAAATAATTAAGGGGAATTCCACTGCAGCTGTGTTGCCCAACCTTCACTGCTCTAGCTTGCCACTGGCACGGGTGTTTCCCTAGGGAGGATTTCAGGTGAGTGAAGCAGTGGTGGCTGTGCTCAGGCCCTCCCTTTTAAGTGGCAAATTGAAAACCTGCCTTTTAGGGGTGTTGTGTTTTAACCCCAGACAGCAATTAAATACCATGCATCCTCTCATTCACTCCCCTAGCTTGTCCCAGTGTGATGAGAACAAAAATAAGGGAAAAAAAAGGTGAAATTGGTGGGTGGAGGTACTAGCAGTTTAATAATTGAAACAAATAAAGTAAATAATAACCATCATCATCATCAAACGAGAGAGGAAGAGATGAAACATAAAAAGCCCCAAGTGATGCACAATACCGCTGCTCACCTCCCACTGACTAATGCCCAGCCCATTCCTGAGCAGTGATCAGCGTCCCCCAGCCAATTCTATCTCAGCCAAAACTGGGACCAGGAGTGTGTTGCTGCACATCTGGGCACTGTCCCTAGGTTACCTGCCTACTACTGCCCCATCCATATCAATGGTGCAAGGACTGAACTGTTCCAACTATCCTGCAGTCATAAACTCGAAGGATTAAATATCTTCTATGCATAAAACTGATTCTTCTCCTCAATTTCAATGTCATGTATGTTCAAGCTGAAGATAAAATGTTGAACATGTAAATGTTAAACCTAACATAACATAATCAAAATACTGGCTTAGAAAACATGGCTTTTAGAAATGAAAAATGCTGTGTTATTTCATTCATGTTCTCACTCGAGTTTCTATGAATGAAGCTTAACTAACTCAGGCTTTTAAGTTTTTACAGCTAAGAGGGTGGGTTGTGTAGATGTGATAATCATAAGACTCCAGGAATTAGGCACTTTAATATGTTGCCTCTGATTTCTATGGCATGTGTCCAAGAGATTGAGTGCTGGAACAAGTGTATTAGCTTTTAGAACTGGCAAGGGATCCAAACCCCACAGCGGTAAACATGGATTTATATGTCTAAACATGTTAGTCAGAAAAAAAATCTCTAAATCGCACAGAAAGCCATTTCAAAGTCAGATGTCTTGCAGTGAACTGGGACTTTTTTCAAAATGGTACTGAAGGCCTGATTTTCTTTTCTCACTGCTGGAACTGCTTTATCTCTTTGGGTGGGCTCAGGTAGAGGAGAGGACGAGGTCAAAGGGTTTGGAGTAAGAAACAACAAGTGTCTATGTGGTAGACAGTGTGAAGTCATATTCACTAAGTACAACTGGAATTTTAAAGCTGCTATCAGGAAGGAGCAGATACCCACTGCAAAAAGCCAAGGTGCAGTTCAGGAAAGTCACAGACAAGGAGTCACAGACTTCCTTTGAGAGGTGGAGTGCATATTGGTAACTACCTAGGAAAGGGTAAGATTTGGAGAAGAAGGTAAAACGTGAGAGATGGGTTCAAAGCTCCCAGTCGGAAGGGGGAGAAGTTGAAGGCAGTGCCAAAACTCATCACCAGCTTTTCCAAAAATCAGTGAGCTAAGGATGGAGAAGGAAAAAGGGTCTTTCTCTTTCCCAGAGGAGCCAGGAAGAGACTTGCAAAATTCCTTGCTCTCCTAAGGGTAGCTGCAACTAAGTAGCCACTCTAGCTGCTGCTCTGGAGTTTCTGATTCTTTTTTGTGATGTGAAATTAACCGTCAGCCAAGTCAGCAACTTTCTGCTTATCAGCTCCACATACCCAAAAGTCTTCCTCAAGCACTATGTCCATGGTAGGAAAGTCATTTCCAAGAGCTAAACTTTACCAGAGCTAACTACAAAACTATTCTTTGTTCTCTCTTGTTTGACAAGACCTGCTGAAGTTAGAAGCTGTATTGGAAGGCTAAAGCATTGTGTGCACCCTGTTTGCTGTGAAGCCAATCTGAGACATTCTTTCCTTGGGGCATTCCCGCTCAGAGGCAGTGCAGTGCTCTTCAGGACACTGTGAGCGCCCAGCACAGCACAAGCTGTACCACTGACAGTCACTTGGGCTTTGCCAGCACCTATTTCATCAGTGTGAATTTAAACAACTAATGCTTCAGTGATTACTCTGCAGCAAAGAGGTTTAAGCCAAGCTGAGCAGCACAGAGTCTGAATGTGAATGAGAAGGGAAGGAGGAGGGTGTCTGCTGAGTGGAGTCACTCATAGGCTGGCAGCCCCTGCCATGGAGGAGGCAAATGAGTGCACCAGACCTTCTGTAGTCTTCAGAGAAGCCCAAGTCCTGATGCTAAAGTCTCTCGTTGCACAGAAGTAAGTCAGCCAAGCAGCCCCGTTGGGATGACAGAGCTTGGTGACAGGTGGCAGCTGCCTTCTCGTGAGGCTGCCTGCCTTTACCAGGGGTGTGGAGGGAGGCAGCAGCAGGTCCCACAGGCTGCAGTTCCCAGCTGCTCAGGGAACTCCTTCATACAAATCATACTGGTAACTAAACAGAAAATTACAAGGGAGGGTTTGCTTCACAAAATCAGCTTTGCCAGAGGTGATATGTACCTTGGGCTTTAAAAAAAAGGAAATTAAAACTCAAATGCCTGAATGCCAAATGCAATGCTATGCCAGCCACTGAATTACAGCAGGCTGCAATCCCCACCAAGTGCTTTTGGAGGATCCTCTCTGAGGCCACAGCTCAACTGAGGGTTTCATCCCTGATGAGGTTCCCTGGGGCTCCCACGGGTGCCCACCCAACTGATCTATGTTGAATAACCAGGGAGTCACTGCCCACACAGGCTCAGCCTGCCTCCAGGAGCTACACCATATGGTGAGAGAGGGCACAGACCTGGTGCCTAAAGGACATCCACTCCCTTCTCATGGCAATCAGGAGAAAATGTCATTTAAGTGGGAAGCAAATAAGCTGTTTTCTCCCTGGTTTCTCTCTGCCAGCAAAGTGCCTACCTGCACCTCCAGGACATACAGCAGAGAAAGGAAACTGTCCCTTCCCTGTCAAAGCGCTGCCAGCACAGCATTCCCCCTACCTATATTTCAAAAGATGGGATTTTGGTGTGTGCAGAGGAAAGGATTCTGGGGCAGAAAACCTCCATTTTTTCCAAAGAGCCTGTCCTGTATTGTCCTGGGTTCTAACATACCTATCACTCCACCTACTGAGCTTTCAGTATCTCCAGCTCTGAAGGGGAATGGTAGTCTCAAAATAAATTTGAGACACCTCCAGGTGCACAGTGTCAACTGAAGACTGCCTTTGGTACCTGTTAATGGACTCAAGTGACAAAGTTTCTGGGGAACAGGTGACTTGAAGGATTTATCGCATTGCAGGAGCGTCCACTGCTCATTTCTTCAGGACTGCTGGGTGAACACAAATTAACCTGTGCTTTGGAGGCTGGTTTAATTTCCTTCTTGCCTGCAATGACTTGAAAATTTTGATGGGCTTTGGAAAGCTTTACCCAGACATTTGGTTTTAATGAATGCATGTAAAACTGCTTTCAGATTGCCAGCTGTAGTCAAAAACCAGCAAGAGGGAGAAGCACAGCATTAATGACATTTAGTTGTTTATTTTTGCAACAACAAGATTTTCAGGAGAAAACAAAACACTTTGTCAGTGGAAATAATTGAAACCATGAAAATGACTGCATTTCCTGTGTGACTGACATATTCCATGTGGGAGAAAATGTTTCCCAGCAACAAAAAAATACATTTCAGCAACTCAAAAACTTTTCTTAACAATGTACATCTCTTTCCTTAACTGGAACAGGCAAAGGGAATTTCAGCTTACACATTTTTAACAATTTATCACAAGAGTAAAGAACAAACTCCCTTTTCCACAGTACAATGATCTTAAAAGATTCCATTTTTGGCACCTTATTTGGAAATTTCTAGAAACCACCTGATTTCAAGCACTGGGTGACATTATTAACTGGCTCCTCTGGGCTCAGTCCTTGCACTGGAAATGTGCACTACCTGCAATTTTATTTCAGAAGGACAATTTTCTTTCAAATGTAAGGGCTGCTGTTTCTATGATTTGTTAAAAAAGAAAAGGTAAATATGAAATATCTGAAGCAAACAGGAAAGAACAGTGTGTGATGACAAACAGAGAACATATTATTCAGCAGCAAAGTACAAGTGGCCCCTTCGGATTACACAGAAGCTAAAAGACCTTCCTTTTTATTTGCTGGAAAGGCTACACAGCCATGAGAATGGAAACCTGAACTAAAATTTATATTTTATTTTCTCATCTCAATTCTATTTGTACTGTATTTTCCAGTCTTCAGTTCTTACCTTCAGTTTTACTTCAAGTTTCTGCCAAAACATAACTCTTAGAGTTGCTGACCAAGGCCACACTGTACTTCTGAAGAGTACTTTTAAAGAAGACGCTAACAGAAGACCAAAAGATTAAATGTTTATGCTGTGAGTCAGCAGGACTCTGGAGGGAGTTGTGAAGTGTGATGAGCTCTGGACTATGTCTATGATTTGAGTTTTTTAAAGGCAGATAAAAATACACTGGTATAAATTATTGCCTCTCAATGAGTAAGAACATAACAGAATGAGTATGACTTAGTAAGAAACCACAGGACTCAGAATGAAAAAACTTGTGTTCTCAGTTGTCATGAATTTTCTATATGACATAAGACTATATTATTTATTTACTCACTAAGTATTATCCATTCATCAATGTATCTGTAGTTTATTCAGTTGCAAAAAGACACAAATGGCATAGCCTAAATGTTGTGTTTATGAAATATATCTTACATTTGTAAAATGCGTCTTTGCAAAACTGAGTGCTGAATTATAGTTCTTTTGCTGCACAACAGTAATAACAATTATCTTTATATTCAAAGTTCCTGAAGGATGGACCATTTTGCTTTCTTGAAGCAGCTCTTGCCTTTTTTCATCCAGCTCTCATTGCTCAGTAACTGAAATTTTGGCATATTTTCCTCCTTGTGTCTGGGTATCAATGTGTCAACATTAATGCTAAAGGCTACTCATGCTTTTCTAGATTAGTACTTTTGTTTCTTAATAAATAGCATAGTTTTATCTTGGTTTTTCTCCATTTCCTTCTTGTCTCTCCTCTCCACGTCATTTTCATTCTTTCTTCCTCCCAGCCTTCCTCCTGTTGTTCCAAGCTAGCTACCTCATAAACAAGTTCTACAAATGGCAAATTATTTGTTCTGAGAGCAAATCTCAACAATCAAAGATGAAGGCAAAGTAATGTTAGCTGATATGTCAAGGAAATGCTCTCCATAGTTTGCTGAAAACCTTTGTTTCAACATTTTAGAATAAATTAATTGGGAGCCTTCCAATATCTTCTTTTTAAGAATCATAAAAAACCTCAGAGAAATAAGATGACCTTCTTTACCCCAACTCTGATAAAAGTGGTCTGTGAAAACTGATTCAGAAAACTCTTCAACTCTTAATTAATTTCTGTTGGCTTATCACCAACTTCCCCATCTGTCCACAGCCCCAAATTTGAGTTATTAGATCACCAGAAATGCAAATTACAACCAGAGATTTTAGGAGAAATCCCCACATCAGCCTCACAGATTTTCCAGACAGATTATTCAGCAATTTAACGTGACTATCTTATCTTCTTTTTCTAGCCTAATCATGTTTCTAGCACTAAAGTGTTTGGCTGATTTTGAAAGCAAGGAACTGAGAAGATAGCAGAAAAGGTGATTTCTTGCCAACTGCACGTGGGTAAAACCAACAGGGGAATGTCACAAGAATGTTGCACTTATACCCTTGCCTGTCTCCTGACCCTCTCCTGCTTTGGGGCTTTTAAATCTTTCCCACACTTGTTTCCCACTCCAGAAGGGTGTGACCTTCTGCCCAGCCTCCCACAGCACAGCTACGAAGCCAGGGCTCTTACTCTTCAGAGCATCATTAATCTGTTGCCCATTTCAGCATTTTGAATTTGTTGCTTTCTGGCAACATTTCTCCCTGCTCCTTGGTTCCAGCAGGACTCCCTGGGTAGCCATGAGAGGGGCAGAGCAGGAGCAGTGCTGTCCTAGTCTGCCACCACCTTGGCAGGCTCCTGCCCCTGATCCCGACACCTTGCTCCCGGCACAGAGCCCCAGCCAAGCAATTGTTTTGGGCATTGTGTGCAGGCAAGGCAGTAACAGGAAAACAACAGAGAACTGAAAAACATCAAAGCACACTTCCTTTTCTTCCTCCTTATCCCAGTCGTCTGTTGTACTGGAGCTTTTCTTGTTTGCTTGACTGTTTGCTTCTGGTGGGAAGCAGAGGGGGTTGTGGGACCAGGACCCTGTGGCCACCAACAAGGGCTCCAGTTGCTGCATTTCACACTACTCCTCTACAACTGGCTTGACTGCAGAGCCAGCAGAGGCTGTTCATTTTCTGTTTGCTTTCATTGGCTGCAATCAGCTTTTTTACAGTACCTTCCTTTTCTAGGTTCCCAGTTAGCACCACTAAACACCAATAACATTAATACCTCAGATTTTTGCCACAGTTGTGATGAGACATTCTCACACTGGCTGAGCTGTGGCTTTTCACTATCAGCTGAAACTGATGACACTGCAGCCCATCCCTCATGACAGCACCAGGCAAACAGAAGATCTCAGGCTAAAATATTTCACATTTCCAGTTACTGGGAACATTTTTTTCCAAAGACCATATTACACTGATACAGTTTTTATAGGCATAGGGTACAACAGAAGGAGCAAGTCAAAGCCCAGGAACCTTCCTGGCACTTCAGCAGCAGCACCCACAGCTCAGTACAGGGTGAGGTGCACCGCCCTTTGGGTAGCCCAAACACAAGCCCTCAGAGTAAGGATGTCTTCATATTTTCTCTGGCCATTATGGTTTGTGCTCTGTCTACTGGCTCTATGCAAGATAGGTACATACCTTCTGAGATTACCCCAGGAGGCAAAGTTAATGTTGCAGCTGGCATAGATACCATGAGATAAAGGCAGAACAAGAAAGGAAAAATGGATTGTTTATTATTATTTTTATATATTTATATATACTTATATATAATGGATTTATTAGAAAACAAAGAAGCAAACATTTAAAATAATTCTAGGCTCTGGCTTTTGAGGGGACTGAACTCTAGGTGTAAACACAGTTAAAAGAAATCCTACTGTTTGTCTAAAATACCTTTTTTTTTAATGAAAAAAAGAAAGAAATTCACTACTGTATTTACTTACCATTAATTTCATAAAATATGTTCACCCTAAGATTTGAAAACTCAATGTAAAGCAGTCTTTTTATTACTTACTCCTGGGGGTAGTATGCTTCTCGTTCAGGGGAAGGTGTAGTTCCTGACAAGTTTTTAAATCCTCCTAAAGTCTGTATGTGCCAGCAGCTGTGTATAATCAGCATATTTAGTTGGAGGATGGCATTTAGTTTAGGGGGCTTTTGAACAGTTGTGCTACATCTCTTAACTTCTGTCAAAATCAATGACACACTGTGGCTGATGAGTGATTCAGCAGGAGGAGTGAACCCCAAAGCATTCTCTAGGTTCCTCACATCTGGGAGCAAAACTTTCCTCCCTGTCAAGTTGCCACAGGCACCTCTGCAGCTCTCTGACATCTCCAGGACCATTACATGTAAAGGCACTTGGGATGTGGGAACAGCCGTGCACCTATGGAGTTAGCTGAGTTTCCAGAGAGCTTGTGCTGAGCTGTGGGTTATATGAGGTGTGGGTTGTTAGAGGAGGTCGATTACAGACCACATTATCACAGAGGAATCTTATCACAGCTGAGCTTGATCTATGAAAACATTTCCTTTCCTCCCCCAGCCTAAACAGCCTCTCATTTTTTTTCCAAAATACACAAATAATTTCTTTAAAAGTTAACATTACCTTTTGCACATATCCCATGAAGAAACACCACCTCTCTGGATGTGTCAAGAAATTGTTAACATTGCCAACAGCGTCCTGTACCGACTGACAGGTAGACATTTCACAAGGAAAGTATGTAACATGTGAGAGCAGAGTTAGGCTGACTCATTTAACTACATGTAAAAGGCACTGCCAAAACCCAGACTCCCCAGTGGAAGCCATGCCCCTGTGGCATCTCTGGCTGTCCGGTTTCTGAAGCTGATGGTGAGGCAGCTGTCAGATGGAGCAGTTACAATGTCTTTTGTCATATCTTTCTTGCTAAGCAAACATCAATAAAGGGCTTATTGTGCCTGCTCTATGTAAGGAAAAAAATGCTTAGGAATTCTCCTGTCTGGAAATACTGCAAAAGTTACCAAGTTTCTACATCTACCTTTCCCTCCCCTGATATCTTCAGGCGTTAGTGTATTACAGGCAAAAACAAACAAGCGCAAACATACAGCCTGCAGCACTGCCAGATTATACAACAGTGATTCCCACTGGGGGTAGCTTGGACAGCTTGCCTGATGGAAGCAGCAGTGCTCAGTGCTGCTGAGAGCACTTGGAGGCTCTCCCACCAGGAGAGGGACAGAGCAGGGCAGGCAGCCTCTGCGGGCAGCTCACCTGCACCTGCTGCAAGCTTTCCCTCCAGCCTCTGGCCGCTGCTGCCACAGAAGCACGTAAGGATAGAGTGACTCCCTGCAGCGATCAAAATCCAGTCTTTGACTCAATATAGCTGAGATAGTCTCAGTTTTTCTACAAACAACTGTCATGGAAAAGAGGGTGGCTTGCCCTGCATTTGCTTGTAAAATATCGTGTGCATCTTTGCCATGTAAAGTCCCAGTTGCTACTGCCAGGCTGCAAAGGGCTGCCATGGTTGTTTTCCTCTCCACTACTTCTCACCATAATTTGCTCCTAAGTTACAAGAACGAAGCGATGCCGCGTGTGTGTGCTCGGTGCCCCAACTTCAGCTGGCAGAGCAAACACTTCAAACCCTCCCCTTCAGTGTACCTTCTCCGCTAAAACCCCGGGCGTATGGACAACAGGGAGAGGAGGAAAACAGAGACCGGGGAAAAGAGAGAGAGACCCTGTAAGTGAATGGGTGAGGAATGTGCACGGAGCTGTGCATACATGTCTCAACTATTTGTTAAAAGCAGCAGCAATACTTCCGACAGACGGCCCTCCCCTCGCCGGCAATAGGCTCCCCAGAATAGCAACAGCCTGTGTCACTGCAAAGGGCAAAGCCTTCTGAAATAGCAACAAAGTTCTTCACAAACCACTTTGTGGTTTGCACTTGGTTTCAGCCAGCTTCAGGAACTTGTTTGCCATGAGGAAAACAACCTGCCCTTTCCTGGCCGGCCGGGGAAGGAGCACAGCCCTGTGAAGTGCTCCCGCCCAAGGTGCGAAGGGGCAGCGATGGTACCTGGGCAGAGCACGGAGGACCTCGGCCAGCAGAGCCGGGCGATGACAGCAGGGGAGGATGAGGAGGGCGGCCGGGGCAGCAGCTGCTCCCGGCTCCCGGCTGCAGCAGGTAAGGAGGCAGGAGCTGGGAAAGGAGGCAGGAGCTGGAAAAGGAGGCAGGAGCTGGGTGCCAGCTGTTGGCCAGCAGCAGCTGCCAGCATAGCTAATGCTCGGGGCTGGGGGAGAACGGCCCCACAAAGCCAAGGGACTCTCGGGACATGCCCTCTCCATTTCCAAAAGTGCAAGAGGGGAACGTATGAGTAAGGAAGGGGACTGCCGGCTTGACTTTTGAATGAAGTGTGCTACTTTCCCTAAAAGGCCTTGGTCCTACTGCTCACGTAGGTGCTGTCTGTTGTGCAAATCCTTTCCCTTTATGAAGATCAGAAAGATAGGAGAACCTGCTCTAACAGCAGTGATGTGGTCCTTGCACACTCAGGGGCAGTTCAGCCCTTTTCACTGGGGTGAGTGGAGGGAGTCCAGGCAAGCGCTGCACATGCCCATGCAGGGGAACGACAAAGGCTGGGGAGACAGGGTCTCCCTCCTGTTTTACTTCCCTAGCATTTCAGGGAGAAACAGGGTTTCTGTGCTGACACCCTCAAAAATCAGCTGTAACGTTTATTCTGCAGTAAGCTTTTAAGAGCAGAAACTGGATTTCATAGCTCTTCATCTTTGCTGTCCTACCCAGCCAGTTCTTCCCAGCTGCAGTGTGGCATTGCATTTTCAAACTCTTTCCCAGATGATTAAAGGGAATAATGCCCCACAATCGTGATATTTCACGGCCATAAGGCAGCTGTGCCCAAACAGGACAGCATGGTCATAAGCCAGAAATGACAATGTCCCAAGCAGATTTTGTTCACTTAGAGCTGATTGAACTGATTAATGCAGGAATATTCAGAAACCATAGGCACAAATGCTTTGTTGGAGTATAATAGTGATCTGTCAAGCAATGTCTCCTGAGACTGGAATCAGAGGTTAGCCAAGAACAGAAAGTCAGTAGGTGTGCAGATACATTTAACATTGCCTTAGGGACTGAGGAGAGCAGTGCAGATGGTTATAGAATAGCAATAAACAGATAGCAAAGTTTCTGCAGCACATGGGTTAAGGTTAGAAGAGTATGTGCAAATTACACATCTGTCCTTACCCTCAAAAATGAAAGCAGTAACCTGAGGCATATATAATTACATAGTTAGAAATTAAAAGAACTTGTTGATTCTTCCTAGAAATGAACAAAACAAAACCCAAATGCTGTTTCATGTAATGAGGGGATAGGCTACCTGTTGACGTAATGAGATTACATAGTAGAGCAGTAAGAGATGACATGGCCAGGGTGCATCTGTACAGGATCTGCATTCCCTGTCTTTCCATCATTGTCAGGGGGCTTTTGTTCATGAGATTTGAATATTGTTTACAAAGTACATTAATGTGGCTCATGCTGTACAAAGTATTCAGTGCTTCCCACCACTGGAGGAGTTTAAATGAGTGGTAGATTGGTTTCCTTCCACCTTCTCTTTTAGTTCAATTTACACAGTATTTGATTTGGGCATGCCTTTCACATTTGGGTGGGAGGAGACCCATTTGTCAAGTAATTGTGATCCCACATGGCCCTGACATTAATTTTGGTTAAGTTATTATTTTCTGAGATTTTCCAGCTCTGTTTTTTATGCAATGTAGCTTTGTCCCAAAGCTGCCATTTGTTTCATTGTGTAGGATCTTGTTGGGTGACTGTTTCAGATACCTTGCCAGACTCCTGGAGGGACAGGTAGATGATGTATTGTAGCTAACAGGAGAAATGCACCTACTGAGCATCTGGATCTAAAGAAACCTCAGGTGTTAGAATAGAGCAACAGGGTTACGTATGTTTATACCAAACAACTGGATGACAGAGAAAGTGACTGTGGCAGCACAGCAAATATCATGAAAACATGAAAATAGCAATTTCCTTTTGAGAAAAGAAAAGCCATGATTTAATTATGCACCAATTCCCAATACATGCCATCAAACATTTATCCGAAAAAAAGAAAAAAAAAAAAGAAAACTTATCCTCATGCTATATATTTCAGCAAAATCTTCTTTAATGACAGTTTGGAAAATTTAAATATTATATCCCTTGAAAGACACACTTTTTTGTATGTCAGACAGCACTCAGATGGAGAAGAAATGTTATTAGAGATACCTTAAAATTTTAAAATACAGATGCTGTAGTTTTAAAATTCATTGTAGATAAAAGTAGATATCTTATTCTCTTGAAAAAAACAAGGTATTTCATGCTGTGGATTTATATCTAGGCAATGCATTCAACTCATTGGGGTTTTCTAACCTGTGCTTATTAACCAGTGATTGACAGAACTTCACTTTCCAAATGTCTAAATAGATCAAAGAAATTGCAAGGATTTAAAGAACTTTCCTGACAGGAGAATACTTTCTTTCCCTTCTAAACTGAGACATTTATCATCTCAGATTAAATCAAAGTAAACATAAGAAAGTACCATGGTGAAAGAGATTGTCGAGTCCCCTCCTATCAAAATAGATATATTTGCACAGGTTACATAAAGTAACCTCCCTCCTCCCCCTCCCAACAGTTTTCTATATACACACTGAAAGATCCCTTGGGAGAAAGGAAAGAAAAACTGTATCACAGAAATCTCGGTGTCTGGACCTACATGGAGTGTGGTACTGCCAAACTGAGCTGGAAAGGGCTCCTCTCCCATATCTCTCCCTCCCATTAGGTGGGTGAAGAGTGGTGTTCTTGCAGATCTTCCCTGGCACTGATCATTTATCCATAATTCCCATAAAATACATGCACAGACCAAATAATGTGCCTTTGGAAGGACTGTATTTTCCCAAATATGTGCTGGAAAATAAGTAAAGGGGCACACCCTTAGTACTTGGCCCCATCCAGCCCCATCATCAGTACATTGTGCTGCTGTACTACAACTGCAGTTGGTCTCCTTTTCAGGAACCAAGCATAAACACTTCCAACAAATGTTCTTAAAGATAGGTTTGTTTGCCAAGTAGGGCTGCTTTTGACTTGAACAACAGTTGTGAGAAACCACTTTGTTTACATGAGAAACTAGAGAATAGACTTTCCAATCACTTGTCACATACCAGCCACACACTCATTAGCCATGGTGTTAGTGGCAGACAGAAGGAGAAAATTCTCTGGAAGCTATCATTAAAATATTTTATTCCCCTGGGCTGTATACTGCCATATGTTTTGCTGGCATCTCATAAAAATAAGAGAAATACATATATATATATAAAGAAGCTTTTTGTAAAAAAAAAGAATGCCTAAGATCTGCCAGCAGCATCATTAAAAGTGACACTTTAAAGGACTGTGAGTACAACTACTGCAACATTCTTTATCTGGAAATGTTAAAGCAAAACATATGCTGAAGTCAGAGGGAATTTTGCCTAGAGGAAGGCCATGAAGGGAAACTGAGCAGAGATTTCAAGGTTTAACTCAGCAGGCAGTTGTGAGCAGGCAAGTTTCGGGTACACCAGTTAAAACAAAACCTCATGGTGATATAACAATGTTTTTCAGTGGAATAGTGCCTGTGAGGGACAAGAGACACCAGGCTAACTACTGACTTTGCTGCTGCTAATGCAGAAGGACAAATAGCCCTCCACTATTTCTGCACAACTGTGGGTATGTGTCACCGGACACATGAAGAAGGATGCCGGCTAACCCAGTAAAAACAAACAAACATGAAGACATTGATCAAGTTTCTCTGCTTGGAGAAGCAAGGAATATATGGGCTTGAATGCTTCCCCATCAATTCCCAGGTGTCCAAGCTCTATATCCAGCTTGTACAGACTGTCAGACTAAAAATAAATAACCATCTCATTTTCTCTGATCCAAGGACCACAGGCTGGTGTGAGCACAGTCTGGATTGTAAAGAGCAGTGCTGGTGGTAGACTCTATCAAGATACTTGACTTGACACTCTCATTCAGAAACTGAAACCATGCAAAAATGACACTCCAATATTTTAAGAATTAAGAAGTATGCAGGACACAGACTTCAAAGCATCAGTAGGGTACACTGTCCATGCTGCTGTGTTTCTGCTGGAAAGCCTTAAACTCAGGTTTTGCCTCTCTGTTACTTAACGTTTTTTCTTGGTTTCTTGGAAGAAAATGATAACAGATTATTTAACAGTGTGATAAAGGTGATGGGTGATCAATAAATGGGATATGTCACTGGCTGAGCACAGTTCAGATGCCTTGGTCTGCTGACTGCAAGTGAATGTGCTGTCTGGGGTTCCTCTCTGCTAACTTTAGACATCTGCATCTGAGCAAGCCTCACAGTTTCCTTTTATAGGCAATGGAGGGAAGTAGGCATCCGACCTAATTCCGATGTCTAGAAGCGCTTACTCTTCTTGAGTGGTTACAAGAGAAATCTAGAGATGATGTTGATGTCTCACAGTTAGGTGAGTTGAACCCATCCTATGTATTTTAATACAGACAAATGTAAAGTGATTTGCATTCCTCATTAGGATACAACGAGGCAGGCCATATTTAAGGGCAAGGCAGTGCCTGGGAAAGAACCCAGTCAGAAAAGAAGTGGGTTTTCCTGAATGATAATCAGAAGATAAGCTTCTATACATGTCTGTGAGAGTCCTTGGACAAGTAGAGAGGGAAATGTGCACCAAGACTGGAAAAATTATGTCAAGTTTCTATTTGGCACTGTGTGATCACTGCAGGAACACTGGGTCCAGATCACAATTTACTGAAGAAGTTGATGGTCTGGAAAAAGAGGTTTGAATACTTAAGGGATTGGTAAACTTGTAAAGCCTCACAGGGTAAGCAGCTAAAAAGGAGTTGTCTGTGAGATGACTCAGTGACAGGCTATGAGTTTGTACTTAGTGAACACAGTTAAGAGTGGAAAAATGGAGAATGGGATGATGGCTGAAAGTTGAGGAAATTAAGTCTAGAAATAATTTACAGATAACTTAAAGTGAAATCATTTAATCCCATTTGGATTACTTATGACTTAAAGTAATTTGCTTTCAATCACTAGCCATTTTTAAATCAAAGCTTAATGTTTTAAATCACCTGGTTCAGATAAAATGTAATTGAAGAATGTCTGAAGGATTATGTTGTGTTGTTTGTGATATGTGATATGAATATGTGCTGTTTGTGAGTGTCAGACTGGATGAACACAATGCTCTCTACTCCATAATATGGAAATTGAGGTAAAATCTTACATTAAATATATGTGGCTTAATGATATAAAATACAGAGATATTGAAGAAAGCACAAACATCAGCACTGAACAGTAGTTTGGGCAGAGTACTGTGATCAAATTAGCAGTTTAGTTTCTGATATGCTCATTCCTTCAGCACAACACTGTGTTGTCATCAGCCCAGATTTCCAGCCAGGATTCAGTGGAAGATTGTATTTCTAGATATAATAATATACAGCAAGTAGGCAACTCAAAAATATAAATGGGAAGGATAAATTATGTTTTGCAATGATAAAACAAATATTGCATGTATGCACTGCAGGATGCAGCACGAAGCAGCTTAGCTGTAGTCAGCAGTACTTCCTCTGAAGTACTGTTCAATGGGTGAAGGAAGTGCAGCAGGACCTAACCCATGCTTCTATTTTAAATAAGTGAAATGGTCTCAGATACTGCAGATACAAAGGAAGAAAAAGCTTTTGAAACATTAACAGATATCGACAACAACAATATAAAAATTAGTGTTCCATCACTGGAGAATTTTGCAAATTTGTTCCTGGTATTTTCTTCAAGATGTCTCATCTCCATCCCAATAGATCTACCACCCACCCCCACCTACTGAAAGACTTTTCACAATAATCCCATTCCCCCTGTGTCCTTATGGCCCACCAAGACAAAACCATGTGCTTCTCCCCTATCTCTTGTCTATCTCTGGTTTTTCAGCCACACCAGCTCAGCAGCTGAGTGAGTTGAGGTGCATTTGGTGCACTTGGTATCTTAGGGCTGCTGCTGCTTGGCTTCTGCTGTTTGACTCAAAGGTAGGAGAGCTAATAAATGATACTTATCTTAATAGACTTAATGGGCTTGCACATCTCCCCTGACCCCTGGGGCATGGCTTATATTCACAGTTACACTGTGCTACCCTCCAAAATAACCCGTCTGCCTATTCAGTGGCTGCAGGCTGGGATGGTGGAATTGTTTGCTTCTGGGAGTTGTTAGGAGAACACAAGGTGGCTTGGGGTGCAAATGTGCCAGGGATCCTGCCAGCAATTCAGTAGGATATGTGGCCACATGCCAGGGTATGGGCCTGGGCTCTGGCATTGTTTACTTTAGCAGTGCAGAGGTACTGCTAGGGCTGCTCTCCTTCTCTCTATTCAAGATTTGCTTTTGAAATGTAATATCCTCGTCAAATGGGACTGATCCTCACCAATGTGCTCAAAATTACTGGCAAGGAATTCTGAGCAATCAGTGTGATCAAAGGGCCTTAACACCTTAGAAAAATGAGCTAAAAATAAACAAACTCTGCTTATCATTTCCAATTAGACCGTATACCACTCATTACAGGAGAATTAACTAAATATGGAGTATGTTGTGCTGAAAAGGCCACCTGTCCTCTGACATGTCCCATCTCTCTAACTAACTGCAAAATCAGAAGTTGATTTACTCTTTTCCTAGTTGTGTGGCAGCCAACATCATGATGCAAGGAAAATCATGCTGGGAGAAAGAACAAGACCAACAATAACAAACTGATATATTCCTCAAGGTTTAGGGTGCAAAAGGCTTCACAGTTAGTAGAATATGATCACTCGAATCTATCTTGTAACAATAAACAATGAATCACAATTGTATAAAATGATTTTGTTTTCAAGTAGATATTCAAAGGCATATAATCTGCATTGTTTTCATCATCTGTTTCTTATTCCTGGCATTATGGCTGTCAAAAGCAATGCAAAATATTTGATCAAGGTATTCCAAAGAATCTGAGCAAAGTTCATGAGTTTGCCTCTAAGATCAGTTTCCCTAGAATATCCCAGATATCTGCATCAGCCTGGTGCTCACTGAATAAGTCTCCAATGTGGCAAAATAAAAACAATGGTACCAGCAACCTTCATGTCATCCTCAGGCAAAACAAAGGAAATAATAAGTGGTGAGGGAAAACTTGTTACTTATTTGAGTCAAGGCTGAAGCAATTTGGCTAAGAAATTTATGGTTTCCTTGCTCATGGTGCTCTGGTTGGGTGGATGAGGCTCCCTCAGTTCAGGAAAATACACTGAAAAATCCCAAGGCAAAAACTTCTTTCTCACCATTTCTTTTTGCAATAATATTCTTAAGCAGAAAGTTTAATTATTTAATTATTTCATTATTTTATTATTTGATTATTTAATTATTTAACTATTTAATTATTTAATTACTTAGGACCTGTTCAAAACCTTATTGACTTCTGATCAAGAAGATCAGGGGCACAAAAGCATTAAACTAACAATTTTATATTCATTACCTTTTTTTTTTCTTTTCAGAAATAGCTTTTTATGTGCATAGCTTTTATGTCACCACTGCTGCTGAATGTGTATTGTACCTAACTGCTGTGTCTAAAAGTTACAGAGAGATTTTTTAAACTGGTATATCAAATAAAGTTATTACTAATTGTCTGAATGTTGCAGAAATCACTCTTTCAAATTTTTTTTTTTGTTTTGTTTTATCCTCTTATTTCAGGCTGTGGGACGTTCACCTTTCTATCTTCTGCCATTGCTGCCATAAGTGGACTTCTGATGGGCTATGAGTTGGGCCTTATCTCTGGAGCTCTTCTTCAGATGAGCAGCATTTTAACACTGTCTTGCAAAGAGCAGGAAGTCATTGTAAGTTCCCTGCTTTTTGGGGCCTTATTTGCATCCCTTACTGGTGGATTTCTTATAGACAGGTTTGGAAGGAGACTTGCTATTATTATTGCATCTTCTTTACTTGTGGTGGGGAGTCTGATTTTGCTGCCCTATGAATCATACGAGGTACTCATCGTGGGCCGGATTGCTATAGGTATTTCCATATCATTATCATCAATTGCAACCTGTGTGTATATCGCTGAGATCGCCCCACAGCACAGGAGAGGCCTCCTTGTATCTCTCAATGAACTCATGATTGTGATAGGCATTCTCTTTGCCTATATTTCAAATTATGCATTTGCCAGCATATCTCATGGCTGGAAGTACATGTTTGGCCTCGTGATTCCATTAGGTGCTTTGCAAGCTACTGCCATGTATTTCCTTCCACCGAGCCCTCGGTTTCTCGTGATGACAAACAATGATGAAGCGGCGAGAAAAGTACTGGAGAGGCTACGGGAAACATCTGATGCTACTAAAGAGCTTACTGTGATCAAGTCTTCCCTGAAAGATGAACATCAGTACAGTTTCTTGGACCTGTTTCGCTCAAAAAACAACATGAGGGCCCGAATGCTGGTAGGACTCACTCTAGTGTTCTTTGTGCAAACAACTGGACAACCCAACATTTTATTTTATGCATCGACTGTTTTGAAGTCGGTTGGGTTCCAGAGCAATGAAGCTGCCAGCTTGGCTTCTACTGGAGTTGGAGTGGTTAAAGTGGTCAGCACAATCCCAGCCACGTTTTTCGTGGATCAAGTTGGAAGTAAAACTTTTCTGTGTATTGGCTCTTCTGTTATGGCAATATCGTTGGTCACTATGGGCTTAGTGAACCGTAACATACATGTGAATTTCACCAAGGTCTGTAGAAGCCAGTCTCCAGAGGATTTCTCTCTCCAGGGACCAGGAAACTTCACTGTCACCAATGGGAGTCTCAAGGACCTGTTTGCAAGCATGACTTCAATAGAAAGACTGTCATTTGATGTACACAGCCTTGATGTTGCCAGGACAGAAGAACTGAACAGGACTGCCCTGGCAGGAGGCAAAAGCACAACAGGGTCTCACATGGAAAGTGGGGAGGTTCCTGTTGTCCTGAAATGGCTCTCACTGGCCAGCCTGCTTGTCTATGTTGCTGCATTTTCCATAGGTCTTGGACCAAGTAAGTGTCTAATTTTTCTAACTGTTTGTAACCTACATTGTTAAGTGCTGGGATGACATGCCTGGCTTGGTATTAGGTAGTTCTTAAGTTGGGCAGAGCAGTGTCTGCCAGTATGCACTGATACTGTCACACACCATCCTGGTAGGCCTGGCATGTATGTGCTTTTTAGGAAGAGGTCCTGCCCCTTAAGGTCAATGACCTGATCTCCCTTCCGTTCAGTGTAATTAACTGGTCCCTCTTCAGTCAAGAACTGCTGTTAGCTTTGCACAGCAAAATTATGGAGCCCCTATCTTTCCTCTTTCTAGTCCTTACACTGGGAAGGTTAAGATGTAGGCACTGCTGCTGCCAGCTCCTAAACCCAAGATAGTGATAAGCTCTAGACCTCTGTATGGTGTGACATCATAAAATCCACAAAATACCAACCTGTCTGAGTCCCACCGAGGATCTGTTCCTCTGACTGTAATAGTCTTCAGATACAGAAAACACCTTCAAGGTATCACAATTCATGAGCAAGCTGTAGTACCATTGACACTGCTTGGGCTGAACACACAAGTGGGAGGACACAAAGGTGTGACACTGTACAGCAGATGCTGTACTGCTGCATCTGCCATCACACTTGTGTGGGTCCCACTCTCTCCTGAGGAGAGCAGGTCTGGCATTCCAAGGGACTAGAAATTAAATCTCTCCATTTGCTTTTGTTTTGTTTCAATAGCACTTGCATAATGTTGTACTTTGAAGGGGTAGACTTTTTAAGTCACTCTGCAAAACCCACATGCCCAGTCCATTATTTATTAACAGGCTGTATGTGCTTTTGCACTCTGGCTCAAACTTGCCTTGCAAACAAACCATACTCTCCTGTACTATTATGATAAAAAGCTTGCCACAAGGATACAACCCAACAATTGCACTAACAATGACTCCCCTGCAGTATTTATTTATTTTAAACATTACTCACTGGGAGAGCAGTGTGAGATAAGCATTCATTGCCAGGGCTGCAAACTTGGCTGTGTTATTACAGCATTATTCCTTCCCTTGAAGATTGTCTTGGGGCTGGATTCTGCTCCCTATGACATAGGTTCAAAACCAGGGATGAAACTGTGAAAAGAAAACGTTACTTGAACTTTTATTTGGGTGTTTCAAACATATATTTAATGACCCTTAGAGTGGGGTCACATGTTCAGTCTTGGCCTCCTGCTGAAATCTGCTTTCCTGGTGACCTGGCTGTAAATGGGTTCTTAGTCATTTGAGTTGGCCGAATATACAATTAATGAGAACAATGTCTATTTTCTTGGGGGTTGCAAAAACTGATGTGTTTTCCAGGCTGATTTGAGAAGTCTCTGAGGCCAGTGCTTGTTTTCTGACCTCTTTCCTGACATGAGAGCTCAAGTGCTTTCAAACAGAAAAAGGGAAAGAAGAGGCACCTTCTCAGCTCCCTCATGGAGAAATCATGTATAAAGCCACTGTGAGGCAATTTATACTGAAAGATGCATTTGCCTGGCAAGTGAAGGCCAGGTCTAGCAGAGATACAGGTATTTTAAATTGCAGCTAAGGCGTTTTCCTGCCTTTGAAAGTACACTGTTCAGTTAAAATTTACAGCATATAGAAATTGCGAGGGTTAAAGAGTCAAGAGATTTTTGGAATCCGCAAAGGATGTATTATGCTTAAATAGTCTGGATTGGGATGCAAGGTTATAATTTGTGTTTCATATACAGCCTACAACATTTCCTGTTTGGAGCCCTAATCCCTGAATGTATTTTCAAAGCCTGTCTTTCTTACCCTCAGTGAACCTTCCTTAGTGTAAAGAAAAACATTAGCCCCTCTGCTTATGTAAATAGTTTTAGCATGTTTTTCTAAATCTGGTCTGTGGTCTGGACCAGGCTGTTCTCCATTGTCTACTCATCAGTGGGAAGGAGGCATGGAGGCTGCACTTGCTGGCTGCTGTGTCCAGGCAATGCCTGGGGACAAAAGCACTGTAACCCCTGCACCACTCACTGTATTTTCAGTGGGAAGCTCTCATGCGCCATGCAATGCCTGCCTCCATGCAAAGGCTGGCTAAGGTGAAGGTGCTGGTGAGGACACCTCTGCTTGTAGATCAAATCAACATCTTTTGGACAAAGAGCAGAGAAGATCTTGCTCTTTTCCTTCCATACCACAGGGCCATTTCTGGAACAAATTCACCCACTTCATTTTGAGTCCATGCTCTGCACTATGTTCTGTGGGGATAAAAGAGGCTTTATGTAGGACCATTAGGAGATGAGACACTCTTCACAGGACAGATCACACAATCTGAGCTCTATCTTCTTCTTTTGAACTACTTTGTACTTTTTAAATTTTTTTTTCATTTTTTTCATTTTTTTTTTCTTTTTAGTCTGGTCAAAAAGATAGTTACAATCCAGATTAGTGTAGCAGACATTTATAAACGTATTTTTCCATGATTTATCTTTTGTTGCCAAATTACACAAAGTAGATTGATATTTTTAATGAACCAAGCATATGCTAAATATATTTATTGTCTTTTATCAAAGCACCCAGGCAGCACTTTGATGAGCATTCAAAAATAGACAGTGAGAGATAAAAGTAATTTTTCCATTACAAAAGAATTCACAGACTAGCAAGCATCTGCTTAGTCAATTTTTTGATTCCAGGGTGCTCTGTATTTATATCATCAACCCTTACACAAGATAAAAGGGGTATTTCTGCCTCTTTGTTTCAGTCTAATTATGTTTGATGAACTGCAATTCAACTGCTTGTTCACACTCAATTTCACACAATTATGAGGACGTTTTGTAGATGCAACAAATCAGTGTTGCATCACACCACAGAACATCACATACCATTTCTCTTGGGATGTTTGCAGAGGCGTTCAGTCATTTGCTAAGGGGGCTTGCTTGACACCCATGTTTGTCTTGGGTTACCCTTTGTCTGTGTGTCAGGAAGGACAAACAAGGATCAGCCATTCTGAAGAGGGAACGATGCCTGCAGAGCCCTAAAGAAACCACTCCTGGCTGCCATGTGAAGTGTGAGAGGGGCTCCTCGTTGTTTGCAGCACGTGTTTGTGAAGAGAAGCATTGGAACCTGCTGTATATGGGCAGGGGAGGGACAGGAGAAGTCTGAGCCTGGCAGAAGCACTGCTGCCTTTCACAGGGATCAGCGAGCACAGGCTGATGAGACTAGTGAGGTGTGGAGCTAGATCACCAATTCATCACCCAAGCTAAAACGTGCTCACTCAGTGTGACCCTGGAAATTAATTTAACACAAAGGGCACACAGAAATAATCTAGTCAGGGCTATGACCATGCATGACCACTTACTAAATGACACAGGATTGAGTGAAATAGTTTCAGAGCATCTCATTTGCCAATTGCTCTGTTCAAACCACTTGAGGGGAAAAAACTAGAGGTCCTTTCTCATAAAGAGGTGTCACTTCCTTCATTCACCACTGTGTGATGCAGCATGTTGAGATGCCAGAACAAGGAAAGCCATGCTCCTGGGATATCAGACTTCTTTTCCAAAACAAGGTGGTAAGTACAGGATTCCTGTGTTTGGATGGAGCATGTGCAAGAGAGTTCTCTTTTTTAGCAGCTGTAGGGCAGTAGTAGCCTCTCTGAAACAGAGTGGAATGCCCAGAGCTCTGCTGCTCTCCTCATAGACCCAATGAACAAAATTCAGATGTCAGATTGCACCCTTACCAAAGATGTGCTTTGGTAAAGATCTGCCTTGACCATCTCCTTTTGCACCATTTATGATCAAATACTGAATAGGGACAACTTCCCCCCATATTTCCTGTATATCCCCTGAGTGAGATGATCTCATCAGTAAGTAGCTGGAAGGAACACAGTACCACCACACCACACACAGGTATGCAAAGATGCAATGGGTCTAGAGGCAATGCTCTTTATCGAAAAGAAGTCAGAGTGGCTCCAACAAGTCCTAGGCTGAGAAGCAGGCAATGCAGACTGACTCTGGACCAAACCATCTGTTTTCCCAGTCTGAATTTGTTCTTGCAAATTAAAGGCAAGTGAGCAAAACAGGACTTGGGCAGTACCTCTTTACACATATTGTGGGAGTGAAGTTCGAGGGAATCCATGCATGTCTCAGAGATTTTTTGGTGTGGAATGAGGACCACCTTCAATGAGAGAGGGATGTCAAATGTATGCATTCGGACTGCATGTATGGCATTGGTGCCTTGCACAAGAGCTCTTCCTCTGTGTATCCTTTAAACACATTTCTGTGTAACTGCAAAAGCATGTAGGCAGTTGGCCAATGAACTTTGGGATAATCTGCTGGAGCAAATCACATCAGCTCTGCTGGCTTCATGGCATTTCATGCTGAGCATGCAGATGGAAATCCACAAAAACACCTACAAGTGGGACTGAAGAGCAATTTCATGACATGAATCATCCTCAAAACCTCAAAACTTAGCTGTATGAAGTCCAAAGGTACTTATGTCTCTGCCAACCTGTGACAAAGATGTTCTATTACTTCATGTCCTAGAGCAGCTGCCAGCTTTGTATGGCTCTTCAAAGCCAAGGGATAAACTCTAGAGCTCTTTTCTTGGAGAGAAACTCCTCTTTCAGGTGACACCTCAGAGCTGTATCCCTCAGACCCAAGGACTTAGAGCCTTCTTTACACACAGATTGCTGTGGCCACAACACACCCAAGGCAAGTCAGTGTCTGCAGCTGGAGAAGTGTTTCCTGGGTTTCAGGGTTTGGCACAAAGAAATACCACATTTACCTATCCATGCAGATATAAACCTCAAAATATATTTTTTAACCTACTTATGGTCAACGTATTAAGTGTATAACCAGCTCTTGGAAGAGTCTAAGACAAGAGGAAGCTCTTGTCTTAGAGCTTACTGCAAACCCTGATTTTCCACATTGCTCTTGCAGTCCCATTGAGGCATAGCTCCCATGAGTGGGGGCTTGTAGGGTTGGCAGTACTTTGGTATTGCTGAAAACCTGTTAAAGAGTGAAATATCCATGGGAAGCCCTCTCAGGCTGGGATATAATGGCCTCTGCAGCCATCTGCTAGCCTCAGCCATCGGGTCAATATTTCTGGTTGGAAAACTGGAAAAAAATTATGTGCTCCTCGCTCTTCCGTTTTAGCTCCTGAAGTGAGCACCTTACCCACAAAACAGGAGACCAGCTGGCTGCTGGGAGCAGCACAGCACTGTCCAGGGCTGTGAGGTTCAGACCCTCAGTGGATGTAAAGCAGCTCTGCAGACCAAGTACGAGGGGAGGTGAGCACAAGACCCACAAATGGGGACATTGCAGTTCTGGGGACAGTGCTTCCCCCCAGGATGGCTCTCTGATGGGCTCTCAGCCACTCTCTCACAGCAACCTCTGACTAAAGCTCCTCCTGCGCTTGGGCGTCCCTAACACCTCCCTCCTCTCCTTGTGTGGATGCAGAGGCACTTAGAGCAGGCAGACTCAAAGCTGTTGGAGCAGGCACAAGAGAAGATAGACACAGGTGAACAAACCAGGGGCTTGTGGTCACTACAGTCGCTTCCTTCATCTTTATCCTAATGCAGGGAAGGGTGGCAGGCCACCAAGCCTGCCTTTGTGTTTTATTAGTTTCCCACTGGTTAAATTCCTCCCACAAGAAAAACCCAGGGTTGTGGATTTGTACCCCCCCAGGCTGGGTTCCCCCAGGAATGTGCAGGGACTGTGGTCTCCAGCAAGCCCTCCTGTGATACACATCTTGCTGCTGTGGGAGCTCTCTGTGTGGGTCATCAGCTCTGGGAGGAGCAAAATCCACGCAGAGAAGTTGGTAAAGACAAGCCCCTAGTGAGGGCACACCTTAAGAGCAGATTTTTACTGATGAAAGCATAGTTTAGGATGATAGGTGTCCATTTCTAGTTTAAACCTAGGCAGATTTGCCATATTGAGTATATCTGAGTTAAATTTATATCTGCTTGAATGAGTATTTTTAAACTGAGATAATTTGTACCTAAAATGGAACAGATGTTTCAATGTGTTTGGGAATCCAACTGATGCAGGAGCCAGATTCCTCAGATTATCCATGAAGGATAATACTTTCTCCACCAATGGGGGGCTTTCAGACCACTGCTCTCAACTCAGGGCATGGTGTTAATAAAACCAAGGTTGCAGGTTCAAGCCCTGTACAGGCCACTCACTTAAAAGCTGGACTTGATGACCCTTGTGGGTCCCTTCCAACTCAGAATATTGTCTGAAACTTGTGAAATCTGTGACCTTTCCATTGGCACAATGCTCCCTCCTTTACTGGCTATTAAAGGAATTTTGGGATGACCTGGAAACTAAACTGGACAGCATTCCACACATAGTATGCTTTAACTTTTGGTAAGCCCTGAAGTGGTCATGCAGTTGGACTAGATGATCATTGTATGTCCCTTTGGACTGAACTATTCTGTTCTAGTCTAGTTTAGTCTAGTCTATTCCCATGTAAAAACCCACTTGTTTTCTCTACATCTTATTCTGAGCTGTTGGAGTCATTTAAATGCAGCTTTAAACCCGTGTTGGGGAAAGTGGGGAAGAAGGAAGCAGGATCATGCAAGAAAGATAAAGGAGTTTGGAAGAAAGCTCAAAGGTTCACAAGAAAAGTGAAATCCATAGAGGTGAGGAAGGAAGTAAATCCATCCTCAATCCATCACTGTCTTTTCTATACAATCTTGTGTGCTTTGTGGTGGTCTCTATGTGTTTCATTGGATTAATCAAGTCAAGACCCACTACCCTAAATCCCAGAGAACTATATTGGAGGCAAATTTAGTCCCTTTGACTTTGGTCCTGTGTTTGTTAGATTAATTTGCTACCTAGTTAAAGCTTGATTCATTAGCACAGTTAACAAAATGCATCTGTAACAAAACCCAGAACTGCTGGTTTGACACATGACACTGCCCAGCCCAGCCCAGGGACTTGATCACAGAGGTCATATCTCTTGCCATCCTGACAATACAGATTGCTCAGGATGCTTTTTCTCTGCTCCTTAATGCTCTTGGGCTTAATCTTGGCCACCAAATGCTTGACCTGAAACTGGAAAATCTTGTGGGAATGAGAACTGTCAGTGCAGAAATTCTGAACTTTCCACGGATTTAGTTGGCTGTTCCTGTGTTTTGAAATATTGTCAGCTTAATGGTTTTGCACTGTCTTGGAAAACACTGGTAAAAAAATCAGATACCTATAAATCACCTCAATATCTCCTACGTTAAAGCAGCATTTCAGGCTTTCAAAAGCATGTGGTTGTTGTATTAATTTATAGTGCACAGGAATCTGATGTCAACAGACATTCTAGCTTAACATTGCCTTGCATGACATTTGTTTACAATGTTTTATTTTTGAGTTTCTACATTTTTCACAGAAGATGTGGCTTGACCTTAAAATTCTCAGAAATGAGAAGAATCAATTTTATATTTTTTTTGCGGTTTACTCTGGAAAATGGGATAGTGGTGGGGACTAAATCAAGTATTTAAAACCAACCAAGTGCTTAAATGCTGTGTTGGAATTTAATCAAGATAATAAACTTACGGGAATACGCATGTTTCACTGAGAAACGGTACAGAAAGTCCTATTTCACATAATAAAAAAAAATTATCTTAGGTTCTTTGTTTTATGACCAGATTCCTAGCACTGTTTATTTGTACTGAATCATCTTTTAATGCATGCATCCATGTGGTTTGAATATGACACTCCACGTGCTTATCTAGTTCATCATTCCTGTGCTATTCAAATGCTGCCTCACATGGCCTTTATTTCACACTGTGTCTCTACTACCAAGCTGCAGTAGAAAGACAAGGCATACCAAAATGAGAAATAAAGCAAAGGTTGTAAATTGCCCACTTCTCCCTATTTCCTTGCCCCAGATAAAGTTTATCTGAAGCCTCTTGTTAGCACATCAGCTGTCCCAGGAACAGGTTTGCCTTTTCAAAAAGGCTGATTGGTAGTAGTGAAGTGCAAGCCAATTTAAGATAATTTTGGATAGCTGGATGTTAATTATAGGATTTCAAATTGCAGAAGGTACTTTCTAAGATATCAGATAAATAGGTTTGTCTTATCTCACGTGATGAAACCTACAAAAATTGGGGGGCTTTTGTAAATGTCAAAAAGGTCATAAGAAGGAAAAATTGCTTTTGCAATAATAATTGCAAAATAATGAGGCATGGGAATATCAGTGGGAGCTTCTTAATTTTTTTATTATGTTACTATATTTAAACCCCAAAACTGAATTTAAACTCTATATTGAAGTGCACCTGAAATCAGAGACATGATCTTCACTGACATTTATGTTCCTGTTTGTAACTCTAATATGTTAATGAGGGAAAGCCTTGGTCAGGCCAAAGGCTTTGGCTTCTGAGAGACAGAGCCCTGGCTGCTGTGAAAAGAGGGAGAGACCACACCATGCCCCAGCCACTCTTCCTATGTCTCTGCAATGTCGGTGGTTCAATCTCCTGTTAAAAAGGACTTCCTGTGGTTTGGCATAATATGCTCCACTTTGAGGGATTTGAGTCAGTATCCTGAGCTTGGTGCTCTGCCTGTTGTAAATATCTCTTTACCAATAGCTCTGTGTTAGTAAACCTATTGACACAAAGGTGCTGCTTAAGAGAAATTGAGTCTGTGCTTAAAATTATGCACAGTTTAAAAGTTTAACTCGTATTAGTTTCCTTAGCCGTGTTCTAGGAGACAAGACCATTGTGATACTGAAATATGTGAAAAACTTTGCAGGTCATCTATCAAGCTTCATAAAATCCAGTTTCCTTCAGGAAAGAGGGCCAGAGAAGAATTTTTTAGAGGCAAGCTGATCTTGGGCCAGCTTTGTGAAGAAACTAAACCTGTCAGTAGGACTTCAAGTGCAAAGTCAGGATTTTATTTCCCTTGTGAAGTTCATGAAACTAAAACACGCATTATAAAGTATGAGAAAATAGTTATGCTGAAAAGGTAGAAATGTGTAATCAATCACATAATTTACTGGCACTGCTGAGGAAGGTGAGACTGTCAGCCAAAGCACAGGGAGCGCGGTAAGTCAGTGCACGCAGCCAGGAGACTGTTTCTCCCATGGCATCCAAATTCCTGTGCCACTCTGAGCTCTGTGAAGAAAGCCAGGAAGATTTCCACAAAGGGAAAGGGCATGCAGGAGGGAACCCAGTTTCTTTGAAAATCAACCCTAAGTGCAGAAAACTCTTATGGAGGAAACAGAACTAAAAGACACTTTCTGGTGGTCAAACCCAGAGCCTTCACACATTCCTCCTCACTGCCTTCCTGCAGCAGCAGCCAAAGCAAAGCATGAGCAGCAGTTTCCAGTGCAGAACTTAAAAAAGCCTGGATCACCACAAGCCTCTCACTAAATAAGTCACTGTTGTAAAATGTTGCTTATCCTTTCCACTGGGAGTTTAGTAAGGCATGCACACAAATAAATCTCTGTTCTTCAAGAGCAAAAGCCTAAATTGCCCCCAACTGCTGTTCACAACAGGTTTTTTTCCTGCTGTGCAACCCCTCAAGGACTACCATTAGCCTTGGGTACTGGAAAAACAGGTTCACTTATCCCACCCAACTGGGTAATTTCTCCTCTGCATACTTTGTAGAAGTGAAATATGTGATAAGCCGAACTAATTCACATAGAACTTCCTCATGAATTAGGGCTTCTGGCTTCTGCAGTCATTCCTCTGCAAATGCCTCAGAGGATTATCCTGGATTCAATATTCTGAACAAATAAACACCTACAAACATGAATACATATTGCAGGTTTTAATTAAAGGGCCCTTTTTTGGATGGCAGTATGTATTTTATTATAATAAGCACATTCTCCCTTGAAAGTTTGTTTAATTTTTCCCTTTTTCTCTCTCTTTTTTTTTTTTTTTTTTTCTTTTCTGCTGCTCTGCACGTTGTTCTGCCTTGATGGGTGAATTTGAGTGTCTACATAGCAAAGGATGAGAGAAACGGTGGCTGTGATATCCAGTTGCAAACAGAATTGTCATCTCACACATTGGTTCAAAACAACTTTTCTTAGGGTACCTGAAGGGAGGTACAGACTATTACATATCTGCCAACAGTAGGGCTGTGATGCATTCTTTTTTAACCCCAGCTGGCAACTAAGTACCTCACAGCTGCTTGCTCACTCATTCCCCTGCCCCTTGCCCACTTTTGGGGAGGAGAATTGGAAAAAAAAAAGTTAAACCTCATGGGTTGAAATAAGAGCAGTTTAATAATTCATATAAACAAAAATAATAATTCTAATTATAATAATGATTCCAACAATACCAATAACAGTGATGAAAAGGAAAGAGAGAGAGAGAGAGGAATAAAAACCAAGAGAAACAAGTGATGTACAACTCAATTGCTCTCCTCCCACTGACTGATGGCCAGACTTTTCCTGAGCAGAGCTAGTTCCCAGCCAGCTCTTCCCAGTATATAATCTGGGCATGATGCTCTATAGTATGGAATATCCCTTTGGCCAGATCCTTTCAATGGTCCTGGCCATGCTCCCTCCCACTTTCTTGTGCACCTGCTCACTGGGAATGGAAAACTGGCCATGGGAAACTGAAAAGTCTTTGATTTAGGGTAAGCACTACTTAGCAGCAACTAAAATATCAGTGTGTTATCAATATTGTTCTCATTCTAAATCCAAAACACAGCACTGTACCAGCTACTCAGAAGAAAATGGACTCTGCCAGCTGAAACAGGAGGATTCTACTGATAGATTTTCTGCTGAGCACTTTTATTGGGCAAGATGGTCTACAAATCACATTAACTGAGATAATTCTACCATTTCTATATCCTTATGTATGTACCACTACTTGCCCAGTAATCCTCCAGATGGGAATCACCTCCTCTAAGAACGCTCATTTGTGACTATTCTTTCCAGATGAAAATGGACAGTAATTGAGGACCACTGACAACAAATTTAAGAATATATTGGACGGTTTTCATTTAAAAAGAAAGCCCATATGAGCCATAGCATTTCTTTTGAGTTCATGGAGATGAAAATTTGAATAGTAGAAAAAAAAAGCATTAAAGTGCAGGCCTACAGTGGTGAGGAGGCTAAGGGAGAAAGGATCACTAGGAAAAGTAATGTGAATTGCATCTCACTGCCCTCCTTCTCAAGTGGCCCAGAGCACAGATGATGGAGGTAATGTTTTGGAATCAGTATCTTTCCCCAAACCCTTCCTGTTGCTCTGTCATAAACTGGAGGAGACATGAGCGATTTCAATGGTCCACTTCGAGATTCCTTAAAAAGCCACATGGGAGTGCTCAGCCTGTCTATTAGGTAGTGATGCAAATAGTGCAAACAGTGGGCAACACTTTTTATGTGCTGCGATACAGCCTCAGAGAAAAAGGATTAAATCACACATCCTAATAATGTTACTGCAAAGAGTCAGCCTAAAGGGTTAACCATTAGAAACAGAATTTTCTGAAGAAAAGAAAAAGAATTCATATTTGGCACACCATGTCACATCTCTCTCCTTGGATCATCAGTGGCATCAGGCATCTTGCAGCCAGTAGTCTGCTGCTTGGAGAGAAGCACCTCAACAGCCATAGAATTAAAGTACATATTTATTGCCTTCATCTGCAGAGATCAGGATGCAGGCAGAGACATGAGATTAGCTGAGGCTTCTCCTGACTCCCCCATCTCTCAGCAATACAGCAATTCCATTCCTTTTAATGTGCACACACAGTGTAGGACTTGACCCTGTCAGACTGGCTCTCTGCTGGCAGCTTACATGCTCTCCAACGCAATAAATCTGCTCATTTGCTCTATATTTGCCAGTTATTAATTTTGAGCAGCCACTTCAGTTTCATATTAAAAGGGAGAACCAGAGAGAAAGATGTGTCTTGTTAAGCAAAGTCATAGATTTTTAATGCCAGTCACAATTGTCTACTTTGTCCTCTTGCACAAAACTGTGGACAGAGTTTAAGTTCACTTTTTCTGTGTCCTATCTTCTTTATCTGCTTTGGAAAAGGACCAACTCTCTCCCACCTTCTCCTTGTTCCAGATTAAGCATCCCTCACTTTTGCCAGCCCCACAGATGACTTTCACTGGATCTACTGTGAAAGCCTTTGCCAGAGTTACATTGTGTGGGTGCTGGGAGCCGTGCTGGGATGGTGCTGGTGTGTGACAGCAGCACATGTGTCCCCCAAGCCCAGCTCTGTGCCAGTTCTGTGACAGGCACACACCTCACCACCACACACACTCTGAAGGCTTGTGCCATCCCCTTTGATGGCACAATGTGCCCTTTGAAATCAGGACCAGACACTGCTGAACCTGGCCCTTAGTGGGAAGTGGTTGGCCACTTGGATATTTCTGGTAATACCCAGCAAAGCCAGAAGCCAGGAAACTTAAAAACCTGTTGAGTTTCATAAGCCTGGAATAACAATTTGGTCTTGGCAAAGCCAGTCTTTAGCCAAGTCCTGCTGCTCATGGTAGCTTTGCAGGGACTTGTTTGTATCCTTTCCCAGCACTCATCATTTGTTGCACACTCTTAGATGGTCTGTCTGTGTTACTTCAATCCCTCCCTTAACTTACCTTGGACCTTGTTTCGTTAACAACCCAGTCCTTTTTCAAAATCTAAAATACTTCTGCCTACTTCCCTCCTAAGCTGTAAGCCAAATTAATCACTTTCCAGAGTTTATTCCTCAGAAACTTGAATTCTTTCAGGTATTGCAATGGCAATTTTCTGAATCTCACCATAAATAATTTGATCTCACACAATACAGGTACATGGAAAAAAATGCTAAGCAACAAATGAATACCAAGGGAATCTAATATTTCATTAATAAGAGCTGCTGAGCAGCTTCCAATTTGCTTCTACCTCCTGGCAGGAAAAGGTCAAAACAAGGACGTTTTTCATTCATGTACTTCACTTGAATGTTGAGCACCCTCAATCTCACAGTATTTTTCAGTTATTCTCAGATTTTTCTGCTTCTCTGATGTATGTTAATTTCACTTTTTAAAATTTATTTACTGGGTAGCAGTAAAGTAAGGAAGTAAGGAAGATGTCACATGAAGTTTGAGACATCTCTTTGCTTACAGCCCAGGTATAAAGTTCATTAGTTTAGCCATGTTGGCTCAGACAAAAAGTCCACTTAATCAGTGTGCTACTCTGCCTCCAACTATATAACCTCCAGGTTACATAACAAGTGCTGAGAGACAGGACAGAAGAGAGAAGAGAGAAGAGGAGGTCCATGCAGCATGCACAGTTGTCCTTCTGCCTATCTGTAGTTTAGAAAACTTTGAGAAAAATATTGACCAATTATTTTTACTATTGTGAACAATAGTTCTGGATGGATCTTTTTCCACACATCTGGATAAATAATGTTTTGACACCCAGCATTTAATGATTTAATGGACTAATATTTTTCATGTTGGAACTATCTTGTAAAAGTGAGTTCCATTGCTGAAATAAATACACATTGTGTGGAAAAGCGTATCCTTCTGCCTCACCTAACTGCTGTACCTGGTAATTTCACTTGGATTCTCTTGGTTTGTATCTTTTAGAATGTGACTAAATCCTCTGCTCTTCTATCCCACAGCACCTCACCAAAGCTTTTTGAAGCTGAAAAGCACAGTGGCTCATTCATTTCTAACCCTGTGTTCCTTAACTCTTTCAAAATGACAGGGTTTTCCTTAGGACTCTTCTTCAAGACACTGTACATATCCCCCTTTCCAGCTGATATTAGTCAGCTTTATCTTAGCTCCAGCTGGGAGCTTGGTACACTCTGGTGGGGTGATCCCTTCCTGCATCCCAGTGGAATTCCTTTAATTCTGGGATGTTGCTGCCTCCGTCCCTGGCCTCTCATCCTCTTAGCCAGCACACTCAAAACACTTGGCTGCCTGATGATGATATTGCAAGTAGTATTTCAGCAATCATACTGTATTTTCTTTGCCTGGGCACAATTTACACCTTTTCTAAAGGCACTTTCCTATTTCTAACAGTTTTCTTCATTCAGTAGTTTATCTGTGCTGAGCTATTTCTCATTTATTTGGTTTTATGTATATTTTAAGCCTTCAGCCATGTAGTTTAAACATTCTCCGGAGCACCACTGAAGCCCTTACCCTGGTCTTTATAGAAAGTATGTTTGTGTTAATATTGTTCTCTTTTCAAAACAAAATCTGCTAGGCTCTTGACTTTTCCCTTTCTACAAGAATATTGAATTTTAAATGTTAGAACCAGTGTAACAGAGCATCTTGATCATGGTTGCATCTTGAAATACCCAGGCTCAGCACTGAAACATGATTTGCCTTTTTTTCTCTCATTAAATATCCAACAAAGTGCTAAAAGGAACTATCATATCTGGTTTGTAAAATGTACTCCCAGCGCTGTGCTCAATTATGAGATTTATTCAGTCTTAATGGGACTAGCTGAAATCTTCAATTACTATTCTCTTTCCTGCTTGTACAGCCCCTGTGACTTTGTTTAGAGGTGGATGTCACCATCCTGGTCATGGGGCTGTTTATTATATCTGAATCCTCTGCCCTTTCCACTTGGGCAAGGAATATCAGGCCATCTAGTTTCTGTGATATGTAATGAAACAGTTAAGCTTTCTGATCCAATGCAGTATTTCTGTCTGCATTTGCAGTGTGTGCTCTTTTCTCTATATTGTACCATAATAAAGAACCATTAAACTGCACAATTTTTCTTAACTGCTGTCAACACACAACACACTGCGGGTCAGCAAAGGTGAGTTACTGCCTACAGCAACAAATCCCGCAGCTGTTGAATCGAGTACAGAGAACCATGCTGTCCAGCCCTTAGCCTCATCTCTTGCCTACATCTGACCTGGGGATCACCAGCTCTTTTCCCATCCATTCCACTAACACCAGCCAGGGGTGGCTGGAGCAGACACTGAAACCTACAGAGTGTGTGCAGTGTGGTCAGTATCGCAGCATCCTTTGGAAATACTGCTGTGTTACACAGCAGATGGAGCAGTGGCAGGGTGAAGGGTGGTACTTGGATCCTCTTTTCAAGGACAGGCTGATTTCCCCTGTAGAATGCCACTGCTTAGGCTGGTGAAGGCAGAGCACATGGGTGGCTTGGCAGTGACTTTGGGAGCGTGAAGGTTAAATTTCTGCAGTGCTGTGTGCACAGCACAGAAGGTAGCGGCAGTCATTATGAACCGGAGCCTGAACCTAGCTGCTGGCTTCCCCAGAGCAAGTCACATCCCTGCCATACCTACAGCAGCTGCTGCTTTTTGGCAAAGGCACAAATAGAAAACACAATCCCAGAGAGGTGCTAAAAGCAAAGAATCTATGGTTATTGCTGCTTCAGCTTGGGGAAAGGAGTAAACAGACTGTAGTGTCAGATTTCTACAACTGCTCTTTCCCCCTGGGGGAATGAGTGTATCCACTCCTTGCCAGCTAAGCAGAGGTCAGGGCCATGCCAGCGGGTGTAGCTATCATTAGCAGACACGAAGAACAGTCCTGGTGTTTTGGTGGCATCTGTCTAAACTAAATAAGTGGTTGCAATAAAAGCAGCTAACCACTATTACAGGTGATGCAGAAACAACACAGTTCAAACCTCCAGACAAATTATCAGTTAGGCTGAAAGGGCCAGATTGTCCTAGGAAAACTGCATGGTATTGGAGTTGCCACAGTGCCACACATTTAGCTGCAACATGAGCCATCCATCCTCCAGTGCCCAGAACACTGCTTTGTTCCTGGAGGTTGGTTTATGCCCAGCAGAAAGTGGGTTTGGATTCTTTCTACCTTTATTTTAATTCTAATGTGACGGTAAATATCTCTTCTGCCAGTTTTTGATGTGTAACAATTTTTTCAGCCGAGCTTTTGTGCTGGCTGGCAGGCCATGGTGCTGTGAATGTACACATCACACCTCTTGCTTCCTTGCTGCTTTGCTTTTCAGCTCCTGAAGTTTTGTGACTAACTTTCGATTAGTTGGTGCTGAGGGGGTGCAAAATGCAATCATGACATGCCCATGAATTTGCTCAGGTGCAGGGCTAGCTGGCTTGGCAGGGACAAACACCTGCTTGAGAAGTCAGTTCGCTTCTCCTTCGCTCCCGCCTCGTCTGTGGGCACACCACAGAACACGCCGATGGTGCTTCTTCACAGCAACATTTGTCTTGTCAGCAACAAGTGTGTTAAAGCTTGATGTGATCCAAGTCTTTACAAAAAGAAAAAAAAAAAAGAAACAAAAGTCTCTCATGGCTGCTGTTTGATGTGGTGGCTGTGTTATGGCCACTTGACTAAACCCAACAGGCTTAGGCCATTAGGAAGTGTGGTCTTGATCCTGTGTAATAAAATTATCACTCTTCTGGGTGACTCCCATGGTAGGAGTGAAGCTCTTTTTTATTTTTCTTTAAAAAATATAAAAATCTGGGCCAAGTCCCCTGAAAAAAATTTAATATAAATCTATGGTACAAAGAAATCCAGAATTTGCTAAAATTGGATCTGTTGATTCTAAATTCAGGGGTTTTTTTCCCATTTCAGATAGTCCTTTATAATTTTCTCCTGAAGCACCTTTTTCTTCCTAGCTTTACCAGTGCTGTCACAGGAATTCCACAAGCATCCAAAGGAATAGTATAGTGTGAAACACACTTGGACATACAGGAGCCTATTTTGAAAATGTATCTTTTAAACTGCCCAGTGCAGGTGTTCTGGGTAAACTCCCATTTGTCATTTTGTAGAGTTGCTCAGATGAGCAATTTATAATGGCCATGTCCAAGGGTCTGAAGACACAGCTTATCCATGAGTGCCTCGCTGCTCTTGTGCTTATCTTGTGGTTATCTGCTAACCCACAACCTCTCCAGACAGCAACCTCTTGCTAATGCATCTTGCTTGTCAGCAAAAGGAGAGGGTGGAGCAGGTTTTTGGCTGGGCTTTGGCTTTGTTTGTGTATGGGTTTTTGTTCGTTTGTTTTCTGGTAATCAGAAACGGTACAAAAATTTGTCTTTTTCTTTTTTTTTTGCTTTTGCTATCAAGGTGATTACACGGCCAGCTCTTCATGTCTGAATTTGTTTTTGTGAGCTAGCAGCACCAGCATTTAGATCACGTGTGGTGTGGTGTGGCGTGATATGAAGGAGTCAAAAATCAGCCCCTCTCTCTTCATTTATACCTCACCAATCTCATTTATGTGGAGCAGAGAGCTGGAATAGCAAGCATACTTCAGTGTGCCAGGTTGATTTATAAGGTGGCATAAACACACAGTGCCCCTCTGAGGCTGAGGATTGCTTTGGTTTGCTGCCCCACTTCCATTAGCATTATGTCACCCAAGAGTTATTTAGTCAGAACTGCCTTTCATACCCAGATGTGCAGTCAGAGCTCACCTCCCCAGCCCAGTGCCACCTGTCACTGGCTCAGGCACCCCCTGGGCAGGGATGAAGGGACGGTGACCTGAGGTGATGCTGATTGCTGCACATGCTGCCTGCAGAGCGTGGGCCCTCACAAACCTAACCCCCTGAAAATCAACTTATTCTTTCAGGTGGCCTCACCTGAATCCATGGAGTGCCTAGATTTACATCAAGGAGAGCCTTCCTTCCAAAGAAATATTTTTTTTTCTTTGTATTTCAGTGTCCTGGTTGGTCCTGAGTGAAATTTTCCCCGGTGGGATCAGAGGACGGGCCATGGCTTTGACATCTAGCATGAACTGGGGTATAAATCTCCTCATCTCCTTGACGTTTTTGACTGTAACTGGTAAGATTTCTCCATGTCCTTCCAAGCTGATATTCTCATAGTGGGCAAAACAAGTCTCTCTTATACAAAAGCATTGCTACAATTGCAGCTGTGAAAGCCCAGGAGACAAGATCTCTGTTTAGGTGTTGGTGTAACTTCACCCCCCACATGTTTGTTGGTGCCAGTAAGTTCAGCCTCACAGTGCTGGCTGTCAGACCACCTTGCACATCAACTCCACAGGCTGTGAGACTCAGCTCTTAAAAACACCTTTGCCTTGGTAGGCTGAAAATACATGATGTTTAGGATTAAGTCCTGCATCTTCTGAAATCAATGCAAGTTCTGTTCTAGATCACACCACAGCTTTTCTGATCAGACATTTTTAAGCACAATCCCATTTAATTAATTCTTTTTCACAGGAATGTCTTGGCTTTCAGAAAATTTTCTTTAGAAAAAAGTGTCATTGTGAGGTAAAAGTCTTTCACGTTTGAATGTGAGAAAGTAAGACTACTGTATGTGACTTCTAATATGATGATACTCAAAGGGGAAGGTTAAATGCTGATGCTGAAATTCATTGATTAGCAAATTTATTTTTCTAATTTTATATTACATGAGGCTTTGCAAATTTTAGTTTTTGGTCTTATTGTGAGGAAAATATGTGCTGAAAATCAAAATATATAAGAGAGCAGAAATTCCAGGTTTCCCTTAAGTCTACTTACTCTCCACCAGAGGCAGACAATCAACTCACAAAAAGTCAAGGTAGTTTTCACCCCAATAGACGGTTTAAAAGACAGATTTGAAAATGTGTGCAATCTCTTTCTAAAATGAGTGTGACCAACAGATCTGTAACTAAAATGGGTTTCACATTTGTGTTTTCTTTCAAAGAAAAAGAGTGAAAGAAAAAAACACATCCTCCATCCTATCTTGATTAAAACTAGGAAAAATATGACATACATATGTCATATGTGACATGAATATGAAGTTCAGTGTGTTCACACTCTCACTTTAATTGGATCAAGGGTCTTCTTTAAAAGGAAACTTTCCTTTCAAAGAAGACCCTTGGTCTCACTGCCCATCACAGAGCTGCACAAGCTTTTGGACAAGACCAAAACAGAAAATGCATATTGTAGGCAGTCCGGCTGCCAACACTTGCTCAGTCCTTGGACCAGACTTGAGCTATTCTTAAGGAAATGTCCCCAAAACCACCTAGTGCAGACCTCAAGTGCTCGGTGTCAGCTGTTTCACCGGGAGGTCCCCTCTTGTCATGCAGTGTTACTTGTTAATGTACGTCTCGCTGTTATCCCGGTCTCAGTTTCAAAGACTGTAAAGCCGCAGTAACTCCCTTGGCTTAGCTGGGTCTAATCCGGATTTATGAAAATGTAAGTACAGGAAAATATGCATTCCTTGTCTATGGCAGAAAGGCAGGATTGGGATTCTATTGTCAAATGAATACACGTGGAGGACATGGTGGCCAGCAGCATCTGTACTCAGGTGCTGATGCAGAGGTACAACTGGATTAGCAGCTTCAGCTGCAATTTTCAGCTCATGACACAAATGACAAATGTCTCAGCTGTCCAGGTTTATCTTAGCAGGGAAAAGGGCTAAGGGGGCTGCAGCAGACTGTTGGGTTTGTACACGCTTTACTTTCCAGGGGCTGCAGATGCATCCCTCGGATCTACCTGCCTCTGGACTGCAGGCTCACAAAACCACTAGTTCTTGGATAGCCCCATTCGGAGCTCACTCTTGGACCACTTTCTGGCACAGCACCCATGACTCTCAGTGGAAATGCTGGGCACTGACAGGTGGGGAGGATTAGCTGGAGACAACTGTAATAGTGTGAAAAATGCTTGGATTTGCTCCAAGAAAGAATGTGCACCAAAACCAGACACAGGCAAAAATTCAAGGCACTCGTGATCCCCACTGCCTTCCCACAAACCAGTAACAATGGCTACTCACTGTTTTCATTCAGAGTGATTGCAAATAAACCAATAGGTTCATGCTAAGTAGGCCAATATGAACTCCTTAATTTTATTTCATAAGAAGTATTAGGAAAAGCAAAGCCACTCTTCTTTTTTTGATATACGTGAGCTAAGAGTAACAGCCTAGCTTCTTTCTAACTTCTCATGTGCATTAGGGGCTGCATCTAGAAAATACAGCAACAGGAAGACAAATTGCCATATTTGAAAATTAAAAAAGTCATATTTTCTTCCTTTGTAGAGCTCATTGGCTTGTCCTGGGTGTGCTTCATCTACACAATAATGAGCCTGGCATCACTGGCTTTTGTTATCATGTTTATACCAGAGACAAAAGGATGCTCTTTGGAGCAAATATCCATGGAACTAGCTAAACAGTAAGTACCAAGTGTGTGACTGCATCCCCCAAGCGCCAGAGAGACAAAGCCTTTCAATACCACATATTGGAAAAAAAAAAAGGAAACTATGTGGGAAAATTCCAATTCTCTCAAGGCTTGAGCTTGCACATGTTGACCTCAGTAGCCAACCAAACATTTTGTTGGTGCTGAAGGACTGGCCCTAAAGGTGAGGTGGTTTTTGAGCACCTCTTTGAGGAACCTGCAGCCAAGCCTGGCTCCCCAGCACTTTTGCTGTCTGGCATTCCTGGATGAGAGGATGACTCAGATCTTGCATTTAGGACTGTGTGTTCTGGGTTGCATGCAGAAGGTGGAAAGGAGAGATCCTGTATTTCAAATTGGCCTGCCCTGGGTGTCACTTCAAGGCTCCATGTGAATTTTGATACCTGTTGTAGATTGGCTTTTCTTGTATCTTTACTGAGTGCTGTAGAAAGGTGAGAGTCAGTCTCTTCCCCCAAGCAACAAGTGACAGAACAAGAAGAAATGGTCTCAAATTGCATCAGGGGAGGTTTAGATTGGATAACAGGAAAAATTTCTTTACTCAAAGGGTGATAAGGTGTTAGAAGAGGCTTCCCTGGGAAGTGGTGGAATCATTACCCCTGGAGATGTTAAAAAATTATCTAGATTTGGTATTTTGGGACATGGTTTAATGGTGAAAATAGCAGTGTTATGTTAACAGCTGGACTTGACGATTTTAGAGGCCTTTTTCAGCCTGAATTAACCTACCAGTCTAGATATATTATTTTGGCAGTAAAAGTAATTAATGTGTGAACATCTTAGCACCATCCTGTATTTGTACTTTTTAGATTACAGGAGAATATTTGCAACTCAGCCGGGCTTGAAGGAGCTCGTTTATGGACTAATTAGTTTACAGACTAGCCACTGTGCTGCCGCTGGCCCTCTGGCTTAGAGGAAAGCATCCATCCCTGCCGGAGCCGGGGCCGGCGGTGCGCGGGCGCTCCGGGCGGAGCGTGCGGCGGGGCCGCCCCCGAGCGGGCAGGCGGGGAAGCGCCGGCAGCCGCCGGAGCATCCCGGGCCATCCCGGGCTATCCCAGGGCCATCCCGGGCCATCCCGGGCCATCCCGGGCCATCCCAGGGCATCCCGGGCCATGCCGGGCTATCCCAGGGCATCCCGGGCTATCCCAGGGCATCCCGGGCCATGCCGGGGCGGCTCTCCGGGGTGCCCTGTGCCGTGCTGCCGGGCCCCGCAGCCCGCCCGCTGTGGCAGGTGTGTGCCGCAGGGAGAGCGGAGTGCCCAGCGTGTGCGGGGTTTTGTGCTTCTGCAGGAAATACGTGAGGACGCCCTTGTGCGGGGTGAGCCAGCGCAGAGAGAAACTGGTGCCGGTGGAACTTGCCAAGAGAGAGAAAGAGCAGCTCTACTAGACGCGGGGCAAGCAAAGCAACCTTCACCAAAAGACTGATTAAAAGAAGAAAAATGAAATGCTCTGTGATGCTCACACTCTTACGGGACACGCGGTATTGTCATTATACACAAGATATTCTTATATATTTCTTGGTAGAACTTCTTTCAGTGGCAGTTTACAGCCAACATTAAAGGTCGTTATAGTTTATAACTAACTGGAAATCCGGGCTCTGTCTGTTTCAAACCAGCATCCCTCACTCTGATCCCCTGAGGTTACTCACCTCTTGCATACAGGAGGTGAATGGAAATTGGAATATTGCACACAATTCTCCTATTTGTATTCAGCGAGAGTTCAGTCTGGAAGAAGTGCAAAGAAGAATGAGGGTGCCAGGGAGAAGAAAGTCTCACAGGAGGAGCCTACCAAAGACAGGTTTGTTTAGGCTAGCAAAAATGGGGCTGAAAAGGGTCAACAACTCCCTGTCAGTAAGTTAGGGAAAACAATGCTATGGAACAACAAATGGACAACTGTGGAATACAAAGGATGACATTAGTGCAGAACTACTGGATGTAAAATTTTTATAAATTAATTTAGGATTCCGCTTAACTGGATTTGAAAAAGGATCTTCAGCTGAACTTAATTATTTATAACACAGAGCACAAGCAACTTGCAAGAGGAATTTTATATACATTTTCTCAGTAGGGCCAGGATTCAGTGACCTAGGAAATATTCCTCAGAAATCACTGTCAAATTGTTTAATGTGGGACATTAAATGCATCACTCTTTACAACCGCCTGAAAAGATATTGTAGCCAGGTGGGGGTAGGCCTCTTCTCCCACACAATCAGTGACAGGATGAGAAGAAATGGCCTCAAGTTGCACCAGGGGAGGTTCAGGCTGGTCTGGAAGAAGTTTTTCACTGAAAGGACAGTCAAGCATCAGAATGGGCTGCCCAGGGAGGTGTTGGAGTCATCGTCTCTGGGATGTTCAAGAAACAACTGGACACTGGCACCTAGTGCTATGGTTTAGTTGGCGTGATGGTGTTTAGTCAAAGACTGGACTCGATGATATTGGAGCGCATTTCCAACCTTATTGATTCTATGATTTGCATAATCAATTAATCTAAACTGATGACAGCCTTACCGAACAGGAGAGAGGATTTCTTTGGCCTCTCATTTCCAGGAAAGTTGGAAACTGAAGGCACAAGAGTTGATGCCAAAATAATTTTATTTCTCAACACAGGGCACACTAGACTTTGACTTTTGGACTCAGAAAGTGAGAATTGCGTGGTACATGGCAGCACACAGGGAGTTCAAGAACTGTAATCACTGCAGATCACAAATTCTGTCTAATTCTTGGTTTTTGCTTAGCAAGTGTATCCTGAAATTCTCAACAAGCCTCTACAAAGGGTTATCCATATGGCTCCCATAAAAGAACGCTGGCCTTCTTTTTCTTAGCGGGTTAACAGACGTTGTTAGAGTGATCAGTAGATAAATATTTATTAGCAGATAGATAAATGGTTCTTTGTTTAAAGAGAAAAACCTAAAGCATGCTTTAAAAGCATGTTGACTGTCTCTGTAGCCACAAAGTGGCATTTCTTCCAGCATTTCATTGCGGCAGCAAGACTGACAGAGTCAGCTGGAGTGCAGATACTAGTTTGAACTAAGCACATGATCCCACTTTATTTGCTGTCTCATAGCATTAAAACCACCTGACTGTGCTCTGCACTGAAGGAAAAGTGACTTACTGACACAGATGAAGTTTTAGTTCTGAGCAAAGCAGATCAGTTCTAAACAGATTTTCACATGGTCACGCTTCTAGATACTGACACCACAAATTTATATAAGCACGTCTACTCAAGACAGGGAGCTCATGCTGAAAATCTGAAAACAAACCATTGAAGCTAAGGCCATTATTTGCCTGAAGTCACTGAAAATTTAGCTACCTCAGGATGAGAGCCTTAATTTTATAGCACATATTTTCTATGAAAATCTCTTCACCTGCTTCATGTTTATGCTGGAGGACAGCTATCAGTATCATGCATTCTACTGGGTCAGCTTCAAAATGAGAGATATTAAGGTGACTCTGGCTAGCCTTACAAATATGCTGTCAGCATCATTCTTATACTAACAAGTACCTGGGATTAGATCCAGTAATGTTTAGTATTGCTGTATTTTAAGACTATATTGCAGGAAATGAACCCATTTCTTGATCCTGGACTTTACCAGGTAGTGGACTATTTGCATTTCCTCTTGTGTCCCCATTTGCTCTGGCTGGTACTGTTTTCTGATAGCTGCCCCTAGATAGCAGATGTTTGCACGTACAATCCAAGATCGTATTGGCTTTTAATTTCTATTACATTGCATTCAGTGTAAGAGGCTTCTGCAAAATCTTTCTCAGCATCGCAGCTTCCCAAACAAACCTCTGCTGCAATAAATTTTCTGAATGTTCTTACAAAAATAAATTTAACTTAGGACATACCAAAGAAATTGTCTCCCCAGTTTACATGTTTTGGGATCATTGCAAACTCTTCTAAACTTTTCCTATGCACACCTATTTAGTGTGGAAACAAATAAATAAAAATGCCATATTCCTGAAGAAGGGATAGTTTCCATAAATGTTTTACTGATGAGACACTGACAGACCTTCAGATAACTCCTAAAAGTGATGATGCTGTGGTCAAGGATTTTTAAAATCATTATATCTACAGTCTCAACTGTAGTCCTACAGACTTAGCCTTATATAGCTTATAAATGTAGCAATAATTGTACAGTCTCTTATAACAAAGCCTGCACATCTGATGACACTGAGCTGGCACTCACCAGCTCATCAGCTATGAAAATACAAGGGAAAAAAGGGATACATTTTACAAATCACATCCCTGGATCTCTGAAGCACTCCACAAAGAAATTTGTCCCCGATCTAAAATTATTCAGTATCTTCATCAATGGACTGGATTAAAGAACAGAATATGCTTATTAAATATGCAGGCAACACTAAGCTGGGAAAGACTGGATTGGAATTCATAACTTGGCAAATCTGTTCCACATCCTGAAAAAAGCAGGATACAATTCTGAAAATGTAAGCACAAATCTCTCTGGTAACACTAACTTCAAGTCAGAGAATGATAAAATGGTGATAGAAACTGCAGGAAAAGTTCCAGTAGCTGTGACAACCCACAAGCCAGCAATGAGTCAGAGTTATCAATCTACTGCCCTTAGTAGGGTGTATAAATAGAACCAACCCTTCTCTCTAAAGAATGTGAAATGAACTTTTTATGGCACTGCCAGTGCTACAGCTGAGCACTCTGGGGAGTTTTCCATGGGATCCACATGGAGAAACAGGGACATGATGAACAGTGCTCTAGGGAACATGGTCACTGAGGAAGAGATGATTGATTGACAGGTAAGTTTATCCAAAGCATTGCTCCCCACGCTGGCGGTGAGAGCCACCACGCTGGGACACACTGTCTGGCCTGGATCGCCTATTGAGGATGCAGGAGCTGGTAGTGAGAGCCTGGGTGGCAGCAGCACAACACAGCAAAGGAACAAAGTGTGACTGGTGGCAATGGGAAAGGGGAGCTGTGTGCACACAGGAGAAAGCATCAGCAGCAAGGCCTATTCCAAACTGAGGTGGGGGCCTACCTATTTAGAGCAGTAGGAAAAGGAGTGATATCCCTGAGAATAAGCATACACCACCAGATGCCCTTCATCATCAGAGGTTTTAAAATGTACTTTTCACAGTTTGAGGCTCCCTTAGAGCTAGAAGGACAGGTGGGCACACATTTCAAGGGATCTTTTATTTGCTATTATTCTTTTCAATACTACCCTTCAAATTGGGTAGTGTGCTTTTTGGCTCTGTTATGGATTGTTATAAAGGCTTCAAACTGCTAGCATGGATCTAGGCAGCACTTCAAAAGAACCAGTGCCCATTTTAATACATTGCAGCTCATTATTAGCTTTCATTTCTGTTCTAAGAGACAAATTTCACACTACATGACAGTGCTAACAAAGCAAAATGTTCCTCTTTCTCCACAGATAAATTTAGGAGATACTTATGCTTCATAAGAGCTCCAGATATTCACTGGTAGCACTCAAGAGTTTTGTAATTTGATTTGAAGAGGTGAGCCTAATCTATGACAGCTATTGTAGTTGTAATGGCCAAATCCTCATTCATCAGTTTGGGACTACACTTTGTCCCTCAAAACCCATTACAATTTTGTTCATTGTTCAAATACCTTCTGCTTTCTCTAAATTGTAATAAAAATAACTAGTGTTCCCTAATGGTGGTTTGTTCATTGCTCTTTGACTATGCACAAGATCCTCCTTATTTATGTCTGGAGTGCCAAGGTCCACATTATTTGATACAAACTCGAAAACTTAGGTATAGCAAGCTTTTCTACATATAACATGCTATATATATATATATCCCTGACTGTTGAACTCAGCTTCATAATTTCATGGTTATAAGCCCCCTTTCATAAGCTCAAGAAGTGGGCCCATGCAAATCTCACGCGATTTAACAAGGCCAAGTGCAGGGTCCTGCACCTGGATCCAGGCAACCCCTGGTATCAACACAGGCTGGGAATGCACACACCAAGAGCAGCCGTGCCCAGAAGGACTGGGAGGTTCTGGTGGATGAGAGATGGACATGGCCCAGCAATGTGCACTTGGATCCCAGAGAGCAAATTTTATCCCGGGCTGCATCCAAAGCAGTGTGGGCAGACGGGTGAGGGAGGGGATTCTGCACCTCTGCTTTGTCCTGTGAGACCCCACCTGGAGTGCTGCCTTCAGCTCTGGGGTCCCAGCACAGAAAGGACATAGACCTGCTGGAGTGAGTCCAGAGGAGGCCACCAAGATGATTAGAGAAATGGAACACTTGTCCTACAAGGAAAGGCTGAGAGAATTGGAATTGCTCATCTGGAAAAGAGAAGATGTAATTGTGAGGTGCCACTACCTGACGGTAAGCTATAAGGTGGAGAGGGACTTTTTACAAGGGCATGTAGACAGGACAAGGAAGAGCAGCTTTAAACTAAAAGAGGGTAAGTTTAGATTAGGTATAAGGAAGAAATACTTTACTATGAGGATGATGAGGCACTGGAACAGGTTGCCCGGAGTTGTGGATGCCCCATCCTTGGATGTGTTCAAGGCCAGGTTGGATGGGGCTCTGAGAAACCTGGTCTAGTGGAAGGTGTCTCTGCCCATGGCGGGGGTGGGGGTGAAACTAGATGATCTTGAAGGATCATTCCAACCCAAACCGTTCCCTGACACCTACAGAGTTCCAAGAGGCTTTTATGAATATATCACTTAGGAGTTACGGAAAATATTTTTTTTTTGTTGTTCTGAGGTATTTGGTGAAGCATTTCCCATACTACTCCTTCCTTCGTACTTCCTGCATGAAGTCACTATGGACAGCCCCAAGTTCTATACCACCCCACCCCACAGATGAAATCTGTCATGCCAGGCATTTGCTTCCTCCAGGTGTTCCTCCACCCTACTTTCAAAGATTTCCGTGATTCCTGGTACAGTAACAGCTCAGTTTACTATTTTTAGCATCCCCTAGGACTGAATATTACCTGCAGCATGCAAAAGCAGTGTTACATTTCTCTTCAGTGAGATAGGGAAAAAAGACATACATACATTTATACATATTTATTGTATCTTTTTAAAAGTAGCATTTGCAGTTACTTTTAAGCATTCACCTCTCTTCTGCTTCAAATGTGCACTTATTGAGAGAAACATCTACTGGCTTCCAAGTCCAAGATTAATACCAATAATAATACATGCCAGAATCAAGCTTCATTGCTTGTTGGCAGCTCCTGTCATCAAAACAGTATACAGTAAGAAGAGTGTAGAAAAGATCTGTGTTATTCATTCAGAAATAGGCTGGGGCTGGATTAGAGTGACCACATCATCTTCTCCAGTTGAAGCACAATTTTCCTGAAGTTCACATTTAATTTTTTTTCATTTGCATTGAGTAGGTGGACAAGGCAGTTGTTTTTTCTACAGTAGCTTCATAAATTGATAATGTAATTGAGCTATCAGAAAGCGTCCAAGGGAGAGCCACAAGGATGGTGAAGGGTCTGGAGGGGAAGCCTTATGAGGAGGGGCTGAGGTCACTTGGTTTGTTCAGCTTGGAGGAGACTGAGGACAGACCCCATTGTGGTCTTCAACATCCTCATGAGGGGAAGCAGAAGGGCAGGTACCGATCTCTTCATTCTTGTGACCAGTGAGAGGACTTGAGGAAACAGCATGAAGCTGAGCCAGAGGAGGTTTAGTACAGGTATCAGGAAGAAGCTTCTCACCCAGAGGGTGGCTGGGCACTGGAACAGGCTCCCCAGGGCAGTGGTGACAGCACCAAGCCTGACAGAGTTCAAGAAGGGTTTGGACAATGCTCTCAGGCACATGGTGTGACTCCTGGGGTGTCCTGTGCAGGGCCAGGAGTTGGACTCCGTGATCCTGATGGACCCCTTCCAACTCAGCGTATTCTACAATTCATCTACAGGAAAACACTTGCTGTAGACATTTATATTTAGAAATGTCTTCTCTTCATGTAACAACAAGAAAATACTTGAAGTCTGGCATGTAGTTAAGAGAACTGGGAACAAACCAAATTTCATCCTCAGATAAACATACGTAACTACTATAGATTTCAATCTAACCCACGCACAAAGTTTTACACATACTACAAACAGAAACAGAAGGTATCAGCAAAAGACTATTCTTACATTGTTTCAAATTAATTTGCAACTATACAATTTAAATTGTAATATAAAAAGGGAAGGAATATAACAGAATAGGTATGAAGAGAAATATTTTCCAAACTTTTATTTGTGCACATTCATCAGGTGAAAAAGGTAACTTTTACAGCTTCTTTGGTGCCCAATATTCAGCATACAAAAATGTAAAAGACTATTCACAAATAAAACACAAGCTCAAGCTAAAAAAAAAAAAAAAAAAAAGGTCTTAAAAGTAGTGCACATCGTGACAGCTTTGCTTATGAATACACAGAAATTACTGCAAAAATAAATAGAATGTCTTTTTAAAAGCAGCAATTTCATATCTTGTAAACTTCCGTTTTTACAATACAGCACTGTTAAGAGTAAAATCCAAAAGAACTGGAGTCTATACTGTAGCCACGAGCAAGTAAAAGAGTCTGTATTCCTCTGCTATGGTTGGTCCAGTTTTCCTTTTTGCTTTTAGTCCAATGTGCAGCAGTCTTTGAAGGTGCTCGGTTAGGGAACCTAACCATCAAGTGGTGAATTACAAAATTTATTTCCTGCTTTCAAACACGAATGGATAAATCTGTTCAACAGCACTGGCAACAGCCTTTACGTTTGGCCCTGAGACACAATTAAAAAAAAAAAAGGCAGTAGGAAGAGAAAAATCAGGGAATCAGAAATTAAAACAACAGAATCTTTAAAAAAACCCTAATATTATTAGCAATCACAACTTCATACCACAGACAAGTTCTCCCCCATTTCTCCTAACTTAACAAAGTTTTTCTCTTCACGTGAAAGTATTTTCTTGTGAGTAAATCTTCAAGATGTCCTACATTTGTCAATGGATAGATTACAATTAAATAATACTGTCATTTAATTTCATAACAACATGGCTGTTTTTCAATTTCCTGGCTTAAACAGCCCAAAGAAGAGGCTGAGTGGCAGAGATAAAATAAGTTACTTTACTTATGTCAATCTTCTAGGAATTTGTATTTCTTCAAGCCTAGCCACTTTTAGCTCATTTTAAAAACCTACCAACAAAAGCTACTGTTAAATAATGCTGGATTTAACTGAAGTTAACATTTCAAGCAAGGTTATTTTAGGTTTGAAAATTATAGACTATTACTCTCTATCCCTGGTTTTGCAAATAGCTTCATCATTGATCTCAGGACAAAACCGGCAAGCCAGGGAATGGTTTTATCATCTCAGGATGACGCATATGAAGGTTATCTAACATGATCTACGAGTACCCAGGCAAAGAAAAGGATAAGTGACCTAGCAATGCTTTCTGGTGGTACTAGACCACTTTATGCAATGAAAAATTAAGATTGCAAAGAAGTGAGCAGTAACATGCCAGAAGATATTAATTCTGGATAGAAGCTTGGTGATGCAGATAAACGATAACAGAAATTTCTCGCATACTTTAATGAGTAGGAGCTCAGGGTTTTTGTAATCCCACTTTAGACTTCAAAAGTTTCTTCCAAGTATAGAGAAATGTTCGAAATGACTCCCAAAAACAAAACTCAATCATAAGTTACTTAAGTAATTACTGTTCTATGTGCTCAGTCAGAATGCAAATGGACAAGAATAGGATTCTTCCTGTATTTTCAAACTGGTCGAGTGAAACACTCAGCCAAAACAAGCTTGGTGAAAGATACTTGTCTTCTGGGTAGATACTGCACCCTCCTTAAATTTGGCTGCTATTAGAAAAGAAAGTTCTCAGGAAAGGAGAAGCCTTCAAAAAGTGAGACTACAGTAGGCAAATAGTTCCAGAAAAAAAATGTTACTCTCTCTAAGGCTGAAGAGATGTAAAAACTGGATTATCATTCTATGGCATATAAGAGAAGGAAAAAATGAAACAAAATAACACAACCCCCCTAAACAACCCCCTAATTTCTCATTTTGGAGTCAAAGAAACAATACTTCTTTCTATTACATACTAGTGATTTTTATTATATTTTACAAAAGTTAACAAAATCTTTTTATGCTTGTCCCATGAAAAGAACCCACCTTCCTGGGTTTTTTGTAACATTTCTAATTATGTATCTCAAATAAAATTCTCTGAGTCAGAGATATTACAAGTACTAGTACTACAGAAAACAGGAATCTTTAAAAGAAACCTCATCTGAACCCACTTGAGAAGAAGTGCACCAAGGCTGAAAAGCAATTTAAAACATTTTTAGAAAAAGAAGTGTAAGACTCTGGACAATTTTTTTCCTCTAGAAGAAAGGCAAAGCAGAAGCCTACAAGATCAGTAGAGGTCTGAGTTAATTTTTCAAACTCACTGCAACAACTAAACTAGAAGGATGCAAAACTTCTATGTTTAACGTATTTACCTTCCTATTTGAAAGGAAAATTCTGAAAATATGAAAGTGATTTCGTAAGCAACAAAGTAATAAGAATCTTACAGAGAAGCTAGATCTCATTAGGAGGCTGACAAGACATGCTGAGGGCTTTTTATGACTGCAGTGATACTAAGGCTTCTTTATTTCAAATTTAGTTTCTAGTTTCGGCTAGACCAGTTGCACTATTCTGAACATATACTGTAATCTTGAAATACTTTTTAGCCCTTCATTTTTAGATTATTGAATCTGATGGAAGTTTGGTTCTCTAGAAAACACTGCTTCCAATATCTTGTGGGAAATATTCTGCATAAACACAGTAATTTGTTAAGGAATTAAGATGTGGAAAAAAAAAGAATCCTTACCCAGCCTCTGAACCAGTAGCTGAGCTCTAACAACTGCAAGAATAATTCTTGCTAAAGTGATAAACAATGATTTTTTTAGCTCTGTAGCAAAAACCTGACTTCTTGTACCTGGACACCAGTGGTGGACATCTCACAAGCAAACAAAAAAGAGAATGAAAAATGAAAATGATGAAGAGAGAGGAAAAAATGGCATGGCCTCTCCAAGACCCAGGACAATCATGTCTCTGATTACATGGGAAAAATCACTGATGCCAATGATTCAGTGGTGGTTCTCTTAGCTGAGCTTCAACAGAAGAGAGCACAAGTCTGAAGAGCTGGACATATTGGTCAGCTTCGTTTATGACAAAATGCTATGCTATACCTTTGAGTTTCCATAAATCTGCAGTTTGGAAATATGTATTTATGAAAGGGATGTTAATGCTAAATGCAGTGTAATTAACACCTCTACAAACCGAAGAAAAGAAAGAAGAAAATTCAAGTATTTAAAGAAACAATAATTACTCACACTCCTAAGTGCTATCTTACTTTTGGTTTCATTGAAAAAACAGAGTGTGTACATTCAGTCTAACTAATTTTTTGAACCTATCAATAATAACACTTGCCCTACAACTCTTCTGGCACTTTCACTCAAAAACAAACTAGGTGCTAGCAGGGGAAACGAAATATTTTCAACATTATCTTTTGACTCTTTTAAACATCTTGCTTTCCCAAACCTACTGGCTCTAAAGTTAAATATTCCCAACAAGTTAAATATTTATTTTTTGACATTAAAATACCTGTAACTGTGATACTGCCTGTGGAAAAAATCTGTAAGGTAGCTCTGAGAGATTTTATTCTGTAACACACGGCAGGATGAAGTTCTGGTTCATAACTAGAAAACAAAATGAAAAGTAAAAAAGAGAGATCTAGAACTGAAAAATATAAGCTTAAGAAAGGATGAAAATTCTTAAAAATCTTACGTACCTCGCATGAGGTCTGTTATTCTTTGTAAATTCTGGCAATCTGATCTCAAAGGGCATGTTGCACACTGCTAAAACATTCACAACTTTAAAATCTGTGAAAATTACCTTTTCAAAAGAAAGGGAAAACAAGACATTAGAAATTTACTTTACAGCAAATCAGATGCATGGGTTGCAAAAAAATAAAAAGAGAAGGATACTACTTAGAATATTTTGATGAGTCAAAATTAGAACCTTGAGACTGATGCCTTTCTAATAGGCATCTAAAGAGTAGTTAATGGACTCAGATCATTTACATTTACATTTATATCCTTCTGTGGTAGAGTAACTGCTGAACTAGATACCTCACAGCTGTATCATGGTTACTACAGCAGTATGGTTACAGTACAGTTTAAGGATGAGACACAGAAACAACTCAAACTGCTGTACTAAACACCTCCCCACTCAAAAGAAACTAAATTTAACAGCTCATGGAGCATCAAAGTAAGCAGAGACAAAGCTTAAATATTGTTGTGAACTTCTTTAATGCCTTGTTGCTATACACCATCTCCATTAAAGCTAAGAATAAGAAAAAAGCTGACAACTGTTTTGCTTTAAGTGTCCAGTGGCCAGTAGAGCAAACTGGTTCTCTACCCTGCAATTTTCTAAAACCAAACTCAAACAACTTGAATAACTTTCAGTTATTTTTTACCACAGACACTTTAGATGACAACAAAATAGCCAAAAGACAACTGCTATATAATGAAACTGCACTGCTGAGAGGTCAGTACTGGCAGTGTCACTGGGGAAACTTTTGCTCATTTTCTGAGATTGCCTAAACTTTAAATGGTCATTCTTCTTCAATCTATACTTTTTAGAAAGATATTAGAAAGAAGCAACTTAGCCTTAAATCAACTTAATCTTCAAATATAAACTGCTCACTTTATGACAAAACTTGGTGTGTCCACCCTGGAAGTACTGTGAAACTCACTGACTTAATAGTCCGTTCCAGCTTTAGAGTGCTGGGTCCAAAGTACACATTTGTACTTGTATGAGTGTCACACTTTTGCTGGGGTCTGATGCAGCATTACCAGCATTACCAGACTGCCACCACTGCCTTTATGTGCTATAATCAAAAGTAGTTTCTCCCTGAAAATGACAGCTACTGTGTCTATTTAATTGTCCGTCCCTAAACTGAACCTGTGTGTAAACAGCAGAACAGACTATCAGGAAGTTTTAGAGCACTTAAGTGGTTCATGTTGCTGTTTTTCAACCCTTACTGTGAAATGCAAGTGGTGTTCCTGACTGGTAATGTTAACCCAAACCCAGATAAAAGAGGATGTTTCCTGTCCCAAGTATTTTATTTGGCTTATTTCCAGCTGTGCAACATGACAGTGCAGGAGCACTTTTTTTCCTTCCTCTTTAATTTAAAAGGCTCAAACTTGCCCTTATTAAGATGGAAATAAATCTGCTATTCCATCAGTGGTGAGTGAAAATTACGTTCAAATTACAGTAAAGTTTCAGCATTTTCCAAATAAATCTTTTGAGATATTGTAAATTCTATCCAAGACACATCTGTGGGTGGTTCACATATTAAACAAATTTTGTTGTTCGTTATCCAGTGAAGAAGCACTGCTCTGAGCTGCCAAACAAAACTCAAATCCACAAAACAAAACAGCTTCTCTTTAACCAGCATCTGGAAAATGTATTCCGACACAAAAAGGGCATCTGAGTGAAAACACATTAACTGCTAAGTCATTATGCTCCCTCTTCTTTGTTTCTTTCTAAAAAATTAACTACCAGTATTGCCTGAGTCATGCAAGTCCTTTTTCATCAGAATTACCTGAAAACCTAGTTTCTGTAGACTACGAGCTAGTCGTCTGGCACCAAATTTAGCTTCTTCTTCACTATAAAGGAGAAAGAAAAAGATCTAACATTAACAGAAATAGAGTGTATAGTTGTGCACACACACCACAACAGCTACTCAGATGACAAAATGAACCATTATATAATGTAGCACATCAACCATGATCTCATGGTCAGCCTTCACTTCATCCTACTGTAAGTATTTTAACTAGATAGACATTCCAATGCTTCATACCCTGTTTAAAGAGTATCTTGGCACTTGGTCCCAGCTGAAGTGAGAGACATGTTATAATCATACATGATTTTAAGTACCCTTAACAGATAAATAAGGTTATGGGTAGTCTGGAGTTAACATCCTGAACAATCCTCTTTAATTTTGGAACAGAGATCATACACAGAAAGTATGCAAATTTACTATTTTACCTTACCTTATCCTTACTTTGAAATGCAAACATATCTTAAAGGAATTTAGCTCTTAAGAGTTTAGTGAGTGTCAGATGTATCTGAACTGAGTCTGGTTTTCCTTCTTTCCAGTCCCTCAACACTGTAAAACTTAATTAAATTCAGGTGGGGTTTTGTGAAAAAATAAGAGATATCCTCAGGAAAGGTCACCCCTTCCCAAGTCTCAGCTTCTAGCTAAACACATAGAATTCTTAAAGGCTCCTCAAATCTCTTTAGGATTTTCTTAATAAGGCAGCTTTCCCTGCTGCTCTCCCAAGAAGGCTAAACTGATGTTTAAGATTTCAACACTGTCTAAGGCCAACACTTCACATGGAAAACTTCTGCCCAAATACGTAGCTTGACAAGGGTCTACATGTGATCCAGCATGAGCCAATCTAAGCAGCAGCAAGTACCACCTCTTCGTCATTTACAATGTTGTGTTTAAAAATACACAAGGATTTAGAGCTAGAGAAAGAACCTTCAGGAACTCACCTTGTGGCTCCTGTGCAAATAACTTTTCCTGAGGACCAAATTGTGGCCGTAATCCTAGGTTTCCTAAGCTTCATTAAAACCTTCTAAAAAAGAAAAGTAGAAAAATTGGAAATTAGCAGTAATTCAAATTCATACTGGAAAAAAACCCAAAAACAGTCACCCACATCAACTAAGGTTAGACTAAAACTCCCTTTAGTTTTGGTAGGCTTGAACTGCTCCTTCATCTCTTTCAGTAATTAAAAAACCCTAGCTCCTGAGAAGAGCAGAATAAGCATGAAATAGCCAATGTTTCAGTGTACACTAAATAGATTAAATGAAGACATTTTTCAGTGAATAAAAAGCTGGAAACTATAAGCACCATGCAGACTATTTTCTTATTAGTGTTTTGATATTGCTGACTCCTTATCAAGATATATTTCCTTGACACAGCCATCAAATTTTGGGAGGCAAAACAGACCCTGAGGTGTAAAAGGCCTCATCACATACCTTGTACACAATATTCACCTCACCAAGAGCTGTCTCCTGAGACAGCATTTCATCACACCCATTACTGTACAAGTAGTGTATTAGTGACTAAATAACTACAGCAAGAGAAATAGAGAAAGAAAATTCTGCTTTTCTCTATCCACCATACACAAGTGTTAGGCAGAAGAATGTTTAACTTAAGGAACATTTCTAAGAACAGATAATTGAGATATGCTGAATCTCTTACCCCAACATCACGCTTGTATATCACATTTGCTCCCTCTAATGCAATCTTCCTCAAGTTTAAATGGCATCTTGTTCTAAAAACACACACTACATTTGTGATTAAAATGTCCAGTGCAACATCACTGTCCGCATCCATTGGGGTGATTTACAACTCAGTTTTCCCACCAGCTCACCACGAAGATCACATCCTGAGAAGCAAAAATGATAAAATTAAACATACCAATAGAAAATTGCCTATCAATGCCATTGTATACATTTGCCCCTTAAAAGAGACAGGAAGCAGAAGTCCCTACACTCTGACTCATTTAACAATGTGCGTGGAGCGGGAGGTCTGCATCCTTTGTGCTAGAAAATAGGAGGTAATTTGTTCAAAGCCATGTTGCCAGACTTAACAGAAATGAAGTGCATATACACATATATAAGAGTATTTTAAATTGCCAGTTAAATATGTTACAATTCTTACTAAGTATATTAAGACACTGTAAAGATTACTGAAATTTCTTCCATAGCTCCAGTGGATAATCTTTCCTCAGGTCGTTTGAGGATGTCATTAGACACCTCAGGAAAATATACTTTTGTGGCTGCTGAAGTTGATAATTCTGAATAGTTTGACATTTGCATTGGAACGGATGAGCCTATGAATAACTTTGAACACCAGTTACACAAACTGCAGTCTGTAGACAGCCTGTTACCACAGCTTTCCCATCTTCGTCCAGCACTCTTGGCCTATCTCTCCCAACAACAGCTTACAGCAAACTATACAGAGTGTCCTGGTGGCAGCACCAGCCTGGGCTGACCCACAGGAAGGCACTGTAGGGGCAGAGTGAGACAGAATGTTTCTGAGGAAAAGCACAGGTAACTGTGAAGGCACAGCATGGCTGCCCAGTGCACGCACTGTAAACCTAGGGCACCAGGAAGCATCCAGGCTGCCCACGCACGCCAAAGATGACATTCCTCACACACACCTCAGCTAGGAAAGAGAATCCTAACATTGGCAGCTGGGCTACCACTCATCTCAGCCCAACATCTCTTCTGTAACCATACAAAGCCAAGACAGCAGGCATCTCAAACAGATCTCAGGTGAAGAAATGCGAAGGGACAAGAACAAAATCATTGGTATACAGTGAAACTGACTTATATAAGCATTTTAGCAGCGTTTCATCCAAAATAAACAAAAAGAAAAGCAAAGAACCAAATCAAAGAAAAACTGTCACATATGTGAAATGCTCCACATGGTCATTGCCATGGAAGAAGCAGGACACTGTGCATTAAGAACAATAACAAACCTAACAGACTATGATGTATTTATATAACTTTAAATGTTTTTGCCTTAAATTCTATATTAGAAATCTTCAATATACAACATTAATGTTATTGTCAGTACTTTCATCTGACTGTGCCTTCCTAAACATCATGTTATAATCTGTAATCAAGAACTCAAGGTGCATCTTTTGACTATCACTCTCTGACAACACAGAAGTAACAAACTACATGGCAGATGTGCACAGCATACTGGGTCAGCTGCTGTGGTGGTTACTGCTTACACTCTGCAGCTTGTTCCCTGCTGAAAGAATTATTCTGTAATTGTTGGCTTGTCCAATACAAGAAAAGGCAAGATGAATGATAATACAGAAAAGAGATGAAGAAATAGCAAGAGGAAAACAGAAAAACCAAAGGTTACATGTGGGGGTGGAGGGAATGCAGGCAAAGAAGAGAACAAACAGTAACTAATTAGTACTCCCAGATCCCTCTTTTAATCTTTTTTATTGAACCAAAAATTACATGAATCCTCAAAGTTAGAAATTACTTATTCCATCTGGTTTTGATGGACTACTACAGATTGGGCAAGTAATTTATGGCACCAGATCCAAAGATAGCACATGTGCAGATTTTGAATGGCATGCAGGCAGGGCCAGCATGGAGCTGGAACCCATGGCATCTTCAGAGAGGCATTTGTTTTCCACCCTGGCCTCAACTCCTGGCTCTTGCTGAGTTCATTTACTGGAACCCAGGTCTCCTAATTATCAGCAAGCATCTGCTGGCACACTCAGCCTCTACATTCTGAAAGAACATCAGTGTCGTGCATAACACCATTGAAAGGTTGCTAACATCTAGGCAAACCATAGTATTGTATGATAATGTCCCCATAAAACATGGCTTATCTTAAAAAGATCCAAGGAGAAAAGTCATGTGCTCATTCAGAACAAAAGAAACAGTGGTTGAAAAGAGAGGAAAATTACAATTTAAAAAGAAAAGATCTATTATTAAGGCAAAAAGGCGGCTGTGGAGCTGTCAGTAACAATGTTTTCAGCAATTACAATGTATCTTGGTTAGAAGTACAATCTACTTGCATAGATATTAAGAGGAGAAAAATTACACCCATTACAGTGGTGTGCCCCCATTCTAATTAGCCATGTTCTGAAAGCTCAAGACAACAGATACTAATGGAGGGGCTTTTTAATTTGAAATTGTATATATTACCGCAACAATTTTGAAGACACACATTCCTATGAAACATACAAATACAACGTAAAACTCTTCCAAGGCATGGTTTGGAAAGATTGAGTAAATCAAAATGTTTCTAAGCTTGGATACTTGTGATCCAAGCAGTAAGCAAGTGTTAGCACATCACAGCCTTCGATTTAAGCACTCATTTTAATGTGTCACACCTTACTTACAAGAGAAGATGTCCTGTTACCTTTTTTTCAGAAGCCTTAAATAACTTCAGATTCAGAGGAACCATGAGAACAAAACCAACTTAAACTTTCTTAAAAAATAAAAATACATGGGCTACATAAAAAAAAGAACATGTTTACAAAAAAAGGTCTTACAATGTCCAAGAAAGAAAGATGTTGCTCCTATTTACACATATCTCCAGCAAGCATGACCAGCTGGAACATCCTGATCCTCCTCATACGCGCTACCATAGCACTGATTGTTATTTCCCAAAACCTGAATTTCTGCATTTCCGTATCTTTTCTGCAAAATGGGGAAAATACCGTTCCTTACATATCAGCTTATTTATATTCCATACTTACGCAGTTACATTGCAGAACAGAAAGCCTGAGTAGAAACTGAACATCTGTTTTTTTCCAGTTCTAGATTTGCAAATGTTTAAGTTGATTTTATTGAGCTCAGCTTAGGTTTTGTTGATTAATTTTGCCCTTTGAAGTTTCTCTCATCTGAACTGTAGAATTTTGGCAGTCTAAATCTCATTTCTAAAATGATATTTTGCCAGCTAATGTTAATTAATAATAGGTTAAAACTGAAAATAATTTGTCTACATGTACAGCATTTATTTTAAATTATGTACTTCATTTGACTTTATCCGACACAAGAAACTAGCTAACTTTGATTTCAAGTTGTTTTGCACCATTGATAACACAATTTATCCCGACAGAGGAAACAAGTTTAAATACATCTCTGCAGAAGTTTGCATTATTTTGTTTTAAAAGGGAAATTTTAGAAGATTGTTTTTTCTTTTCAACATAGATTTCAGGGATACATCTGGAATATTACCCTAAGAGGGAAAAAAAAAAGAAGAAAAAAAAAAAAGTAGCTAGATTAAGCATGATAATTAACACAAAAATAAAAACAACAAAAGCTAATGCAAGGATATTTGAGACTGTAATGTATCTTACTGAAACTAGAGAAACTCCACAGAATAAGAAATATTTTGGAGGGAGGAATGAACACTAGAGTTCTTAAAGGATTACCTCTACATCCACTATTAGAATCATAGACATACTATTTTAGATACTCTATAAACACACATGAAGACAAAACACCCTGCACGGAAATCTTACAACCTTAAAAAAGCCAGCACTCTGTCTTCAGAAAGTTCCAAACCAACCACAGCACCATCATCAAAGAAAAAGAAAGGCACTTGGGACGGGATATATAAACAAAGTATTATTTTAAGCTCTTGACTACCTCTGATCCAATAAACTCGGAGCTATAAAGGTAGATGGGGGATATCTAACAATGGTTATGTTAATGTCAGAACAGTTTAATAAACACCTTTTTCACCAGCAATCTAAGTATAAGCAACTTCTACTGGTTATTTTTAACCTTTCTCCAAAGCAGTTCACAAACTGACCAACTCCACAAACAATTCCAACAGCCCAGCTGAAGGGATATTGGTCACTATTGTGTCAGTAGACATTTGTCAAACTAATGCCTGAAAGGAATCTTTGAAGAAGTTAACACGAAACTCTACAGGACGTTTCCATACAAGAATGGAGAACAAATAAAGCCTGTCAGGAACGGGGAGAGATGATTACATCCTTCCATTCTAGATGTACTTGTGTTTAGCCCCTCAGGAAAGGGGTCCATATGAAACCCTGGAGGTGAGAGACCTCTGAAATCTGCTTGAATCCCTAGACAAAGTATGGTCACAGTGGCTGGTGAATGACTCCCCAAAAACCAAGAGCAACATAGCTACTACCATCGGTGCTAAACATCCTCTGCTCCAAACAACTTCCTTAGTTCGAGCCACTGAGCTAGTGGGGCATGCTTTTACTTTCTGTTGCAATGGCAAGTTAAACTGTGCCTAAAGCAAAAGGCCATCTTGAAGTTACTATTCTCACCTTTCAGGATCTGCAGAGTCATGACTATTTATATTTTGGAGGAGAAAATTTTTAAATATGTGCAAAGCCAGTATCAAAGCACGGATTTGTTCAATTGGATCCATCCACAGAGTGATACTATCAGCTATATCATAAGCAAGTAGGACTTCAGTCCTGCTCTTGGATAAGCCTACTGCATCTCCTTGGGGTCATCCAACACAAATCCATTTGCAAGAATAAAACCAGTGTATAGAGCAAGACAAGAAGGCATATTTTAAATAATTCATAACACGCCATTTTACTCAAATCTTTCTCTCATCAAAAGGCCCATTCATATTCAAAGCAAGATGCACTTGAGCTCAAGTTTGTGCCATCTTTCTCTTAGAACATCTAGGAATACCTGAATGCCAGGCATTAAGAAGAATCCTTTTGATCGCTATAATACGTGGAAAATCATCATAAGCATGACAAAAGTCTGAACCAACAAATTCAGTGGCCATTCCAAAATGATGAAACGTCATAAGAAAAGAAAAAACGTTTAGCTGAGACAAAGTATTTTAAGGCAACGGATAAGCCTCTCACCCCCTCTCAGTCAAACATTTTTACCATTTGCGCGCCCCAGGTGAGGAAACACGAGTACCCTCCCTATTCCCGCTGCTGGGAATCTCACTCAAAGCCCTACACGCAACAGTGCCACAACGCTCCGGTCAACAACTATTTCTTCTCCCCCCTCAACCCTAGCCCGAAACTTCTGCGGCCAGCACGGCACAAACAAAGCGCAGGCAACGAGGCGGCCTGGCCACGCCGAGCTCCGCCGCTCGACAGCGCCGGCTCGTGCGGACATCGGCCGCCGCAGGGCACGGGGCAGCCACAAAGCCCTCGGGGCCGGGCGCGGGCCGGCCGGGCTTGTCGGGGAACGGGCCGTTCCCCCGCAGGATGCCCTGCCTCTTCCTCCCCCTCCCTGCCCCGCCGGCCCCGGCCACGCACACCCTCCCGCCCCGGGCGCGATCGGCGGGAGGCACCGGCAGGGCCGCGGCGAGGCGGGGGAGGCCCCGCGCCGCCTCTCTCACCTCGGCCGGGCAGGGGTGGCGGCGGAGGGGGGCGGGAGGCGGGGGTCCAACGGCGGCGGCGGCTCCTGCCGGGCCGGGCCCGCGGACCCGAGACGGCGGCGAGGGGGGGAGGGAGGAGGAGGAGGAGCGCGGCCCGTAGGCGGGCGGCGGCCGTTACCGTGCGGGCGGGCGGCCGGGCGGCGGTCGAGACAGGGCAGGACAGGGCGCAGCGCGGTGCCGGTCGGTGGGTGCCGGTCGCCCGGCGGCGTTCCGGGTGCTGGGCCGACTCCCCGCGACAATAAACATCCCCCAGCGCCGCGGGCATAGACGCGGCGCGGCTAGAGCGGGCGCCGGAAGTCACGGCGGCGGAGGGAGGGAGCGAGGAGGGAGCGAGGAGGGAGGGAGGGGGCCGCGCTTGCAGCGCTTCCGTTGTCGTCCGCCGGCACCGGCGCTGCGGAACACCCCGGGACGGGCCCGCGGAGCGTGGCTCCGCACGGAATCACAAAGCAGGACAAGTGATTCCCGCAGTGGGTGATCCGGTCCGACCTCCCTGCTCAGGCAGGGTCATCCCACAGCACATGGCACGAGATTGTGTCCAGATCATTGCTGAGTATCTCCAGTGAGGGAGACTTCGCACCCTCTCTGGACAGCCAGTTCCAGTGCTCTGTCACCCACACAGTAAATAAGTTCTTCCTCATGTTCAGCTGGAACTTCCTGTGCATCAGTTTCTGCCATGTCTGTCTTGTAAAAGCTTGTAAAACTAGTAACAGGCTTCAGGCTGCCGCGTCCAAGGCAGCGCCTTTGCCTGCGAAGCCGCTGGGGAGCTGCTGCAGTTTTCAGCTCAGACGCGACGCCGGTGGCACGCACCAGGCCTTTCTGTGGGGCGCCGGCCTTGGCACCTCTTCAGCTTGCTGCACCCCTTGGTCTGTGGCCTGGCCGCTCCACACGCACTCTCTGGCTGAAGCGAGTGGTCAGCGGTGGTCTGGCAGGAGACGGCAGGCATTAGGGCTCGCAACAGCACTCCACCAGTATTGCCGCTCCACACATGCATACTGCACTGCAGCAGGGCTCTGGTCACCGCCTCTTGTCTTAATAATAATAATAATAATAATATATATAGATATTAATTTGAAGTGACTTTATTTGGTACTGAAGAGATAATAATAATCTGTGGGAATTTGGTATATGAGCAGACTGCTCACCCCAAGTGAAACAAAGATACAAGCGGGTGACCGAGAAGTCTCAAATATGCCCAAGTCCCAGGAGTTCTGCGAGGATCTCGGTACATTTTTTTGTGGTTCTAAAGTTAAAACGACTAAAGTAAGACTTCTGCTTTGCACTCTTTCAATGTGCAGATTGTTTCATCCATGCAAAGTGAGCACACGGTGCACACTTAGTGGGCAGACAGAATGGGACGTGGACACAATGGAGGTGCCTGGGTAACACTGGTTCTCTCTGTCCAGGATGATCCTCTAAATCTGACACTGTCCCACCTGTGCTGTCTGTAGGGAGTAGAGCCTGTGATGAACTACTTTTCATCTACACTTATATTTTCTCTTGGAAAAGCTATTGTGCTTCACATTGGAGCCCAGGAATGTGCCTGCAATGTGATCCATTATAAAGGCTCACCACGCAGACTGACGAATGAAACAGATGTCGACTTCAGATTTATAAAGAATATTGGTCTTTATAAGAAAATTATATAAATGTATATTTATATGGGTGTACTGCAGAGTATTCATTGAATCGACAATTTTCTGAAACCGAGGTTCTGTAATTATGTACTTTGCTTATGTGATGGGGTAGCAAAATAGCTTTAATTAGGATAGAAGGAACAGTATGAAATTTAAATTTTAAATTCTTCAGAGTTGGCGTGTTTTCTTCTGCCAGATTCACTTTAATCCTTGAAATGCATGGCTAGGTTCGCTTGTCAAAAATAAGTATTTCAAGTTCTCACTTCAAATCAGCTGCGAGTACGTGGTTTCTCTTTCCTCTTCCCAGGCTGGCCGCACACCGGCATGGGGCAGCGCTGCCACCCTGTGGCTTCCTACAGACACGGATCCACGGCGATCCACCGCCTTCGGGTGAGCAGAGGCAAGCAAGGCAAGGTTTTGGATAGCAGGATTCTGAATTTACCATAGTTCAGTAACTCTGCACGGTACCTCCAGCATTTTTACAGAGTGCCTTGAGGCTGGTTTTGTTCTTTATGGGTTTCAGGCTCTGAGGCATTACAATTACACAGCCAAAGTGGGGTAGAGTGCTGTGATGTCTTCGCTCTGACAGCTTTTTCAGGTCACAACAGATGCTGATTTATTTTTTTTCTGAATAGCTGATCACATCGGCAAGTTATGAAGAAAATCTTTATAAACCCTGATTTTTCTTGAATTTTGACTAAGCTTGTATTTATTTCAGCATAACATTAAAGGTCTACAGAAATTCAAAACAAAATGTCTGCAAGCACACACTATCACTGTCTCCACTTGCTTGCTGTTTTCAGGGTATAACCTTTTCTAGCACGTTCCTGGATGTTAAGAAAATTATTCTTGCTGATGAAGAGATGAACTCTTATCATTTAAAAGTTTTGACTGCTTTGTCAGCCTAAGCTCTTCCTGTTTAGACTACAACGTGTTCTGAAGATCTCCTCTTTAGATATATATTTGGAAAATGTGCAAATGTAAGCAAGTAGCTATGATCACATTAATGTGGAATGCAAATAAGGTGATTTGGCACCTACCTAATTTGACTTGTAATGTAATTGACTTGACAACTTTTTCAGTTGTGCCGCAATTTTATTCCATACCTATATATTTTACAAAACTGGTTGTCCTTTCCTTCCCTTCTCCACTTCTCAGTCTCCATTCTTCCATGCAACTCTAACTTGTCTCCATGGCTTCCTCCACTAGTATGACTGAGATGCCAGGGATCTGGATCTTCATGAGGTTCTAAATTACTAGATGCTGTATGACATCAGACAGAGAAGGCACAGAGGCCGTTTCTGACACTGTCACTTCCTTACTACACTATTTCATTCTCCTATGCCTTTATTTTGCAATCTCTTGTTTGGGAAGTAAAAAGGAGATGGAGATGTGGGGAGGGTGTTTTTTGTGCTTGGACATTCTGTAGCATGGAATTGTGGGCTGCTTGGGACTACCGGTAAGTGTGCAGTAAAAACAAGGTAACTGAACTTTAGGACACTGCATATGTTTTTTTGTTCAGTAATTACAGCAGTGAGACTGAATGAAGATGCAATTTCATTATGTTATTGAGTTGTAGCTGCAGGTTTCTGTAAAAAGAAATCACTCATCAGACTGAAGCAAATGCTTGGTTATCAGGATATTTCTATTTTTACAGGATTAAATTTCAATCAGATAAGATCCTGTGCAAGGTAGACTATGAGAAAGTGTAGCAAGGAGAGAAGAAATCTTGATGGCCTCCTGAGGCAGCCCACAGTGAAGGCTAGCTGGAGAGTTTTACGCAGCTGTGTTGTAAATACTGTGGTGTCTGAGTGGAAGATTGCATTAAAGTATTCATGTTTGAAGAGGAAATATGCAGTAGCAACCAGTGTCATGGATGTTCCATGGAAATGACCAAGTGTGAAATGGTCATCAGCTGCAAACATGGTACTGCAGGTTAATTATGAGACATCTCCCAGGCTGGCAGCCATGAGGGAATGATCAAGAAGTCAGTCAGGGAGGGAATCCTTTGCTCCAGGGCTTAGTTTATCAGGTGAAACAGTAAACTCAGCTGTGCTTTCTCACACCTCTCTGATGATGTACGATATGATAACTCATGCCGCTGCTGTTGAACGATTTCCTCCCTGCTGTAAGTGGCACTTATACCATCTCCACAATATTTAAACCTTGTTTAATTTTATAATATGTATTATTTTATATGTTTGTTTATAGAAAAGATAAATACAGTTACTACATAGTATGTAAATATTTATGTCACATTTTTATATAGTATATATATATTGCATAGTGTGTATATCTGTATATTGCATAATATATATTGCTAGGTATACTATTTAATACAAATTAAGCATATTAAGAAAATGGCAGTGAAGTATCTCAACATAAAAGTCAAACTATCAGAATGAGACTTCTGTTCAGTAAACTTCACAATAATTCTATACATATCTGTAGTTTCAGCCTCTATGACTGAATGGTATTTACAGATTATGCATGCTTACTTCTTTTGGCAGTAAGAGAAGCATGGTGAAAGTGGAATTAGAAGACTGAGTGTGAGGGAAATGAGGAAGAAAAATTTGTGGGAAGATAGTAACATTGATTCCTCAGCAGCTTCCCTGCAGTGCTGAATCTGTAGCCAAACTGAGGGTGCTGGTCTCTGCTCCCCCCGTCCAGCTTGCTTCCTATGCCAGCAGAAGGATGTTGAAGCATGTACAGACAGCACCTACTGGCTGTCTGAATTCTTCCCATGGATTTAAGGAATATCTCAATTCCAGATCTTGAGATGAGGTTAACTTGGTGCTAATTGGCAATGGTGAGAAAGAGCTACTGTGAGGGCATATGTCAAATGTTGGTGTCAGGCAACTCACAACTCAGGTAGAAAAGGTACTGCAGAATTAGGTAACAAATGAACAGAGGTTTTCATTCAGGTCATAATTTGGGGTATAATATTGCTTATATTTCATGTTATGTTTGCTCTTGAGCTTAGCCTCTTGCTGCTAGTGACCTTTAGTCTTCATATATATTAGTTATGAGATACAAATAGCAAAGAGGAACTAAGAATTTTTGGCCCATAAAAGAAGAAAGCAGTTTGATCTAGAAAAAAGTGAGAAGAGCATGAGACTGAGGTGAGAAAATGGCATCAAGTATCTCAACTGCTGTAGCTGCTAAGGCTGCAGTGACACTGATAGATAAAACAAGGCTGAGGCTTATCTTTCTTTGTGCTTTGGTTTTAGCAGGATCCTTGCTATGCCTTTGGCCTGTCTGACTTTTTCCCGGAAAGTATCTAAGCATGGTTTTGGGGTAGTTTAGGGGGCTGCTCTTAACCTTTGGTGAATAGACTGAAATTCATGTCTGTGTGGATGTGTCCCCAGACACAGCACTGACTGTTGGAGGCAGAGCATGATCCATAGCCTGGTTTGTCTGTTCTAGTAAGTGTAGCTGTAGATATAGATATCCAGCCTGAGAGGATCACTCCCCAGACCTTACTGATTCCTGATTCCTGTCTTTGTACTGAGTTCAAAGAGTAAACATCCCTGGTGATTTCAGCGTGCCTAGGAGAACAACCCACATGGTTGTGCACCAGAAAAGCTGGTGCCTATTCCAAACTTACGTGTGAACCTTCAGCCAGTCATTTGTCATCTCTTTTTCTTCCCATCTGTATAATGATAGCGGCCTCCCATAGAAAAACATTTGGTCATGAGGGGACAGCCAAATGCTGCAAGATGACTCCTGTCTTCTGTGTACTTTGTGTATTGAATCTTAGATGCCAAGAGTGTAAAAGAAAAGAAAAAAAACATGTTATCAACAAGGAAGAGCTGTTCCCATTCTGGTCACCTCAGCCATCAAAAAGCATCACAGGAAACAGGATGCTCAGGAGAGCACTGAGAGTCAGTGTGCTGACACTTCGACTGCATGTCCCTCATGATGGTCTTTGCCTCTTCCCTGACAGGGGAGGGAAGTGCCGCTGCAGCAGCCTGGGAAACCATCCAGGGACAGTTATATATATGTGTGAGCACATCCCTGGGAACGGTCTTTGCTTGTGCCCACTCCTCCTCCCCTGCTGCTGCCGTGCAGGCTTTCACAGATGTTCCTCCCAGGAAAAGGCAGCTGCAGCTCTCAACCTCCTGGTTTCCATCTCCGTGGTGGTCTGGCTCCACCCGTCTGTGATGGAGCTGCTGATAGTTCCTCCCTTCCTGAACCCATCCTGCCACAAGGACTGAGCTGTGGTAATCAGAGGAAGAGGAATTATTCTATAACTTTTTCTCCCTTTCTTCTTGTCTCCTGGTTGTGTAGCTAAACCCTTGCTTTCTTTCCCTAGTGTTTCTGAGCCTTGTTTCTGAAACAACTTGTAAACAACCAAGAGAAAACTCAAGACTGTAGATAATCCATATTTACAGTTGGATATGGTCTAATAGTTTACACAACAGCCTGAGGTCTAAATAAAGATTGGGGTTTTTAATTTGCTCATGGAGAAGGACCTCTTAAAATTTGAAGTGAAGGAAGGATTTATACTGTTTTTTATTTTCTTGCTTTTGTTATGATCTTTTTTTCCTTGCAAGGAGGTTTTCAGGATGGCGTAACTGAGTGCACACATGCGCATTGGCTTGAAAACGTGTTTCATCTGTTTACAAGTTTCAGTTTAAGGGCAAAACTCTAAGGCAAGAAAATGCGTCATCTCTGGACTGTTGTGACCCTAGGGTATGTCCCTGCCGAATTTGGGAAGTGGGATGACTTGCATGCCTGGGCCTACTCGAAGTCAGTTTTGTACTCAGAGACACCAGTGTCTGAAGTGAAACCAGTTACTTGCAGAACTTTGCTGGTTTTGCAGTCTGCTGGCAACAGTCCTCTCAAAGGTAACACATGCCTTTGCCCCATCCTTCCTGGAGCATAACTTTTAGGTCAGACCTGGCATCTCAGAATTGCAGAAATTCCTCAAGCCATGACATCAGTAGGTTTGCAGCACTAGTGACAAAAAAGTGCCATTATTACTGGTTGTGCCACTTCCCAGCCACAAACTATTCTGGGCTGAAGAGCTTGAAGCAATCTGTAGCTGAATAGTGAGCACAAGATGGTATTTACCCTGTGGGCCTGCATTTGATAGCACAGCCTTAATATGGGAATAGTCAATGCTACATGGGCCAGCAATGAACACAAGTAATTTGAATCTGACTGTTGGAAAAAATTCTGTATGGAGGATTTTCCAGGTGTGTATATACATGGCAATTACAGGATGCTTGGTTGTTTGCTGCTAAAAATTTCAATTTCACTGAAACTGAATTTTGTGTCAATGTAATTGAAATTTCTTTTGTAATCCTGTCCCTTTGGGAGACTGTGAGTGCTAATCTGTATTCAGATATCCAGACAAAAATTTAAATACCCAGAAATTTTATCAGATTATACTCTCCACTTGTACACTAGATATGCATAAAGTTTTTTTTCTCTTTTAGAAAGTTTATAACCTGCAATTAGGTAATGTATTTTGCGTATTTAAATTTTTTTTACTACAAATTATAATGAGAGGAAATTATAACAGATTTTTGGCAAAAAATGCCTTTTGAAAAATATATGTGATTTGTTTAAAGGAAGCAAGTTTTTTTTCAGGCAGACACAACTGAGGGGTTACAAATACAAATACATCAAGCAAAACTGTGCTTGTGATCTTATCATTATGTCCAGGATTCAAAACAGCTTCCCTACAGAATAAACCCCACAGATTTTCTGTGTCTTTTATTTTCTGAGGTGAGCTGGGAATTTTGACCTCAGAGGCACTTTAAAGAATAAGCTATCTTGCACATGTTCTCCTTATGCACCTTGAAGTTTGAGGGCACGACCAACACTGTTGCCTCGCTGCCCCAGTCGGTGCCCAGAACAGCACGGCATTTTGCAGGTGTCTGCAAAGTGGGTTTCTTGCTATGCTGATGCTCCAGGCTGGCAGATTTCCATCCCAGTGAGAGGATAAGATAAGCCTAAAAGGTATTTTGTGTAAGACCTTACAGACTGTGAAAACTTCTGCGAAGGAGCACAATGTCAGCAGCAAACCCAGGAGCCTGAACACTGAGTCAGCACTGCAAATAAAGGATTTGCTAGTCTGTAGCTGAATTGGAAAGTGGTCACGGAGTAGCTGGGTTGCAACTAGTTTCTTTACAAAGAAACAAACAAACAAAAAATACTAGTATCAAAATCAAATGGAACTAAATTACTTTTATAGAGTTCTTATCTTAAAACATGTTGGTCCTTAAGCAAGTTTTCTATGAACTTGTATCCTGTGACTGAAGCAGCATTTGGAGTTTCATCTACAGCTGACACACAGCTCTATATGTTCTCGTATCCAATAAAGGCTGAGCTCATGTTGAAACCCTTCAGTTGCAAAATTTATAGACTTTTTCTTTACTCAGCTGCCTGTTTTCACACACGCACACAAAAATATTAAAAATTATAGTAACTTTCTTATCTTTGAGACCTCTGTCAAATCTAGCTGAAATCAGGCAATGAGTTCAAACATTACTAGGAGGGAATGTATACAGACACTCACACAGCTGCATCTACATTCATGTAGATACAGAAAGATAAAACAAGTCAACTTTTTTTCCACATGAAAAAGGGGTATAAGTATATTTTGGTAAATATTAAAATGCATCACTTTGTACAGAAAAGCAAAAAAGCAAACAAAATATTTTCTTTAAAGTCATTGACATCAATATTTAAACCTGTTCGCTCTTTTCCTTAGCACATATGCGACTTCCTTTCAAAAGTATAAATTGCTTCAGTCAGACTAAACATACATTTTCTATTTGCAAATATTTTGCGGTAAAATTGCACTCAGCAGCAGGGTAGAATAATTTCATTCATTGTTCTCCTGAAGTGCGTAATAGAACTCTTAATTAATCTGAGAAACTTGGGCTGTTGAAGCCAGCTGCCAGCACTGTGCCATTACTGTCTGGTCTGTGCCCTTAACACAAGAGGTCAGTGGACCAGGAGTTCCCAGCCACATAAATGCCTCTGGAAAATATGTTCATTGTCTTCAAAATTGAGATAAAACCACTAATAGTTTTACAATCAGCGTGAAGTCATTATTTACCTTTCTGTGTACTGCTGGTTGCTTTTGTTTATTTCTTGTTGCTTTTTGTTTCTTTGTTGCTGAACTGTTGCTCAGAGGCAAGGACTGAAGAAGGTGCAGAATGCTTGAGGAATAGTTTAGACCCCAAGAGACTTGCAACGTAGACTGCTAGATAAAGCAAACAGCAGTACAAGAAGCAATGGTATCTACTGCTGGTGTGTACACAGTAAGCATCTTCAACTGTTCCAGCAGCTTTTGACACATGGTTATAGTTGTGTTCCTCACATTTCACAAGGTACCATTGTATTCCTCCCTTCCCTTTCTTCAATGTTGTATTTTAGGTGGTGAACGAACACTGCATATGGTTAATTAGGTGGGAGGATGCTGAGTGCAGTTAGCAAGAATTGCAAGACCGGGTGGCAAAGAAGCACGTGTTAGAATATTCTAACAGAATTTAACTCAAATTTATGCATATCTCAGATGCGTGTCAATTTCTGCTTTCTAGAAGGAAATCAGCATCTTGCTGTCTTGACCAGATGTTATTTAGTATGGATTTAAGTTGAGATTTTGAGTGGTTAAATCCAATGGCTATCTTCAATTCGGTGAGTAAATTTAGAGATTAAAATGTGCATTTGCTGTATCAGTCACCTGCACTCAGCTTATGGCCGGGGGCCTCTATTCTGTCTCCCTTTGCGGACCAGCAATTCCCACTGAATTTCCCATGCCAAAGAAATCAGCAAATCAGCCTGTTCAGCTGTGGTTACCAGAGCCGCTTGTCTCTTCAGCAAAAGCTGCGGCTGCTCAGGGTCTGTGTGTGTGGCTGCAAAGTCAGTCAAGCCCCTGTGTGTAAGTGCGTGTCTCACCTGGTGCAGTCCTGTCCACAACAGTGAAATTGCACATGGTTAGGCCAGGCACAGAGGTCTGCTCTTAATTGTGTGGCATGGAGATAAAGCTGAGCAAAAGTGAAATTAAACAGCTCTCCCCTTCACAACCATTAGGATGATACAGCAGGTCCTGGCCCTTTTCATAATGAGGGCCGAGATGTTTGCACAGCTCTCAGTTCACAGCGAGCTGCTTTCGTTAAACCTAACCTAGCCCACGCATGAACCCGACCGGTGAATTTGGGTCACCTGGAGGACGCGCCACCTCGTCCAGTTATCTCGGGGGAAAGTGAGGGATAAGAATTAACACAATCCAGGCTGCACGGATGCCCGGAGCAGTTCAACACCGGCCTGTGGGGGATACCCGGGGGAGGGAGCCCCCGGGAGGGTCGGTAGCCCCCACGCTGCCTCTGACCGCGCCCCGGGCCCTGCCGCCGGTCCCAGTAACTAACGGGGACGGAGGACTTGGTCCGGAGGACGGCCCTGCAGCCCCTGCTGCCCCTCTCGTGCTTTCGGCAAGAAAGTACCCAGGTATCAAACGGAACCGAGGGACGGTATTGAAAGAGCAAGTGAGGCGGAAATTTAAAGCCCCTCTGCTAATAATAACAGTATAAATAACCGAAGACATCTTGTAAACAGTGCGGTCATAACCCTGAAACATTAAACAGCGCGGTGGGATCTGGCGCATCAGCTGCCGGCGGCCGCTGCCGGTGCAGGGGGAGCGCCCCGCACTCCTGTTTATCTCAGCCTCATCTCCCACGGACTCGCTGATCGATAGAGAGGAGATGTTTAAGTTAAAAATTCCCGGCGCTGAGGACCGACTGTACTTCATCAATAGATCACTGCTCCTGTCCCCGCGGAGCGGAGCGGCGGGGGTGGCTCCTGCAGCGCCCGGGCGCCGGGCTGCGGAGCCGGGCCAGGCTCCCGCGGCGAGCTGCGGACCCAGCCACCCCCTCCCCCAGGGGTTTGCCCCAGGTCTTTAGCTCCGGGAAAGCAGACCTCCTGTGGCCCGGGGCGGAGAGGCGGGATCCCCGCAGCACGGCCGCTTCGTGGGGCGGCGGAGCCGGCGGAGGCTCAGTCCTTCCCCCGCCGAGCCCGAGAGTCTCAAACGAACACTTAACACGGCTCCGTGCTCAGTAGAAAGGAAGGTTTATTCACAGAAATAGAGCAGAATCTGCTTGAAGAAAATATATCTATATATCTTTAGGGTGAATTATTTCATAGAGATGACTGTCAAAGTCAGTTTTTCTAGGCATCTACATATTTCACAGGTCTCAGACAAAAGATACACGCGGGGTAGGTTTTGTTTGATCTCTGTCTTTTCTCTAGTAGCTCTTGAACCAGCAAGGCTGTGGTTGTAGGACACTCGACTGTACACGCATTTAATAAAGTTAAATAGAGTCAGGATCTCTCGGGGTGGATGGAGTCTTTGCTAGGGCACGTTTGTTCTCCTCTGCGCCGGCAGAGCGGTTCTCCCCGTGGCTCTGCCCGGGGCCCGGGGCACCGGCGGGGCCGCGGCGGGTCCCTGCCCGCCCCGCCGCCCGCTCCACGGCCGCGTCGGGAAGGACGCTGCTGGCCCGGCCGCGGGGCTCAGGATGCCGTCGGGCCGCACAAGCGGTTTGTGTTCACCACTTCTTTCAGGTCACTCTCGGGTTTGCCGGCTACCATAAAAGGCCAAGTCTGTAGCCAGGAAAAGACACGAGTGGGAAGGGGGTTACACATGGAGAAATGCACATTTGCAACGCTCATATCGCCAGCGGCTCCGGCTCGGGAGCGTCCGGGGGGACCGAGCCCGGCATTCCCCACCTGACTCCACTTCGGGCAGCGCCCAGCGGGGCTCAGGCCTGGGCATTTGCCGCTGGCTTCGGCAAGGACCTTTTTGCCTTTCGCCGGCGGCTGATGCCGCTTCGCCTCACAGCCCCTGCGGTCCCCACCGGGCGTCCTCGGGGCGGCGAAGCCCGTCTGATCCGCGGCAGAAGGGAGCGAGAAAGGAGCCGCCTGGCTCCGGCACAATTCGCATCCCCCCGGCATAATCGCCGCGGTCACTCCGCCGTAGCCGCGCCTCCCCCCGCGTCTGGTTGTGACCGGCTTGGGGACTCCGGCCAGCGGGAGCCGCCTCACGCCTCGCCGCGCTACCCCGGGCGCAGGAGCTGCTCGGAGCCCCCGCAGCCCCCGGCCGCTCTCCCTGGCCTCCCGCAGCTCGGGGAGAATGTTTTGGTGTGCCTCTGTGCAGAAGAGGAGGGAGGTTATATCTATTTTGGGTGCTGGTTTGGTTTACTTATTTTTTTCCTATGTTGGTGCGCTGAGGATTTTGTTTTTAATCAAAAATTAGCTCCCAGGCCCTTAGCAGCTGACACAGCGGGTAGCGTACTTGCCCCCAGAGTCCAGAGCTCAAAAGGCAGAGCCTGACCTCAGTGAAACATCCCCAGCTCCCCTCTGTGATCCATTTATGAGTCAGGGTCTGCACGTGTGGGCAGTGTAAAGGCTGTATGTCTAAAAAGAGCCAGGCAGATCTTTCTTATCCCCGGTTTACATCATTTGTACATATTTTTAGAGTTGGAAACTGGATATTTCTGGCGGCCGGGTACGGTCAGGAGATCCAGGGCTGCTCAGTAAAATTTTATGTGGTGGGAGCAGCAGGAGGGACACCACACAGCCCAGGGAGAGGCATTGTAGAGTGTGCCTGGGGCAGACACCTCTGGGGAGTCTGCACTGGTATTTATTTCTCCTGTGCCAGTTTACAGGGATAGGAGAAACATCCTGGACTCAGCAAACCTGAGCTGCTGAGCACGAGTCCTGTCTTTGAAAAGCTAGTGGTTGGGGACGGTATTGTGTCAGGAAACATTAGGGTAGAGACACAGGATAAGAATAAATCCTGGGTCCTTCCTCAAACACACCCTCTTCTACCCAAATTCCTATACCTGCCCAGAAAGCTGCCACCAACCCGATGTGGTTTCTGGGGCAGTAAAGTGTAAAGCCTGCCCCTGCTTATTTGTGGCCAGCGTGGCTGCCTGTCTCCTGGAAGGGATTGCCAGGAACAGCAGAGGGGGCCTAGGAGGCTTGGTGCTCAGGGCACAGGGCAGCAGGGTAGGTGGGAGCCTGTTCCCTTGTACTGTACCGCTTTCCACCCCACTGGCACCAGGTTCTCTGTGAGAAGCATAGCAAAGTTTTGTCCCCGCACATGCCCCACTCCAGCTCCTCACCCCCCTCTCCCCATGCACAGGCACGGAGCGCCTGTCCCCAGCAGACTGCGACTTACCAAGTTGACTGGGTGGATGTAGCCGTTCTCATACTTGTCATTGGCCAGGATCTGCCTCAGGTGAGCAATGTAGCTGGAGGCCAACCTCAAGGTGTCCAGTTTGGAAAGTTTGGTGTCTGGGGGCACCCAGGGTAGGGTGGTCTTAAGCCTGGAGAAGGCTTTGCTAAGGACCCTCATCCTCGCCCTCTCCCTGGCGTTGGCAGCATTTCTCTGTACCTGCTTTCCCTCCTGGCTCACTCCATTTAAAGGGCTCTTCTTGGGGGGAGCTTTCTTCCTCTTGCCCGAGGCCCCTCTCCCCTTCTGAGGGGAGCCATTCTCGCCATTGGATCCCTCCTCGTTGCTCTCGGTGGACGCCCCAAACTCTTTGTTGGTATCCATTTTCAGGCCATCGCACTCCAGCATCTCCACCTCCTGCAGATCTTCCACATCACTGAGGGACCCAGTAGACATGGTCTGGATGATGCCAAACGATCAGCAGGAAAGGGGGGAGGGGGGAAGAAGGGCAGCTCCTCAAATCTATTTCAAGGCGACGTAGGAGAGAAGGGGTGCCAGTATTTTCCTCCCCTTCCCTCCCCGCCCAGGACCTAAGGCACAATACCAGTCCAGAGAGGATCCCCGCCCTCCCGCCCCCCAACCCCGCTTTGCCTGTGTTTGAGGGAGGGAGTGAGATTGTGTGAGAGAGGGAGAGAGAGAGGGAGAGAGAAAGCCGAGGAATTTAGTGAGGACACTAGTAATTTATCTGGGGGATAAGAGAGGCGGATCCAGCCCAGGGGAGGGGCCCTTCCCGCTGAGCACACCACATCCCCAATCACAGACCTTTGCACAGGACAGGGAATGAGGTATCCCAGCAAGCTTTTGCCGAGAACACGGAACTGGGATTCAAATCTTCACAACTGGAGTAAAGCAACTCACTTACTCTCTCTCCCCCTGCTCTGTCTTTCTATCCTCCCGCTTCCTCCTCCTCCTTCTCCTTCTTCTCTTCTCCTTCCCCAGTTCCCTTTACAGCCCAGGGTTACTCTCCCCCTCTCTGCCTTCTAGATGACCCAGGCAGCTGGTGTCATGATTCTTGATGAAAGCCAAAATGGGTCATGAGCAGAGAGAGCAGCAGATCCACCAGCCAAGCCTTCCAGGGAGCTTTGTAATGCGTGCCGTCGAAACGCTGTCCTGTAACCTAATCTGGGGGAGATTTGTGGATGATTATATTTGCGAACGCATCCTGTCCAGCTAGTAGCATATTCCAGGAAGGGAGTGCTCCGCTGCCTGGCCAGCAGCGTGGACCTTGCCGTCACAGCCCAGGGGCTGGAGGCAGGAGGATCTGACTTCTTCCAGCCTTCCGGGGTGACGTCCGACAAGTCCCGGTCACTCTCGGCCTTTGAGTCCTCCCAGATGTGAATGCTGCCGGGGCTTCCTGGTCCACAGGTGGGCCAAGATCCCAGCAATCTGTGAGCCCCACAGAGCCGAGGGAGAGTGTTGTTCTGCTGGGGAGGGTCTGTGTGGCTGTGGATGGGGTGGCAAGGGTGTGCATGAAATGAAGGAAACAGGAGGGGTTATTGGGTGGTAGAGTTCCCACAGAAAAGAAACCTTTACTTGGTGTGCAGAGCAGATGTCAGCGGTTAATTCTGCCGTACCTGTGGACTGTTTTGTCTGCTGATTCGTGCATGCTCAAAAGTCTGGGGTTTTGCCTGAATAAAGAGGCAAGATAAGGGATAAGGCCCCTCCTGTGGGAGCGGTGGGACTGAGGGCATTAGGCCGGGCTCTGCAACCCCCGAAGCCAAACATTCCCAGTGGTTTTACCACAAGCGTGAGGGAGGGGGTTTCTGTGTAGTTTTAATGAACAGACTTATGCTACCCCTACAAACCTATGCACATGTGTATTCAGTCTCAGCAGAGCAGGCTTTTGAAAGCAGTTGACCTTGTGTTATCACTTCTTCCTCTCCATGTAAAATAGTCTCCTAAATCCACATTTGGAGCCCAAAGAGGTCAGTGAATCAAACTTGCTCCTGTAACTCCTTCCCTACTAACACTCTTCCTGAAACCTCACAGGTTGCCTTTTGAGTATTCAAACACAAGGGACTAAAGAAATGCACACAGGGACTGCTCTTATTGCAGGAGCAATTCCGCTTATTCAGCTGCTTGTCTGAGCATTCATGTAGCTCCAGAGAAAGATGTGCAGCCTCAGATGTCACCAGTGACTTAATAGTTAATCCAAAGTCACTGGAGCCACAGGAAAAGTCTCTTGCTGATCTGTGTAAGCATCACATAGGGTTTTCTGAATGCATTAAAAAAAAACCAACAAAAACTGTGGAGGGCCAAGCTGGTATGCCTAGTGCTACGTACTGTCTGCAGATTAAATTTTCAGTAGGAGGCAGAGTGTAATTTTTGATAGCCAGCAAGGAAGTCTTGCCTATCTCTTGATCCATCTTTCTTCCTTGGCTCATGTAAGCCAGAAGAAAAAACAGTAGATCTAAACTTTAAACCACCTCTTTATCATTTGTCTGGAAGATAACACCTTCCCACTCACAATAGGATAAGTACATTAAGATATCATATCTCCAAGCCCTGGGCTCTTGGGAATTCACTAACTTCTAAATTCACGTTGTGTTAGCTCTGCCCTGTTTGTGTTTTCTCTGCATATAAACTAAACTAAACAGATTGTCAGTATATCAGTCCTAATTAATTAATAACTTTTTTTTTAATAACATTGCTCTTGCAAATACAATATACTAATAATCACCAATGTGGAGATTTATGAGTCTCCTTATTTTCTAGGCCTGATTGTTGTTTGTGCAGGTGGAGATTTAAATGGCCATATCCATTGCAGAGATTTATAGTCCAAGTGATTGATGTCACAATTGAGCTAAAAGACTCTTACTGGAGCAAGGATGACAGAAAACCAAGTTGAAGTAAGCATGAGTGACCAGAAAGGACAAAAGTCCATCAAATTTTCAGCATCAGAAATTTCCAAAAGAAAAAACAGCTACAACAATATATATTTACAGCCTTTCTATCACTTATTTTTAACTTTGAGTACTTTCTAAACTTTTGTTGTAAAAAACAGAAGGAATGATATAGCTTTTTAAAAATGCCTTTAGTATGAGGCTACATATGCTTTCTGAATATCAAGATATGCATGCATGTGTGCTATGAGCCTTTAGAATTACCACACATTTGTAGTTTTTACTTCTTTACATTTTTAAATACTCGGGGTCATTAAAATTGACCTAAGAAAGGTCACATGCTTTTGAAGAGACACAGGGCACATTTTTGTATTCATTTTGCAGCTCATTTTATATTAATTTCTGCATGTATGTGATGTATACTCACGTACATATTATACATATGTGCATATTACACATATTATACATAGAGTATACTTTGAGTTCTTTATGCATACAAACTGTTATACACTCTTAAACACATTTATCCATTATTCCCTCTCCAAGGGGGGCAGCATGGGCAGATTTAAGAAAGACAACATGTCTTCTAGTCTATGTCCTTATTTGTTTGTTACATGATTTTCATGACCTTCACACTCCTTATGTCTCACCTGGAAATTCCAGGGCTTGTACCCTTAATCTGACAACCAGTTTTAATCCTTTTTCCCTCACCTGTAGCCCAGTCCTTCTGACTTTCTGAACAGCACCTTGTTTGGAGTAGAGACTGATGGGGTGGAAACCAACCCAGACCTGTGGGAAGGGTAAAACTGGGGGGGCTGCAGCCACACAGATAATGGTGGAACCACTTGCTTCTCCAGTTAGATGACTGGTACTAACAGAATGGCCACTGGGTTAATAACTGGCTGGGAAAGACAGATGGAGCTAAAGTCCTTTTGGCCATTTCAGAGCATTTGCATCTTCATTCATCTTTTAAAAAGGAAGTTGAAATGCTGGCAACTCTGTGGATTTACCCTGTAGATTACTTTCTCCTCTGCAGTGCTCTGGTTATGCAGGGCCGTGCATCTCTCTCTCACTCCTAGGTAACAGACCCACTAAGACAGGCCACAGGCTTGTGCTGGTCTATGGCAGGTTACAAATTTCCCTCTAGAAAAGAAGTCCCACTTTTTATGCCTCCAATCTTCCCTTTCTTGTGAAGGTGTAACATGGTAATTCAAGAACAACTTTGGGACTTGAGCCCAAGCTTTCTGCAAGTATTTAATGGTTTTGCATGACACAGCTTGGTTCATTTTCTGATTTTTTCTGTCATTTATCAAGGCGCTGTATTTTCAGTACATATTAAACAGTCACCCAAGAAGAAACTCAGATCACGCAGAGCTGAGGAAAACATAATCAGTTGCTGATATTAAAATCATTTGGCCGAATATAATACAGGTGTATTCCTTGGAGAATAACCAAGGAAGTCACCCACAGGCAGCCAGCTGATCATGAATCATGTTCAGTCAGATCTGAGAATAATCAGTAAGAAAGGTACAACTGCATTAGTGTTTTCATTTTGCCACTTTAAAAAAAATCCTGGTTGCACTCAGAGTTCTCCTGGTTACTCTTTGTCTCACCCAGAAACCAAGTGAAATGGTTAGTATGCTTTAGAAGCATACTTTAACGTACCTTAAGTGAAATAATGCCATAATATAACATATACAAATAACTAACACTACCAGTATTAGTAATATAAGATATTGTAAGAGTATGAACTGTGCTGGAGAAATTGAGCAAAATTGTTCGTAACAGTGGAGTCGCTTGTGAGAAGAGTCTGAATCCCTTTCACATCTCATTTCCAGTGGTGTGTGTATGCTTCTGGTCACAGTTTTAGTTTGAAAGGTAAAAAACGTTGTGAAAAATAACATAAAACAATACACAAGGCAAAAAAGTGATGTCATTGCCAAGAGAGTAAAAAGGCTGTCCAGGAGAACTGGCCCAAGGGGCACATATTGGTGTGTGACATCAGCATCACTGTCCCTTCCCAAGAAACCCCAGTCTCTTCCTTCACAGCTCTGAAAAATCAGCGCTTCTTGAGAAACTCTTTTCTCGAATACTTTATTGTGAGGAAAAAAACCCAACCCAACAATATTTCCTTCTATGATCATTTTAAACGGAAGGTTTTGTGGATACCTAGAATGGAAAAAATTCAGTCTTATTAATTAGAAAATTTAAAAGGGAATAAGCTGTAGTTCCAAGAAAATTTATGTAGAAAATTATGCAGGAGCCATAGTTCCATTTCATGTGATTTTTTTAAACCTTGAAATATCACAAACCCATTGGAAGTGGGTGGAACTCCACTGTGGAGTTCAAGAAAAATTTCTTCAGTGGATATTGAAAAACACTGCGAAACTCAAAATACCTAATTACAGATTTAGTATTTTAATATTTTTTGTCACACTGAAGACAAAATCTGTGACAAAAGTAAATAGTGATTTTTTTTACCACAGGGAGTTCCTGCACATGTAATAACTGGATGACTTTTACCTCCCAGCCTTATGCCACCAAGTACCTTTTCCTTGAGTGGCTCCACACAAATCAGCAGGACTGCTCACAGGGTAAACCACCCTGTACAAACGAGAATAGCAAAGAATAAATAGCTCTATAGAAGCAAAGCCATGATTAAATATCTTAATGCCTAAGAGGGATACCTAGAACAAGGTCAGTGTCTTAATCAGGAGTTAAGACAAGTCTTAATCGTCAATTCACCAAATACTGGTGTGACTCACATCCTCCTCCTGTTCCAGATCTGTGGTGAGGCCCTTGGCTCTAATGCTGTGCTAAGCAATGACTTGCTGTGATTTAGAACCTGTGTACACCAGAAACAAGAATCATGTAAGATATAGAAGTTATTGAAGCGGAAACAAGACTGCTAATTCTTGACATGAGTGCTCAGCCCAAGCTTTCAGTGTACTGCTCACAGATGTGCCAGTGAATCTCCTTCAGCAGGATGCTTGTATGAAGGAAACCTAGGAGAAATTAGCTCATTTGGTCAGAGGATGGGACTAATAATGCCAGGGCCATGGATTTGATCCCTTTATGGGCCATTCACTGAAGAATTGGTCTTGATGATCCTTGAAGTGTCCCTTTCAACTCAGAATATTCTGTGAAACCTAAGTGGCTGTGTCATGTTTGTTTTATTATTTATTCCTATACAAATTTATTCCTATAATATTTATTCCTCACAGACAGTGAGGAGAGGTATCCTCTTAAATTTCTACTGCAGAGACCATTACTAGGCATTGCTTCCAGAATGCATCTCTGAAATACTTTTACATTGTAAACTGCAGACTCTTTTATGAAGTGATCAAAAGAGAAATATGCAAAAAAGCCAATATATCTTATTTAAAATAGTCATTGAAGGATTAAAATGCAGGCATAACTGTTTGGTTTTGAATATCTCATTCTGTGATGTTTCTTTATTGGCTAATCCTTTGCATTTTTGTGACCTTAGGACATGAAATTTGTCGATAAGAAATAAGTTCTCTTTGCCTTGCAGTAATTAGCACATTGGATCAAGTTCTGGAAAGTATAAGATTTTTTTTTCAGAGGGAAGTTTGGAAAAGAAGAACACTTTGTAGGGGAGTGGCAGGAAGAATGTCAGCTATTCTGGTAAGACTTTATTACTCGCATGTTTTATGGCATGATGTGTGTATGCCTAGACACAGATTTTCTGAAATTCCTATTCACTTAAAGTGCTCACAGTTTCTGAAAGTTGGATTCCCACAGCATCCATCATTAAATGCATGGGCTATGTGTATATAGTTTATATATGTATATATTAAAGGCTTGGCTATGTTCTCTGTTCCCATCCAAGTGAAACATCACATTCTGGAACCCATACTTTGTGGGCTGCTTTACTCTATTAGAAACTGATTTGGCCACAATTTGTGCTGCTGGACACCCTTGAGCTCCATTTGTCACAGGGGCTTTGGATTTTACCATAGGTGGCCACATTAAGCCTTTAAAAACACATGCTGAACTACAGTGACATAACTGCAAAAATATTTTGGCTAAAAATACTGATATAATAAACCAGCAAACTGGTGATACTCAGCTATCCACGTGTGTGATCATTCATAGGGGTTCAACCAACTCAGAAGCCAGCTGAATAGTGTATGCATTGTGGATGAGTCTGAAATGTTAGCTGGCAAGACAGAGGAGAAAGCAGAATACACATCCTACTCAAGTGACATAGAAAGACCACAGTCACTGTGCATTTCTTTTGACTCTGACAGGCCTTATACATGCCTCACAAACTGTGACTCTTGGAGCTCCTGGAACATCCCCAAAGTGGGGTCATGGCACTTTGCCACAGTGCAGTCCTCTGATTTTATGGTGCGTATCGTAGTTCATAATACATATAGAAAATGGTGTTGTTTTAGAAAGTGGTATTGCAAAAGCACATAATAAAAGTCTCTTTAAGTAATTCAGAGGGAAAAAAATAGTTTTCACAATGAACCAGGAATAGCATGCAAAGAAGACCATAAACATGTGTTGTAGTGGAGTCCCACAAGGCTGAGAAAGGACCAAAGTACTGAAAGTACAGAAGTGAGGGAGGAAAAAGCCTCAAGTACATACTATGGAGGTAGGCTGGCTCTCTTTCTCCTTCCTGCTTTTCTTTTTTTCTTTCATGTGTACAGATCTGGAGTGATGCTCAGACTCCCTTGTATGCACTTGTTAACTGGGGGTGTGACTAAGGCAGAAGGAACGCTGGTGAAAGGAGGAAAGCAGAGAGATGAGTCATCAGACCTTCTGTTAGCCAGGTCCAGCACACTTGTGCAGTTCAGTTTGGGGAGATACAAAACAGTGTCTAAGAGCTTCTCTGAGTCTATCCAAAGCAGAAAAAGCAAGTTTTTTAAAACTGCCTGGAAGTTAAGGCATCTGTTCCAAGGGATTAAAGCAGCTCTGTTTTTTTTTTTTTTTAAGAAAGAGCAGGATGGAACTCAGATATGTATTTGCTAATGTTTTAAAATCAGATGAGATGATGGCTGAGGCTAGTGTGGAGAGGTATGTTAGCCAGAACCTCCTGATTTTAAACATTAAGGAAGGATTTCAATGTCTTATTTAAATCTTTTCATCTTGTTCCACCCTGAACAATAGACCTCTGTTTGCCAAATTTTTCACCAAAATAAGGCAGGTTTCTCTTTATCATACAGGCATTTTGGATTACATAGCAAATTTACAGATATCACATATAATTCCATTTAACATATACCAAAATTTGTTGGCAGAAGTATCAGAAGTATCTTGATGTGTATTCTGTGAGGCCTGAACAAAGATGTACTTGTGATCAGTAGGAGCTGGATTGACTGAAATTTCCACAGCGTGGAAAAGATGTATAACATTAGTCCCAAAAGTTTTCTTTAACAATGTGAATGAATTCCTCAAAAAGGTTTTCCATGTATGCAAATCCCTCACTGGGGAGCTGCTCAGCCAATCTGAGCACAGGGACTTGAAGGGGAGTCAGTGCAAACTTCTGTAGGGTGCCAATGCACACTGGGTGTCTGGGGCTAGCTTGGGCTCTCTAGGGTGAGAGCTGTGTTTTGTCCTGAAGAACTGGCAGCTCCAGGGAAAGTCTCTGGGAACTGCCTGGTGCAGCACCCATAGCAATACAAAACACCATCTTTCTATTTCTCTTCCTCCCATGCCCTGAATCACTGTAGCCTTTCATCTCTCCTTGGCTGTATGTAGCCAGAAGTGCAAGCCCTGGATTTTTCCTGCATTTCTAAGTGTTGGTGGAGTTACTCTTGTAGCTAATGGCTCAGTGACATGTCTAACACCACCTTGCTTCTACAATTTATGGTGCAAATTAACCAAGTGCAAACTCAGGCTAATTTAAAGAGACAAACTCTTCTTTGATTAAGACTCTAGCCAGAGACCTGGCATATGTGCAATGGTTTTCTCTTATGTTACAGGCTTTCTAAGTGTCCACAAAAGCAGGATCCTTTCTGCTGCAATCTCTCAGTGGTAACACAGGGATGAGAACACTTCCCTGCCCTACAGAAACATTACGAGGGGCTTCAGCACTATGGTAATGGATACTGAGGGTAGCTAAGATAAATAACCTGATAGATGCAAGAAAATGATTGATGTTAGAATACTACAAATATGTTGAAAGCCTAAAATATCTTTGTGATGCCTCCTCATTTCTTGAAATGCCAATTAACATTTTTCACTCAGATACCTGATGTTTACATTGGCGAATTTTTATGCCCACATGTCTTACAAAATGGATACTTTCCTGACTTTCATTCTAGATGAAAGCACTCATCTCTCAACCTCATAGTAATTCTGAAAGATAGAAAAGTTGCTTTCATAGGAAGAAAAACAATGAGTTTTGATCCTGCTAGTGATGAGTGACAAGCCAGAAGTTTAAGAAACAGACCAGGAGTACCATCATTGGTAACACTATAGCACAAGTAGCAAATCACCATTGACTAAATTACTCCAAAGTCCCGGAGCTCTCTGTGAAGAAAAATAAAGTGTTACTTTGGTTTCCTGTAATCCTTCCCCAGTAAAAACACGGGATTCCCCTAGGAGAGTTAAAATCCATTACTAGGCTTCTTTATGCCTTTTTGTAACTAATTGTCTCTTCCATGAAGGGTCTTACTTCCTCGAACCATGAGCTAATGCAGTCTCTCAGGGTGTAGTGAGGCTGTAGAGAACTCAGCTTTCATGCCCATCGTCCTCCTGAGTGATTTTTTTTAATTTCCCCACTCCACCTCACAGCTTTCTAAGACTTTCCTGTTACTTACCTGTGCGGTGGCCATGTCATGTGCAGGATAACATGCTCTGAAGCATCTCTTTGCAGGGCTGTGGGAAGCAGCCAGGCAGGCATGGCACCCGAAGCAGAGCACTTTGTACCACAAGCAGAACGAGCTGGCTTTGTTAGAAGGAGGAGTAGAGCTTCCTTCTCTTCCCTGATAGCTGAGCATATGCTCAGCTCATCAGAGCAAGCCTGGATGTTTTCTTCGCACCCAAGGTACTGCAGTACCTTTTTCCTACAGTAATATATGGTGACTACTTTTGTTTCCCATCATTGTATGCAACCCTTCCCCTTCTCAGACTGCTTGTGTCACAGCAAACTTAAAAATTTTACAGCTTGTTCTGTCCAGGTTTGTTTCTCAGCAACTTAAATAATTCATCTAACTAAAGCTGCTAAAGAAACTTCTCAAATAATATTCTCTAATTTCCGCATTTGTACCCATTTGTAACTTCATAAGCTAGATCTGAGCTGAGTTTGAGCTCCTCAGTATACAAAAATGAATGCAAATTTTTATGAAGAGGTAAATATATTTATGAGCAAAGTTGTAGAAGCTGGACCCTGTAATATATCATGAGGCCCTCTGATACTAAACTAACTTGAACACGTAGCATGTAATGCTACAAGTGATGTGATGTGATGTGATGTGCAACCAATTATAATAGTCAAGTAACTTCCTTAATCATCTGTCCCTTTCAATTCAGAACTATTGTTATTACAGGAAAGATGTAAAGTGCATATCTTGCTACTTGAATTTTTTATTTTCTTTTGAAGAAATGAATGAGGAAAGCTAAACATCTCCAGAATATACAACCCTATACAAGGTGTTGGGGAGGGGGGAGGGTGGCTCAGTGATGAATGACCAGTCGTTCAATTGTTTTCTTTATTGCAGAAATCAGAGACAGAGTACAGTTTATCTTACCCTGACTTTTAGCAAGATAGATTGCCAGGCAAAACCTCTGGGTTGAAGTCATCCAACCACCAAGTAGAGTAAAGAGACCATTGCTGTTACCTTTACAAGACTGACCCCCACCCTCAGTGCCTTTTAAAAGTTTATGGTGTTTCTTTCTGAGGTTCTAATATGAACTCTAGCTACTTTCACACCATTTTTTATGCTGAACACAATATGGAATTGTTTATTTGGGGCTCAAATACTCCACTGTTATACAGGCTGAGACTAACTCATCTGTGTGCATGCCTTCCAAAGGACAGTTCCTGGTGCAGAATTCCCCATCACACTGTGTTTAATTCCACCTTCCCCACTCACTTTATTTCAGCTGCCACTGAACTTGTTTAGCTCTAATTTGAATGATTCAGGTCTGTGCTAGTACACTGACATCAGTCAAACCTCTCTTTCACCTCATGGGTGTGAATGGGGAGCAGAATTGTTTGCTGAGAGGTAAAAATCCCTAAGTCATGTCAAGCTAACTCCAAGACAGGCTGTCATTGTCCCAGATTTTTCCCTGCACTTTCCTTTACTTATGTTTTTCTTACCAACTCCATTCTAGTAATTTGGAACAAAAATTCTGGATGTGGCATCCTGAATTTATTTTACCCACGTCTGAGAGGTAACACAGATCTTAAGTGTCTTTAATCATGTCCTGAAGGTGCATATTTCCCTGTGACAACTATAAATTAATAGTGGCTTTAGTCAGCCATAAAGAAACTCGACCAATGTGCACTTTATCAAACAGTTTCATAAAATTCAGAGGAGCACAAAAGGCAGGAAAGACAGAAAGAGTTAAAATGGAAAGATGGTTGCACTTGCAGTATCTGTTTCTTGCAAGAGACCATAATGTGTTTATACAGCTCTCAACCAGGCTAGCAGATAATTAAAGGAAAGGACTGACACTAGACACTACTCCACCTTATGCACTATGATGTGGGGAAAGTCACACAAGTGGAATTGTAAGAAAACAGCAGCAAATTCCCTTCTTTTTGACAAACTCAGTCTCTTCTATCTTGCAGTTAGAAGGATGCCTGACTTAGTTCACCCCAGTGGGAAGGTGTTAAAATATACTGACAAAGTTAGGGTCCAAGTTGATCCTTCAGCATTACAATCAAGTACTTTATAAATTCTGACCACAGCAGGACAAACACCTTTCCTTATGGTCCAGCTCAGCAGGATGTACCCTCACCAGCATAAATCCATCCCATTATCTGCCTATTCCTACATCTATAGACTATACTTTCATCTCAGATGTGTCTTTAAGTGAGATCAAATACAGAGCTGAGTCCTTGTCTAGGCTCAGATAACCAGTTTCTGTGTGGGGATCTCTCCCACAAACCAGTCTTGGCAACGACATGGTTTTGTTTCATGTTTGTGATCGGGGGAGTAATTACCTGTTCTCTGGCCGTGTGAGGGGTCAAAGAAGACCATTCTCCTTCTGGACTGCCCAGACCACTTGGCCAATTTGTCAAAAATCCCATAGGATAAATACCTGTCTCCAGAGACCTTTATAGTGACAAATCCAAATAAATCAGAGTCACTTTTACTGAGCACTTCAGCAGACAGCTCAGATTTAATGAATCAGCCTTCAGACCCCCAAGGAAGATTTTCTTTCCCAAGCCCAAGGGGAACAAATAGTCAACAAAATTTGCTTGCAGGATAAAATTCTATCAATCTTTTTAGTAATATTTTGTGATTGCAGTTAGCAATACCACTAACAGTGTTTTGAAAAGCACTGGGAATGCAGCAAAGATCTCTCAGGATCAGCTGTATGATCAATGTGTCCTGTGCAGTGAAAAGGAAGCTGCGATGGATCAGATTATTTTCCTCATCACTGATGGAGGGCGGACTTTGCATTCCTTTACTGGTTCGTTTTTGCTGTCTTGGCTGGAATTTCCCACCAACATGAAAAAAAAAAAATTAGAAAAATAAAAAAAAAAGGAAAAAAAAAAGGAAAGAGAAAAGATATCAGTCTTAAACCCTATATCACCAAAAGTCATCATGCAGCTCAAACCTTGCAGGTTAGTTGTTGTGGGTCATTCAAACAGTTTTAAGGCTTAACGTCTTGATCCCCTCTAAAAACTTCCATCTCCATTTCCTTCCCCCCTTTGGGATCCATCCAGATGCCTGCTCAAATACCTGCTGGCGCCAGAGGAAATTCTCCTGTAACGGATACCCTGCGATGTAAAACCAATATTTTGTTTCCAGGGTCATCCCTTTCACACTCTCACAGATCCTCTTGCTTCACCAACCTGCTTCTTGGTCAAGCCAAAACATGAGAAATTGCCAATCCAAAGGGTGGGATTTCGAAGCAGTTTAATAGGCTTGGTGATTGCTAGCCCACACATTTCCTCGGCTTCCTCCTCCTGTTGTGGTAGCCTTGTCTGATAATTTATGTCAGGTTAACAGTCTGCTGGGCAGACACCTCTGCTCACAGTTCAGCAAAGAGAGACAAAGAGAGCAATTTAGCCTGACCCAAAGTGATGACCAGAATGGTAACACCTATTCAGATAGGCTTGTACCTAATACAAAGGCCTAATAAGAAGCATCCTTCCATGTTAGGATGTGAGTGCATCAGGACCCAGTGCCAGGTAAAGCAGTTAAACAAAAGACATTTTTCAGTGTCATTCATACGCAAACAAAAAAGAAGAAACATTTCATTTGTAACAGTTCCCTATCTCCTGTTTAGGGAATCAGGCTGGCAATAAAAAGTAGATCAGTGTTTGGAATTTGGTCAGGAACTTCTTGGTTTGACACTGTCCCATTCTACTTGTGGTTTTTATTTGTGCTCTCTGGATTTTTACAGACTTTGCATGATAATCAGCAAATTGCTTTATATTAATGTGTTTCAATATAAGGAGCTTTGTTAATAGTCATATGGGATACGTGAGAAGGATTCTTCAGAAAGGACCAGAAATAAGCACTTTTAAAGTGACATTTCAGGTGCTCATTTCATCATTTAGTCTCATAATAAATAATACAGATTTATTATCTCCATATAATTGAAGAAAACATTTAAAGTTATTTAGCTACATAAATTAGATAATCCTACTTTTTATATAACTTTATTGAAGTAAAAGTACAGGGACACAATAACGAGGATTCATTTCAGGCCCTATAATTGAAATAGAAATGAATTTTATTTTAAATCTTTATCTTTTTAGATTTTTCCTCATGAAGAAAACAAGCAGAATAGATGATTTTTTTTCTAATTTCCAACTTTTAGATGAAAAATAATGTAGAGAGAATGTCAGGAAACAAATATTCTTTTGCCCATAACTGAAAAAAAAGAACCTATAAAATAAACATTTGCAAAATGACTGCGTGTAAGAATTTGCCATGGAGTGGGCAATTTATTACACTAGAAATTTGTCATCCAGAATCCTGTGGAATATAACAGAATGCTTGTTCATTCCTAAAAAGAAGTCTCTTCCATTCTGATATAATATATTGCATAAAGTGCAGAAGAACAAGAGTAAAAGTGTGTTTTTTTAATGATTAAAGGCTGATGTTCCAGTTTGAGTCAATGGCAAAACTCCATGGAACTGAGCTGAATATATGGGTGTAGATAAGATGTTGTTTACCGTGCTTTTGCTTTTTCTGGGAGCAAAATGCAAATGAAATATATTCCTTGCCCAAATTAGATTATCCCAAGTCATCTGCTGACTCCTACTTAAAACAGAGTACAGGGATCTCTCCACGTTCTCCAGGACCTGCAAACCCAAGGATCTTTGCAGCCTTAAAGACACTGTTGCCACTGTGTGAATTGGCTGCTGCATTAAAAACAGAATGAACAGAGTCATGGAACAAGAGTTCATGAGACTTTGCTTGTATATGTAAAATAATGTAACACTAATAAGTTCTCCCAGCCCTCTTTCAGCTGCAGTTACAATTTTTTTTTTAAAAGCATCACATATCTTTGTGCAGAGTCTTGCCTGGTTTTCGTACAGCCACCAACAGGGAGAGAGTGACTTGCTCCTCCATGTGCCACATTTGAACAGAACAGAGGGAGCACAAACTGCTTCACTGGTGCTGCAGCAACTGTGAGGGCAATGGCCACAAAAAAAAGAGGGGGAAGTAAAAACAGCCTTAAGTTATATTCTGCCAACATCAGACAGGTAACACATGTGGTAGAAATGGACAGAGATTATGCCAGTGGTGGAAATTATTCCTTACAAGAAAGGAAACAGGAACAGAGAAAGTATTCTGCTAGTCTTGATTTTCCTGAAACACTTATTTGGGATGTAAAACTGCCAGTTTTCACATCTTTACGTTGAGACGCAACCAATCCCTTGTAAGATGAAAAAGAACTATTTGCCAAGAGTGCTCTCATTTTAGTCAACAAAATCTTTGGAAGACAAACAGTCTGACAAGCTCCACCTCATTTCTTCAGTGGCACAAATCACTGGTCAGCTTGTGTGATGCCTTATCAGCAGAGATGGAGCTGCATGAAAAAAACAATTTCCTCCGAAAAAGGAGGTAGGGAACAGTGCTAGAAATGCTACAGAGTAAGGTTATAAGGAAGTGTGAAGGAGGAGTAGGGAGTTGTTTACAATAAACTGACCTAATGATTCCTAAGTCATTGGCTGTAAAATTCATCTGTCCTCAGGTAAAAGCTTCAAGGCAAAATGGGTCAATATGGTTACCTCCTTCCTTCTCTGGCCCATCCTGGTGGGTGATAGGGCATAACAGTGCTGGTTTTGACATTATTAGGTTATCCTGAAAATAAATCACTTTTGAAAAGGTGAATAATTGGACAGAGCTTAGTGCTGACAAGCTAAAGGTTGGAGGCTGGGAGGAACGTAGTGGTGAGGGGGAGAGGGAAGGGGGGCTGTGGTGTCACAAATGCAAACCCATTACAGGAGACCACCAGCATGTGAGGAGCTGTAAGTCTCATTCCAGTTTGCACTTTGGCAAATGAGTGCAGTTTTTCCATCTGATAAATGTCATATGGTATTTACAGTTTCTGAAACTATTTTTGATCCAGGAGAGAAATGAGACATACCTTTTTACATAATAGAAACTCTGAGAGGTGTGCCCCTGATCAGTAAAATTAAAAAGTAGGAAATTTTGTCCCTATAAAAAGAAATTCCCACTTTTCCCAACATTTAGCTATTCCATGGAATTCCCACTGCCATAAGCAGTTATCAAGATAATATATTGTGGCTGGACTCTAAAAGAGCTAGATAAGTTTATCACCATCAGCAACATCTGTAACTATGCAAGTGAAGATCATGAAAATGCCAGTCCAACTTCATATTTTACAGCATAAAATAAACCCCTTGGGGACACAGGAAAGACTGAATGATTGACTGTTTATCCAATAGGTTGTTTTAATCCTTATTCTGATACCTAAGAGACACAGCACCATTAGGCACAGGGTACCAGATTATTTGCTTGCATTCACTTCCACCAAAGACTGCAGCAATATTTCAAGTGTTTGTTGTGAACTCGAATTTCACGTAGAGGTGTCTGAAAGTTTGGTACTGATAGTGGGCTGTGATTCTTCATTGAGATGAAAATTTAATGAGGTCAATCTACTATTCCTGGAAAGCTTTGTGATGTGAGTGCTGTGGTTCTGGAAAAATGTTGGCATTTAAGGAGCATAGATTCATATCCTAAATGCCCAAACATTTGCAATATGATCATGAGTATATCATGCATAGCTGCATTACACATTAGTTTACCCACTCCAAATGAGTGATTTCTTTCATTCAGTGTCTTGCTGTCTCATCTGTTCTCTTTGGTTGTTTAGATGAGGATTCTTACATCAATTTTATGCTGTATCTGACACAAAGATACAGTTTGCATCCTGAATGGGGTTTACTGAGGCAAAACCATCTGTTTTTTGTTGCAAACAATGGATTTAATTTTGATCTTTACAAAACTATCAGAGGTCCACCCAGCCTGTTTATGGCACCAATCTGTTAAACGTCACCGTTGCTTGAGAAATAGACTCTCTTTTGGGATTGAAATAATGAAAAGGATCCTGAAAATGCAGTTCCAAGTAGCATAAAATTCCATCCCTTTCTGCCTTCTTCTTACCTTCTAGAAGGTACTTAAGGACTTTCAGAAATCTGACATCCAGGAACTTCCCTTCCCAAACATCCCTGTAAACGTCACAGTTCCTTGCAGTGCATGCTGGTGGTGTGGGTATAGGAACACAGGGAGCAGAATAGCAGGAGTTGTCATGGAGCCGGGTGAAATTTTGCATGTCTTCCACCAGACTTTAATATTTTTGAGAAACTCCTTTTCATTCAGAAAATGCGTATTGAGAAATTTATGATAGGAAAACACCAACACATGAAATGGATCACAAGTCATCAGCTTTTAGAGTTCCACAAAAGTCCAAAATGAGCCCTCCTCTGCGGGAACCCTTATAAAGCAGTGCATTTTGCAGTCCTGGACATGGTTTTTCTACAGGCCAAACCCTGCGGTCGCAGACCCACTTGAAGAGATTCTCACCACGCTCTTTGGCTTTGCTGCTCCTTCCTGTCCTCTTCCCCGTGGTGCTGGAGCTCACGGTCTGCTCTGCTGTGATGAGTCAACTGTTTGGCTGGTTATGCTCCCAAGCAGATTTGTCATAGTGCCTGCTTTCAAAACAGATATCTATGTTCTTCTTTTTTCTTTTAAAACCTGACCATTCCCCAGGTCTGGTTTGGAGTTCAGCCATCAAATTGTCACATCCAAGAGGAGGTAACTCCTATCAAGCAAGGAAGGAATCTCTTAACACTTCTCTGCTTTTAAAGAATTTGTGCCCTGGAAAAACACCCTGTTGTTAGATAAGAGGCAACCCAGAAAAGTCACCATCCATGAAAAGGGGAGGGATATTTCAGGCCACACTGCTCTTCTGATAGAGCTATTCAAATTCATTATCACTACATGATACAATCACTCCTATATAGTTATCAGGTTCTGGGGCTGTTTTCTTTTTCTGCCACTGACAAATAGGCCAAAGTAAACCAGGTCACTGATAAGACAGACCCCTGGGAAGATGCTCTGCCACGCTTGATGCATGGATAGGGCTTTTTGTTCATCACTCACATGACTTTGTCTTGCAGCATCTGTTTATTTTCCTTCTCCTTTCATTGCCCAAGTTTGAAAGCAGCCTGAAATAGAATAGGATTTATGCTACAATCTGCAAACCCTGAACTTTTTATTTAGGAGATTCAAAGACTATAAGGCCGAGAGAGGACTTTGGTATCCTCTTGTCTGACCTCTGCTACAACTGAGGCCATTAGCTTTCTCTGGCTTAATTCTTGTTTGGTCTATCTACTGGAAAAACATCCAGTCCTGATTTAGGAATTGTGAGTGGTGGAGAGAATTCATCACAACTCCCCACAAACTGTTCTTATGGTCAATTACCCCATCTGTTAAAAAATTTCCATCCTACTTCAGTTTAGATTTGCTGAGCTTCAATTCCCAGACATTGGCTCTTGTCCTTGCTGTGTCTCTGTAACCCTAGATTTCCATCTAGAGTCATCTCAGAGAATGGGATGCTAATTAGGCACTTATATATACCACTTAGAGATATTTTCAGTCATTATTGCCTCCTGAGCAGAAATGGAGTCTGAACAGAGTCAGAAGGTTTTCTGAGAAACAGATTAAAATTTTTTTATCATTCTAAATATTTAGATTTGTGGCATTTGAATTACAGGCATCTGATTTTCCCGTACCTGGGGAAATTTAACTCCCAGTAGATGCTTTTAAGGATGACTGGGTACATTTTCAAAAGAGAAATGTCCGCTTACCCAGAATTGCAGAGGATTTTATTTGCAAAGCCAATTCAGCACATAGAAGAGGCCAAAGTGAATTCAGATATCATAGTTTAGATGCTACACACGTATGAGTTAGAGCTGAAAAATGGACTTGAGATCTGTTTCTGAAAGGTGCTGTCGTTATTACATGATGTTTCTATTATGTGATGACCCCTTCTCTTCCCTGAGGATGCTCTGACAAATGCTGTCCAGACCAAGATGGCAGAGCTAGATTGGAATGATAAGGCACAGCCAAGGCCCTGCAATTTGCCTTTTTAATTGTTCTTTCTGACAGTATTATGTAACTCCACCCTTTCTAGGGGGAACATCCACTGAACCACATTTACTTCAGATGGTGCCTCCTGATCTGGTTACAGAGCATTTGAGAGCTGTCAGGGATCAGTTGCCTCGCCTCTGGCACTACACTCTGGGGGTCCTGGGGTGCAGGGCGGAGTGGATGTTTCCTAACAAATGCAGGAGTAGGCATTTGGACCTCTTTAATTCTGTTCATAATTGTCCCCAGGCAGGAACAGCTGCTTTCCGCTTTGCTCTCTTGTGCTGCTTAGTTTTGCAAGCTCATAAGGCCGGGACAGATTGCGATTTGGATCAGGGACATTTTCCCCAGTGAATTATGCCACCAGCCAGTGAAGAACTGCCAAAGCTATGAGAAAATGCCCTGTGCCATGTGTCCACACCCACACAGAGGAAGGAGAGTAGCTGGTCTAGGAGGAAGCTGTGGTGGGTTGATGCGAGCAGGAAGTTTTCCTTTGTGGATGATGACTCTCGGTAGCTATTTAAGATTAGCCCACACAAGAGGCAGTATGGGCGGAACCTGGCCCATAGGTAGATCATGCTGACACTTTCATGAGGATGAACTGGCTGCACCAGAGCTAATTTACCAGCATACATCAGTGGACAGGCTGGTGAAAAGAACTAAGTCCTCATCTAAGTGAGGACAGCAGTAAAAGTCTGTTGTCACTTTTGCTACTCAGGTGTGGTTCCCTCCACTGTAACTACTATCACAGTTTTATTCTCTCAATGCCATTTAACAACAGTTTGGAATTGGGAAGGTGAACATTTTAATAAGAAGAAAATTGAAATTTAGTTAATTTGCAGTGAAACCCTCTAGTTGTTCCAATAAATGATGCGAGATTGTTCATTAAGAGAAGATCTCAGTGCCATACATGTGATGAGTATGCAGGGACAGCTTATCTTTTGAAACAGCAGTTGGTTGATTTGTGGGGTTTTTTGTCAGTAGTAGGAATTAATATTACGTGTGAATTAACAAGAATAATAATTATTGGCTGCAGTTAGAGGTTCCAATGTTTCTTGTTTATTTAATAATTTTCTGGAATAGCTCACAGATATTGGCACCTATTGTCCAAATACTTCATTTAGATTCCACTTTATAGCTGTCCTGAAATGTAACTGGTCATCTGGCCGAAACCAGAAGACAGCCAATTAAATTCACAGGAAAACATTAATCTGAGCTGGAGAATTCATAGCACATGTGTGCAATCATTCCTCCTTTTACATATGCTTTCTGTTCTTCCTCTGCTCCTGGTCCCCCAGCTGCCACCCCCCCCGCTTCTTATTTCACCGGTGGAAGGAGAACGTGCCAACTCTAACGGCACTGTCCCAGGGAAAGGAAAATTAACACCAGTTTTGCTTTTATGTGTTCAGGACTCAGTCCAAGAAGGCCACTAGAGTGAATGTTGGGTTTTTCCCCTGCTTTTACCAGGCCTGGGATCTGGCCCAAGCACTGTGTTGCCAGCGTCTATCAGGGTGTGAGGACAGAGGAGGCAGGAGCCAGGCGTGGGTGGCAATGAATGAGCCGCGGGCTGGAAGGGAAGAATGAGATGGAGAGGGAGGGCTTGTAAGAGCTGAGGAGGAGGAAGGGGGAAGCTGGGAGTGCTGGGAGCAGGAGCAGAGGTCTGGGATCATGAGGACATGCTCTCCCTGGGCCTGGGAGCTGAGCCTGGTCTCCTTACTTCTCTCCTGTCAGTGAACATCTGTGAGCAACTGCTGGACACGTGTGTTTATTGTCTCCTTCTCCCTTCTGTGTCAGTTTGCAGGAAGTGACCCAGCTCTGCTGTGAACTTCAGCAGGGGAGAGGTGTGCTGTGGCTGCAGGGAGGTCATGCTCTTCCAGCCAGCCAGGCTGGAGTCACCTTGATTCCACCTCCATCAAAGGACAAAATGGAAGGTGCGGTTTTTCCAAGGAAAGGATTGCATCACAAAACAAACAGTTAAGCATGTACCGTCTGGGAAATAAGGGCAAGGATGGTTTTTTGTACTCTCTCACTGAATGATAGTTTTGTAGCACAAGAGGGGGATAATTTCCAGAACTACTTCCTTAGGTGTAGTGGAAGGTGGTAAATTGGTGATAAATAAAATGGAAGAAGATTGGGGTTAAGGTGATTAGTTAATAGTCATGGCTAAAATTATTCTACCCATTGTCTATGACACAATGCTCCTAAACAATGCTGAGTCCTGGTTTCCAAAACTGAGAATCTAGCAGTTAAATAGATAATTATGTATTCACTCCCCCTTTAGCTGGGGTGCTTCATATGGTTCCTGGGCTGGACTTTCACAAGTGCACGGGTGTTATGAAGAGACATGATCTGAGCTTAAGAGGCATTGTGAAAATTCTCCACATATTGGAGAATCAGATCCTGGCTTTTGCGGGGCCTGCTGTTCTCTGGGCATTCATGTTCTCCTGTTTAACTGTGAAGAATTACACTGCTTACAGGTAATGAATTTCACAGTATGGCACTGCAGTGTATCTCAGGTGAGAAGCGATCTGTACATGCATGGAAAGCTGTTTGGGCATAGTGAAGTGCACAGATATCTGGATAAATATATGTGTATATGCCTCATATTATTCATGAACACTGGATGAGAGACAGTAGAAAAGCTATACTATTCTATGCCATCCATAAGGGGCTATGTGAATAAGGAACTCTGCCATAATGAAGCCATGACTACATTTAGCAATTTTTAACACCCTCATTAATGGACATAAAGAAATAAGGCTGAATGGTGAAATACATTATCTTCTCAACACCAGAGGGAGCCCACATGGGATATAATACACTTAGTGGCATAGGGAGTGTGTTCTTTTCTGAATGTAGCTCCAAATATTTTTTTTGTCTCTGTCTTGCATTTGAATGTACACACACACACAAGAACACCAAGGTTATATCCATTCACAACAGATCCATGCCACTTACATGCATGTGTATATGTGTGTGTATAACAAGATACACGATGTAGTGTGCTGTATGCTTTTTGTTTTGATTTGGTTATTTAATTCATAATTCAGTTGAGATCTGAGATACAAATGCTAAGTAGTTTTTTGGCTTGATGTCATACAAAGTTTTAACACAATGCTTTTGCTCATGGCCTTTGGCCAATGTGTATGCCTTGCACGTCATTTGTGGATGCTCTCAGGAAAGAATGTGCAGAATTGCATTTATTTTTTGGCATTATGAATTGCATGAAAGCTACTTTAATGCGTATTCTAGGCCAGCTATTAAAAAAAAAGTAATACTACTTGAATTTTATAAACAAGAGTTTAAACAGGGCTGGTTTATGTTATTGTTACTTACATTTTACAATGAAGAGGCAAATATACCCATCATCAGCAGTCAAACTCGTCTTTTGCTTCCTAACAAATGTATTTGTTACAGGTATGATGAAAACTTTTCTTACTGTTGTGCCCAATTGTTTCTGACAGAAAACACATGAACTGCAAACAGATTTCAACTCTCATTTCGTTAGAAGTTTAGGTGCTGGTTTCAAAGGAAGCAGGAGGAAATGCAAATGTGAAGGACTGTTCATAGGGCAAAATCTACGTAGGTTGTAAGAAAGTGTTCTGCAGGCATGGACTTCATTTCCACTCTATAGATGTGAAGTGTCTGTCAGTAAAAACTTTCTGAATGGTACTTTCTGCAATATTCTATGAAAAAAATTTGGCTTAGCCATTGTTCTTTCTACATACAAAATTCAACGTTACAGCAGTTCCAAAGTGAGATGGCTGTAGAGGTAAATGTCTTGTCTGCCTGATTTGTAAAACAAATTTAATCCATGGTCAACCCCTGAAAACTAGTGTTTAGAAGCTGAGAGGTGGACCTCAGTCTGGGTATTCTTCCTCAATTGCAGAAGCTTTTCCCAAGCTGCATGTCAGCTGCTGACCTGTTCCTGCAGTTCTAGATCACAACTAGAACACAATCACATCATGACTGCAATAGTTTCTGGAAAATGTCACAGCAGATTCTAGAGACAGAGGAATTACCAGATGAAATGTGTATATTCATTGATTTGTTCCTCACAGCTTTGTCCTGGCAATCTCTTGTCTACAATGAAGGGAAAAAAAACATTGCTGAGGATCTTTGGGTTTAAGGTCTGCGATGCCCCTCTACTCACAACCCAAAGTCAGCAGCACCTTCTCATCTTCAGGTTTTGGGATGCTCAGAGGAACATTGTAAAATATTAGATGTAAAATATTACAGAGGCTGCTCTAATTTACAGCTGTCTGTGCACTTCTTAGCAACCATCAGGCAGGACTGCTAGCTTTCCCATATGTTTCTCTTCTTCCTTGCAGTCCAGCCTTTGGCAGAAACTAAGGCTTAAAGGAAAGAAAGGGAATGGCTTGGAGCGATCCTATTCAGTGTCAGCTTGTTCCCCCTCAAGCCAGCCTAGAGACCTCAAAGCAGAAAGGAAGGCTAACAACAGTAACAACTTGGTCTGGTGACATTGGTGTGATAAAAACCTGCAAAACTGCAGTAATACTGAGAGCCAGGAAATATTGTGGTGATGATGTACAAAATGAAGAGTCCTTTGGACATAGGGAGTGATGGAAGCACAGGAGACTGTGGACTATTTTGTTTGGAGAGGAACAGATCATGTACTAAAGTATCTACTAGACAAACTCTAGCAACAGTTTTAAAATGCCAGCTATTCAATTGATTTTGTAGTGACTTTCAAGGGTGAGTATAATTAGGTCTGTAAGAAGAGAAAATGATGTAAGGAAACATTATGCTAAAATACCGCCTTCAGTGCCTGGGGCTGGATACCTCTGCTAACTCAAGGTTATTGATTTAGAAACAAATACATCTTTAGATTTTCCTCTGAACAGGTGAAAAAATCAGCTAGAAATGATTGGAATATATTTTGTGTAGTGTGAAAAGGACAAAGAACTTATATTTTCACTTTAAAACATCCCTGACTTCAGGAACTTTTCTCTTGATTAATTCAGGTGAGGTTTATTGCGTTATAGTTGGATATGAAGATTGCTGAAAGAAATCTTTTGGGAATGCTTACTAAGTTGTTTTAATCCAAGCAGTCTGGAGTCAAATGAACAGCTAAAAATTTATGTGTGTCCTCTGACTTTTCAAGTTGAGTATGCCTGATATTTTGTGGAATATTATTACAAAAAATTATTTAATTTTTTTTAATATTTAAGGTTTTACAATTTTCCATGTTCCTGTACTTCAGACTTCTTTTCTAAGCAGCTGTTGCTGCTGCCTACTTCAACACTAAATTGTAGGAGCAAACAAGTTAAAATCTCTCTATCAAATGCAAAGCTAAACACTGCAATCTATTTCAAGAAAAGGAGAGAATTCCATCAGGGGGTCTGCATCAGAGATGGTTTTTAAGGACCATGTTGAACAAGCAGGTGTGGAATGAAACAGATGTAAATTAACCTGTACTTAGGCAAGGGAGTGTTGCAGATGATCTCTGGAGAACCCTTTGATTCTTGAAATACTTTTAATCATTCTAAAATATAAATAGAAATTTTTTTAAAGTATCATAAATTCTAGGGTTTGGTGGCATAGCTAAAAATCTGTCTGGAACACATCATGATGCTATATTGAATGTGGTTTTTGATTTTTTGGAATAGCTGCTGAAAATAACTTCTCACTTGATGTTTTATATAATGACCTGGTTGCCACCATCATTACGTTCTCTGGCACTTTACCAGGCATCTAATCTTTGGTAATCAAACACAAAACAGCAGAGGTCTTGCTGTGACTCAGGCTTTGCTGCCCCTTACCAGGTGCTCACAAGATGAGCAGTGTTGTAACACAGACTGAGAAGGTCTGAAAGCCTCTCAATTCTGGGTGCAGAAGCCATGCTAAAACACAACTTTAGAGATTTTTATATGCCATCATAGCAAGTGAACAACCCTCAGCATTTTTTGCGTTTGAGTTCAAGTCATATGAAATCAGAGGAGGCCGTAGAGAGAGGATGCACTGGCTATTAACAAAAGGGAGTTAACAAGTGATGAAGTCAGGAATGTGCTGATGTCTTTAAGCTGAATGAGGGGGATAAAGTGTGGGAAGTCACAGCTTCTTAGAGACTAAGCCACTGTTGGGTTAATTAATTGGGGTGGGATGTCTGCACATTGAGGGGAGGAAAGGAGCTTTATTTGGTACACGCTCTAAGCTTTGAGCAGCAGTTACAAAGGACTGTGGAACTAGGGGAAGGAGAGAAGTGTTTGGTACAGCTCGAGCTGGCTGGAAGCCAAAGAAACTTGTCAGATATTTGCGAAAACAAGTTGCAGCTGCTAAGGCTAGGAGTGCTTCACAGCTGTAAGCGGCACTCTGAGACTTACTTAGATCCCACAATGACTGTCCCCACAATTTCTGACAGTGCTCTGTCTGTCACACCTCAGATTTCACAAGTGGGGACTGGGTTTGATAAAATGAAATGCCACACTGCAGGATTCCCACAGTGTGGCATCTCTTTCTGGCCTGACAGTGCCAGGTGAAGGACTCTGAGATTTCTTTTCAAGACAAGCTCTATGTGCCTGTTCCTCTGTGCTTGCAGAATATGTATCTTCCCCCTGACATTTGACTCTACAGCAACATCCAAGCAAGCAGTTTCCCATTAATGGCAAATCAAAAGAGTTAATGTCACTGCAAACAATGTGCCCTGATACCAAGAAGGAGTAGAGATGTCTGCTTTGTTTGAAGAAGTAGCGGCCATTCAACTTACACTCAAGAAATTTTAAAGGCTTGGTGCTTGTTTTTCTTTCAGTGTCATACTCTTTCTCATTCCTCCTCTTCCCTTGTTCCTCTGTAAATTTTACATTGATAAACTTTATCTAAGAGCTTAATTTTCCTGCTAACTTTGGGGGAGGAAAAGGTAGTATTTCCAAAATTACTTTCTCTGACTGCCTAAATACATATTTTAAAACTTACCTGTCTGCAGGATTGATCAGATTAACCATCCTAAATATAGAATGTACTCACCACCCCCAGAAAGAGTACTCTTATGTTTTGGATAAAAGGATAATCTTGGGAGACAACACAAAAAGTCAACAATATTTGGAGGTGGGGGGGGAGGTAGGGGTTTCTGTTCAGCTTGCATAAGAGTATCTGTTAAGCGAAAAGACTTACTAGTGACATGACTTTGAATTTTAGCAATTTTATATAATAATACTTACAACTTTTAATGTCCTGAGTTTGGTTTTTTTTTGCTTTTTTATTTGTAATTTTTTTTTTGCATTTTTAAGTGCTTTAAGATGAAAACATTTTGTTTCATCTTTTCTTGTTTCACTCTTGTTTCAGTGTGCTGTCCTGGCCTCAGGTAAGCACCACTATAGCACAGGTTCCTTTCTCCTCTCAAAAATGCCTGTTTTTAAGAGGAAGAAGGAAAAGACAGGAAGAGTGGTGGTTTGCTTTTGTTGTTTTACCCTCATCTTAGTCCACAATATGAAAGTAAAGCAGTATCATGCTTATGTTGGTTTCTGTATGCAGCTTTCATAGGTTGTGCAAGGCTGGAGTCAGACAGTCGGTGTTTATCATCATGGCTATGCCCATCCGAAGGCTTTCCATCATCCTGTGAAACTGGAACAAAATGTGCTGAAGGTAAATGGAAGGATCCTCTTTTCCTGCTTTAAAATACAAAACAAGCACAAAATGAATCAAAGGGACAGTTGCATTTCACTGTTTTTCAGTGCTCAATTATTGCAACTTTTCATTAACATTTTATAATATCCTAAATATAAGTCAGGAACTTTACAGGCTGTGGAGATGAATCCTTGTACTGGTGCCTCAGCTGGAATGTATCACAATACCTGATTTACACCCAGCTGAACGTCCCTAGTTTTGGATGAGGCTCAGATGTTTCACCTCAACCCTATGTTTAGCCCTGAGAGCTACTTCGTACATTTATAAACTTATCTAAACCTGACTAATGACATTTCCACATGCCTATCAATGCACGTTTTCCTTCTCTCTTTCAAACCTGCTTAAAGTGAAAGAGACAAAAATGCTGGAAGAAGGGCTGCCTGCCTTTTTTATCTAGCCTGCCAAGGGGCACAGGCACAAGTATACTCCTCCTCACATTTTTCAGGACAGAAAATTCAGGTAGATCTAGCTGGAGGAGCAGAAAAAGGTGAAAAGCTTTTTTTCCTTCCCTCCTTTCCTTATTCTTCCCTTTTTTAAACATCTTGTCTCCTTGAACTGAAGGACTAATGTTTTTATCTCCATTTTTTTCTCCATTCCATCATACAAAGAGTTATTCCAAAATCACTTGGCAGCTGTAAGACAAGCTATTTCCTAACCCTCAAAATAACTTTTGTTTTGAATAGTTCCTAACTCCTTAAAAATGCATCCACATATATGTGTGGTTTTCATGGGAAAGAAAACTTATAGAAGTAAATACTCATGGTTAATGACTGTTAAAATCCTGCTACAATCACTGTTAAATTTGGGTTCATTCTGTGTGGAAAGTTCTAGGTATTAATCATTATGTATTTGTGATGTAAACTGTACAAGCACTAAGGAAAGAAGAAGTCCTAATCCCAAATTTCTGTCATCTAGACAGAAAGGGTGATTCTGTTAGACCCCCAAGTTCAAAATGGGTGAGGGATTTTTTTCCTTGCTACAGTCTGAAAAGGCCTTTTAAATAATTTTTGGCTACCAGCCACACAAACAGAAACACCAAGGCTGGCATACACAATACAAAAGAAAACCGTGGGGGTGCAGTTTGCTCCGTTTTGTTTGACAGCCTCACTTCACTAACTAGGTGAGGGTCAGTGCACGTTGTTGAACACTTCTGTTACCTTTCATCTGCTCACAGGCTGCTTGAGCACAGAATTGCCAGGAGTTTTCTTCCTAGCAGTGGTCCATAGTAAGCTCAGAAACTTCCTTACACTGTGGTTGTAACCAGTCCTTGCCACTTTCATAAAAATGGAGACAACTTTGCTATTCCTCTCTGCAAATTCACTAGAGGCATTACAGCAGGAGAAACGATTCCAGTACAATAAACCTTGGAAAAGAAAAGACATCTGTACTTGGTGAAAACCAGGGAGTAGCAAGTAAAGCTGGCCTTTTTGTGCATCTAGACATAGCGTTTCTTGTCTTTTCCAAAGCACAAAAAAGTATGGATAACCCTACCAACATTTCCATAGTAGAGAGAGTCTCTCCTCCTCAGGGCATTAAGTGAAGAAATTTCTTGCTGGAGAGTGAATGATGCAATGATAAAAAAAAAAATTTAAAAAATGGAAATTGCTTATTTCTCAACAGTTATCATATTTTTCTTCTTAAACTAACTCTTCCTGCCTAAAGAGACCCTGGGGATTCCCAGCCTTCCTTCTCCTTTGAAATGGAGCTGTTGCTTCTCTCCTTCCCCTGGCTCTGTTAATGTCTGAGGCCCATCACCCTGTTCCCTTTTGTGAAAGCTGAAGAATTTGAAAAACTCCACATTACTCAAGGAAAAAGAGAGGCTTCCATGTCTGTCAGGGTCCTTTTCACTAGTATATTAAAAAAATTACCTCTATTGCTGATTTCAGCAGACCTCCAGCTTACAGATTGTTTGTTTTTAATTAGCTCTTCCCAATTCACTAATAAATAAAATGTACTCCTGTTATGTAATGCTAATGACTTGATAAGGCTGGTTCAAAGTAAAAAGCAATAGAAGGTAGAGTTAACTAAGAAAATACAAGTCCAGAAAAAGGAGAAAGGAGATCAGCAAATATTTGACTGTGATGCATCATTAGACTGGAAAAGTTGAGCCATTTAACTTTTGGAGGACTTTTCCAACATGAATTTATCCCATGATCCTAAAAATATTGGACTTTCTCATCCTGCAAGGTTACCTCCAAAATAAAGTGCCCATTTAATGTCTTTTTTTTCCCTGCACTTCTCAGAAGTCAGCACCTCTGCTTGCTCTTTTCTTGTCTTTCCAGCACTGGAATTACAGCAGTAAAACTATTCCCCTCTCTGCACATAACTTGGGCAAGGATTGGATACTTAGGGAAGATAACAGATTTGATGAAGAAATTCAGAAACACAAAACTGACAAATGAAATAAACAAGTTTATCGTATTTCCTGTATGAAAGCATAAAGAGGAAAGTTTCAAAGGAAACAACTTTCAAGTGACAGAACATGTAAGAACATGTGATTTAAATGAGTTTACGAAGTAAGATTTAAATACAGGCTTTTAAGTTGGCTGGATGATTGCTACTCAGTTCTTTAAAGATTCTGAACTGTTTTGTTCAATGACAGAAATGATTTATCTTTATTAATAACTTTATTATGTTAGTTAAACAAACTGAAACATAATGAAATAGATAAAAAGAACAAAAAGAAAACCTCAACAACTTAAATCCATCAACACCCAGCAAAGAAGCCCTGGACTATCACTCAGTCTGGGTCATTAAAACTAACATCAAAATAAATTAAAAATTAAGCAATACAGCTATCAAATTAAGACCAGGCCTATTATCAGTCTCCCTTCTTTGAACTCTCTTTTGGTTATATGGTTTTGCCTCCTGGAACTGCATCAAGCAGTGGGATCACACAACAGAAACCAGGAGAGCAGTCTTGACAAGCCAATTGTGGTAACTTGTCTTTCACAGAAGCTGTCTTTTCAGAGCTCCATGGGCTACTAACACAAACCATAAAATTGTGTTTCAGTACTTCTTAAATTGTGATGTCTATCTTACAGAAGAGGAAGGACCACAAAGCTCAAGAGATGAAGTATGACAAGGCAACAGCACACTGTGAGGGACAGGCTGACCTTTTGCTCTCTAGTGAATGTTTAGGATTGTTTCAAAAGGAGGGATGTTTGGGCTATGGTCATAGGTCCTTTCCAGTTCCAGCTATGTTAAGGCAGATGGGATCTGCTCTTGCTGTTCCCCCAGCTGCTTGTCACCATTCTTCTGCTAGTAGTTAGGCTTCTTTCAGGTGTTGTGGTGGCTCATCCTGTGTGTGCACTTGCCACGAAATGGGCTAAATAAGCAATCACACAGACATGAAACTACCCGTTTTATTTTTGGCTGTCTGAAGTAGTTCTGGGTGAGGAGAGGGCCCTGGACTGTTTGCCATTCCATGTGCAGCAGCACACTGGCAGCAGTGGGGTGATGGCCAGGATTTGGGACTAGGCTGGAACTGTCATCTATGTAGGGAGCAGCTGAAGCTGTTCTGAAGCTGAAGGAGGAGTGTCTGCAGTATTATCTGTTGTGATGGGGAATTTGACTGACCCTCATACAGACCTGTAGCAAATCCAAAACAAAAATTTAAGTATTTCAAAAGACTGGGAGATTTCCCAGCTAGAGATAAATCAATGGCTAAAAAGAAATCCGGAAGACAAAACAAAAAAGAAGGAAAAATATGCAGTTCATGAACTCTAACTTTCACAGCCATTGAAATTCTCATAGAAAATATCTTGGAACTCTATTCAGAAAAAAGAGACAGTGCTGGCAAATTCTTTCTACTAGTGGACCCACCACGGGCTAAGAAATCTTTGGCAGATGTGGGCACAGTCTCTTTAGTGACATCTTGAGCTTCCTTTCCCTAGGAGGCCCATGGAGAGACAGAGTGACAGCAGTACTCCTGACTAAGGGGCTCCTTGGTCTCCCTAATCTCTTGCAAATAGCTGTCAGTGTGTTTGGTCATATCTGCCTCCAGACCTATGAACAACGTGCAAGCTATGCAACTTTCTCTATCTGGCTTCAAATGTGGTTCTCTTGGTTATTGCCTATTTTGGGCAAATTTCTGCTAAACAAAAACTTTGGAAGGTTTTCTGTTTTTATATTAGAGCATATATGTCTGGGATCTTCTCCTCCAAACAGCAGAAATGTCGACACTGAACACCCGCATTCCTGTAGGAGCCAAGATGGCTTTATCTGAGTGACAAGGTCCAGGGATGATAGTATGTTGCCAGGTTGTGTAAGGTCCAGTTCACGTATCCAATTAAAAAGAGGGCTTTTGTCAACAACTGACCACTTAGTGTTCATTTATCAGTGAAGATAAAAACTAATGAACCAGAGAGCTGACAATCATCTTTCCGTCTGGAAGGCGCATTGCACTGGACAGCCGTTCTTCCGGAATCTCTCTCAGTACAGAAATGCTACTTTAATATTTCTGAGATGAAATGCAGTTAAGCAGTAAATTTATCTCACCCTGGTGTATCATTGCTCTCACCATGTGTAATGCTCATTTCCTCTCCTGGAACCCTGATGTGCAGCAGCAGGTTACACAGCTCTGGCTTCTGTGAACCCATTGGCTTCACTTAGGATACATGTCTTCATTTTCAACAATGTTGTCATGTTTCTTCCTAATCCAGGCCACTGTGTCTGCTTATTAACTAATAGGAGGTATTTCCTCAGGACAGTTCTTGTCTTCATTAGTATGTTTGCTGGTTTATCTCAGACCTGCCAAAATAAAGAATGCATAATAAATTTCAGAATAAAAGCCCTGGACTTTTTAAAACTTCACCATTATAATGGAGAAGTAGTATCTAAGTTTTTGACCTTTTCTGTTCCCTTTTTGAGGCACAGTTTGAATATGCCAAGAACTGGAACTGTAGTTTAGTAACTACAGTACATGGATGAACTGTAGACATTATAGACACCTCTAGTGTCTGTCTTCCCCTCCAGGTGCCAAACTTCTGTTGTGAGCCCAAAAACTGAATGAGTCAGGGCAAAATTTAGCCCTCAGCAATCTCAGTAAAGGGGCAAGTGCTAAGACCCATGTGAGTGACATGACAGACAGCATTTAATCTTTCAAATGCTAAAGCTGCTACAGTCACATCATGTCATAAAAGAGCTCTGCTAAAACAAGCTATAAACCCTCAATGGGAAAGCACAGGAGCTGGGACATAGAAGGTTTTAAGGAGAATTTTTAAAAATAAGCTGTGGCAGCTCAGTCCTGAAGTCCTTTTCTAAAAGCTACTCATCTCAGAGCAAACAGAAATGTCACCTGATGGAGGACTGTACACTCCAGTTTGACATCAGCAGCATTCTTGATATTTATAGTCCTGTAAATTAAGGATATGTCGCCATTTATCTTTCCTGGAGTAGATTCAAACCTGGTATGAGCTCACTGGGATTGCAGCTGGGTAGACTTGGTCCTTTTTCTCTTACAAAGATCTTACTCCAGAGAAGTGTGTAACTCTAAGGTTGAGAATAATCTGATTATTTGTGCTGGAGCCTTCATGTTTGAATTTACATATGTATTAGACTTAAAGAGACCTCAGCCAGGATGTGATTTTTCAGCTTACTCTCACTGATGAATAAAAATATATTTTTTTCCTAATTGCATCTGAAACTTTCAGCTTTGTATGTAACCATTTTCTTTCTGTTTTGTACTGATACTAGCATGCAGGGGCAGCTAGATGTCTCACTAGAACAAACTCTGAAAAACTTTTCCTTTCCCAACCAAGATCAGCTAGTCTCTTTGTTGTTAATTGTATTTTCCCCTCAACTGACATCTTCAAGCTTCAGAATGTACTAAAAAAGAAGTCACAGGGAGAGAGCTTCTTGAATAGGATCACAAAAAAGTGACACTGCCCCTCCTCTGTGTAGCTTGGTCTGAAAAAATATACATAGGGAAAAATCACCTATTATAATTTCTATTGTTTGATTATTCCAGTCTATTTTGTACAGGATTATCCACAAGAAAGTGAAAATCTCTTTCAACAGAGAGCAGTCACTATTTTATGTGAAGTTCCTTGCACTCGTGATTTTTCTCAGAGTATCGTCACTGAAAAAAGACTGGCATTTTCCATCTTTCTATTGACTACAATCAGTATTGCATCAGGCTTTAGTAGTGGGTGTAATTTTGGTACTTCTTTACAAGCCAGCCAGCATGATCTTATTGACCTTTAAGAAATAAATATGTGAGCATTAAACAACCTAACAGCCCTGAGAAGTGGTTTCACCCCCAGAGCCACGCTCTAGGATGGATAATGAATAAAGAGCTTATCAGAATCTTTGTAACATATTAGAAACATTCTCCAGATTACCCATAAAATTCATTAGAGACTAGTGACCTGTGCTGAAGCCTGATAAGTCAGAAGCTCAGTAAAGAGTTGAGAAAAACATGATCCATCAGAGTCACAGAAATCAAGGGTTTGGAGTAGAAGTATATAAGTCTAAGTAAATAGATAGGGAACATTGCTATTTGGAAAAGATAATGAAAGGGCAAAAAAAGGAACAGAAAAAAGTCTTAGTTCTTAATGCTGCAAATATCCAAGGTGAGAGCTTCAGCACTGAGTTGTATAGTTTGTAGGCCATATCTTTGTTGATAAGTGAAAGGGGGTCATGAATCTGAGCATTATGTACAAACCTGTGTCTGCCCTGCTCAGGGCTGGCTTGCCGTGAAGTGAGGGACACCCAATGTAACAGTTCTATTACACATCTCCTTTGGCCCTAAAATACAAATGTCCTTTTGTAAATGCTTTTTCATTTCAGGAGTCCAAAACACTGTCATGGACACATAACTGGTGCCTTAGAGCATGAAAGGGAGGGCAGGCATGATATAACCCGAGGTGCTTGGGTGTGGTTCCTGGAGTAAAGAGCTGACAAGAGGTACCAGCACACAGCCCAGGAGAAAGATCTCTGGGGCAGTTTAAAACCAAAATGAGGGAATGAGAAAGCAGTTGGTCAGTGTGTATGATCAAGGGCCTGTCCTGGCCTTGTGTCCAGCTGCTGCCAGCTCATAATCTGGTCATTCTTTCAGAGACCTCTCATATCTGAGTGGCCTGCAATAAATTTGGATCTCTAACTAAGAAAGAAGCCAAATGGGGTTTTGTTTCTATAGTGTAGCTTTGCTACCACAGAAGGGGAACATGGGCATTCATCAGCCAGCATGTGCATGAGTGGGTCTGCCCTGGGATCAATGGCAATACAGATTTTGCACAGAATGTCAGGTGTGGATCTCAATGACCATCTGGTCAAGGCAGAGGGAAAGCCTGCCCTATTAAAGAAAGAGAGGGGTTTCATAGGTCTTGGGAAGGAGCTCTTTAAAGAAATTCAGTATCTCTCCATGATGTCAATAGAAAATGAAAAATTTATTAACATTGGTTATAGAAGTGCATGTCTGGAAGCAGATGGAAATGCTAAGAAAGAAAGCTTGTAATTGTAAAATGCATGAAAATGCAGAAGTTGCAAAGAGATCATTAAAAGCACAAAATGGTACTGTTTATATATAACTGTAAAATAAACATAAAAGTGCCTAATTATAGGATTTAAGATGATCAGCTGCAAAAGGAAGAGTAAGTTTCCTGCTTTGCAATTAAGTTAGGAAGAAAATCCATATTGGAATCATTAGTGGTGATTAGAGTTGCTGTATTTGGTAGGAATTATCAGCTGTGATAACTAGATGGTATTGCTTTATATGCTTTGAGGCCTCTGAGCCTCAAAAATACCTTTGATTTACAAATTAATTGTTGTCACTGTAAGAATCATTTTGGTTGGCATTAGTGAAAGCTGTTCTTGTTACAAGCTACCTCTAGAACTGGGATTTTGATAACAATGCCAAACTTCACAATACGGGTAGTAAAAGCAGATGCCTGGCACCATTAAGAAGCAGTAAAATTACACAGAACTGAGATCCAGATGCAATTTCAAAACAAAGTGTGGCCATGATTTTGAAAAACTGAAATGAAATTTCAGTCTTTTTCTAATCAAGGTTTCAATTACAGCCAGTTCCCCTGGTTTTTCCTGTGCTTCTACCAGAGGTACTGACTAGACATAGAGATGCCGTGGCTTTCCTCTGAAACTCATGTCCTTCAGCAGCATTGCTAATGTCAGTCCAAATGACAAAATTTTACTTCTGTTTCCATGCAGAGAGTGAGTGAGCCTTTTAGATATTAATGAATTTCTTAATCTCCAGGGTTAATTGCTTTTCTGCTCTAAGTAGAACTTCTTCCATAGAAAGTATCATTTTTTGAGAAGAAGACATAGAATCATAGAATAGTTTGAGTTGGAAAGGACCTAAAAGATCATCTAGTTCCAACCCTCTTGCCAAGGACAGGGACACTTTCCACTAGACCAGGTTGCTCAAAATCCCACCTGACCTGGCCTTGAACATTTCCAGGAATGGGACATCCACAGCCTCTCTTGGCAACCTATGCCAGTGTCTCACTAGCCCTGCAATAAAGGATTTCTTCCTAATATCTAATCTAAACCTCAAAACCCTCTTACAGTTTGAAGTCATTCCCTCTTGTACTGTCACCATTTGTCTTTGTAAAAAGTCTTAATTTTTCTTGTAGGCTCCCTTCAGGTATGGGAAGACTACAATTAGGTCATCCCAAAATCTCTCCCTCTCCCTCTCCCTCTCCCTCTCCCTCTCCCTCTCCCTCTCCCTCTCCCTCTCCCTCTCCCTCTCCCTCTCCCTCTCCCTCTCCCTCTCCCCCTCCCCCTCCCCCTCCCTCTCCCCCTCCCTCTCCCTCTCCCTCTCCCTCTCCCTCTCCCTCTCCCTCTCCCTCACTGTTTACCTCAGTGTGTTGCAAAGCTAAGTGGTTAATACATTTAAGCAATGACTTTGGGGTTTGAATTAATTCTCATCTTTTCCACACACAGATATCAGTAATATAGAACAGGCACTAACACTAACTAAGTGCAGGGAAGCCTTTACTGAGTTCTGTGATGCAGTGGCATTTTTAAAAGGAAAAATAGGAAATTAATAGGAATTATTGACAAGTAACATGACAACTATTTCAGTGCTATTTAATTTATTTTATAGATTTTATAGAATCATAGAATGTTAAGGGTTGTAAGGGACCTTAACGGTCATCTAATCCCATCCCCCCCATCATGGGCAGGGACACTAGACCACTAGACCAATTTACTCAAGGTTTTATCCAACCTGGCTGTGAATACTGCCAGGGTGGGGGCATCAACAACCTCCTTGGGCAACTCATTCCACTGTCTCACCACCCTCACATAAAGAATTTCATCCTAATGCCTAACCTAAACTTTCCCTCTTTCAATTTGTACTCGTTAATCCTTGTCCTGTTGCTACAGTTCCTGATGGAGAGTCCCTCTCTGGCTTCCCTGTAGGACTCTACAGATACTGGAAGATTGCTATCAGGTTTTCTGGCAGCCTTTTCTCCTTCAGGCTGAACAGCCTCAACTTTTTCGGCCTGTCTTTGTAGAAGTGGTGCTCCAGTCCTTTATGTCCCTTTATGTCCCTTCTCTGGACTTGCTCCAAGAGTTCCATGACCTTCTTATGCTGGGAATATCAGAACTGTACACAGTACTCCAGCTATATCTAGCTTGAGATAAATTTATCAGAGAGAAATATATCAGCTTGAGAGAGAAATCAGGGGTATTCATCAGCTTAAGAAAAGCTATTTGGCTAAAAGTATATCTCTAAATCCTAACTAAATTGGGAAAGATATTGGCTCATTGATTTTATATTTATTACACTGCTCAGGTTTTGGTTTACAAAATATGGTTTTCTGATGTTGAAAGAAAGTACATAATTTTCAGTTCATAATTGTCTGATTCTTTTTTTGACATAAACACTGGTTAGAAAAAGTATTATATAAAACCATATATTATATAATATAAATATACTGGCCAAGCCATGTGTGACTTTCTTAAATTGAAGTTCCTTATGTGACTCTCTATCCACTAACAGCAATGGGAGGAGTCTTTTGAGCTTATTCCTGATATTCTTAAATTATTATTCCTATGAGAATAATAGGAATATTATTCTTTAATGACCTTTAAAATGTTTTAATTATCAGCATATTGATACTGCAGTTTTTGAATCTGCTTTATGTCCAGATTTCTGAGCCTGAATCCTGCTAAAATTTCATGGCATGCATATAGCGAACAGCCAGGACCCAGCCCCTGGGTTCAATCTGTATAGCAGGTTATCCCACACACAGCTGCACTGACACAGCAGTAAGAATTCCAAATCCTAATCCAAATGAGATTTCTGGATATTTTATGGGCATTAACTAATTTGATCCTCCCATTTCTTTCATTGTTTTCAAATTGAAATAATTACATTTGTGCTCATTTCACTCTTAAAATCTGTGTTCTGGGAATTGTGTTTTTTTGTAGAGTTTTTTAAGTTTTTCAAAAACTGCCAGAACCCTAACTCTAACTTCCCCCATGCCACAGCTGCACACCGTGACTTCATGGCAATCCAGCCTGTTTCCAGGCTGAGAGCATAACACTGACAGACATTTTGCTAGAAGTTAACCTCTCTTTCCACAGTACCTCTGGCATTCATTCCAGATGATAGACAGACACAAAATTGCTTCAAACTTGTTTTATTCTCAGTCATTGGAGGACACTTCTCAGGATTTGCACAGTTGATCTGTCTTGGGTTAAGAACATCTGATGTCCAAACCCCCTGCAATAGAGAAAGACATGCTTTTGGCCATTGCTGAAGACTACTGAGTACTGTTCAGAGCACCTTTTTTACACCAGGTGCTATAGACCCTCCATCTGGCTACAAAAGAACTGTTACATTACCCAGAGTGGTTCAGGTGCTGTACAGTAACCACACCAGGTGAGGTCCATGAAGAGTATTTCAACTCCAATGGTATGATCTGTTTAGAGCCTTAAAAGATGCAGCTGTACAGCTTGCAGTTCTGGAATTATTATGAGTGAGCTCTAGGGCATCTCTGTATTGACTGCATGAGGAACAGAGATCCTTAACTTTTTTCTTTTAATAAGTATAAAGCAAATTCTGAAGAGTAAAAGGATACTGAGGTACTTTCATATGTGAGAAACTTAATGGTCTCAAGAGCAGAGCAAGATGAGTCACTGAGTCCTGATACAAATATACATCACTCCCTGAAATCTGCTGCCCTTGCAGCACAGCTGCTTGATCCAGCCCATCACAAACATATCCTTAACACTGAGAAACTGTGAGGTTTTCGTATTGTTTTTGTGATTGTTGCACAATTATTTAATACAATAACTGATATTCATTTGTGGTCTCTAAAAGGCCATTTCTTAGCCTCTGTCCCTTGAAGGGCACAACCACACCTGAGCCTAATGTCATGCATGTACTGTCATGTGAGAACATACTGGTGAACTCAGTTCAAAATTCAGATAATATGTCATTATTTTTGAAAAAATTACTTCTATTTTGGTCTAGAGATTTTCTAGTAACCTGTTTTATGGGGCAATAGCAAGCATGAGATTGGTAGCAGAGATTTGACTGAGGTCCCAGCCACTTGTAAAGTTTTCTGTCAGTTCTCTCCAATATGCCATGAACTATCCTTTTCTTCTGTCACATGTACTCAGCCACATTTACATTTGGTTACAGCACAGGCCAGTATACTAACACAAGTAATTTCAAATTAAGGCTCTCAGTCTTTTCTGGCTCTATAGCATAAGTTCCAATGCAAAATGTACAGAACACCCACGTAACCCATGGCTTTTAGATCTCAAAGTAAATGTTTTCACATAATCATGGATTGCATCCAAGCAAATGTCTGTAAGATGACATTTCTGGAAGCTTTTGCATCTTTACATTATATTTAGTTTACACAATATACTGTACAACTGGAAAAAGTGGCCATATGAGCCAGACCAACATTTGACCTCTTGTAGAGTGCCTTTGAGAACAGGCTATTTCTCTACCCTCCTCTATGCTAACACCTTTTACATCAGACAATTTCCAAATCAGGAATTTCTTTGAAGTTTCTGGTCTTTCTTCCATAGTTTACTTTTCAAAACATCACAAGGCTAGTGGAATTCATGTATTCATATGCTGGGGGCCCTCATGCAACCCAGCCTGGATCTGAATTACCCTCTCTTCTTTATATCCACCTTCTTTTCCTCCCTCTGTGAAGCAGCCCTGTTCCAGTCTGATTCACTGGATATCCTCAGAGTTTGTGGGTGGAGTTGAAATTTGGCTCTCCTGGCCCTACCACCATGCAGCCCTTGTCCTTCAGGTACCATCCACCCTGTTTCTCAACAGAGCTCAGCACAGCCTTTGTGCTAGAGCACCTTTGGTTTTAAGGGAGAGGGGATGCTTGTGCCTGTAAAGGCCCACAAATCTACACAAAATTGATCCAAAAACATTTAGGGGAAGGAAACCAACACATTTCTACTGGAAATGTATCAAAGGACAAAATTCAGTGCCTTCTATCATCTGGCTTTCTAATACCATACATGCTGTTTCCAGGGCTTCTGTGGAAGTAGTCAGTGAGCTGTGCTCTCTGTGGGAATGGCTGCAAGAAGGGCATAACAGGGGAAAATAATTTCCTTTGGAGTGCTTTTGAGTGTCCCCCTGCAGCCTGATCCAAGGCCCACTGCAGGCACTGGCAGGCCTGCCAGAGAGACTTTAATACTCTGCATCAGGCTTCAGCCTATTCACACATCAGCAAAAATGTTTTTCATGTTGCTAGTCTTATAGAAACTGCTGTGGTGCCATCTGGGAACAAGGAGAAGGAATGTCTTAATTTCCTGAGCATGGGTAAAGGGACTTTTCTTTCTTGTTTTTCTTAAGATGCTGTGGAATCCAAAGATGAGAGAAGGACCACATTTCTCTCTGCACAGGTAACTGAAACCACATCTTAAGTCTTAAACTTTTTTGTTTTTCATTTTTCCCATATTTCTCAAATATATAATTTAGTGAGAAGAATCAAAGAGATGGGACAGAGCTCTCTGTTATTTTCTGTTGTTTGTGGTTTTTTCAGATCAGTACTCCCTGGCTTGAAGAAAACAAAAGGTCTTTCTGAACTATGACCTCTTTTGGTCAAAGGAAGGGGAAGATAAAAAATGGATGAGACAGCCAATAGCAGACATCAGAAGGTGAGTGACAAGCAAAAAATTTAGCTTTCTAAGGAATAAACTAACTAGAGTGCTTCTCAGAAGATTATGAGTGTGGCATGCAAAATATGACTTTTTTACTTGGTTTCTCTATCAGGTATTTATGCATGTAACATTTGTCCATGCCTGCAAACTGATTCTTCTTGAAATTAAATTTACCTTCCAGTTTCACTCCTTATTTTGTCCTCTGTTTTTTCAGTGCCAGACTCAGCTATTCCCTGCAGAATATCTTGTGGGACAAGGTCCCAAGTAGCAAGGTGTCAATTGTCCCAGCAATGGCTCACAGCAGGAAGATTTGTGCTATGAAGTGGGTTCTTCGTTTTCCCACAAAGATAAGGCATCAGCCTCCTCCTCAGAAACAGCACAATACAATCAACTCTTTCCATGAAAGAAGAATTTGTGTGTGTGTGTGTGTGTGTGTTTGCTGGTTGTTCAATATCTGTTGCAGTTGATCAAGGGGTTTGGTAGCTAAGGGCATGAGACACACTCACGTGCATCCCCAGAGGTGTTTAAAGCCAGGCTGGACAGAGCTTTGAGCAGCCTAGGCTGGTGGAAGGTGTCCATGGGCAGGAGGGTTGGAAATAGATATAAATTTCCAACCCAAACCATTCTATGAAACTATGATTCACACAGAAGCAATATGTGGTGTGATGCTGTAAACTTTTTTATTAGAAAAACTGGCAAAAAATGGACTTCATTGCCCACAGCTAGAGACCTAGTACAGCTTACGTCAAATAACTTCACTCTAGCAAAAAGAGTAAATTCAGACAACAATTATGCTGTGTTTCTTCTTCAGTAAACACTCAAATTAAAAAATTGTTCAGAAATTTTAGGTATGCAAACCAGAAAAGTCTTTCAAAGAGGACACCACTAAGCAATGTGTTAGTCAGGACAGGGCTTTTAAGAAGATGGAGTGTTTATAAACTGCCCTATATACTGATAAGGCTGTACAATTTGACGCACAATAACTGCTCTATGCTATGTCACAGGTACCAGAGTGGGGGATGTGGAGCTTCTCATCAAATCATTTTGCGTAAGTGAACACTTAACAGGAAAACAAGATAGTTAACAACCTTTAAAACAGGCTTAAGTATGTTAAAGTAATGTGTGTCTTTAAAAACTTCAGGATTGGGTTCTTTATGGGAAACTCAGAATTTGAAAAAATGTTTGGAGTGAAGTCAAAATATTATGAGCAGTGCTCTGCACTAATGACACGTATCAGCAGTATTTGTAACCAGAAGAACAATGTGATAAATTTTAATCGCTAGGGACCAGGCTTTGTGGGAAGTGCCTAATACACAGGCATCCTTTATAGGTTTCCAGTTATGACCTATGTCTGAAAGACATTTTAATGATAACTACGGAAAGTAGATGGATTGTCTTCCCAGAGTGTTGAAGGTCCTGTTTGTTGTCATCCGCAGCTTCTATAAAGACCAGAGATTTTCTAAGGTACTCTTCTGTCCTGCTATCAGCACGCAATACCACAAGGATGGGACTATCTAAGATAAAACATGCCAGAGACACGTAGTCCTCAGGATTTCCTGTGGGAGTCTGACCAAAAGTAGGCAATATTAATAAATATAAATTCTGGAACATTATTATCACCAGAGCTGTGTCATGTATTTTAGCCTTGAATTCTTATAACCCCTCTAGTTTTCTCAGGCAGTTCAAGTATTTAACTGCAACTGGTCAGAGTGTTAGACCTCCCCACTGGGACAATTGTTTTCAATTACATTAAAGGCTCAAAGCCTTTGATAGACATGCCAAAGCAAGGAGTTTAGCTTGCTGAATGTTTTAACTCTTTGAACTAATGTGGGATCTGGGAGTCCCCATACTCTTGGACCTTGAAAATGCTTAAAAAATAGATGCAATCTGGAAGAAGGTTAGTGCCAAAAATCTGTAATAGTCCTCCCTTTGAGGATGCTGTTGCCTCTTTTTATTTTCATTTTCTTGGAAATGGTAGTTAGAGGGAGTATAACAAACAAATAGTTTTTCTTCAAGAGGATGAATTACACCAGCGAAGTCCCAGTCAACCAAAACCTTCTATAAATATCTAAAGTGATTTCACCTATTTTTTTTCAAATATTCAGAACTATTTTTTGTTTCTGTGCTCCTCACTGGGCTGTTTCTTAGCAGAGAAGTAAGGATACCAGTTCTTGGTGGTTAGGTTCCTGCACCTAGAAGGAAAAAAATAACAAACTAAGGAGCAAGGTAAAAAAATGCTTAAAATACACTGATCTTGTGGGATGTTTTATTTTTATTTTTACTTTTATTTTTATTTTTATTTTTATTTTTTTCCAAATCCTGGTACATTATTCAGCATAGGGTATAATGATGCCATTTTGCTTACAGGAACCTCCAGAACACCTGCTTTTCAAGTTTTACTTTTCAGAAGTTCCTCTCAGTCATTCAGATTACACAACCCTTAGGGCATCTCTGCTTCTATAGATTAGCACTCAGGTTTTTCTAAAGAGACAGCTGTTTCAGAAACTCAGGCAAACATTAGTTCTGTTACACTCCTGCCTTATATATTGAATTCCTATTAACATATGGGCAGTGGCAGTACCGTGACCTCAAATGCTTCAGGATGGTTTCCACTGACGCCCACTATCTCCACTTCTACTGCAGAACAAATCAGGAAAGGCAAGAAACAAAAGGTAGTCCGCATTAAGTCACACTACCTCAGTGGAACAGTAGCTTCTGAACAGAAAACATGGCTTAAAAGACAGCTGTGAGTGGGTGGATCACGCTCGAATATTGTATCTCAGCTTTGATGAGAATATCTTTCTTCATAACTTACTAGAAAAGAGCTCATTAAATCTCTGCACAAGTATATTTGCAACAGACTTTGTCCTACTCATTACAAATGGGAAGCTAGATCCTGCCTATCAGGCACTGTGATATTTTTGCTGTTAAAAATCAAAATATGCTATTCTTTTTGATGAAAAGAGCAGTGGAAAGCAACTAAATGCATAGCTCTAAATAAATACAATACACATCAATGCCTTTAGGAGTGAGCTTTCATGATTTTTGCTTTCACAAAGGTCTTATGAACTCTTCAAAACATAAACAATGCCTCATAATGAAACATTGTTATTTCAAAGTTGACATCACATCTGACTCAAAGTGTGACTTTTTGATTTGGATTAAATTCAGTTTATTTAAAAGTTTTAGAATAACTCCTTAGTTATCTCAAACACAAGATAAACATAACAGACATAACATTTATCTTACAAATAAAAAAGCTGATAAATATAATTTAGACAGTTAAAAATATCTTTCTTTCTTTCTTTCTTAAATTCTTTGTATTTTACATATGGGAGCATTTTGTACGTGGAATTTTCACTATTATGCATGTGAGGATGATCAAATCTCACCTGTTTATATGGGTTTTTTTACAGTTCAGAGAGGGAAAAATAAAGTAGAAGACCCACATGCCAAAAAAGTCATCAAATCATGATCTATACATGAGAAACATTTGGCATTGACTACCTTTCAGAATAGCTCAAGAAAGTTCATTTTAGATTGCTTAGAGCAGTGTTGGAGTCTCGTGAAAATGCCACCTGTCTTTAGGTACTGATGGTTAAAAATGTGCAAATCACCAAAGAGCAATCATTGGTTAGAGCTCAGTCCAGCCAGTAGCTCTATCTTATTAGAGTCCTGCTTATATTCATAACTGGATTTACCCTGCAAATTAGGAGAAGTGTTGTGGTGGCCAAAAAGGACCCATCGTAGCCCACACATTAAGCAAATGAGTCAGTTTTTATAGAATGAGAAGCAAAAGCTACCACCTCTGGGGCTAACTCTATTTCTGGATTTTTTCAAGGTTTCTTAATCTGTGCTATGGAATCCTAGCACTGCCAAACCCCAAAAATCAATGTCCAATCTGACATAATAAGACTCTGAAAATTTGCCCCCTGAACTGTGATAACATGAACACTGCACCCAAAAATTAATCACTTTCAGGTGTGATATGACACGATGGTAAAGATTTCCAAATTACATAACTAGCATACCCCAGGAATCCTCACGTCTCACATCATCTAATTAATTAAATGCTATGTTAATCAACTACCAGTGTGTTTGCTGTAGTCTCTGAATTACAAATGAAATCCTTAGAATAAAGAAACAGTGATGTGAGCAGAGGTCAATGCTTTATAGCCATACATGAAATATTTACTTCACTGTTAGTTTGGACAACTAAAAGTTGCTAAATCCCAGGTTGCCTCAAAGAACCATTCAAATGGTTCCTCCCAGGAAAAAGTCTAACTGGACCTAAGTTGTCTAGTGAATCCTCAGAAGAGATCTAAATTCTAAGTATATTCTATGATTGCTTATTTTCTACTTGGTAAATCTGTAGCTAAGAGAAAGAAGGGAAGAAATTTTGAAGCATGCAAGCAGCATATTGAGACTAAGGAATAAATGATAATCTCAAGTAGTCAAATCTATGGTTAAGTTTTCCTGGTTTTGAGAGCTTCACTAGCCTGTGGGTAAACACTGGCTAATTTAGCACAAAGTTCTCAGGCTCACGATTCAGATTGAAGTTGATTTTTCTCCATGCCAAAATGTACTGGTTGTTTTTCCTTTCTATTAATACCAAAAATTGAGTAAAAAGGGCCTAAATGGGCCTAAATGGGCCCTTTTACCTAAATGGGTAAAAATAATTTTAGGGTATTTAAAAAAATATGTTTCAGATAAGAGTGTTCATGGCAACCCATAGATCTTTACCTTTCTCTTCTTTGCTGTACATGCTGAAGTATGGGACTAGGCAATGAGGGGTTAAATAGTAGTGGTGCAGATGCAGCTGGGCCATGTTACACTAAAAGGACCAGCTAATGGGCATAAAGGAGGATTAGAAAAAGGAAATAGATGAAACTGCATTGAGTGCTGGCAGGGAGAGTCTGGATTTTTGTTTAGGGGCAGGGACTCTTCTTTAGGCTTTTTTATGAATCTCAGATAATAAAGGGAGTTTGCATTTGTTTGTTGACTGCTCTCTGTGCTTACTTTTTTCAAATATTTTTAAATTCCAGAAGTCTGTAAGAGATAAAGTTGTAAAGATTTATTGACAAATGGATACTGAAGTGTTTAAATATGAAGGTGCATCTTTTTATGTAGGGTTTTCTGGGTCAAAGGGGTTAGTTTGATGGAATATTATACCAGCCTGGGGTTGACATATCCTTCACCAGAAAAATGGTGGTGAAAGAAAATGGAAGATATCAAGAGTAAAATTATGCTTGTAGGAGATTCAAGCTCTTGCTCTCTCTTCTGTGTGCTTTCTTGCACTACTGAGGACATGTCAGGGTTTTAACAGCACATAGGTAACCATCTACCTTCTCAGATGCCTATCTGCCCCTGGGCTTTCATGGGGAAAACTTAACAAGCAGTTGAATCAAAGAATCCCTGTGTCACATTCTCCTTTTCCACGGGGAAGAAGAAGCCCAACGGGAACACGTATCTTTGTTAGTTTACAGAGTCACATAAGCACAGAATTGTAGTCTGAGTTGGAAGGGACCCAGAAGGATCATTGTGTCCAACTCTCAAGTGAATTCAGTTTTTGTTTGGATGGGGGCAGAAATAGAGAGAAAGCTAACATTTGGACACATAAACATTATTTCAGGAGTCTGCTCATCTAAAGTGTACTTAACATTTACTTATCAAAGTGTGTATTATCATTCTTGCAAATATCAACTGGTTTGAGGAAACCCACAGCTGTTGAGGCATCAGTACTGCAGTGGGATGGAGATGCTCTGAACCTATTTTGATCTGGACTAGCTCAGGCCCTGCTAGCTGCTCATAAGGGGACTAGTCACAGCTTCTGTGTATGTGCTACTACTCAGCTGGGCTTTGCAGCTCGTACGTTTATAGATCTAACTAGACTTGGTAGCTGGAGAAAGCAGACTTGCTGTCCACCTAAAAGTGGTGCCTGGTTATGGTGCTCTTGCCTATCCTGCTATTCCTCAGCTTTAAAGTAATGCTGTGCTTTTGGCTTTTTTTTTTCAACTATCCAAAGATAGTTCCATATCAGAGTTACCAGCATGAAAGATTTGCAGGTATTTAAATGTCCTTAAAAAACAAAGAAACCACACCAAACCCGCAAACTCCGGGTGCAGTTTTTTTCTTGCTCTATGTCTTTCATCATGGAGAGGAATAATCTGTCCATTCTTGTTGAGGTTAGTATCACTTTCAGACTAGGATTCATGACACCTTATCTCCTAGAGAGTTTCTGACTGTGCATGTGCAGGTAGATAATAATCTTGGGAATGGGCCCTACAAGGAGTTGAACTTCATCCACCACCACCATCCCATCCAAGGTGGCTGGGAGTGGTCTCCAACATAATGGATTCCAAGTAATACCCAAGATGAGAGAAAAGGGGTAACATCTGTGTCAGGCCCCTGCAAATCGCTGGGGACAGACAACAGACCAGACTTTTGGCTGCAGGAATGGTGCCTGGCGTTGATTTACTGACTCAGATGTGGCCACACCACTGGAGGACACAGACTGCAGAGTCCTCATGCCCTTTGTCTGTATAGCTCTGGTATTCCATACCCTGCACAGGGGTGCAACTTGGGGCAGGCTAATTCAGTGTAAGCGAGACTGACTTGTCTTAGCCTCTCCCTTGCAGCAGAAACAGCATCTGCCATTGCTCTATGATTTAAAATTCTGGATCTATGGATGCAGTCTTTGGCAAGGTCGCTGAGATTGAAGGGACCGAGACAGACCAAGCATCTGCAGGCAAGTACCTGCTTGTGGCAGGATAACATGAACTTACAGTCAGTTACAGCTGACTAACATCCTGGACTCCTGTGCATTGGCTTATTGCACAGTTTGTGAGAGGTGAGAGTAATGACCCTATGCTTTAAATCCATCTGGAGTTTATATCCAAATTCCCTCTTACTCTGATAACTCAGTATTTATTGCAGTCCTAACAGACCTCCTGTTCTGTGGCTTCTTCCTGAAAGATCATGAGTCTACATAATGTTGCTGTCAGGGGGATGTTCTTCTCTACCTCTGTTACTCTCAGCCCTTTTCTAGCTCACTCTTTGGGACTGCACTTACCGTTTTCCCACAGGACAGCATTTAATTGCTCCTTGATTGACCTTTTGCCTTGTCCCAACAACTTTGCCCCAGAGGTCATTTTACCAATTCATTACTCTTGGTAGAGGAGGAAAGAAGTCCTTCTTAATGTCTAAGTTTCTCTCCCTACTATTGCAGAGTTAATTACAAGAGAATGATTTAGAGTTATTTATCACCACCTTTTAAATATCAGGTAGCAAAGCATTCCCTGAAAATAATGGCTTGAGAATCCCCCTGCTGTTTTCTTCTTAGAAACTCTATCTTTCATATCCAGAAATAGGTTAAACATGACTTTGAATATTGTGCTGGGTCATTCAGGCTTTCCATCATCCCTATTGCACCATTTGCTGTAAAAGCAACAGGATAGTATAGCCAATTCAAATCTGTGATCTTTGCATAAAAAAATAATTGTGCTTTGTGGGACAGCACATTTTAAAAGGTTCAGAAAACCTGTTAATCAATTACACAGATGACTCCTGCTTATAAGTACTCTCCTGAAATCAGGTGATGCTGATAAACATACTCTAAGAATGTTTATTAACAAGCCATTAAAGAAAAAAAAAATAGTCCTGGCTATATACATTATTTAATCATTTCCACATGAGTTATTCTCCATAAAGCCAGAGTCACCTATCTTCCCTTTTCCTACACTCCAATCCTGTCCCCTAGCTCTGGGGTTTGGGGCGGGGGAATTACATTGGCTAGCTGTTCCAATAGTCCATTAACCCTTCATAAGTCATTCATAAAAGAAGCACGGAACATTAAGTACGGTCTGAGCAAAGCACCTGAAATGTTTATGTATTTTATGTGCAGTCTGTTTTATCCCGTGCTAATATTCATTTGTCTGGTGGGTTGGCATCCCTCTTTCATTTGAGGGAGTTTCTTCTAACTTGGCTCATTTGTGCAGCTTTCCTTTTACAAATAGTCACTTGTCGGAAGTTTCAAGGCAGTATTTGTAAAAGATCTTCAAAATAATGATGAATGGTTAAAATGAGCATTAAAAAATAAATAAGTTCAGTAACTATTTATCAAGATTACAAACTAGAGTGCATTTCTTCCAGCTAATATGTGGAGCACTTCACCCTGGCATAGATAAATCATGAATCAGCCAAGGGGTTAGTTAGGGCTTCCAGTTTCTGTTAGGTCAGCTTACTAAAGGCTGGCTTTTTGAAGAAGTAAGGATTCAAGGCTTATTTATTTTTTAAGTTATAAGAACTAACTCTGGGGTTGCATAAAGCAGCAGAAAAAAAAGTGTTTTTTAACTTGTGTCCCAGTAAAACACAGGATCTGAAACTTCTTAAAGAGTATTTTCTCTCTGTTGATGAGAAAAATAGAAGACCCACAAAAAGAAAGGAAGAAGGGTTTCTCTCAAGCGCAGGGCTACGATCTGTAAGAAAAAGCCTTTCCTGTGAGCAAGTGGAGGGGGTGGAGATTAGCTCTAAAATAAACAACAAAGTCGGGTCTTGTGTTGGAAGTACTGACGAGGTTGCAGGCACTGGCTTTAAAATGTTTCATCCCAAGTATCCAGTGTCTCCCAGAAGGACGTGCAGTAGGAGGAAGTGTGAGGTTAAGAATTCAGGGAGATTGGATAGATAGTCAAAAGACTTGGGTAGACAGTCTGAAATTCATTACGAGAGTGTATCCCAGGGGTCACCACAAACATCCTATAAACATCAGTGAACTTTTCTGCAATCCAGAGCTCCAGGAACAAGTGTGGTGAGTCATGAGTTGTCTCCTCCTCTGAAGGAGGAGCGTACCCAGGGGGACAAAGAAGGAGATAATGATGGGTGCTCTCTGAAGGGATTAGAAGTATAGGTTTCTAATCTATTTTTAAATGTCTCCAACCTGACCAGCAAATATGAGCTGACTTTCCAAATGTTGAGAGCACTCTTTAAATCATGCCTCTGCTAAGTCAGGCTCATGAGTACCTCTCAAGATGAATAATCAACACTGAAATTGCTACACATTTCTTGGTAATCTAGCAGAAATGCACATCTATGCACGTGTACACTGATACCTTTTAATGATTAGGAATGAGGAAAACCACATGAATTCAAAAAAATCAAAAATCTGGAGTAAAAGAAGGGTCATAATAAAAAGTCAAAGCGAAATGGTTTTGCACTTCAGTACATGCTTTGATTACCGTGTCCTATCCTATTCAGAGGGATTTGCAGAGTGTCTCAGTGAAAAAGGAATTAAGTGCCTTAAGATCTTACAGCGAGGCTAACCGGTGGTGTAAGCAGAGGTTCTCTTGAGTAACAGAGTTTATGTGCAAATCCTGGATTGAGCATACGTGACATTTTTGATTCTGAACACCTGCTTCAGCTTCCCTTCAAAGAGTTTTTGGGTGGTTCAACTTTCTCTTGCAATTTTTTGAAACATTTTTCATTTGCATAAGCGTGTTACAAGTTTAAAAAACCAGTTATGCCTCAGTGATGTAGCAGCAAAGGAAATATAAATGGAAGAGATATATTCTAAAAATGTTCTATAGCCCATGTTGCACATGAACCTCAAACCACTGAGCTCTAGCCTTGAAGTACTTTGCATAAAATTAATTCCGCTCAGTGCAGTGGGACAACTTAATCTGTGAATATCGTGTAAAATGTTTAGCACATGAGTAAGTGGATGTAGGGCTTGGGTCTAATATCAGAAACCTCTTCTGCACCAACAAGACTGAAAAACTGTAATGGGAAATAAGTTCATATTGCATTCGCTCAGGTCTGAATTGCATGCCACATAGATTGTTCCTCTTGCAACAGTCTGCCAATTTGTTGTAATCTTGTACAGACTTTTCATCTGAAAGTTCAGTTTTGCAAGTACAAGATGTGGGAGCTAAGATGATATATTGAGGCATATAAGTAATCAGGAAAAAATGCAGTTCAGCCCATGTATTCTTTGGAAATATGTATAAATATTTACAAATTATGGAGTTAAATCCAACTCATTTTGTAAATGAAGGGATATTCTGCTTTTTTATGGGAAACATCAAAATCCAGGAAGCATGGGAGCATAAGACATAAAGTCTTTTCCAAGGGACATTCATAAACTCTCATAAAATCAAACATCATGCAGACTGCAACCTTTCTCCTATTTTCATTGTGTGCACGCCTACGCATCCGTGCATTTGTGGAAGCAACTTTCATACAAAAACTTTTTTTTCTTTTTTGCATCTACCAATTACTTTGTAAACAACTTAAAGAGATTGGTGAGGGACTGCTCTGTAAAAATGATAGCACATCTGCAGCACAGGCAGTTAAAGTCAACAATTAATTAATTGTTAAGGGCTCTGTTCATCCAAACGTTTGGCTCTGTATTTACTGGATGATTCATGTATGTGATCCCTAGTTTCCAGCGAAGTCGGTCTGGTCCTCCATTTCAGCCCTTCCCTTGCTCCCCGTTTCACCCTTCCCTGCCCACACCCAACTGCAGAGAGCCACCAACAGGTTCCTTACAGAGTTAACGGGACTCTGTGGCAAACAGCTCACCCAGAAGTCCAGCCACTAAGTGTACCCACCAACCACAAGCACTGCTCTGCTGCAGCCCACGAGACAGAGAGCCCTCCTCGCCTGGTGTCAGGAATTCACCGGTAGTCAAGTATTTACAAAACAAGGCACACGCAGAAGCACATGCAGTCATCTTTTGTGTAGCTGGTTTTCGGTAGGTTGGGCTTTAATCCCTCAGTGTAAAGCAGCGCCTGCCTGTTGTAGCAAACAGATTTGACACCAACCTGTATGAAGCTGGGGAGTGTGGGGAGTGCTGTGGTCAAGAGAGGCTCTGGCAGTCTGGGAGGCACTTTGTGTCCCAGCTTGGTTCTGGGCCTCCAGATAAGAGATGTCATAGTGATTTGCTTGAGTTGCCTCCCAGGAAGAGATATTCTCTCCAGTGCATACAGGACAAAGAGAGATCACTATGTTTTCAGTGAACCAAATTTATACCAGACATGGTCCAAAATCTGTAGTTCTTAGGTAAAGGAAGCTGTTCCTTAAACAAGGAGTGTCAAAAAATTGCAGCAAGAATAGATAGAGTTAAAACGTTATTTTCTCATTAATATTTTTATTATTACTAACTTGAAAAGCTCCCCTGGAGTATAATAGCAGAACATTAAACGTGTCTAGCAAAATAACAAGTACCTATCACTGAATAATTAAAAGTTGTCACTGAAGAAACAAAATATAAAACCATAAACAAGCCTTGAACAAACAAGAAATAATCAATGCATGATGATAAAGGGAACCAAAACATCTGGCATCTTTGCCAGAAAAGCATCTACAGATGTGTTCTGATGTATGATAAGAAGAAATAACATTTTGGAGTCACAGGCCCTCAGTGAGGCTCCTGCCTTCCAGTGTGGTTAAGTCACAGGGAGGTGCAGCCAGCTTTGCTCCCGCTGTGGGTCTCAACAGACCTCCTGGTGAATTGTTCAGATTTTTGAGGGCTATTTCTGGTGTGTGGTACAGAATCTGATTCAGCTACGCAAATGAAGTGACAAAAGGAAAGCTGTGCTGTTTGCTGCTTCCTTGAGGCACTGCCTTCACTCTCAGATCCAGGCTGCTTCTGAAAGCAGAGCCCAAACTTTGCCTGAGTAATCCAATTTAGACATCACTGACGGGCAGAGACGCCCTGTTTTGGTATCTTTTCAACTCGAATTTCCGAAAGGGACAGAGAGTCAAGTGAAAAGAAAAATCAGTGCTATTTTGTAGATGGAAAAGTTATTCTCACCCTTTCTTCAGACATAGTCTTTCAGGCTCATCTTGCAATTTACAGCTAGTTTACAGATAACCTGAACATCCACAAGTAATGGCCAGCTGCCTTTAATCCAGGAGTTTCACTGGAAGTTTCTGTAAATTAGTAATAGCCACCTCATACGGCATTATCGATATTCAAAATCCAATTACTTCAGAATCAGAGGGCAGGTTGGTAGGTGAGGATTCACTGCAATCATGTTAAAAAAAAAGAAAATCAGAAAACAAAAAAAAGGGTAAGACATCTTGTTTGATTCATGAGACAATGACAGAGCTGACTGTGGTTGTTCTACCTTTTCCACTGTATCTGCACAGTTTTCCTTATGGCAGGACACACAAGAAGTCACTTTAAAATAAAAAAATACCTGGCTGACTGCTGAAAAGATCATTTGTCAAGAGAAGAATGCTATGTAGAGAAACTCTGACCTCTAAACCTGCAACAACAACAAAAGCCAGTGTTTTAAAAAGTTATTTTGAAGCCTAAATAAACCTTGACAGACTCCCCTTAAACTTCTTTTACAGTGATTAATTTCCAACTAGGGAAATATTGACTCTGAGAGAAAATGAAAATATTTCCATCTTCTTTCTAACACTGCATTATAAGATCATTTGACCTACTAGATAGAGTGGAAAATCACTATCTGTCTTGATGTTATTAGATGGATCAGGTTTCAAATCTCTCTCCCTCTGTTTTCCTTTGCTTCCCCTGTATCAGCATGTCATCTTCCTGTCTCTCTCCCCTTCAGTCTGACTTGAGGAGGCAGAGCCCTTGGTGCTTACAGGCAGGGTGGCTGCCTTTTTTGTGGGGTGATTGTGAAGATACAAGGGGCAGTCAGAGGCTCATGGAATGCTGTGAGGAAAAAGTCCGCCTTGCCCAAAATATTAAATGTACATGGTTATTTACTCTTGTTCTGCTTATATTTCCTCTCCCTGTGTGGAGGAGTTGTCCTTTTCAAGAATCAGAGCCATTTGTCACATCACCCACACACCCTCCGCATTTCCACACAGAACTCCTCTTATGGGTTTGGCTAGATGCTGTAAATGCCATAGGAATCTTCCAGAGGGCTTTTGATCATAATGCCTGTGCATGTATGCCTGCTGCAGCCTCAGATTTATTAGGAGGGTAAATAAATTATAGTCACCAGCTCCAAAAATTCCTTTTTAATTGCCACTGATACCTTGAGATGACATGTACCCAATGAATTGCATGGCAATACTGCCTCCACCATACTCAGCTGTGCTCTAAAGTGCTTTTGCTGACTTCAAAAAGTGACGGAAGGAGGAGCAGGGTGCACCAGCTGGAGAAAGAGACAGGAGCTGTGGCAGAAAAGCTCTGTTGTTTGTTGTATGCCCCACTGAAAGTTTTCTTCATGAGGGAACTTACAATAAATTTCTAAGGTGACTAAAGCCATTGCTTAAAAAACTTTGGCAGCCTTTGTGCATATCCTATTACTTGCTTGGCTTCAGAGACAGCAGGACACAGAGCATCTTCTAGAAAAAAAAAATATATGTTTGATCCTAGCTGTTTCTAACAGAATTAGCCAATTCAAACAAGATGAATAATAATAAAAAAAAATCTAGCTCAGATCTCTGTGTCAAAAGAGATACAGAAAGAACATCAGCCAACCCCATGGAATATCCTTCAAAATGTCCTTGGAAGGATATGAAATGTAAGTTGCCCATAGTTCATTACTTTAGTAAAAGTGGCTGTGAGCTACTGTGTGCCACTGCCCTGAGGATTTCCCTTGCCATGCTTCCTTCCTGCAGCTAACCTCTGATGGAAAGAGCTATTTGATTTTTCATGAATCTAGAGAAAAACTGAACTTAAAGGTTCTTGTTAAGGCAGCAGACCCTAGTGCCCAGTACAGAGTACTTGCACAATACATTCACCCCTTCGCAGCACCCAAAATTAACACCCATCTGAGTTCATGCCTAGATAAGTACACAGGAAAATAAATATTCTTCTGTTAGAGAATCCTTACACAGGGTGAGGTGCTGAGGTCTTTTCACAGCAAGGCTTCTTGGTTCTCACTTCTTCACAGATTCAGGTCATTAGAATAGGTCCTGATTTATTAAATCTTTTCTTTTGAGGACTTTTTTATTGGGGTCCAATGTAACAGTCTGTTCCTAGGTGCTCTCACCCAAAATCGGTGATAAAATCATATGGTCCTGGCTCCTTTAAAATATTTTCCTGTGATTTTCTATAGATTATAATGGCACATTTTCTGTATTCCTGTCATGACTTACAATGCTTAGCCAAAGGAGCAATCTTTGCAATCTGAAGTATTTGAGTTGAAAGTTGTAACTATCAGCCAATAGGTGAACAGCCAAAGCCTGCATTACTGAGAACTTCCTGGTCCATTGATTGCAGTGCTCCTGTGCCAATTTACAGACCATAGTCTGTGGATGCCAAATCAGTTAAGTAAAAGCTGAATGAAATTAAAAGTTTACACTTTCCAGACATATAAATATATATTAAAAATCAGCCAACAGCTTCTGAAGATTTGGCTGTACTATGCATAAGGATTTGTACATGAAGAGTTAATGAGCTTGTCAAGACTGAGTAAATATTTGTTTATAATTGCAAGTAGGCCCCAAGCCAAGTATTTTTTTATGGCTATTAGCAGACCAAGTCTACAGCAGAAATGTTGAGTAGGACTGTGCTTCTCATCTCTCCACTTCTACTGTGCTCACTCCCCTCACTTTGGGGTTCCCTGAAGGTTGTTTCAGGAGAAGATTCTTTTCTCTTCTCTTTTGAATTCTTATAAGTTGCAGGTGGCAGCTGCCATAATTTTCCTTTGAATACAGAAGTAGTCAAGCCTCAAAGAAAGCACTGTCAGCGCTAGGATCTGGCCTGACCTCCATAAGCGGCAGCAGACAAAATCTCTTTTGCCACCAGCTGTCACTCCACCAGCTTTCATGTTTGAAGCCTTGCATGAATGTGAACTTCTAATGTCTTTCATGAACCAGACACTGCAAGAGCCTTCAGATCTCATCTTGATTCACTTTAAAGATTGCCCATTCACTTTTACAAGAATAAATAGGGGTTCTTTGTGAGTTTTCTACTTTTTCTCTGGAAAGGACTGGAGACTTCTACAGGAGTTTGGGCTATCACCTACTGCTCTGCAGCAGATCATCTCAGTGCACCTCATGTTTGCCCTGATTATTGATTAGCCAGGAGCAGAAAGGTTTTACCCAAAACCAGTTACCACAGAGTCATCTGTTTTCTGGGACAGGCTTCCCCCATAAATATAAAACTGCCTGGCAATCCTCTGCCTTACTGGTGCTTTCAGTTTGAGACAGAGATGAACAAGGGCAGAGAGGTCTTGCCAAACTGTACAGGGAATCTGAAAGGAAAACAAGTTTCATTTGTGATAAGGAAATTAGGGCATGTCTGCTACAATTTACCACTCTGCCTAGTTAGAGAGGGGAGCAAGGACTGGTTAAACCAGAAGGAACAATGCATATGAGGAAATACTCAGAGCTGGATGCTGAGCTGGCAGAAACCAGCAGAGGTCCACTGGAAGAAACTCATTGATTTATATCAATCTTGGATGCACAGTTAGGATGGAGTTTTCAGAGCTGAGATTTACTATTGAAAATTGTCCATTTTTTGGGGGCAGGGGGAAGAAGGCCTGCCAAATAATTCACAGAAGAGGATGGGATAACTTGTGCTCTGGGCAAAGCCAAACTACGTACGTGTTCAGCAGTATCAGATGAGACAAATTCTGGAGCTCTACATCTCCCAGTTGCAAACATCAAAATGCAGCAATGATACTTTTCATTATCTTTCCTCAAAATCTGACTTTTTGGTAAAAATGTGAATTACCTGATAGGACCACTCAGCAAGACATATTTTTGTTTGGCATCAGGTGTCTGCTTCTTCTGGGTCCTTTGTAAGACCCAGACCATTTCTTTAGTGAAGATCCTTCACAAGCTTGGCTGTGTTCATGTATTGTTAACACAGCTGTATAGCTGCAGTAAGGACTTGATGAGGAAAAAGTAGGAGTAGACATCTCTCATGAATGTGTATTGCCATTATATAAATATTGAAATAATCTTTCTTGTTGACTTTTACTCATCTTTTGCTGGTAGTAGTAATAAGTGTTTTTCATTTGGTTGTTAGAAAAGGAGCTCCTATAGCTCCTATAGCTCCTAAAGAACAAAAGATTATCTTCAGCAGAACTGAATGTGTATTTCAAAGGCAGACACAGAAGTCTCCAAGCTACATACAGGCAGGATCTACTGCCTTGTGTTAAAAACTGGATGCCTTCTTTCCCTTTTCTCTCCATATCTCGCTTCCATTCTTCTTCTGTCTTTACATCTTTTCCACTTCCTATTCTTCACAGCCAGCTGGCCTTCATTTCATGTACATAGAAGCATCACACTAAAAAAGTGTGATTTCCCTTAACGTATCTAAAATCCATACTCCAGTGTTTGCAGCCTACAGAATATTTTCTTTCCAAGAGCAGGGTGTATCTTCAATTCCTTCCTCTTTCACAGGCAGCTTGGCTTTCAGAGAGAAACCTTATTGCACCTCCAAATCTGCACCTGTAGAAGACATTGTCAGAAGGTATGATTCCTTTTGCCAGCTTGCTTTTCACAAACCCTTTACAAGCACATGTGCCTTCTGTGCACTGTGTGTTCTGTGTGTTTTGGAAAACTTCTCTATGTTTTGTTGTATTATTACTCCTATTGGCACCATTACAGGGATTATACATGCAGCCAAGGGCCCCAAACAGAAATACAGAAATAAGGGCTTTTTTTTTTCAGTAGATATTTCATAGATAAAAATCAAAATGCAAAATACTGTAACTCTTCATCTGCACAATAACAAGAGGAATAGCATGAAGCAGTAACAAAGCAAATAGGTTTTTCATAAATTATAATAATTGTCCTTCTTTTCTGATCACTCCTGTTGGGATATGTAAGCACTCTGGCATGAGCCAGAGTGTAAAAGGATTTAATGAAGAAAACCTCAAGCTGTTAAAAGTGATGCTGGATATATAGCAGGAAAGGTGAGGAACAGTGCAGCCAACTCTCTGGTGTTACTAAAGTTGCTTCAAGAGACTGTGTTGATGATGATGATGATGATGATGATGATGATGATGATGATGATGATGATGATGATGATGATGATAATAATAATAATAATAATAATAATAATAATAATTATTATTATTATTATTATTATTATTATTATTATTTCTACCATTTCCTTATATTTTAAACTGTGACCTAATAGTGATGGAAGGGTTGACGTCCCAACAGAGACATCATGTGCTATCAAGGGCACATTTCCATTCTGGAGTTGAGGATATCCATTGGCACAGCAAAAAGTCCTCCCAGGCAGGGCAGCAAGAGGCATGAGTGACAAGACAAAGCAGAAGGAGAAAGTGTAGCATTGTGGTGCTCCCTGACAACCCACTCTGCTTAGGAAAGTAGGATGCTTGCCAAGGGAGAAGACAAAGGGAGGCTGAGTAGAGAAGAGGAGGATGAGATTTTCTGTCTCCCATTGGTAGAGGCAGAGCAGGGGAAAGTAGAAGTGGCATATGTAGAAGAGGAAGAAGAAAAAGCCAGGGAATGTCACAGAGGAGGCATAAAGTTAAGAATAGGACAGATTTTACAAAAAGGGAAACTGTGACCCTGGAAGTCAATCAGGCTTAAGAAGACCATTGCCCTGGCTGCTCTCTCCTGCCCATGGGCATGAGTGCACAGTCATCAGCATTTCTTCTCCTCTGAAGCAGGTCCTCTGGCAAGGCCTCTATTTACTACCCTCTAAACCCATAAGGAACCTGAACTATGTCATTTCTACTCGCTAATTTAACCACACTAAGTTCACAGAAAGCATTTTGTAAGAGGGACATGACCTGGCTTGTTAGCACCACATGTTGTAAGATACAGAAAAGGATCTTTCATACTTCAGAAGTCTTGTTTCTCAATTGCTGGTCTCTTACTTTTTAAGTTCTTTGCCGTTTTGAATGGATTTCAAAACAAATCAACAGACACATAGAGTCTTTGGTTATTTTTGGCCAGAGTTGGATAAATGAATAGTCCAGAAAGTTTCTGACATCGTGCCAAATGTCTATGTGCCTAAAGTTTAAGAGTCATGTTTTCCAGGAAACCTTGAAGTTTGCCGAGATTTATGCTTTTGATATTGTCATCCATTACTGTATTCAAAGGAGTTGTCTGCATAAAGGTTGATAGAGGGCAGTCAAACCTTTTGCACTGAACAAATTATATCATTAGGTGTCTGCTTGTGGGTCAACTTGTTCTCAAGCCCCAAAAACTAAACACAGCTGAGTTCTAAATCCCCTGACAAATGAAGGCTGTGAGCAAGGATCATGAATAACATATGGCAAATGGAATTTCCAAACACCACACTGCCATACAATATACACCTGATAAATGGTTGTCTACAGTGATGCTGTTGAAAAAGGCACTTGATGCAAGCCTCATGCATGGCAGAGAAACATTAATATAATTCTGCAAGATATATCAAAGCTAGCAAGGCACTTATATGAATGTGTTGTCTGGTCCTCCCTTCCCCAAGTAAGGACAAGACCCTTGTTTTCTTGTACATGGGAACAAAGAGAGGTGGTAATTTGACTTGCCATGCCTGTGGGACAAGAAGTGCTCAAACAAGAACAAAGACAGGATTATGATAGGGAGAAGAAAGAAAGAGAGAAGATGAAGAAAAGGACAGCAAAATATTACTCAAGATTAACTTTTAGGTGCAGTTGAAGCCACAAAATTTAAAAGATTGCATGGCATTTTCCTAGAAGTACAGCAAATGATTTTGTCCAACTAAATAAAAATGTGAACACAAGAACCACTCTCCCTGATCATCTAAAATGCAGCCAACTCTTGGGCAGACATGAAGTTAGACAGCACACAAAAACCACTGGTTTTATAGACAAAGTGTGGGATGCTGCATCTTGATCCACCTGGGCAGCATCACAGCCCCAAAATCAAAATGTGCCACAAGAATTTGGCCAGGACCCCAGAACAGTGCACAGAAAGTGGTTAAGGTAGGCTATTTAGCACAGGCAGGCAGTTAAAATGGATAGTTTATTATTTTCCTAGTTGTTTTGGGTTTTTTAGGGGGAGGGAGGGAATTTGTTTTGGGGTTCGTTTCTTTGTTTTGGTGGTAATTTCTGGAGTTGTTTGTAACCTTGGTATCCTTTGAAAATTTATATATTTTTATGTGTGTACATATGCAAAAAATTGTATGTGTTTGTTACTGCTGCTTAGCCTCTTGAGGTGCTACTTACCCTTTCTGAGATTTAGAAAATAATAGTAATAATAATAACATGAATGTTTCAAGTGTTATTTTTAGAAAAGATGTAAAAAAAGAATATTTTTCCATTGAATTAGACTGATTATTTTTAGCTAAGAAAATAAATAGAAGAATAATTAGGATGTTCCATTTTCAAGTGTTCTCAGCACTTTCTGTGGAGTTTCATTTCAAACATGAACTAAATATAATAATTAGAAAGTGATTAAATAGTGCCAGGGACAGAAAGTTGTGGGTACATGCATTCAATTGTTTTTTTTTTTTAGATGCAAATAATTTTCCATTTTTCATTATAGTGCTAAAATCAGAAAACAGGAATTCATTTGCATTGACTCAAAATTATCTTTTAAAAAAAAATCTGCCTATGTCACTTGAAGGAAATGTCTCACCTTATTAAAAGCACAGGGAAATACATGGATTTACTTCTAAGTTTTATGCAAATTCTTTCATATAAACATTTGCATAAGCACAAATGAGAAAGCCACATAAGGGAAACGTGGAAGGGGAAAAGAATAGATTTTTCTTTAGCCAAAGCTGCCACCAAGAAAGCAGGAGAATCCGTGTACCCACGGATCGCCCACGTCAATTACAACTGGCCACTTAACCGATGTTAACGGGTCAAACCAGCGGTCACATAGCAAGAATCACCATCACTGTGAGACGAAGTTACCGCTGCTCTGGCTGTTAGGTGTCAAGTTCAACTCTCACAGATTGCCCAGTGTGGTCTCAGAGCCAAATTTTCAGATGCTCATCCATGCACAGAATAATGCACATGTCACTCAGGGCCTGTGCTTGCTCAGACAACACCTCCATTAAGACTTCAGAAGAGAGATTTTCCTGCCTAGGGGTCATGTGGAGTCTGTTGGCAGACTGGTGTGTAGTTCAGGGCATGGCTAAGTGCAGCACCATTCACAAAAGGCAATGTGTTAAGGTAACAGTTTAAGAATCACTAATTCAGGAATCTGAGTCTGATAATTATTTTTATTGCCACTGCTAACTTTTACAGTTTGAACTAAAATGTATGGATGTGCAAGTCAGAATTGCTTGGGGAAATCATACATTAGTCTAGATTTTGTAGGAAGTCAGATTAGATGATTGTAACACTTCCTTCATGACAGAAAAATTCATGACACTGTTAGATGTTTTGTTGAATTGGAGTCTAAGTGATAAGCAAAATTAATAGATTTCTGTATTTCCCTGGGTGGTCTGTCCATAACATGGGAATATTTGTGTTTCTGTCCTCTGATCTGCTTGTACATGCAATATATATGTGTATGTATGGACTCAATGCTGATAAATAAATAACCTGATTCTCAGACTGATTACTTAAAAGCCCTAGAGAAAATTGAAGAAATATGCTTTAGCCACTGATTTTGTGCATAAAGTAACTCTTAATCAAATTAGCCACTCTAGAGAACAAAAGTCCCTTGCATTTCAGCGGGACCATCTGCATGAGTAAACCTTTGCAGGATTGGTCTCTCCATGTTGCTTAGAGTTGTAAAGAAGCTTAAGTGCTGAACATGTCTTCTGTGGATGTTTCTTTTTAGCCTGTTTCTGGCTCTCTACCATCATGATTTTGTCGCAGGAAACATCTATGCTAAACATCACTGTCAATTCCAAGACAAGAGACACATTCAAAAGCACATGGAAGCTTTTTTTGTTACCATAAGTTGCCCGCAGAGGGTCCATTCATTCTGTTTGCTTGTTCCACTGTGTAATAGCTCAACTCAAGTATCAACAAGATAAGCTTTTAAAAGCAGAATATTCCCAGCTGTTGCGGTCAGGCAGCAGCAGCAGGTTCCTATCTGAGGACAGCAGAACAACCCAGTGCACTCACAGGGATGGCAGTGTCGAGGGGAAGCATGTGTTCTCTGTACACAGTAGCGAAGGGTCCAATAGACAGCAATTAGCACCAGCAGAATGAAGATGAACGGTCATATACATAACCTTAATAAAAATGTCACAGAAGAGAAATCTCACACCATATGGATCCATGCTGAGCTTTTTTTTTTTTCCCTTTTTTTTTTCTTTTTTTTAAAGGCGAGACAGCTCCATTTCTTTATAGTCTTTTGCATTAGTTTCTCTCCCTAGTTTTTTTTGCAGCCGTCTTCCTCCCTAAGCATTATGCAAATGCCGATTCATGGAATAACAAAAAAATGTAAATATTTTCATTTCTGTGTTTTTAAATACACACTCAGACTGAGATTTTCATCAAAAGTATCTTCTGCTCAACCTTAGCAACCTGAGTAGGTTACTTGAAAGTCATTAGATCCCTTTTCCACTCACTTTTGGAAAGAAATTTGCAAGGTTTTATTCCTGCTAAATTATAGTAGCTTGACAGTGGGTATTGCTTGTTCTCAGGTCTTCTGCTTGTGTTTTGGACATAACAAAGCCTATAAATTTTATCATTATAAGTATTACTTTTACAAATTTTTACAAAGTTTAAAGAACTTTGGCAAAATGTCTTTGAAGTACCAAGCTGCCTTTATGCCATATTGCGGATATTATTTCCACTTTCCACCTTGAGATAAAAGTCCAAAGGCCAGGGGGAAAAGTGATCAAGGAGTACTGGAATAGGAAGAAAATATTTTCCCAGAAGGTCATATTAAAGTTTTTTGCTTATTCTCTTTGAGTCATGTCCTTGCCTTTCCTTGATCAAAACAGAATATTACTGATGTTTTGCAAGCTCCATTTGAGGTTCGACAGCAATATTTTGATGCTTTCTGCCTTTTCTTTACTCCCAGTAACAAGATTCCTGCCTTTAGTATGTAGCTGTGAATTTTGTTGATTATGTTAACAGAAGATAGGGATGGATAGGACCTTCTGAGGTCTTCTATCCATCCTCTTGCCAGTACAAGGGGTTGACTATTCATAGCTGGAGATGTTTGAAGGCCTTCTGTGAAGAAAATTCTGCTGTCTCCATCTTTCTTCTCCAGGCAAAAAAAAGCTGACTGCTCTCCTCTTTCTAAAACTAGAAAATTACTAAAATACTAAAGGTTATCAATCTCCCATTCTGCAAGTGAGCCTCATCTCTTTTTTGTTATGTCTACATGGAAATCAAGTTAAGTCTTTCCTTTTTGTGACATCCCCTTGCATGCTTGCAAACTGTTGCCATGTTTCCCTCTGTTTTCTCTAGATTAAGCAAATTCCTTTCATGCCACATCCTCTGTATCCATAGTAATGTCTTCTAGGCTTCTGATTATTTGATGTGCTCACTTCTGGATTCCCTCTTTATTTGATCCGTAGTCTTCTTGGAGAACAATGCCCAGAATTATGGGCTTCAGCTGAAACTAAATACTGAGGTAGGATAGGAGAGTTGTTTTACAAGTCTTGCAGACTACATTTCTGCAGGAGCATCGCACCTTTTTTCTATAGACAAGAACAAACTTGCCATCCCTTAGTTCTATTGGTTCTCCAAGGAAAAAGTGGGCGTGGCAATAGAATGACTGATCATGACTTGAAAACATTCAGAAGACAGAATTTGTGGGAAATACCTCCATTTTTTACAGGATTCAGCCCTTCCAATACTTAAATTATATGAACTATTTTATTGATGGGAGCATTACCATTGAAATGAATGACCCATGCTCATATGTAAAAAATTTGTTTGCATGATAATGATTGAAGGATTAGGACCAAGATATTTCAGAGAAAACAAAATGTAAAGCTGCAAATGGGAGTCTGGATTCCTCTTGCCTCTCGTGCCTCTGCTTTTCTGTTATTCTGGTGTAGTATTTCTAAGGACAGGATAGCCCTCATCCAGTCTTGAAGATTTCTTGAAGGAAGGCAAACCTAGCAAATCTTTATTAAGAGAATGAAAACATTATTACCTCAAGGAACAAAGCAAAACTCAGAAATACCCACAGGACTACAAGTGTAGAAAAATTCTAGTATGAAATCTCATCTTCCCCCTAGTCCCCCTAGTTTAGCCTCAGTGCTGACAGCAATCCACTTACAGCATGCACTAAGACGTGTCTATCTTCATTTAACTGTGCTCACTTGTGGTCACACTACCATACTCTCTATGCAGATGGGAAATGGATGCATGCTTACAAAAAAATGTCTTTAACAATTTTAAATGGAGTGAATAATGAATGATTTCAGGCTCAAAATCCACAGAAGTTTCTTTCCCTTCTCCAACCCCTTTCTACACATTCCCTCTATGATCTGAACATTAACGCTTGGGGACTATTGACTTGACATGATTCAGAGGTGGCTGGTTTGCATCAATATTTCTAAAATCCCTCTTATTATCGTGCATATGTCCAAGTGTGATAAGAAGAAAGAAGGATGAAGCTATTTATAATTCAGAATGACTGATACCAAAAGGTATTTAAAATCAAATCACAGTATGTCAGAGTTTACTTTTAAATAAGCTTAAACAAAAGACAGTTTGAAAACAATTAGTAAATCTGACAAAATTAACTTTGACCTTACAATCTTATAAATGCCAACACAGCTTTTTTTTCCAGTGTCAGTATGCCTGCATGTGTCTGTGTGTGTATTTTCAGCAGTGCAGTAATTTCACAGCCAAGAGCCATACTGAGACTTAACTCTCAGGGAAGAATTATGCTTCCCTGCTCAGGAGCTCCCCTTGGGGGAATGTGCTATTTCACTGCTTCCTTATGCTGGAAATCCATCTGTACAGACAAGTCAGATTAGTGGTAAATTACTTTCATTATTTCTGGTAAGCAGACATTTTCTCTCAGCCCAACCTTTCAGTCATCTCTACTCATCAGCTCACAGAGGAGGGTCTTTTTAGGGGTTTTGCTAATTTCTCTTAGTTTTCCTCTAAAAAAGCTCAAAACAACCTGGTGAAAATATAAAGTGACTGCCTTCCACCCAGCCTGGGAATGGAGATTGTAAAGACACAAAAAGTGTGCTGGTGAGCTTGTAAGTGTGCTGAGCCAGGAGGCAATTCCTTTTTACCCTGAATTTACAAGTCCAGCCATCTGGACCCCAATGCCAAGCTGGTGCCCAAAGAAAGCTGCTGCTTTCTTATTTTTGTCCAGTCTGTCTTCAGAATTCCCTGGACAGAACAGTTTGCATGTCCTCCCTCTAGAAGGATTCAGCCCTTTCTGTAGTCTGAGAACACCTAGGAGCCCATTCTGTATCTTGGTTGACTTTCATAGTTTTTTCTTACTGAGTTAATTCCTTGTTCAGCCACCAGGCAGCAAAATCCAGTGTCTTCCTGCCATTTTAGGGAGAGAGATTTGAGATTTGGACTGCTGGATGATGCACATTTTTGCTTTCTGTGGTTCTATGCAGCTGTTTGTGTGTTACTGGGTCATTTCTAAGCCCAAGGACTGGGTTAATGCACCTGAAAGTTTGTTTCACTCCTGTCTTCCATCTGCAAGCCAGCTACACAAAGAAGACGGGGTGACAAGCCAGAGGGTCACCAAAGTGAACTCCTCAGTGGAGGAGATGAAGCCCAGATCCCTGTCTCTGCAGTGGCATATTTCAGCACCCAGGGCTTGACAAAGCCCAGAAGCTGTAGGTGAAATTTCTAGATGGTCTATGGAGCAGCATGGCTTCACTGGGAGTAAATAGTGTCTGACACATCTAGTGGCCTTCTGTGATGGAGTGACTGCAAGTCTTGATAAGGGAAGACCAAATGATGTTATTTCCTGGTCTTCCACAAGGCCTTTGACACAGTCACAGTCAACTACTATATCTCCAAATTGGAGAGACATGGATCCGAAGCATGAACTATTCAGCATCTAAGAAATTGTCTAGATGGATACGGCCAGGGAGTTGTGGTCAATGGCTCTATTTCCAGATGGGAAGCAGAGAAGTGGTGAGAAGCAGTGTTGCTTGGGGTTCTGCCTTGGGGCTGATGCTTTTTAATATCTTTACCAATGACACAGACAGTGAGACTGAGTGCACCCTCCGCAAGTTTGCAGATGACACAAAGCTGAGCAGTGTATTTGACATAACAGAAGAATGGGATGCCATCCAGAGGGGCCTGGACAAGCTTGACAGGGTCCATGAGAATCTCATGAAGTTCAACAAATCCAAGTGCAAGGTGCTGCACTTAGGTCTGGGCAATCCCAGATGTAAGCACAGAATGGGAAAAGAAATCATTGAGAGAAGCTATGTAGAGAAGGACTTGGGAGTTCTAGTGGATGAAAAATTGGATAGGGAGGTTTCCTTAACCTCAGATGCTAGGAAGATATTCTTGGATATGAAGGCAGTAAGATACTGGAGCAGGCTGTCCAGAGAAGCTGTGGATGCTCCATTCCTTCAAGGCCAGGCTGGATGAGGCCCTGAGCAACCTGATCTAGCAGGTGGAATGCCTGCTAGATCATGGCAGGGGGATTGAAACTGGATGATCTTTAAGGTCCTTTCCAAGCCAAACTGTTCTGATTCCATGATCATATTCCCCTTATGTTCTTTCAGCCAGAACCAAAAGACATTACATCCTTTCAGTAGATTTTTACTGAGTTAACACAGACTTAAAATAACTTTTTCCTGTGCAAAGGAATCTGCCACCTTTCTTTCTTAGTTATTACATGTTCTCTCTTCCCACACTGGGGGGATACCAAACATCTACTGGTTGAGCTGCCTGCTGTCTGACCACAGATGTCTTTTTCAGCATCCTCCTAACATTTTGAAGTGTATTCCTTGATTGTCACCCCTCCTGGACATGCTGGTGAGATTACAGAAGATGTCTGGACATAATTTTTCCATTGCTGGCAAGCAAAATTTAAATGCTCCCTCTTTAGTAGTCTGAGAATGGATTTTTTGAATATGGCATGCAATTCATGCAATCTATGAAAACAAATTGCCAATTTTGATTTGCAATTGCTTAAAAATCTACCCTTTTATAAATTTTTCTTCAGTCCTTCTGGTGAATATAGTCCTGATCTCTTTAGAGAGAAAATAGGCTTCTATGCAAGTTTTGGAAAAATTCAATGTACAGTCTGGTTTTTAAAAATTCATTAATCAAATTAAAGATTAATCTATTACTTTAAAATTAATTATACTTTGGTTTCAGACAAAAACTACATTTGTACATGCAGTGACAGTCACTTATTAATGCTTTTGTTGAAAGTGCTATACTCCCTGGCTCTGTTTTCAGAAGACACCTTCAGAATATGGGCTTTCATTTACAAGCAAAAAAAATAAGTCACCCTTTATGGCACTAAAAATGATTTTGAGAACCTAAACCGAAGTCTAATGGTTTGCCTTCCCTAGCCTGAAGACAACACAGAATTACAGCCACGCTGTGTGAGTCACTTCATTCATATCCGTCTTTGCTTTGACTTGCTCATTGTTATTTATTTACATACCATGGGCCAGACTCTCTCCTGTGCCAGAGCTCCACTCAGCACAGTTTGGAGATGGGTCATAAGGAAGTCATTACAACTCTCTCCACTTTTGTGAGCACTCTGCACCATTTCCCCTCTTTGCCAGGCAGTCCCATGTTACATCTCAAGTGAGGCTCTTAACAGTGCATTAATTTCAACGTGGCTGACGGATATGCCAAACCCATGGCACGTGCTTTGGGTCCTGGCACATACAGCTGTAAACAGAAGTTGCCTGATTTTTTCATCTTTGCAGGTAAGTTTTCTGAACCTTCACAGTGCTTGTGTGTGACCAAAAATGGCTGCATGGCCATTTTTGATGAAGATACTTAATCTGAATAAAGATACAGAATTATATGCAGCCATCAGTGATGAAAAATAAGTCACAGCTCAGTTTGTTCAATGCCTGGTGCAATTGATCTGCAGGCTTTCAGGAACTTCTGTATTAGATAAAAAACACTTGGAAAGAGGAGACTTTGGAAGATCCTTTCCAAATGAAAAGATTAAAAATTATAGCAAGACAGATACCACTGCTGGAAACCATTTTCGCTTCCTTCTCACCTGGCATCAACCATCATTGCCCAGACTTTCCCCGTACATCTGTGGGATGTTTGAAGGAGAGCCTGGAGAGCTGCTGCTGCATTCTGAGCTCATCCCACCCACTTCAGGCACTCCAGAGAGGTGTCTGGTCACCATAGACTCTCTGTAATTGGAGGAGAAACATATCTCTAGAGGGTGTCTGGCCACTTGAGATCATCACCTACTTCAAAGAGAGCTGAAAACAATTTGGATCCTAACATATGAATTGCTGTGAAGTGTCTAAGGTTAAGTGAACAGGCTTTTTAACTATTTATCTTCATGTATGAATAGTCTCATGGAAAGATAATAATGAATTTCCCTCTATTAATTCCTTTGTGAATTAACTTGAATGTTTATTGATTTGATTGTTTATTATCCCACAAATAGTAAATTATTCTTGCAACACTTCTGTTCAAGACAGCTGTAACAGGACCTAATGGACAGATAGGGACTTGTGACTTGTATAAAGATAGATGCATGTGTAGACACATATGGACATGTGCCCACCCATGCACTTGCCCACCAGTCTCATTTACTCAGTAAGTCTTGCTAAAACACTAGCATGTATATAGAAACCTGTTACAAGGTACCCAAGCACAGGGTACCCTAGCTGGAGTTTTCTCACCACTATACCACTAGCATTTTTTACTTTATGACTGCTGGATACAGGAACAGTTTTAAAAGTCCTTTTATGAAGTTGAGTTACAGAAGTGTTCCTACTTCAGATTTCAAAACCTCTGAATGTTGTTTGGTGTGTATCTGATTTTTGAAGACTTTTTTCACTGAGTATACTTTGTGTTAACAGAGGGACAGACAACTTGTTGCTTTTTATTTTCCTTGCAGACTACTATTAGCAGAAGATAAATCAAGTGCTTTGCCAGTGGGCTTTAAGGCATTAGGACAGTAAAACTCAGTTTGCTTAGTTTCTACTACACCTGCTGAAGTCTTCACCTCTTGTCTGTTGCTCTCCTTCTTCCAGGCATTCTTCTTTCTCCTGCACAGCTTGCATTCACCATTCAGTTTTATTATGCACATCTGCCCAATACAGAGCCCTCAGACCTTCCCATATCTTCCCAGTTTCTTTTCCTAAATAGTCTTTGTGCACTGTGCCAACCTCTGACTCCCCTCCCGCACCCCAAACCAATTTTCTGTTCATTGAAACTCAGGTTACCCTTCCAAGATCCTTGTCCAGTCTTCCTGTGACAGGGAGGGCCCGGGGGACTGAGTGCCACCCTAAAAACCTGGATCCCACCTGCTGTTCAGATCATACCCACAGAACAGCATTGCTGGGCAAACTCCTGGGTAAGATGCAGGGATCAGCTGGTCTGTACCAGACAATTTTCCTATGAAGAGGCCATAGAATCATGGAAACATAGAATTACATAGGTTGGAAAAGACCCCCAAGATCATCAAGTCCTACCTTCAACCAGACATAATTAGTGAGAATGAATTTCTGAGAAAATTTTAGCTGCTAAAATCAAACTCTATATTCAGTACACTTAGTCTGATTTTAAAAGGCAGTAGAATCTTGTTAGAAAATGATTCACACTTGATCAGCACAAACGACCCCTTCTCTACCAGGCCTGGATGCCTTCTGGAAAGCAAGGAGATGTAATTCTGGATTTGGTGAAGAAATCCAGTAAGAAAAATGCATTCAATCCTAGGATGAAACTTGAAACCGTGTCAGGCAATGTCCATAAACTTGGATTTTCATATTAGATCAGTAACGTAGAATTTATGTTCAGGTGCTTATTTCAACCATCTCACCCAGATGCCCATTCCTGTGGCCAAAGAAGAGAAGCTGGCTCCTCCAGAGAATCATTAATCCCAGTTTGGGCAAGAAAACAAGCCAATCCCTCAGCCCAGCACAGGCAGTCCTGCCACAGAAACCTGAGCCAGGTACATTTATTTTTGTGGTAACACTTGTCCTAGAAACTTCAATAAAAAGTGATGAATGTGAAAGTGTTTCTCAGGCTTACTCTTCCTGAAGGAGGCAATTGCACCTGGCAGAGAAGGTATGTCAGTCTCCACCAGCCCTGCACTGCTGCTCATGCAAATCACACACAGCTGGTTGATCCTGCAGATATCATTAATATTTTTGAAGAACTCTTTCCTAAGCTGGGAGAGAAATGTATTTGTTGCCTGGGGTGGCTCCTAGATTGTAAATCATATGGCAACCCCACGTAAATGCCTTACAGAGCTTTTAATGAACAGTACCCCATAGGTGAAAGCCAACAGCAATATTAGAAATGGTGTTTATTTTATAGCCTAGAAACTGCATTTTAAATGGTAGTCTAGGTTTATATGACAGTTCTATTAAATATAAAATAGACCCATTACAAAGAAAGACCTTTACATCTGCTTTTATCTGCATCTAAATGGCATGCCCAGCCCTGCAATTCCTCAAATGAGACATTTTTAGAACTTTATTTATGTTACAGCCATAACAAACTTGCAACTAGAAAACTATAATGGGCACAAACGGCTAATAAAAATGAGATTGTTGAAAAATACTTCTTAATAGCAATTTACAAAGGAACCTGATAAAACAGAACTGAGGCTGCGTTTCCCTGGAAGTTTGCCACCGCTGTAATCACAATCCATTTGGCAACAGGTACTCCCCCTCTTCCATCTTCTGTGACCATTTCCCTCTGAGAATGCTGAAAGCTAAGTACCCTGAGGCTGTTCTCCTGCCCTTCCCTTAGGCAGCTGGTGCCTACGGATCCAGAGACACCCTCAGGGAGTTCCCTTTTCTCCCCTCCTGCCGTGCACTGGCTCACCTGGAGGAGGAGATATCTTAAGGGCTTGGTCACTTGCTCAGTGGGGAGCAGGGCAGTGAGGCTCAGTCTGTCCCGGGTGTGCTGAGTTTCCTCCTGAAACCTGCACCACTTCTCTGATGAACTGATCTGTTTATACAAGCTGGCTGAGATGAGCAGGTCAAACTTTTTGTTTACAGACTGAAAACTATTTTGCCCCAAGCTCAGTAACAGCTCCCCAGGCAAAAGACTGGAAGTTGAACTCATCTCTTCCGCAGGGCAAGTTTTGTGGGATTTTGACAATATCCACGTGGCCCTTTGTGTGATGTTAGGAGGAAACTTCCCACCACCCAAGGAAAAGAGGCCTTCTTCCAGATGTGCACTTGTCTGCAGCAGACCTTCTCACTAGGCAAGGAAGGCAAGGGTGAGACAGAATGTTCAAGTAAATGTCAAAGTCCTTGGTCTGATCTAATTGCAGGTAGTGATGAATATCCTTGAATATAAATTGATGTCTTAACCAGTTCAACATTGTATCTACATAAGGAGGAAAAGTTCCTCCTAATGAGATTTTATAACACATAGACAAGAACAAAATTTAGAAATAATTAAAAAGGTTTTGAATCAGCAGGGGCTGAAAACACTATACAGTGCATTAGAAGGATAATGGTGATATTGAGGTAAAAAATATACACAGCATGTCACCTAAGACATACACTGGAAATTGGGTGTTCATGACACTACCTCAGGCTCGCAGAGTGAAATATTGTTCAAACTCCATGCAAAGCAAGATTTAAAACAACATGGGAAGCCACTTACCCAGCCTCTTCAGTCTTCCTACCAGAAGCACTAGTAATAGCACCCATGTACCAGGAATCCCAAGCCAGCTCTCCCCCAGCTGGACTCACATCTTTCTGCAGTCTTGCACTCTCAACTCATCCATGATGCTTGCTTGTAGTTTACTTTGTAAGGAAGGCTATACATTATGTCCTTACAAATTCTTTTTTTTTGCCCCAAACAGCATAGTCTGAACTATCTGAGACTGGCGCTATGTGCAAAATACAGAGGTACAAAAGGATCTTTGGAAATACAGGTACAGGTAGACATGCAGTATGCACACAGGTTCAGGTATCATTGCAAGTGATAGATATTTGGTACACTGTGAGGTTGTATCATTGCTGGGATTTGCAAAAGCCCAATTTATTGCAGCTCTGTGGCTGTCAACATGCAGAGTTAGCCTTCACACAGACCACCTTTGGATTTTGCACTGGAAATGAAAAATTTGAGCAAAGACTAAACAAAGAGAGAAAAATAGCTATTCAACTCCAAACAAAAAGTGCAAATGCAGCAAAAGTGGCAGCATCTGTTTAGGGCTGGGCTAGACACAGCATGTGGATAAGCCTCAACTGTGGGTAGCAGGGCTTCCACTATGAATGCAGACAAACATTTTTCTTCTTGTTGTTTTCATTTATTGTTGTTGTTTTGTTTTGTTCTGAGAACCAAGGAAATGAACACACATATTTTCCCTAAAAAAATTTAGGGAAGTATCATTTCATAGTCTGTATAGTTCCAATCTGCTGACTGATCCAGCAACATAGACTCCAGTTTATTTGAACTGATCCTAATAGAATCAGCAAAACAGAAAGGATAAGCAAAATTTGGGTTTCTTTATTCTCCAGGGTAGCCAATAAGAATACTTCTGTGAGCAAGTAAGATCTGACCCAAAGAAACACATTTGGCAAATTCATGAAAACCGGAAAGTCAGTAGTAGCTATTGAGAAATCATAGTCATATTTTTAAGTTGTCCTGCTGAGGATTGCCTTTAACCACATCTCCCCTCCCCTTTCTGTCTCCCCCTTCTCCCAGACTTTTGTCCCAAGTACTTAATTGTGAGTAAAATATTTGTACTGGGAAGACATCAAAGGCACTGATTTTAGAAATTCGATTTTATATAACGCAAGACCCCTGAACTTCAGAAAAAGTTCATTTTGTCAACTATCACTAATCATCTGTGAACCTGGTGCTCTACCAACTAAAACACAGTATTATGAATAATGGATTTTCCCCACATCTGAAGTGTAAGAGTAATTACAAATATGAATACAGGCTATGGCCATGCTTTGCGTGATTCTATTTTCAGCTTTGGAAAAAAAAGTGCAGAAATGAACTGATACCTCTGCTTTGGAAAATGGGTAGCCCTCAAAGTCAAAAAGTGTAAAGGAAATACTCAATGAAAGTTTTGGGCTTGGGGATTTTTTGCACATTTGTTCTAGCTGGTTTTTTTTTTTTGAATCTTCCTCTTCCACTGTTCTTCATCTTCAAAACTTTACTCAAATTATGACATAAAAAGGTGCCAGATACCTGCTAGCAGAGAAGAAAGGCCATTCTCTCCTATTTCTGTGGCAAAAAGGATGCCAACACTCTAGGGAATGAGCCTTTGATATGATTAGAATATTTTCACCTTTACTTGAAGTAGTGTGATTAGAAGATGGGAGGTTGACCCTGAGCTGGGAACTGCTGCATTCCTGCTGCCTTCAGCAATGCAGAACAGCCACTTGGTGACAGGGAAACCAGATGCATTTGGAAACATCCACCCCTGTCTGAGGAGAGCTTTCTTCCTTCTTCAGTAGAAGAAACATTTTCGTCAAGTGCCATGGATACATACAGAGTATGTATTTATGAGCTTTCACTGGCTCATAAAATTATTTAGGACAAGAGCAGCCAGATCCAACATCTCAAAATCATTAGAATGGGGGGCCAAAAAAAGCAATTTAAAATTAATAGGGCCATACCCATTAATTAGTGAAAGGATAGTTGAACAAGACTTCTGAAAAAGCAACAGTAGTGATTTAAAATAAAAATTTAATTAGATATTGGAGTCATATTTTCTATGTGTAAAGAGTTATCTCTTTCTTGGATGACAGAAATAAGAAAAATTCGTGGTGCAAGAAGGAAAATAAGTCAGTACTGCAGAAAGGAACATATTGCTCAGTTCTTATCTGTGACAAGTTGATTTCCAAATTAAATCCAAACAAAAACTGGTCACAGAGACATAAAGACATAACTTACAGTAAAACCAAATGAAAATTCATGTATCCCCTGTAGAAATACCCCATGCCCATCAGAAATGGATGGCAATATTAGGTACTTTCCATGCCATGTGAGGATGGCAAACCTCTCTCTACAAGAATGGGCATTTCATTGGTGACCAATTGCATTTATTCTGCCATATGCTGTTGTGGATCTTTCTAATTGCATATACATTGGTGTTTTACCATTAATATCATCCAGAACACATCTCCTGAGAACGTGTAACTACATAAAGAAAATTACACTCTTCATTCATTTCCCAGGTCACAATTTTGTTTATATTGTTTTCCTGATCAGCTCTGGAATGTGTGTTTGGTTATCTTCTACAACTTCAGACATCTATTTTGTAACATTCCAGTTCAAAGCAAGACACTGGAGTGAGAGATTTTTGGGTAACATTTGTTGCTTTTGTTTTGTGATGTTTTTCCCATTCTGAAAGCATTAATGTAGAATGTGCACTGATATTTTCACTGTTTTCCAGTTTCTGGACCCCAGAAATTTCTCTCATGGAAATATGGACACTTGCATAGACAGCTTAAGGTGCTCCTGTTTGGCTATAGGTCTGGTTTTCATACCTACAATTCTTCCCTACAATTATTCAAGAATTTTCTCATTTCATATTAAAACTCAGTCTTACACTGATAATAAACAAATGTCAAAATATTCAGATTGCATTTATTTAAGTATGAGTTTGAATATATACCAGAACCTTTTGTGTCTAATATTCTTGAGCAAAAAAATTGGTTGCCTCTTATTAACTGGTTAACAAGCATTAAGGGGAATTGCTTCAGTCTTCTTTTTCTTTACAACAAAATGCAGTAACAAAAATATTTCTCTGTCACTTGAAGGTCACAAAAGGTTGCAGAGACTGGGTTATCCTACCCTGTACTTCCGAATCACTTCCAGTCATCTTATTTTTAGAAACTGGAACTAGAATAAGAAGAATATTTTTATGTGTATGCAACAATTTAGACAAACTCTCCTGATCAATTCAAGCTTTTTGAAAAGAGTAGACATGCAGATCTTAGGTTGACCATTAAAAGCATTAGGGATTAATCCAAGCCATTGTCTGACCACATTACCAAAAAAGACAATGAGCATATTGGTATGAATTTTATTCTAGCCTCTTAAAGAGGATACAAGTTGTAGCCACTTCAAGTGATACAGAATGAAAATGGTCTCTAAGTTTCTTCTTCTTCTGAAACTGCACTTATATTGAAAATGTATAAGCATTTATTTTGTTTATAATATATGCAAGTCAACCAACTTCTCTCCTAGGAGATCATGGCTTATTTAAGGTCAGAAAAAAGTTATTAGAGAAAATAAAAAAATGCAGCCTAGAAAGAGCAAATCTCTTCACCTGCATTTATGCAGTTGAAATTAGATTTTATCTCTTCTGATTCAAAGCACTGTTTCTCACTCCTAAGTTGAAACAAGTGGGTGCATTGGTCACAGTGGGGCACCGTAACGTGATGCAATCACAAAAGCTGTCCTGTGAGCTTGGTCCTCCTGTGCACTTCAGGGCTGCATGTTAAATCTTAAACACAACTTTTTTAAAAATCTGGCTTTTCCACACAAGCACAAATAAATTTTCTCAGAGGTGTCCGCTAGCAGTTTTCCTTTCCTGGATGCCCAAATGATGTTTTTTTCAAATTCCAGCTTAGTTTTCAACTCTTATAGCTGAACCCCATAGGATTGTTTGGCTGAATATGATTTGAGCTCCAGCAGAGTGTTTGTTGGCTCTTGCTTCCACACACTTTACCTCTGTCAAATGAGTATTTGTCTTTTATGCAATCCACCCAGATGCTGCATGGCCATCCCTGCAGGGCAAGTGTGTCACCAGCAGAGGCTGGCAGCCTGACTGACTTCACAGGCACTGTCAGATTGTCAGCATCTCCTGCTTCTTACCACTTCACCTTTTCATTAATGTTTCAAAAAAAAAAAAAAAAAAAAAGAAGAAAAAAAAAAAGAAAAAGAAAAAGGTCCTGGTGGCTAGCTGGGTAGCTGGGGAAGATAATAAAGATATGAACTCTTACCTCTCCTCCCAAATGATGCAAACTAAACCACCCATTGATCTGGGAGGAACTCATTAGAAAGCCAAAACCAAGTGCAACAAATCATGTAAAACATCTGCAAGTGACTTCAGCTATAATACATGATGGGAGGGTTTTCTGTGTCCCAGATAGCCCTGAGTTCAACTTTCACCAAAAAACAAGGATTGCTCCTGGGTGACAAGCACCACCTCTGCTTGAGTAACTTGAGGCATCAGGGGTTCAGGGCTCATGCACTGAGGTGTTGTTCTCAGCTTATGCAAAAGACCCTGCTATCCTCTGTGCCACTGAGCAATATTCCCTCAAGTAGTGGCTGTCCACAGGAGTATTTTTAGAGTTTCAGAAAGTAATGTCGAAGGTAAGATGGCTGTGTACAAAGATTATATTCCAATAATCACTTCAAAGAGAATGGGGGGGGAAGGCATGTTTCTAATTTCTATACAAAAACAAAGGAAGTAATTTCTTTCAAGGTTTTTTATTTGTTTTTTCAAATTGCACAGTGCTCAACTTTTAAAATAATAATCATTCTTGACAGCCATTTAATAATTGTTAGTGATCTATAGCTTTATTATAAAGTACTCATCTAATGATGTATTTCCTTTACCCTAAGGGCCAAGTACAAAGCAGGGAAATTATCTTGGTGATACTTTTAATAACTTCCTGTGGGATTGCAAACTCTGGCTGAAGCTGTCTCTGCAAAAGAGTTAATCATGTAATTTCACAGATTAGACAACACAGGGTTACTAATGAGAAACTTCAGTTCAGTGATAAACTCTTTTTTTTTTCCAAGAATATTTTGAGAGGCCTGTAACCTTTGGCTGACACCCAAGGAGGCTATTAGTTTAACCATGGGATGCACTACCAAATGTACAAGAGTCAGCAGAACTTTTCCTTCTGAAAATTGCTCGTAACTTTCTGTGAAGAAGCCTTCGAAAACCCAGAAAGAATAGACGGAAGGGAAAAATCAGGCAACAAGGGGCTGACTTATTGGCTTCCGATAACTGGCATGGCTTCAGCTTCCAGTTTCTTTTCAACAATGTCCGCTCACTATAGCAACCCCAGATCCCATTTAAATGTCATGCTGCCCTCTGTTCTATAAACATGTATCATCCATCACTAAATATTTAGATCTGAATTGTTGGAGCTGAGTTCTGTGCCAGGGGTAAGGGGATTAATTCCTTTCAAGGCCCTCACATGATGGATTTTTCACTGAAGTAAACATCCGAGAAGAGCTCACACTACGGCCATAAAATATATAAATAAAGTTTAAAGTTTAATTAAGTCAACATTATTTAAAGTGGTTGTCATATTTTATGGTGAACTCTCTGTGTTTATTTTGTATGACTCCTCATAAATAGTCTCTCCCTTTCAGACAAAAGGCACGGCTGGGTTAAAGTTAAGGGTCCCATGCATGGTACGGGAAGGAGGATCTACCGGGCTGGGGGGATCCAAGACGCTCTGTATCGGGTCCTTTGCTATCTCGTGTCTTCCTAATGAGCTGAGATGTTGTGCAGACACAGGAAAAGCATGGTGGAGTTTACAGCAGACGTGACACAGGGAAGTCCTTTGAGTGGCTATCTGGGCTTGGCAGAGGGAGAGCCTCTGCCGGCCCCGTCCAAAGGCTGCTGCTGTTGGGCGGGCAGGCAGCAGGAAAGGAAATGGGGCTAGGAGAGGACAGGACAATCCCCCCCACCTTCACCAGCAAGGGGGTTGTGCCATGTGCTGGGAGAAAGATGGCATTGCTCCCCTCTCTAAACAAGTCCCTCAACCCAACAAGGTGTATGTCCAAGACAAAAATTGTATGATATCATTATCATGGCCGAATCCTTTGAAACAGAAAAAGTAATTTTAAAGGTGAAAGAAAATAAAAATTCATCAAAGTGATTGTTAAACAATGCTGTCCTGTAGAGAGGTCTTGTAATGCCCTGATAAGGATTCCTGGATAATTAGCTAAGCACCCAGTGAGAAAGGGTGAACCAAATGCTTGAGCTCCAGGTCAAACCTGGGGAAAGCTTGCACCCAACTTCTGCATTTCCTCAACTGCCATGGGCTGCTCCTGCCCATGGTCTCTGCCTCTGCTGCCCATTTCTGTGTCAGCCATGCCTTACATCCCACTTAAGGGGCTTCTTATTAGAACAAACACAAAACTGTTGTGAGATGCTCATATTCTAGAGGGACACGTACTGTGTAAGCTTGAGGCCTCTTTTTTTTCTTTTTTTCTCAGAATTTTCTCTATTTATGAAAAGGGACTGCATCTATCTCTGAAAGAGATATTGCCAGGACAGTAGACTTCAAAGACAGAACTAGTAACAGAGGTATTAGCTGTGACAGGAGTTTGTTGCCATTTTTCTATGAGACTGAGAACAAGGCATTTGGTATTTCTTATTCTCACTAATGAAATTGAAATAACAGTATTTTATTTTGTTTAACCTGCTTCAACTGTAAAGTTCCTGTGACATGGCTTGTCTTTTACACTGTGTATGCAGTGCTCACATCAAAAATGTCCAGTCTGGAAATAGTCACCTATCTAGCTAGCTATCATGCTGCAAACACTGAAGCAGGAGAAGAGCATATTCCCCCTTTTGATTCCAGTTATTTTTCTCTGAACAATTTTTTTTGCAAACATGTGAGAAGAGACAGAAAAAAAATGTAGGCAAATGTTATTCCTGTCCCTGTGTATGCTCATTCATCTGGTGCCTATTCATAAAGTAAATATATGCACGTGTATGCATGTCTGCATATGTACATGCTTTGTTAATTCTCAGATAACCATGTTTTAGCTGTGAATACGGACATGTTCACTCAAACTCAGAAGTACAGGTCATGGAGTGTTCATAAGGGGAAATGCAAGGCATGCTTTGTCCAGACAGAGCACATGCAGAAACACAGACTAAACTGTACTGAATTCACCAGACAGTAAATTCTCTTTCTAGCAAATGAAGCCACATGATGAAAGATCCCTCTGCTTTCATTCTGTATCAGTACTCATTATGTTGCCCCAAAATCTTTAGCATTAGGTAACACGATCATGCTGAAGGTAGTAAGAAATTTAATGAGGTCTTAATCTGCATGACAGGTTAAAAGCTATGAGAGTTTCCAAGGCTCTATGTGGTATAAATGGAGTGCAAACTAATATTATTTGATAAGATAGGAAGAGGCCCAGCTGAAGGGAAAGCGTTTCCCTACAGGCTTTGGACTTTGGTAAGAAGTGGAATTGTTAAAACTGAAAAGATGCAAAGAGAAAGAGAGAGAGAAAGAGAGAGAGAGAAAGAGAGAAAGAGAGAAAGAGAGAGAGAAAGAGAGAAAGAGAGAAAGAGAGAGAGAGAGAAAGAAAGAAAGAAAGAAAGAAAGAAAGAAAGAAAGAAAGAAAGAAAGAAAGAAAGAAAGAAAGAAAGAAAGAAAGAAAGATGAACTTCAAAGTACAAAAAAGAAGTTTCATCATTCCAGAGCAAGCAAACATTTCTGAAAAAAAAAATATAGAGAAGGAAAAATATTTAATTTGAACTTCATTTACAAGAAGTAAAGATTTGTTTAAAAACAGTTAAGGAGTGGTAACTAAAAAGGTTAATAGTGGCCAAAAGTTACTATTGCTACTTTTAATGGCATGGAGGGAAATTCAGCCTGTGTGAAGGACAACCTCTAAACTGGTTTATGTTGTAAGGCCTGTCCCCTGTGTTTGTCAGCCAGCAAAAGTGGCTCACAGGGCCTGAGACTTCCTTTCTGAGCTGCCAGAACTGGGAAATGGGAGGCATATTTGACTGTGCCAGCATTTGTCACACAAAATATTTATTGCAATGTGCAATGATATTCATGTCTCAATGTCTGCTGCACTTCCCTTGAGGAAGTTCCTATTTGTGGGGGCATGAAATCATTACCCTGGGGTTCACACACTGGAAAAGTCCTACAGAAAGGTCTGTGCAGGACTGGCATGCAGGCATTGTTTTAGCCTCACTCCCTGACGTTGGGATGGATTTAGATCCTAACCTACTGGCTGCACTCCTGACAAGTTGCGTTTTAATACATCACTCTGCCTTCCAAAGGTCAACCAGATAAGCCATCCATAAAATGCACTATTAGTGTTAAATTCCTCTCTTCCCAACTTGTCCCCCCACCTATGGTGTCAGCTGCTTTGGCAAATAGCACAGCAAAGGCATGGTGTCTGTCCTGCTGTTGGTCTTGCATGTATGAAAGTAAAAATCTTTCACTTAGTCTGTATCCCCAAGCACCTTGAAAGCTGAGAGCACAGTGAAGTATTAATTCCATTTCTGAAATACTAGAGGTGGGAAGGAAATATATTTGCTATTGATATAGACAAATATATGCATTTTCAAAGTAAAACAAAAATCAAGTTATAATTTTGCTAGTACTTTTAAGGGGGTGAGTGGAATTTACAGGAAAACAAAGATCACATCTCATTTCTGATAAGTTAAAAGTTTTCTCCTTTTGTGGCAGATATTAGATATGCCAATGCCTTGTTAACTAAGGACAAGTGTCTGCCAAGAGAACAATCCCCTGGAAGGGAGGAAGAGTTCAAGTAGTTGTTTTTAATAGCAGGACCATAAAGCCATGAAATGGGGAAGTGGTGATTAGGCAGACTCTTTGTCCAATTAATATTGAATTTATAAAGCTGTGTGAAATAGTTCCAGTAAGAAAGACTGACGACAACTTGTACTGGTCAAAGGATTCATCATGGACTGGAAGAGAAAGGAATATGTCTGGGAAAGCTTATATATGGATGTTAGCTCTCAGTTTGGCATAAGTGCTTGTTGGCTGTGCTGTGGATATTAGCTTTCTCTTTTTCCTTGACCACAAATGTGCTCATTGTCAAACAGGCTATATATGTTTGTGCAGAAATGTTTATTTTTGACAAATCAACAGCTTTTGACAACAAAATAAAACATAAAAGCATTTTCACTGGTGAATTCTTGGGCAGCCCTCACAGTCAATGCTCCCAGAATTGCCTTTACACCGCCAAATCATTCCCACAAGCACAAATATGCAGTTCCAACTCCTTAATGGAATTTGCATGTGTATGTCAAGGGGCAGAATTTGGCTCTTGGTCTAAAACATGTGGAACACTTTTTAAAGAGAAAGTAATTTAACAGTGATGTAAGTCTTTGCAGTTTCCCTGTTTTGTCTATGCAATATTGCAGTTTTATAAAATGTTATGTATACGAGAAATGTTTTTAGTTTTGGCTTTTATAGAAGTGTGCAACTGTCTAATGAGCCAGTTGACAATATCTCAATTAGCTGGCATTTACCAAAACTGTCATCCCTCAGTTGTAATCCATTTATTCCAGTAAAAAATATTGTGATTCTCTGTATTCAGATTGTTTCTGATTTCACTGCTTTCATGCCAAGGGAATTCCAGTGATTTCAACAAAGCTACCCTGGCATACAACTCATGCTGTGAACTAGTAAAGCAGACTCTGGAAGGAATCCTGGTCTACTGAACTCAGCAGGAATTTTGCCATTGATTTCCAGGGAACAACATTTCCTATAGAATAAGAACATCTCTTTGTGTAGATGTAAAACAATAGTCTCAGATACGCACGATATAAGTAGTGCTTTATGTTTCTGAATACAGAAACAACAGAGAACTTTTAATCTTGATTTTTGTTTTAATTCTCACTGGTTAGTACACTTTGAGCTACAATTATATTTGGAGAATTCATCCAAAAAGGTATAAACAAGATATCTTAAGTCTTATACAGGGCATGCTGAAGTCAAAGCTTGGTGTAGCTGACCGAGATATTTCTTCAAGAGGAGTGTGAAAATAAACAGTGACATGAAGTGTTTGAGTTTTACTTGTTTTTTGGCAAACAACCTGGTCCTTATTCACCTCTCACTTAATTGTATAAGTGCTATAAATGATAAAGTCAGATCTCATCATCTGGAAATAATAGAAGAATGAAAAAACACTGTGGAAATTGTAAAGAATTCTCGACTATGAGAAGGCAAACTTATAGTTCATCAGTTTCTGGTAGGGACTGGCCTGCTCACAAGGTAGTGTGAGGAGATCCTCTGGTGTACTTTGAACATATCTTTTTTTTTTTTAGTATCTGTGAGCCGACCCACATGCAGGGAGTAAGAGCTCATGGAGTGATTAAGAGCTCATTGAACAGCCCTACCACAGGGCCCACTGAGCATCCTGTTTTAGAAGGAGAGACCAGAAAAGCTTGGCATGGGTCAGCAACACAATGAAACCTAAGGGAGGACAATGTTACTTTCCACAAATACACTGAGAAGGAAGAGGAGAAACACTAGGAGGAAGAGAAGATTAAAGAGATGAAAAATATTGTCACGAACAGAAGTAGTTATAAACAGTCCAGAAATTAATTTAGGCATCAAAGAAGAAGGTGGGTCCTGTGTCAGGTTTACATTAAGGCAGCAGATAAAATGGGAAGGTTCAAGGTGAAGCTGGTAAGTGTGTGCACTGACTGTAGAAGATGGGGCTTGTGAGAATGGAGAGTCACTCTGCGGTACAGGGCAAACCTTTTAGTCTCAAGTTTCTTCTCTAAATCAGGAGTAGTTCTCCTGTTTCAAAAAGCTGGTAATAAGGAAGCGTTATCATCTCCTCCCCTATGAAAAATCACTTTAGTGACTTTGCTCTGATATCTGTGTAGCCTCAGAAAACCTATCTGCCACCAGAGGGGTGAGGAATTCTTAAGGAAACAGGTATGTCCCACACACATACATGCTCCACTCCTCTCTGTGTCTGGGATGCCTCATATAAAAAAGTGTTGACAGATGCAGTAGGGATTTTACAAGAGATTGCCATTCATATTCCACAAGGACCAAAAGATCCACATGGGAATATTTAATATAAACTGTAATAGTTTCCCACATCTTTGTTTAGAAAATAGCCTGAGGATTTCTAAACTTTAGAATAGTATTTATTTCAGAAGAATGGTTTCACTTATAGTTGTATAAATCTTTCCTTTACTTAAATGTAAAGGAAAGATTGTTGCTTGGGTCTCAATATTTAAATACAATATTAGCATATGTAGTCATACTGCCATACTACTGCCAGGTATTACAGGTAATTCTCACCTTGTATAGTTTTACTATACAGTGCAAGACCAGATCTGCAGGGACATTATCTGTCTACAATTAAGTGCGAGTCCTGCAAGGCTTCCAGGAAACAGGGAGAGGTTGTTTAATTTCCTTCATAAAAAAATAATTGGAAAATATTTCCCTGAGATTTCAATATTGGGCTTGCAAAGGAATCTAGGGCTGAAAAAGGAAAATTTGCTTCTAGCTGAGCAGGGCTCCTAATCCCATGATCAGGCTGGGGAGTTTAGTACTCTGGAAAGCCCAGCCTTGCTGTTCAGTGCCTAAGAAGGAACTGTTAGATACTGAGCTCTTGGGAGAATCTGCTCTAAAGCATCCAAAAGGCTATTTCTCTTAGCTTGCCTTTAGAATATTTTAAATGTGTTTTTGGCCTACTTAGCACTTTTAAACATTCCTAACGTCCTTAATAAAGCCTACTGCTATATCACTCTTGTCACTACTAGCCACAATCTGATATAGCACATGCAGCCTCTCTTGGAATTACCAAATGTAGGGGAGGGGAGCAAAAGCTATCTTTTTGTTAAGAGATAGCAGTACAGCACTGCTGGCTTCTAGCACTTATATGTCAGGCTGGGAAATAGCTATGAGACTGGAGTACCTTTATTTCCTTCTTTTTGCCTGCTGATTTCTCAGATTTAAATGGTTGCATGTGTCAGCTCTTCTCCATAGCCATGTGGGCTAGAGTGCACCAGATAATACTGGATAATGGAGTGCTGTGTATTAGTATTCTTGAATAATTTCTCCCCCCCCCACATATCTGTACTTTGACTTTCTATTTTCATATCTATACCCTCTGAATAAGTTTAAAAGTGCTGATGCTCTTTCCTCTCACGTTGGTTTAACATTTGTGTCCTGTTGTGTTCCTGGAAACAAAAAAAGGATGGATGAAAAACAGAGGTCATAAACTGCTACAAAACCCACGCCTGTTCTTTCACATTATTCACACTATCCATCTTCAGGAAATAACTGATACCTGCGTTAACAGTAGGAAATTTTGCTTAAATTTCCAGCCTGTGAATTCTGAACAGTGCATGAACTCATGGAAAATTTCAAACAAAATTAAGACATCATAAACTTTAACAGCTGTATGGGCCTGGCAGGGTTTTTTTTTAAACTCATAGTGTCCCTTATATTTATTTATCACTGTTCAAAGAAATGACTGACGGCATAGATTGTCAAGTCTGTGTCACAGATAACAGAGTGGCCAGTGTGCATGGTATCCTCCAGTTTAAGGGAGAAATACAAAAGCAGAAGAGCCAAGCACTCTTCTGTTTGTAGCTCATGAGACCATAACAAAAATAGAGGGATCACTTATTTGAAGTCTGAGAGAGAAGGCTCTTTTACAAGCTTTCTGAAATGCTAGATTTTCTTTCTGAGACTTAATAGAAATATACTGCTCTGGGCTCAATTCTTCGATGTCAGGAGGAAGAGAACAGAAGTATTAAGACATAAAGAACCTCCTCCATTCTAGAGAAGCTAGAGCTACTTTCTTTCTTTCTGCACTAATGATATGCTATGTTCCTTTCAGACAGACACATTAAAGGAAAGCAGGAGGATGATGGGTGGCTTCCCTCACCAGTGCAGTCATCGAATACAACTAAATTTGAGTAGGTTACCTCTACTTAATATTAAACTGTAGTTCATTCTTTACAAACAAAACCTCAGTTTTTGTAAAAGCACTGTTTTATATGAAGAAGATCAGAAATTCTTCCTTGAGCTTTCATACAAAGGAGGCATTGTTCTGATTTATCCATTTCCTGGAATACATGAAAGATAGAATAATATAGCTTTGTGGTATTTTCTAAGAGCTAGGAAAAAACCCAACCCAAACCAACAAGTAATCTAAGTCTATTCATCTAAGTCATCTAAGTTAGATGTTTAGATTCATTACCTAATGTGAGAGTTTGGAGAAAAGAGTTAATTTCCAATTCATTAATATTTACTTCTTCAGTAGTCAAGTGTGTTATTGGTGCCAAAAAAAAAAGAAAGCCAAAAATATAAGAAAACATTCACTGAAAGGGGCTACTTTGTAAAACGTGGTCAGTATTGGAAAAATACTGGTGTCAAACTTCCTTTGTGAAGTGAATCACAGCAAATATATTCTCTTGTTCTAGTTGTTTCATCTTCTGAAATTGTGATTTAACTGCAGTTGCAGTGAATAAAGTATTTTTGCATTCAATACTATTTTTTCTTGATCTTGTGCTTGACAAAAATTTTCATAACTGGGCTTAGCTACTTTGGTTGTTTTTTATACTTCCCTTTTGCTGCCTCTCCCCTTATTCTGCTCTCTGGGCTCTTAACAACTTTTCTTCCAAGCACATCAATATTTATGGTGTGCCCTAAAGGACATATTAAAACATATTCATAAAAGCTAATACAATCCTAAAGTACAATGAGTTGAAAAGAAAAACAATCTGGAAATGAGCTTTAAGATGAATACTTTGGAGTCGTTATCTGAGGTACACTGGCAGTCTCTAATGAGACATTTGTAATTTAATTGTGTCATGGAGAAACTATAAATTCCCCCAGAGCCCACATCCAAGTTGTTTTTATAATGAAGATAAAGTAACTCACATACCAAAAATCTTTTGAATATGCTATAACTTCTTCCAAAAAGATAAAGAGGGCCTATATCCTATTTATGTCACTACACTCAATTGCATAACAGAGCTTAGAACAAGTAGGATAGGGGGCAAGAGTCAGTCTATAATAATTTAATACTCTATCATTCTTTACATTTCTCTTTTAATCACATAATAATTTGAGGGAGCCCAGTTCATATCAATACTAGGAAAGAAGAAGAAAAATAACAGGATTGCAAATGGTTGTTCTAAAGAATCCATTTGAGAGATTATATTGTGTTTGATACTTCCTCCAGGGAAGAAAACATTCTAATACTGCATGACTAAGCCACTCATACATCAGATTTCTATGGCTTTGGACAGACATTTGTAAAGACTCTTATAGCTCAATTAATACCAAAATGCTGCCTACTTGCTCCAAGTTCCTAAATAAATTAGGGCAAGCTCAACTTTCAGATAGGAAATAGCTTGTGCAAGTCACCCACTTGATCATAGCAATGAGCCCTCTGGGTCCCTCAGCTGGAATGGTGTATTTGCTTCTCTTGCAGATTTAAGTAACTTTTTTGTGCCATGGTTTTGTTTATTAAATTATGCAGGAGATAATCTCCAAAGTTCCAACTTATTGGGACAATTTCCTCAAGCATCGAAAATAATTTGAAATCAAAGCAGCTTCTAAAATCAAACTTAAAATTTAACAGATATCTAAGCTTTCAAGTTTCAGGCAAAGTAGGAAATAAAATGCAGGAGTGGAAGATAGAGGATGATGAAAAATATTTTATGTTCTAATTCTACAGGAATTATATTCTAATTGGTATGGCAAAAATACCAAATCCTACAAGAACCTGCTTTTGACCGTTTACGTCTTTTCTTACACTCAGTCCAAATATTTGAGAACTGTGATCTAAATAAAGGATGGGAACTGTTCATTCTTGTATTTCTATTCTGTTTTCAGCATAACTTGTCTCTGATTTTTAGGAAAAGGTATGTCATGATTTTCAAAACCAATCTGAGATTTCTCATTAGGTCTGTAACATCAGCCTGAGAATCTGAGGCTGCCACCCTTGCAGATACTGTCTACAGCGCAAGGTCTCAGATGAAAGATATGAAACTCCTCTTCAAAAGCAACTGCAATATATCTTTTCCACATTTTGGGGCCATTTTAGAATTTTTTTCCCTCCCAATAGATGAATCTTTTAATATGCTTTCTCCCATTTGAAGATGAGTGTTTTTACCAATAAACAGCATTAATAACAAAATAATTTAAAAAAAAAAAACAAAAACCTCCATCTAAAATAATTGTTAATTGAAAATAAGTTTAGCAAGATCCCTTCCAAACCCCTTAAACAGTATGATAATTATATTTTTTCATGAATCTATTTAATTTCCTATTCCAGAGAGTACATACAGATTGCAGTGAAACTCTACTGAAACCTGAAACAAGAGAAAATTAAAGCATTATATATAGAAACTTAGAATCATTTAGGTTGGAAAAGACCTTTAAGGTCATCAAGCCAAACCATTTCCACAGCACTGCCAAGCCCATCACTAAACCATGTCCTAAAGTGTCACTTCTGCAAGTCTCTTAAATACCTTCAAGGTTGGTAACTCAACCACTTCCCTGGGCATCCTGTTCCAAATCTTTCAGTGAATGAATTTTTCTTTGTATCCGATCTAAAACTCCTTTGGTGCAGCTTGAGGCCATTTCTTTTCATCCTGCAGCTCATTAATTGGGAGAACAGACTGACCCACACATCACTATAACCTCCTGTCAGGCAATTGTAGAGAACAATAAGATCTCCCCTGAATCTCCTTTCTCTAAGCTAACCACTCCAGCTCCCTCAGCCACTCCTTGTAAGATTTGTGCTCCAGACCCTTCCCCAGTTCCTTTGCCCTTCTCTGGACACGCTCCAGCCCCTCAATGTCTTTCCTGAAGTGAGGGGCCCAAAACTGAGCACAGGATTCAAGGTGTGGCCTCACGAGTGCCAAGTACAGAGGACAACCACAGCTGTGCTCCTGCTGGCCACACCATTGCTGGTGCTGGCCAAGATGGCATTGTCCTTCTTGGCCACCTGGGCACACTGATGGCTCATGTACAGCCAGCTGTTGATCAGCACCCCCAGGTCTCTTCCTGCCAGGCAGCTTTCCAGACACTCTGTCCCAGACTTTAGCATCGCAATGGGTTGTTGTGATCCTTTAGGGATACATGAAAACTGGGCAGGGAGGATTACAACCCTTTGAGAATTCTGATGTGATTCTTCAATACCCAGTACCTTGTGGAGTCATGTACAGGCCTGCATAAGGAACATGGAACCTGAGGAATGTAACAGTGACTCTATTTCGTAATAACTTTTAGTGAAAATAGGAGAATATGCATTCTAGTCAGTGCAATGTGTTAGGGCTCACATTACAAATAGCTAAATTAAATTTTAACACCTTAGTTTTACAGGAAGTTAGCCTAGACAGTACAATTACTTGTAAAATAAAAAATCAATATTTTGATTTTTTAAATAAAAATCAAGGATCTGTGGATAACTATCTGCACTGGATTCAAGTGAATGGAGACAAGTTCAGCTACAGCTGGAACAGATAGAAATTCGCAGGAAATACAGTCCAGTATACAGCAGAAAAGGAATGGGTTGTTTCAAATAAAAGTTTGTGTGACTTGTTGCTAATTCCAAAGAAAGAGGTTACAGCTTGCAGATGAGGCACGGGCTGTAAACTATTCAGGATGACTTTCATTGCTCAGAGGGTATAATTAAAAGTATGAAGCAAACTGCCAAAATCTACAATAGAAGTGAATAGTGTACACCAGGTCAAAAGGGATCTGGAGTCACTTCTGGAAGAAGAGACAGTGCACAGCTGTTAGCTTGAGTTTTTAAGAGTGAAGATGATCAGTTACTATACAAATTGATTGGTATTTCCTGGACATGTTCTGTTAGAATTAAAAGTCTTCTCTTAGAGCTTCATTGTTTGTTTCTGGCAGCTGCATCCACCCAGGAGCAAATGTCTTCCACTGATTGGAAGTGTATATTGATGAGTAAAATTTCTGAAGTTATTAGAGAAAATACCTCGATGTGAAGGAATTTTCCTGATTTTTCCAGATTCAGATCAGACAAAAAAGGAATGGATAGCTAACTCCACAACTGGGAGTTTTACCTACTGCCTAGGTCTGGGAGCATGGATCTAACCCACTGCATAGACATGTCTATGCAAATCATATCCAAACAACTGCATGCACCCTTTAAGTCTTGCTGGCTCTACAGTCTCTGTAGTGTAATGTACCACATGGAAACCAGAACAGAAGACAAATAGACAGGGCTGTGGAAAATCTGATCAGCAGATACTGCAACTATCCATGAATCCCATCTCAGTAACTCAGTCAGCCAAACCTAAAACACACTGTTGTCTGAAATGGATAGAGGGAGGCATAGGTAAAACTGAAGGGCTTTGAAAATCTGAGGCTTACAAAACTCTTGGATGTTGTAATCCTCCCAATAGTACAGTACTACTTAGGTGATTCATCATCTGCAAGAGAAGGGATTACCACTTCTGTGAAAATTTATGAAATCACTAGAACAACTGATGTGACTTCAAAAAGTGTTATTTCCATACTGCTGGCACAGAAGAAGACATGCTCTCAAGGAGAAGGTACTAGGGTGGGAAGAGATTGTAAGCATTTGGATTTATTGGAGTAATTCTTGGAGCCCTCTGCATTAATTGAAACACTGAGGGCTAAGAAGCCCTGCCTGCCCCATAGCATGCCCTGAGCTCCAATTTATCTGGAGCTGCAGATCACTGCTGCACCTCTTCAGCAAGGCCTTCTGCAGGAGACACAAGCAGCAGGCGTGGGGGAATCTGTAAGCCTGGGTTACACCCACTCTTTCCACTCTCTTTAACAGTGGAGCAGCAACCCGCTTTCACACTACCAAGCCAGGGAGACCATGTGTGAGAGCAGAAGTCTTTTTGAATACTGAACAAGTTACCTGGGGCACACAACTGCAGTCCAACATGAAATCTGCTCACACCAGAGCAGCAGCACAAAGAGGCTTTCTCTGCTCTCACTGGCACTGTGCATCCAGTGCAAGGAGGAAACAGCTACTTCTGGCTTAGTCCCAAATTTACAGGGCTCTGGGAAAAAAAAATATCATGCAGAAACAGCTTCTGTAATCAATGCTGGTGCCACTCCACTTTATACCTCTTTACTCAGAGGGGTTTATAAAATTTAAGTCGTATTAGTATCCAACCTATATATGGAAAAGGCCCATGGATAACCAAATTTGCTCCTAGGCTTTTTTTTTTTTTTCAGTATAATCTGAGTCACCCTTTTCAGATGTAGGCGCAACAGAAACAGAAACAGAAATTCTCATTGCAATGTTGGAATTCCCTGGAACTTCTCAGGGAAGTTGCCTTAGTCTTCTCTCCACTCCCTCACAGGTTTTCCTAGGCTCTCCATAAATACAGCAGGAGATTGTCCATACCTCAAAGTGGCTTTAATCTAAATATTATCAGAGATTTAACAGAAGTCTAAATGTTTCAAAGTTTTCCAGCTTCACATACCACATGGATTACTAGTGGTACAGCTCTGTTTGGAGTAACTAGAACTGCACAGGTTAAGACTCCTATGGGGCTGGGTCACGTGTAAAACCATTAAATGCTCTCAGGGATTGATTTTTAAAGGACTTTATGATTTGTGCAAAGTACCTACCAGCTCTTCAAATATACTGACTGGAAGAAGTCACCTCAGAGGGGAAAACAACACAAATTACAAATTGTGTTGTCAATTATCAGCTCTAACCCTGGCTTCTAGTGATCACAGTTGGCTTGAATCAGCAAACCTTCCCATTCTAGCCCTATTTCCAGAACAACTCTTGTAAACATGACACTAAACTGCGTACGGATTTCCCTGATTCTCATTTGCCATTCCTCATGACTAGAGGTTTAGTTAATTGTCTTTTAGTTAATTGTCTTTTAGTTAATTGTCTTTAGTTAGTTGCCCTTATCTTTAGTTAATTGTCATGACTGACTCTTTATGAAGGAGATGAAATTAGATTTCCTTGGAAACACCTGGCAAACTTATCACTAGCTTGAATAGAGCTGGGATCAATTTCCCATCACTGGGATTTTGAGGATTTTTTGTTTGCTTGTACATCATTTAGGTTCAATAATTCCTATTCATGGCATATCTATGGAACATTTTCTGTTAAGAAAAGAATGGCTTGGTATGAATCTTTAAATAAGCTTTGGTGCTTACTTTAATCTACTGTTCCTTCTTTTGAGAAAAGTGGACAATGGACAATGTGCAGGTCTCTCTACTGCACTGAATTTACCAAACAAAAAAATCAAAAAAAACCCAAAACCAAACAAACAAACAAAAAAAAAACAAACAAAAAAAAACCTAACCAGAGGAAACCTGTAGAAGAGACATTAAATTACTGCAGAGAGATCTAATGCTTCTCTGGTCTTGGTTCCATTTCAATTTTAAGCACTCTGGTAAATCTTGTGTCTTAAAAACTTGGCCCACTGTCTTGGCTGAAGAGATGTTTTCGTGTTTTAGGCCTCCATGTTTAAAAAGATATTTGTATCAACACCAGGTGGCTTTGGTTGTGCACTGATCTCACAAAGAAGAGATCCTACCAAGTCCTCTAATGCTTTAGAAACCTTTGCAATGAAAGATTTTTCCAGGTATGGTTAAAGTTCCTTAATTGTCACAAGGAAAATCAGTACTATTTTATGGAGCTGGTATTATGTGATGGTAAAACTTTACTTACAAGGATTAAATTAATCTTCACTTGGAAGTGCTTGATTTTTGTGCTCCAATATCCAAGACTGTTAAATGGTTTTTGTTTTTGTTTTGTTTTGTTTTTAAATCTTCCATGATTATTTTGTCCCATAGTACAGAGAAATTGAGCAATCTGAAAAAGCAGTCTGGAACAACAGTCCAGCCTGACAGGGCGTTGAGATTGAAAGATCTACAAGAATACTCTTATTCTGAAGAGCTGATGCCATTCCTTTTTCAATTTACATCAGTTACTTACTTGAAAAGAACATGCTTCTCTCAGGAGATGTCTTATCTGAAGGTAGATTGCATTAAACGCATTAAATCTGAGGCGTTCAAAGTACACCATTTGTGCCTAAGTGTAAATGAGCCATATAGATCAAGTGAAATTAAACTGATACTACTGAGAGTTGTTGGAGTCACTGGGAAGACTGGTACAGCCAATCTTCTCTTGCATGGCCAAGGAGACCCAGGGCTCTGAAGCACGAAGCACTTAGGTAGGAGGGAGTACAGATATGATTCCCATGGCCTGACACATGCCCAGGAATCCTGAACAAGTCCAAAATTCACTGTTACTTTTCCTAGACAACACTTTTGAGTGAGTTTTCATGGTGGCCTTGCTCGCTGCAGTGCTCTGAGTCTCCTGGCTGGGCTGATGTTTCTGGGGACCTGTGAGGCTGTGCCTCATCTCCTATACTCCTCCTGAGCATGTGGGGTTCACAGGTTTCTGATCCTGTGAGACAATATCTGCTGAGGCTCATGATGACTGCCCAGTTTCTTCTCTGGAGTGGGGATTAGACTGGTTGTCTTCAGCATGGGAATTTGTCTGCTTGTCAAGAGCCCAGGAGTGCTGCAGGAGGAAAACATGGAGCTAATGCACGCTGCTCGTTTTCTATATTTCTTCCACATGATTGCTGGCAGATGTGACCCGTGACAAATGCTTGAAATATGGCTGTGCAGACAGAGATGGGACAGATCCAAGGGTAAAAAGCCTGTGCTCGGGAGATGCTGTGCTGTGACAGATTGCATGAGTTCAGATGTATCTCTCTCCCATCTCATGTTTGCCATTGCTTACTTAGAGGAAAGCAGAACTGCCGAAGAGGACGGCTGGGCAGGATTCATTTCCTTACTCCCAAAACCTATGGAGAGGGGAAACACATGCTACTCCAAACACTAAAGCTTTCCTTACAATATGGATCATTTGAGACTGAGGAGTGGAGCTGAAATGACAGAGATAGTTTGTGCCAGAAGTGCATTTTTTGTGAATGCTGAAATCCTGACATTCCTGGCCAGCCCAGTATAAATATGGCCACCCAAGTGCTGTGCCATTACTTGAGTTCATCTGCGGAATAGCTGTTATGTGGTTTCTTTGGCAGTCCAGTGATTCCTTGAACTGAAGGAAACTCATGGCCTCGTTCTCTGTGGCTGCTGTGTGGGGGCCAGCGTTATTAAAAACCCAAACATGCCATGACCCTGCGAGAGCACATGGGCCCGCACATCCCTGTCAGTGTGTGGCGATATCAGTGCTTGAAGATTTCCTGCACTGGAGCTGGCCTCTGTCCTCCCTGCCTGCAGGGCTATAGCGAGACCTGACCTGGGAACTGATTTCCCTGTCCTCCCTCTTAAAACACAAACAAATTCTAGCAAGTGTAACGAGAGGAAGAGGCAGCACATTTATATTAAGTTTGCACTTGGCTGGGTGTGTTTACGCTTTGTTTCTAAAGACTGGACTGGGCACATTAGTAACTAGGGCAGGACAAAGTTCAGCTTGTAGGATGCCAAGAGGGCTGTGGGGGAAGATGACCTGGAGGTTGATACTGAGGGTCCTCCCTGGTAATTTTATTTTTTTTAATATTTGCAGTTTGTTGTAATTTCGTCCCTCCCAAGGGAAACAATTTGCTCGACTCAATACATTTCATAAGACCCAAAGAGAAGTTCTTGCTTTGCTGAGAGACAGCAGAGAGGAATAAACACAATATCCCATAACAGCAAAGAAAACGTCATAAATTTCTTTTCAGATCCAAGGTAGGATTTTTTCCAGAGAAAGAGGAAGCCTCCTCTCTATTAAAATCTGGCAAAAGAAAATGGCAACACCCTTCTTTGAACTGAAAAGAAAAAAAATCTGTGGAAAAGATGTGGAGCCTGTGTAGTGGGAACTCCTGGTCTCCAGTCCTCCTTCAGGTGCTTGCCTAAGCTTTTCACACTACTCGGGAGTATTTTAGTCTCTTCAGCCATAATATAGGAGTCAAATATCAGCCCACACTGTTTTTATGGTTAATGGACTGCACTGCTGCACTGTCAAACCTCAGGGGTTTATTAAACATAAAGCAGTGTGGGAACAGGGGAGTGAAGGGAGTTCCACTGTCTCAGCCTAGTGAAAAGGCAAAATTTCAAGATTATCAAAAGTATTTTAAAATGCAACCTTCATTTATTTAGGGCCAAGTTCATTAACCTGCAAAGATCATTACATCCTTGATACTAAGCCCCTATAGGGATTAAAAAAAAATTAACGTTTAGGTATTGGGACTGCAACATGACATTCAGAGGTACAATTCACTCTTGTGATTAGGGCTGACACTTCTGAGCTGCTTGGGCAGAAATTAAGTCTGTTATTTAGCCAGCACATACTTGGGGTGGAGGACAGATGACACCTCATGTTCAAGCCTCCACAGGCAAGATGAAATGCTAGTGAGGAACCAGGGCTTCTGTCCTGTTCTCACAACTTCCCTGGCTGGAGCAGGGCCAGCCATCCTAACCTCTGACTACCTTCTTCAACCCAATTCTATGGCACTTTATATTTGTTCAATGCTGTGCAGCAGCCTTGAGATAATGGGGGTGTTGCCAGAGAGAACAGGGCCAGCTCTTGGCTTTCTCTGTTGTTCTCCAGCACCAAAAACTTCACTGCCCAGGGGTCTCTCGAACACACTGGTATCCAAGTGGACCATGTTGTCCAATGCCAGGGAGTCAGGACTTAACTGCAGGTTGCTGTTGGAGCTCTGAGACTCCTGCTTGCCCTCTGGCCATCAGCACAGTCTGGCCTAATCTGACCCCCCTCAGTGATGTTCTCACCTCCAAGATCCCAGTCAGTGCAGAAAATGCTCTTGCCCCCCAAAATAAATGAACACAAGCATGTCAAAAATATCTCTTCTATGTAAACAGGCATGCATGTATGTCAGGATATGTATAAACTTTCCCTTTGATAGCTGTGTTGGGGTGGAAAAGTTTGCAGGCCCTGCAATGGAGCAGTGCCGTCATGTGAGAGAAAAATAGGAAAGTACAGCAGCTGCAAATCCTCATACAACATCTCACTTAAAATGTCATGTGTGCTACTTGGTTTAAATTGTCACCCCTCCAGCAACCACAAACAATGCAGAAACAGCAGATGTGTTTTCTATTTAGAATTAAACAGTTTATTTCAACCACTGTCATTGTTACAGAGGGAAAATAAATAAATATCCATGTTAATGTAAACTTCAAAAGGTACTTTCTGGCATGAATGGCTATTCTGAATCCAGATTTCACTGGGAAAACTAGGATTTGACCATAGATTTATATTTCTTTTTTATTTTTTTTAATTTTTTTTTTCTAATAGGGATGCTGGCAGCTCAGCATGTAGTAAAACTTCGACTGGTCAAAAAGATTTTTTGGCCAGATATAGCATCCAATAAGTCATGTCATTTGGACTTAATGGTCCAGAAAATTTAAGTAAACATCATAAATGTCTTTTGTTATTAAACTTTCCATTGAAACATTTTGTTTAACTCTTTCTTAATAGAGAGTAAAGATGACGTTTGGGGCATATATTTACCTACATGATAATCCTAGAGTCACCTCAGTGAAATTTAAATATTGGCCATATTCTCAACCTAGTCAAGCACTCAGCAATTAAAATGATAGCTGGTGTGAGGTTGTTTCCAGAGAAATTAAACTAGTGATGAATTTGACTTTTAGAGGTCAAGGTCAATTTAGTGTACAACTCTTATTTTATAGGTATATCACTTTGTACTTTGTAGGGGCAAGAAGCATCTGAAGCAAGAGTGACCATACGAATATTATTAGATTTTTTTTTTAATTTTTAAGAGGAGACACTCTTTGTAAGGGCTGTTGCTGAGTAATGTGGTTGGGATAGGCGTTAGGAAAACGCAGTTGTTTTGTACAAAAAGCAAAAGTACCGTTTCATTTAGCCATCAATGCCCTTTTACATTGATGCTTACATTTAAGATACAAAAACAAAGCAGAACTCTGTCTAGTTGTGAATATATTTTGTCTAAATGAAGCTTGATTTGTTTCCACAGCCCATGGAAGGTTCCAAAGCTGAGTATCACTGTGTTCCTCTGTGTGTGACATGGCCTTCACCAATACCTTTCTTGTATTTGATTTGCAGCCAACATTTTAGGACCTCACCAGCTTGTTTCCAGATTTTATATTTTCACAAAGAGTTTTTTGTCTTTAGGCAACCAAAACCACAAATGTTCCTGCTACTTCTCCTGACTGAAACAGAGGCAATAGAGGGGCACATGTGACCAGCAGTCAGCTGCAAAGCTTTAACTTCCAGGAGTTTTTTATGGTCTTATAACACATTCTATTCAACTCTTACACCTCCAATGTTGTCACAGTCATGCAGCTCTGCAGGTCTTCTTGGTAGTTACCTAGATGTCTGCAGACAGTGCAGTCACCAGGACAAGCCAAAGTCTGTGCTTGCATTTCAGAATGAATGCAAGCTGGAGAAGACAGTGTGTAACTCACCATCCTCCAGGTTCCCAGTGAGAAAGGAGCAGTTTGAGAGCAGCAAGGTTTCCAGGTGGTTAAGGCCATAAGGGATCATCAATTCATCCAGTCCAGGGGTTGGCCACATACAGACGATTGCGATTCATCAACACAAAATCTCAGTAACCCTTTTCACACCATGGAGGGCTGATCTAATTCAGCTGTCCCTTACTCAGAGGTCAGTCTTCTAAGTTTGAGGGGAGAAGAATAGGAAGCCTCCCTCCTAGATGAGATGGCAGGCAACCAGGACCAGTGGAGTGTTGTAAAAGGATTCCCTCCTCACTTTTCTGAGTAATTGCCCCTAAAATTGAGATTAAATTGCATCCCTCTATTACTTTAATATAATAGTCAACAGGATTTCTGTGTGTGAGGCACCAACACTTCTCATCTGCCTCTGTTACCTATCCTGAGTAGAGGTAAAGTGCAAGTAGACAAGAGCAGAGCTGATTTCAAGAAAGCACAGTTCTGATCTCATCACTGGTACATGCTCACTGATGTTAAATCTACAAAAATTAGTGAAATCTCTTGGAATTTAAACATCAAGGCTTGGCTTTACTTTGGGCATCTCTGTTAGTGATTTTCTGTCAGCCCAGCCAATTTGTCTGTCTTAACTCCTTTTCTCGTTTATGTGACCTGAATATAGATCAGAAATAATTTTCTGAATGTGATATTGCACCTAAACAGTTCTACTGAAGCAAAAGATTTGGATCAAGATTCCTGAACAACCCATATGCAGACAATTTCAATGTGCAGTAGCAACAGGAGAAATTATACAGAGAAAGGTAATGTTTAGTTTCTCCCCTGCATTTGTGCCAAGCTAATTTTCAAGAGTAAATGATCCCATAAAGGTTATATGTTTACCCAGAGCAAGAAATATACTCCTTTATTATAAGACTGAACTGCACAATTGAAGAAACATGTAATAAAAATTGAATGGACAGCAATCTGTTACTAAATGGAACTGACAACAAAGGTATTTAGTTCTTAATACCAGCTTAACTGTTCATACTCATGAGCATCCATAAAGTCTTCTAGCAGTTGGATTGGATGTTTACATATATATCCTGTTTGTCTCTATATTAATATTATTCTGTCTCCCAGCATTTAGTTGGCTAAAGTTTGAGTGAAGGCTGATGGGGAAAATTACAGCTAAAGAGGCAATGTATTTTTTATATGCTTCTGCACAATTTAAAATTGATTTGCAGCAGCCTAGACACTTGAACAGATAAATCTGAAGCCAGTATAATTTTCTTATTGTTTGCTTTTCTTTTCATTAATCCTTATATGAAATAATTTTAGGCCATCACTCTTCAGGGATCTTGAGGTCAGACCAAGGAAAGTTCCAAAGCAATATGAAGTTCATGCTGAAACAATGCTATCAGACAGAAAAGCCAAATGCTAATGTTATCTACATGTCAGAGAGCATGGATAAGTTCTTACAGCATTTCTTTGGCAAAATGGATTTGCTTCCTTACTGCGGAAGTCATGCTATTGCTATTAGTCTCAACAGGAACAAAACCAGATTCTGACTCAACTCTTTCTGTTTCATAAAGGGAAAAGAGCCTTTTAAGAGTTAGAGAATAAGGAAATGCAAATATCTGATTTGGTCCTTTTCCTTTTTGTGAGCTGCCTAGAAAAACAAATTATTTTCTGAGGCTATTTTATTTTCTTAGTTTGTTTGCCACATTGAATTATGCAATTATTTATGCTTCTTCTAGAGATACTTTGGCATATTTAACTGTTCAACAACATTTATTCTAATGGATATCATGCCAAAGTTTGGCTGTCTTGATTCAATTAATAACTCTGAGACTCCTGTTTCCAAGGCTGACACAATTCAATATGCAGTGTATTTGACTATTCTGTGATATCAAATAAAACATGTAATATTGCCTTTACATCCTTTTCTAATGAACATGGATGGTGGCAAATTTATTCAGCAGAAAAAAAAAATATGATCATAAAATAGGCCAAACAATCTCAAATTTATTCAGGTTTCTTTAAGTGTGTAGTAAAGCAAAATAATTGGTAGTAAATAGCTTCAGGTAGTACTTCCTCTGTCTCAGCACAGAGCACTTTCCTCTATGCAGGTCAATCATAGATGTTGAAATCATGACAAACAGATAAAAGTATTTGTGAGGCAGGCTTTAGGGGTAAGATTACTTTATTCATTGTAATCTTTTATTTATTTTATTTTAATAACTTCACCAATATTTTAAGGCAGATTAAAGTATAAGTATTAGGATTCCCCAAATTCCTTCTTCAAAGTGTTTTTATTTGCAGTGAGTGTATTAAAATAAGGGCAAGAACTGCTTTCACCACTGCAGTGTTATTTATTAGGAATCAGAGGATGAAACCTTTGCTTTCTACCTGGGAAGACAGGCTCTTCATCCTCACACCAATACTGAAATAACTGCTTAAAATTATTGTTTCTTCTGAATACTGAACCCTGAATCTTGACTCATCTTGCAGCTTCATTGCTAATTTCAGCCTTCTGTATCTTCCTTTTAGGGACTATAAGCATCCCTTCCTGGCAGGGCTGACAACAGCCATCACATTCCTCACTTGCTTCTCATATCTACAGGAACTCTGCTCAAGAATAGAAATTTCTTTTACATTGAAATGGGTGCCCAGACAAACCAGAGTGGAGCCCTATGCACCCCCTAGGAATGAGGCAGGATCGTAGGTGTTCAGAAGTAATGATCACAACTTATAATAGAATGAATATCTACTCAATCCTCCTAAAAAAAAATAGAGAACATAATTTGGTTCTGATTTCCTTTACAGACAATTTTAAGTAAGTTAAAGTAATCCAGACATCTTAAGACATCTTTTTCCTCAGCTGATGACGGGAAACACAAGTTTCATGACCATTTCTGTCTAACCACAAGCCCCTATCACAGTAAAATTACTGAGTTTGCAGTGGAGGTCCTTCGTGAGAAAAGGGAAGACAAATTTGAAGGAGATGAAAGTAGGAATGAGGAGGAAAGAATGAAAAGACATCAAAGGCTAACATTTAAAAAATGTTCAGTACAGGAGGTGAAAACAAGGGATGATGCATATGATGATGGTACTTGTCACCCTATGAATTATGTATGGTTATTAAATGGTTTTGTTATCAAATGATCAAATTAATTAAACTCTAGTGTGACACAGTGATACAATTGGGATGGTTGTATTCTGTGACTTTGGCAGTTCAGGGTCATTAAGAACCCCAAGGCAGCACTTATATTTTCCTGAGAATTTCTTTCAGTAATGGGCAAGCTCTATTTGGCTGCTTAAATTGAAAATAAAAGATTGTTGTCAAGAGTGAAGTATCACATCTTTCAAAATAAGGGTAAGCTATGATCAAATGTCTTTCAAAATACGGATGGAAGGGGAAGGAAAGTCTAGGTGTGAACAGTATAAAAAAGAGCTGCCTCAGATCTCATTCAAGAAAGAAGAGTTGCCCTCTCTACCTGGTTTTCTGATGGCTGCTATGGGTAATTTGGGGTTTGTTTGACATTAACTGCTTCTAGTTTGCTCTAGGGTTTTCTCATTGATTTGTTGCACCCAAGCTTTCCAGTTATATAGACGTATATGTAAGTACTGCAGCAGGAGACTTCTGTTTTACCCAGCTTACTCTGTGGTCTGACTGTGCTTTTGTTTCCCAGCATCTGGCAAGCCATCTTCACTCCAGGAAACATTAGCAACACCCACATCAGTCATGACAGATTAGGCACGGTGTTAGGATGGTGTTCATTGTGTCTCATTTTTCAGGAAAGTTGGCCTCAAACTGGACTTAGAAATACATGCAACTAATGAGCATGACAACACAATGAAGTATTTAGACTGGCTGGCCTGACTGGAACTTTTTCCTTAATGAAATTAATATTTTAGGTTTTCTTGTTGCCATTTTCACCCATTCAGGCTATGACCATGCCACTCACTGTACTTTTGATTGGCATTGTGCAACAGACTGTGGGTGTGGTATCTCTGAACCAAGTCAAAGTAGGCAACCTTGCAGTGACTTCTCTTGGACATTGCCCTGGTCTGAAAAATGTTGTTCTTGCTATTAACATAAAGATGCTCTCATTTGAGCTACTAAAATCTTGAAAGAGTGAAAGAAGTGTTAATTCCCAACTTGATACCTCTTCAGCTTTAAGATGGAGCACTCTATCTGGGGTGAAAGGCCTGTTCAGTGTCATGTCTTCAGAACATACTGGAACCTATTTAGCTTCTTAAAAGGTCAGGGAAAAATACTGTTTCATTGCAAAGTAGACCACTGAGGGACACAAAAATGATAAGATGAACTTCTGACTCGGAATACTGATCTCCCACACATCTATTAATTTCCATATGTTATTTTTCATTTCACCATTTCTTTATATACATAATGTTGGACACTAAGTAGAAACATTAACTAAAAAAACAAATGAAACCAATTACATTTTGTACTTTGCACACAGTTATTTGTGCAAAAAAGACTTGTTATTTCTTTGTGCATATGAAATACAAATAATCTTTCCATCTGGGTAAAACAGTCAGGGACAAGAGATCCTTGAATTGGCATGTAAAATGAAAAGGAAGGAGAGAGAAGCCAGAGGAAGTAGTCCGGTATTGTTTAGTCACAGCAGCAGCAGCCATCCCACAGGAAGCATCTCTAGCCAAAAGGGAGAGGGGTGGTCCCCCTTCCAATGCTCTGACCCTTGCAGTGCTGCAGACCTGTCTGCAAGGTGTTGGAGCCAAGGAATATGCTGCTCAGGAAAGCCTGAGACATCGGAGCAAAGCAGTGAATTGCAAACTGTGACTGCATTTGCGCAGGGCAGCAAAATCCTGCAGGCATGGTGCTGTCTTTGAGGCGACTGACATGATGCAGATGGGCAGTAAGCAAACAGCTTTCAAAAGTCTGATCACAGCCAGCACCAAAAACTTCGCTGCTCCTTCAGCTCACCACGACTTCTTCACTGCAGCCTTCCTTCTGATTCACTCAGATACCGTATGCCAATCAAACAAAGAATTTCCGCTTGTCGCTTACTAACACGGCCGATGTTAGACACAACACTCAGCCAGGTACAGATGTGCCCGTCCCACAAAACTACACCATGGGCTTTGCCCCACACTTAGGAGGAGGAGGATTCTTCAGTAATGTAACAGGGCCAAACTAAGTCTGTGTTTGGTTTTTAAAAAGAAAGCAAAATTATGCAGATGCAGAATTTTGTGAGACCAGATGGGATGTATCTGGAAGTGTTTATCATTTTTAATATTTTGAAACCAGATGTTGATGCACAGACATTGCTGGTTACAGCCATAGGAAGCTGTGTTAGAAGGACACTCTCTAACCTTTGTTAAGAAATTACAACGTTTTGATCCAGTTAAGATCAACTATTAGTACAGAATTGGCCAACCACTGCTGTAAACTGTTAAAAAAATAGGAAACAGATGCTCAATAGAAGGAAAGCTATCAGCCAGAGCATTCCTGATCTTTTTATAAAATGTAAACTTAAATACTTTATGTGTCCTTTAATGAACTGCTATAGAACAACTTTAGTAGTCAAAACATTTCACAGGATTACACAAATACAATTTGTGATTTATTAATATTTCAACAGAAGTTGTGTCCCTGGGAAAAAGGGCACAGAAGTGGCACATGCCAGGTGATAAATGTAAAGTGTTCCTGTGGCTATAACTCCGTGCAGATCTGATACTGGTAAGACTGATGGAATTTTGATTGTAGGAAAGCAGCAGCTTTCATTGCTCAAATAGACTGTGTCTGTGTCTGCGGGGGAAGGAGCAGCCGTATCTACATTATGTGGCAACATCTACAAATGTTAACAAGTATAGGTTAATTGATCATATTTGCAGGAAGGATGACTGCAGCAGTGCTCAGAAATTGTGAATGGAGTAGAGATTTTTCTGTGGAAGCCCACTCTGCTGTTGCATTGAAAAATTAACCCTGCTTCTCAGATTTGGTCTTTTTTTTCACTGATTGCAAAACTGAGTGCAAAATCTGGTCCTGCTCCATTTTCCTAGCTGAGAATGGTGATGGGTGGCAGGCCTATGCTAGTGCAATGTCTGCTGCCCTCCTCAGAGCTGTGACTTCTGTGTCAGAGGAAGAAGGAGCTGGATGAAGACCCTGAAGTAAAAAAATGTCTGAGTTCCCCAGCTCTTCCACTCTTTCTAAAACAGGGATAATAATGCTGTTTTTCTCCTGCCTATTTTTCAATTTAATATAAAACAATAATGATAATTATTGTCTAATAGTTTTGAAATTTAGTTTAGTCAAACCAGAATCCTTTCCTTCAAACCGCTTCATGCAGATTGACTTGATACTTCAAGCAAATTGAACAGCTGGATCCTACCTTCATGGGGAAAACACAAGCAAGCTAAAAATGGAAAAACATCTTGAAGGTATTTCTTAATGTTTTCTGGAAACCAAGTCAGAAGGATCCTTTCTTATACAGCAGAGCTCTTTTGCAAAACATTTCTGCAGTGGCATTCAAATTGCTGTCTCTTTTGTCCGTGTTCTTGCACAGATCCTGCACTGAACAAGTGAATCACAAACTATGATTACACTTGCACAGGGTGGCAATCCTGCAAGCTTGGTGCTGTCTTTGAGAGGACTGACACTCTTCTGCCTGTGCTCTTGCAGACTGGGGAGCAGCTGCAAGCAGGCAATGAGATGGACAAGGCAATCTGATCTACATAGCACTCCTGGGTTTCCTTCATCATCTAAATGGCTCAGGGAGAAAGGTAAACTCAACAGCCATTGACATGACTGCACATAGTGTAAAGTGATTTGAGACAGATTTAGATTAAATACCAGCAGAGGGAAGTTCAGAGTAAGATTATTTGTTCTCTTTCTTGGCACATAGGCTGGACTCAGTTACCACAGTCCTTGGTAATTTGCACCTTAGGTAAGTAGTCCCAAGGTAATTCAAACCCACCATCCCACAGCATAATCATGGAAGGGACTGACCATCCGTGTAACATACACTTAATGCAGGGGCTCTCACAACTGCTCCCTTGCTGTGAATTGTACCACTTGATTCACAATTTAAAATTCCAGTTTCTCAAACAGAGCAGCACTAGTTTGCTAAAAACATCAGACTCAATTGCTGCCCAACAAAAATAACACTCTCCATGCTCTCCTCCCCATTTAGCATGGTCTTCTGTGTTTATCAAATTAATTCAGCACAACCATAAACTGGATTATTTTTCTTTTCTTTGTCTTTTTCCCAGATTAGATGTGATTTGCACATGGGGCTAAGAGAAGGGATACCTCCTTTGCGTATATTTTAGCAACCAAATAGTTTAGTCTTTTGCTCACAAACAAGCTGCTGCTTCTCTTCTCCCTGTACTTGCTTTTGGAGGCTATCCCAGATCCCAGCTCATGCTAACCAGAACTATATTACATCTGGCACTGTCCCTGTGGCTGCTCAGGCAGCTGGAACAAGTTAGATTGCATTGTTTCCTATGACTTCCCCTTGCATATCAGTTGCCATTACTCCACCTCTGCTGGAGCACTTTTCCATCTATGTTCTCTCCTTCTGTTCTATGCAAACTGCCAGAAGTTTTCACAGTTTCTTCATTTCCACTGTGAAGCACAGAGGAGACCAAACACCCAAGAGCAGATGCTAGGGAAAATGCAGTATAGGCTCTTGACCAAAGCAATACAGATTGCAACTAATGCTGCTGTCCTACTGCACTGTCCTGCTGTCCCTGTTCAATATGGGCACTTCTCTTTCCTGAGGGAGGACAATGTGAGATGCTTTTCAATCACTCTTTTTTTTTTTTTTTAAGTTTACAATGCTGGACTCTTCCAGTGGCCTAAACCCCAGGTCATGCAACACAGCAGTGATGTTAGCAGGAAGGTTTTGGTAGTCAATACTTTGCAAGGGGAAGCTCCATGAGACTGTTACATACACAAAGTGCTCATTCTCTTGAGAGTGATGATATGAAGCTGTATCAGGTAAATTCAGCCTGGGTAAGCCACCTTCTCTGTCCTTCTGGAGAGCTGGGAATGAATCAGACATGGATTAATTTCCATGGTAAGACACTGTCACTAATTCATATTTCATTTGTGCCATCATTTACAGCTTGTTCCTTCCCAGCCAGGTGTGGTTGCAGGTCAGAGATGGAGCCTCTGCTCAGGTGATCTTTGTAGCAGGTGCTGCCATAGTTCAAGTTATTGTTTCTCTGCAGCAATGCCATTGTCTAAAAGCCATTTCATCACTCCAAATCGCACCTCTGGATTATCCTTCATGCCATATGAAGGATGTTGTTTTTCCCCTAGCTGTGGGTTGGAATTTATATTTTCTAATTGCAATCACGTATGGTTACAAAAGAAAGAAGGCATTGCATTTGATGTAGCATGGGTAATGTGGAAGATGTATATATTTTTTATAAAGTACAGATACAGTCTAGCCATTAATTTCTGGTCCAGCTATGGATTACTATTATTTATTTGTTAAGTGCCAACTATGTGCTCAGAGCTGTGGAAGATTCAAAATGAAGACAATCCCAGCCCTTAAAAACTTGGATCTGACATTCTCCAAAAGTCAAAAGAGGGTTTAGATCAGGTGTTCCAGTTCAGGCTCATCCTCATTATGAAGTGGTGCTGAAAAAATCCAGATGCTTCATAAAGAATTGCTGCATTTTCTTGTAAAAATGTAACATTTATTGTAAATGACTAATTTTTCTAATGAATATTTTGGAAGTGACGTTCATATAAAGAAACCATAAACTGCAATAAATTGCATAGGGGTTGTCTGATGTTTCTGGAGACTAAAGAGGATGGAAACTCTTGGCCAAGATGATGAAAAACTTTCAGACAAGCCAGGGAGTGAGTGCCGACATGGTGTAATCTTAGGCATCCATTAGGGACTTGAGGCTATATTATCTGGGTAAGTGCTGGACAGACATGGAGTGAGGTACCAGAGCCTGTTATTGCAAATAAGTGTTAAGACTGTGAGAACAGCAAAACTCATATGTTGATATACACTGGGAACTGAGGATGTTTCTTTTTCTAGCCATTCTTCCTGGGGGAAAAAAATATCAATGGGAAGAGTGACCTACCTTTTCTTGAAGTGGGTAGGTGGAGTGCAGAGGAAGGTCAGGAAGGAAGAGGTTAACTTTCTGGTGGGTATAGCTGGGTTAGCACTCAGTTCTTTCCCCAAAGCACATCAATCCCCTGTACTGTATGGCTCATGTACGAGATGAAATACTAAGCCACAGAAAAGTGGCACAAAATTTGTGTGTGTGTGTAACTTTTACCTTCCCCTAAACCTGCACCTCTGTTCCTGTGGGACTGTGGGCCTCAAACACCTTGCATTTAACATGGAAAACACTCACAGTAGTTGACAGGAGTGAACACATTTTTCACATGTGCAACCTGCTTTAAGTGGAAGCAAAGCCCTAGGTATTCTAGCCTCAAACAATTTATTCCTCATTACTACTCACGTGACAAATAAATCCAGCTGACACATGGGACACAATCTAAAACCCAGGAAAAGTTGCCATTGATTATCAGACCTTTCAGATCAAACTATCACCAGCTAGAGAAATACTTACATTTTAAAAAATAACTATTATTAAAAGAAAAAATTGATTTTTAATTTTTCTTTTATTTTGTTTTGCTTTGGTTTGTTTGTTTTCATTTATGTCAGGGAAGAAAGCAAATACCTGTTCTTGGTAATTTTATTCCATGTTTGGGTGAATGTTTTGTTCAGATTATTTTTCCTCCTGTATTACCTTCTCTCCTCATCTCCCCAAAATGGTCACCTCTGATGTTGCATTAACATAACTCTGTGTGTAAAAATCACATTCCATGGCAGATGTCTCGAGCCTGAAGCAGGGTGAGTGACACACCTGTACCAGACCTACTGCGTTGTTTAGCACGATAATAAATGAGTGGATGTGATTTGTTCAAGGAATGTGTACAATTACAGACAAATACTGTAAACCATTCAAAAGCCTTTCCACCGGGATAGATCCTCCTGTCTTTACTCAGACAATATTCCCACCACTTTCCTGTCTAAACACAACCTTATTTGCAGCTCAGGTTTATCGTAGGCAGTCGGGAGGGAGAGGAAAAGGGGAGAGGCGTTTGCTAGTGCTTGTATGCTGAGAAGCTGTTGTAAGCTGGAGATAAAGAGTGGAATGACCCCTGGTGCTTTTGCTGGGAATTGCTGGCCTTCAGTTTAGCACAGAACTGCACTTCCAGCGGGGTCCCACAGATGTCCCGTGTGCTGGAGCAGCCACAGGCACAGTGTCCCAACGCGTTTTCCCAGCTCTGCTTCCCAGGCTGGCTTTGCTTCAGTGGGAACCGTATTTGTAATAGCTAAACCTAAAGGTGCATGAATTTCTGCTGATTTCCAACACACATTAGTGTCTCTTCGGAGTGTAAAACTACGCTATAGCTTCCTTTAAATGCATTCTCCTTCGGGAAGGTGGATCAGGTGCAGTGGGAAGGCGGGCAGTGAGAGGCACACGCAATTTGCTGATTCCTGCCACCCTGCCATTAATGGTGCTGCGAGGAATGGCCTGTGGCAGCAGCTCAGTTTTCAGCTCCAGGCACTTCTGTGTGCCTCCCAAGCTCCCGCTGCATTCGGGTTTATCCGAATACTCCGTGTCACCTCCGTCCCACCGCGCTCCCTCCAGCGCCGCTCCCAGCCCGCGGCCCGGAGCGTGGCCTCCTGCTGCTGTCTGCGGACCGGAACCCAAATCCACCCCGAAAACAGAAGGTGGATGAGCCATCCCCGGCTCTCCCAGCGCCTCATCCCGCGCTGCTTTCCCCGCAGCATCCATCCCCATCCCCAGGGGAGGCGGGCGCAGGGCGCTCCATCAGCCGGAGCGCGGCGTCGGGAGATGGCAGTGTCTGCCCGGGGCCAGCAGCTCACACGGCTGGGGCAGCACAAACCACAGCCACCGCGGGGATCGGCTCCTCCTGCCCAGAAATACCCTCAGCTCCAGCTGAGTCGCGGTGCTTTGTCCCGCACTGGAGCATCTCTCCCGCTTCTCCAGCAGTCAGACTGCCTGCCCACCCCCTGCTCCTCACACCTCGGGGTCAGGACCCACACCTACACCTACACAGAGAAGTTACTGAAATTACTCCTTCTGAGCTCTGTGCTGGTGACACGGAGGAATGAAAAGCTGGCTCAAAGCAGAAGTACCTGCCTGGGAGTAACCTGTATGAAAAAAAAAAAAATAGGGGAAATAGACTGCAAACACTCATAGGCTTCACTATTTTAGGCAAGAACAATCACACCCCTGTTCACCTGCCACCCATGATGGTCCATCTCTGCTACCAGGGGCTGAATGACAGGAGAAATAACTCATGTTTTTCTTTGGGGGTTCAGTGTGAAGCACAAAGGGAGGCTGACATTGTCCATCTCAGCACTAGCCCATGGCTGGAGAAGACAACTGCTTTCAAGCATCACAGAAGTTCAGAAACTAATACCCAAAGTATTCAGCTTATACCCCAAGGGCTACTGCAAAAAAAAAAAGACTATGTGGATCTCAAGCCTTGACCTGCACCAACCCCCAGCCCTGCCCCAATTCCACTCTGTGCTTTTCCCATCCCAGTTTCATCCCCACAGCTGTGCATCTGATTCAATTTGGCAGTAAGGAGGGGCTACACTTCCCAAACTCTTCTCCCTCATTATCTGGTCCCACGTCACATCTCCTCCCCTGCACACCCTCAAGTCCCAGGGACTCATAGGGTGAAAGGGGGTATGTCCCTGGGACCCTCTAGTTTAGCTTTCCTTGAAGAACAATAACAATAACAACAACACATTTTTGCCAAGGTTTTTCCTTTCTTCCTGAAATTACGTTTCAAAAGCAAGAAATTAATCTCTGTATTTGCCTTCTACTGTTAGTTCCTTCACTCCTCTTAAACAGCTCTGGACTCTTAGCTTAGTTGGTCAGAGCATGGTGCTGACAATGCCAAGGTTGTAAGTTTGATCCTTGTATGGGCCATTCACTGGAAAGCTGGACTCAGTGATCCTTCTGGTTCCCACCCAACTCAGAATATTCTGTGATTCCACAGATAGTCCAAGTCACCTCTGAGAAACAGAACTGGCATTTTTCTGACCGATACCAGTCTACTAGTGTGCCCAGAAGGTGAGTGGATGCATTAGTCTGTGCTTGCACTGTTATTTGTTTGATGTCTGAGCTGGCAAAGCATTTCAAAAAGTTCTGCGCTGAAGAATTACGATAATAAGCATGACAACAATCAATTCTTCTTCCACAACAAAAAGTTGTAATCTGTTTTCCATTTGTGTCAATGTGTTTGTGTCTGAGACTGCACAGTGGTGAGGCCAGAGGATCTAGGGACTTATAAAACATTTATCCAAATCTTGTATGAATGTCTTCCATTGAGACAGTTGCTCAAAAATTTGTTATATCCTATGAGTACAAATTCTATTCACTGTTTCAGAACACCTAGGCATCTGCTACTACCAATAATTTTTAGTCAGCTTCCAGAATAAAATGGGAAATGAAAAAACATTGTAACAACTGTGAATTTTGTAAAGTAACCCCAGAAGTGTTGAAATACTGCAGCTGACATTGGTTTGCTGTTCTTTCCACCAATTTTACCAAAGTGCTGAGTAGGAAAGGCTTCAAGAAGTCACTATAGCTAGAAACCTCTGGAGAAAGGAGGCATTCAGTGCTATCCTATTTTTCATGAAAAAACTGACTATATCTGACCTCCCATCTCTCTTCAGCCCAACAGATGCTCTTGATCAATTGAACTAAAGTTTGCTGAAAGATGCACTAGCACTAGCAAAGTCTTTTGGAGACCATCAATTGCTGTGAATAATGCTATGACTGGGCCTAATTAAACAGCTGAGGTCCAAGGAATTTGTGAATACCAGATAGCTATGAGATTGTCCTACCAGCTCCATTTCACTTGTTTCTTCTAGAATGAAACAATACAGAGCAAATTTGCCACCCCAAACATGTGCATAAAAAAAGACAGGGCCACAGCTTGCTTGAGGTTGCTTACAATGTTTTGCACAAAGTCTCTCTGCAGGAAGAGCATGGGAATGCTGGCTCTTTTTGTTAAGCTTGGGAGAATGTAAGAACATTTTGCAGATAGCTGAATGACCCACTCTCAATATGCTATGACCTCAGTAGAAAAGAAACTCATTCATGGAAAATACTGTATTTTAATTTTGGCTTCATTGAAAATCCGGTCCTGGCTCCAGGGAGCTTATGGAATGTCTCCTGGCATTGTCTCTATGGCCAACTCATTGCCTTGTCAAGCACAGGGTGGTAAAGTTGCAGAGATCCCAATCTGTCCATTTATCTCTGCCTGTTCTAATATTGAGAACTGGAAAAGCCACACACACTGCACTGCAAACTCCTTGGACCACACTCCTGCCATCTCTGAAGGCTCTCTTCTGTAGGCAACAATAGTTCTGGTTTGCTGATAAATTATGCAATTTGTCTGAGACATAAATTTGGCTTACAGTGGAAGCATTTGCCTGGCTGAGAGGCATACTGTATCAACAAATGCACTTTTTGGATTGTCTGCCATCACTGAAGTCATCGTCTTGCAGCCCAGGCCAAATGTTACAGTGCACGTCTTCCCTCATCCCTCAAACAAATCACAAGACTGCTTATACAACTTTGAGAAACTTTCACTGCAGACAGCATGCTGTGGAGCTGACACTTGGGTAATGTTACACATGCATAATCTCAGTTTATTGGATGACCATCAGCTTTAGAGATAGCAATTCCAGGAGGTTTTCTCAAGTAACTCTCAGACACTTGCCACCTCTCAATTAATGGGGTCAAGCGGCACAATCTTCTTTTCAAATGGCCTCCAAAACATTATTGCCACATTCTAGGGTGATGTCTGAGTAGTCCTAAAGGTGTGCTAATCCTGAGACAGAATGGATCTTTAATCCCCTGCCATGGTTTTACCCCAGCTGAGCCCCATGCTCACTCCTCCACCAGCTGGACTGGGGAGAGAATCACAAGGGTTAAAGCTGGAGAACTCATGGTTCAGATAAAGACAGGCTAATAGGATAAGCAAAAGCCATGCACACAAGCAAAGCAAAGAAGACACTAATTCCCTGCTTCCCATGGGCAGGGAGGTGTTTGGCCACCTCCAGGAGAGAGAATTCCAGCCCCATCACCTGCAAAGGTTACTTGGGAAGACAAAGTCCATCAACTATCCCCTCCTTACTCCTCCTCATATTATTATATACTGAGCATGGTGTGATATGGTCGGGAATATCCCTGTGGTCAGTCAGGGTCACTTGTCCTGTCTGTGTCTACTCCAAATTTCCCATATACCCCCAGCCCCCTTGCTAGTGTGGCAGTAGAAAAGGAGAAAGAAAAGGCCTTGGCTCTGTGTGAGCCCTGCTCAGCAATAGCAAACACATCTCTATACTATCAACCCTATATTCAGCACAAAGCCAAAACACAGCCCCACACCTGCCACTGTGAAAAAAATCACCCCAGCCAAAACCAGCACATCTCTTAACCATTAAATCTGCTGAATCATTATTAAAAGGTTATTCTTTGGCATCCCTCAATCTCAGACTGCAAGGACCATCATAAAACAGCTGAAAATCTGTCTAAATAACTGGATCCAATGTTCTCTGTTGACTGGAAGCAGCTAACACACTCATCAATAGAATAAAATGTTTAACATTGGTTTTAAAAGAAAAACAATAATCCTGACATAATGCAAATGCTTGATTATAATTAAGATAATTTTTAATGCACAATAGTTATAAAGCATACTAGGAAGTGCATTAGGAACTAGTCTGAAAATAAACTGTAAAAATGCTATATGAACAGAGATACTCCATCAGTAAATGTCAAGAAAGGGTGAAATATCTAAATGTTTATTTCAGCTATCCCAGGCATCTTTGCTGACTGCAGAGCTATGCACTACAGAATATTCAAGAAAATAAATCTCATGAAAGGTGGGAGGAGGAAGAAGGGACCAGGAAAAATGCACTACCATTGCCAAGTACAATTACCCTGTTCTGACATGCCACTTGATATACGTAGGCAGACGAGATCTCCTGGATAGTTGGTCTAATCAGACAAATGCAGGGGAAATAGGTTTATCTGGAGAAATGATTGCAAGCAGGCAAGTGGAGAGTAACCTTTCACACAGCTACAGCTTTGGAACTCCTGATGGTTCTCCAAGCATCTGCTCACATCTGTAGAAAATAAGGCAGTAGTCTTTTTTTTTGGTCAGTCTTACTACACTGAAGAAGCCAAACATAAATGACAGTAGGTGGGTTTTCCAAACCAGGCATCAGTGTTACATAGAACTAAGCTGCTGTGAAAAGGGAAGTAGCTGATCAGCTATGGAATTGTAAGCTGGACCATGAGAAAACCTCTGCATCGGGGAGTAATCTACATACTGAAAACCACCAAGGAACTCTGGATTAAGTACAAAGGTGGAGAAACAGGAAAGAAATGTATCAGCCAGGATTACACTAGAGAGTCTGCTGTGTTATTCAGTTTGATGTTCCCAACAAAGCAAACATCAACACATTTGTTTTGTATTTTATTGTTCTAATAAATGCAACACTGTGACAAGAGTTCTGGTTTCTTCTATTCATTATGTTATCCTGAAATCCACAATGATAAAAACTCTGAAAACACCAACTCTCCAGATGACAGAACATTTTGGAGACAGATTGCCAGTTTACTGCTGTGAGAGTCAAGAAAGACTTCCAGTTACAAGGCTGGGAGCATAATGTGATGATTTATCATGACAGTATTTTTCTTGTAATGCATCCCAATATTGAAATCCATGGTTACCAGAGATAAAGAGGTTCGTCCTCTTTTAATTCAGAAATATGCCAAAACAATGTCATCCACTTCTTTACGCACCTCATCTTCTTAAAACCATTTAAAAGGAACTATTGTCCCAGAGCCCAGTGGCTGCTTTCTATAGCCAGATGTTTTGTTCTGTGGTGTTATTGTATCACCACAGAGGTCACTGTTATTGCATCACTGCAGACATCACTACCACAGTCTTCACAGCAGAGACAAGATTCCTTTACTAATCCCAGCGGTCAATTTGAGTGCTGAGTGTCTGTAGATTTGCATACTCGAATTAAGGACCTGCTGGCTCTGATATCTACAGGTGCAACAAAAGATATTTAAACTCACAACTACCACTGGAATTACAAGGAAAAATGAAAATCAGTGAAGACAGCCAGCTAAAGAAAGTAAGGAACCACATGTTCTCCAGATATTTCCCAGCATAAAACCACAGAGTGGAGTCCAATTGTTGTTCAGCAGGGGTGGGGACAAGAGAAAGCTAGCAATTAAAGGTTTATATGTTCTACCCATCTCTGTGAAAGTGGCTGAAACACTACATAGAAATTCAGTTTATCAGCTCATATGTAAAGGAGTGTTATTTCTTAAGATCCAGCGCCCTTTCATTACAGATTTACACCAATCTCTGCACATGGAGCAGAATGGAAAATTTCAACAACGATTAACAAAGTCTCATGGGGCCCTGGACAGAGAATAATAGATACAGGATTTATCAACAGGTAAGGGCAAAGAGTTGAGATTAATTTCAGGTGTGATTCATATCCTGCCATGACGTGTCAAAAAAAACCACTTAGTGCCTCAATTACCCGTGTGTTAGAACAAAGTAACAGCCTCTCTCCTCTCAACACGGAAGAAGGAAAATGTACCTGTCTCCCCGAGAGCTCTCACCCAGGCTTGCTCAGTGGTAGAACACTGCAGCTCTTGGTGGGATGTAGTGGGACAAGTAGCATGAATGGGATTTACCTGAGAAGCAGAAGGGGGATGTAGCAGCAGAACCTGCCTGCCACTGGGTTTCATTTGCTCCATCCTCACTGCCACATGCCCAGGGAATGACTCTTTCCCTAGCAGCAGCTGCCAACAGCCAAGGGGGAGGCCGCTGCAATACGTGATTTATGGTGAATTTGCACTTACTATTGCATGGCATTGAAGCACACAGACTCCACAGCATTTTGTGAGGAGATTGCTGGGTGATGAATAGGCTGAGAAAGGCCAGGCAAACAGTATTATTGTAACACTACATAAATACGGGTTTTTTTCCTTTAACATTAAAACACCTGATTTCCTTTAGCATTGTAAACACGTCACTTTATTAGGTCTGGGAGAGCTGATGAATTTAAAGTCATTTTCAGCAAACAAGTGGCAGCCTTTCTGCTTTTTAGATGGAGGTGAAGGAAAGAAATGTTTATCCTGAAAACATATGAAGCAACAAAAGGGACAGGAGAAAGCTGTTGCCTGCACTGAACTTTCTTATAGACAAGAGCCACCCAGGTGGTATTAGTGGAAAACTGTTAGAAAACAGGAGAATGACAGGACATAATCTCTTGAAACAGCTGGCACTGTCTCCATGTTTCGTAGCTAATAAATTTAGCTTTCAGGAGGAAGTTCAAATAAGCTGCATTCACTAGTTTTTTGAGAATGAAAATGAATACATTAATTGTGTACAATGTTACCGTCTGCTAAATGTGGCAATTTTGGCCAAGGCTTGGCAATTTCTTTGCAGACACAAAGTTTAACCCAAGGCTTTTCAACCATAAAATTACTGCCCTGTAAAAGGACAGATAAATGTCTAAGCAAGTGCCTCATTACTGTCAAAGCAATGATTTATTTTTTCATTTTACTGTTGTGTTTTCCTGGCTATTAGAATGAAGGCTGAGTCAGCCTTTCCATTACAAGTAAACCTCCTTTAAGGAACTGCAGTTTGACCAGAGAAGAAAACTCACTTGTAAGCATTTAGGTAAAGAGGAAAAATAAAAACACTGGCAAGTGCTTGGATACCTTTTGGGGTGAGCAGTTCTTGACCTCTTGAGGACCCAAAATAGCTGTTTCTTTTCCTCTGTGAATGGATGCCTCCCAGCTAGGATACCTGCTCCACCGAGAACCAGTTCAGTTTAAGGAGGACATAAAAGCAACTCAGAGAGAATCAGCAAAGCACTGGGAGCTGCAGCCCTTGCTTGCTGGGGGCTACACCCAGATGTGATGCAGCCTGGGTCATTGCCTCTCGCCAGTGGAACGGTGGCAGGCAAGGTTGTGGTGGGCAAGGTGAGGGTCCAGGTGAGTGGGGTGACTTCTCCCCTTAAGAAGGGACCTGTGCAGAACTGGCTCTATTCCCCTTTCAACTGGTCATGGGGGCCGGGTGCCTGCACTGCATCTGCTTCAGCCACCAGGCAGTTCCATGTTGAACATGACTATGCTCCTCATCAAGACTATTCAGAGCTTGTAATAAATTCATTTTAGCTCCCAGTGAGTAACTGGGGAGGTTGGGCTTTGCTAATTACCCTACCTCTATCAGCTGCCATACGTCAGTGGTCTGTGGTGATTACTGAGAACAGGATTGCATTTCATAAATCAGTGTGTATATGCCATTTGACTGGAGCAGCCCTCTGCACTTGGCTCCATTTTTCTCCCTCTCCCGTTTTTTTCCCCTCCCTGTTTTGTTTTACATTTTCATTTTAAACATGAGTGATTATGAGGCACAGATCTCATTAAGGGCTTCTGGTTTGCATGAGCTGCAGAGGTATAACGCATGCTCCAGTCATGGCTTGCACCATAAAACCAAATCAAACTAAAAGCTTTCCATGTGAGAAAGATAGCATTTGAGGCTAATGCACCCTTATAAAAGTAACACTATAGGCTGTTCATAGGATATGCTGGTGAGATACAGACAGAGGCCTCCCCTGGCACCAAACATCCCCTGCACAGAGCAGTCCCTGAGAGTGGTTGGGTGGGAATCTGGCTGCCAGCCACAGCTATCCCAACAAAACTTGTAAAGAAGTCCTACTGCTAAGTGCCAGGTGTGTGCTCCACTACCCAGGAGGTTCACAATACTAGACACGATCTCCTTATGCTTTTTTTTTTTTTTCCCTTTTCTCCACTTATCTTTCCTTATTTTTTTTCTTCCTGATTTTAGAAACATTACTCTCCACAATTGGACCAAATTAGTACCATTTTGAGACAGAAAGCTAAAAACCAAGACCCTATTCCAGACAAGTTAAAAGGAAAGAACAGGGGCATGCTATGTCAGCTGGGAACCACAGTCATCAGACTCCTGCAATGGCTCAGACTGTTTTTCTGGCTGATGTGGTGGGCCCTTGATTCACTCTTTCTCTAAATAGGACTAGAAATGTTCCGTTCATTGACATTGGTGTGTGCACTCCCAAAACACATTTTGGTTTAGATGAGTCAACAATTTCTAATATTTTCCAAATAGCTCCAGTTGTTTTTGTTTTTTTCATGTAGAAAAAGTGTGTGCTTCCTGGTGAAGGGCACAGTAGATTGTATAGTAGTGTAGGAAACATGAATCACTTTCCATTTGCCTCTCTGCTGCACTCCATTCTCCCAGACACTATGAGCAAGGCAGAAGAATTCAAGCTCCATTCTAGCCTGACTCCTTCATGTAATTCCTACAAATCCTCTCCTTCTTACTTATCTGCTCTCTTGCTATATGTTACTGAAACCTAACTCATCCAGAAAATTTGAGAAATGTTTTTTTGTGTACCAAAGGAGTTTCTTTGCTTGCCCACTTAAAAGATCGACCTTTGAAACTTTCTGGTGTTTTCTTCTTTTCTATCCTGACTTCCCAACCAGAAAAACAAATTCTTCATTTATTTTTTTTTTTCCATTAGTTATTTCAAGCTAATAAAATAATGAATTATTTTCATTCCTTTGAAAATCAGACCTTGAAATTTTTAGAGAAACTGACACGGAAAAACAAACTCGTTATGTTTTGACTTTCTCAGAATTCCTTCTACTCTCTGGGCTTTTGGAAAATCAAAAAAGTTCTCCCAAACTTATCAACATTTCCAAAATACTTCAAAATCCATTATTTGTTTGGAAAAAAAAAAAAGAAAACTAATCAAACAAGTCAACCCTAAAGTGCATTTTTCTGGACGAGTTTTATAGGTAATGTATAATGACAAAGAAGCATTTTTGCACCCAAATGAGGAAGAGTCCACCCATAAATGTTCTCAGTATGATATTTTTGCTTTAGTTCATCACTGTGAATATTATGTGCAAGGCACAATGTGAGCCATTTAGAGAACTGAGTTTCTCAGAAACTCATTTTCATTTAATGAGAAATAAAGTTAATGTTGTTCTATCACCCATTTTCTGGCTACCTTTTATCTCACTCTTCTGAAATGTTACTGAGTGGCTCTTCTCTGGAGTCACACACAAGCCCAGTTGGGAGACACACTGTAAAACTGTTTACTTCGGATTTGTCTGCTCAGTAGATGAGATTTCTTTGTATTCTGACCACTTGATTTTTGATAGATCTTCCTTTTTGTTCCTAAAACTAAGACAGCAGATGTACATACAGAACAGCTGTGTTTGTGAGACATGCTTTAATGTCTCCCCTTGCAAAGAAGCCCACTACTCACAAGCTGCTTCTTGTGGCTGAATCACTGTGCTGACCAAGGCTCTTCTACTCACTATGTTGCTCCCAAGATCATAATGTCACATCTAAGTGTGCTGACAATTCTGTGATCCCTCTCTGGCCTCTGCTAGCAGACTGGAGGGACTGCCTCCTCTAAATGAAATTCAGAAAATGAAGTACTGCTCCCAAAAACATTTAGAGTTTCATGAGGTTGATCTTCAGCTGGAAAGGCTACTTTTTCCTCAGGAACCCAGTCTGTCTCCTGAACAAGCCATGGCCTTAAAGGTATTAGCATAACATCAGTGAGTGAACTTGCACAGGGATTTAAATACGTGTACTGTGTGTCTACACCATCTAATTGGTTTTTTCTGTACTTTGTCTCAAGGAGACTGCAAAAAAGCTGCTAATTGTCTCTCAGTCTGCATCTGGAGCAAGGCACAGTTGCCAGGTGAGCCAGTGTCTACCAGACCACTCAGGGCTTCTCCAGAAGCTCAGGGCTTCTCCAGGCATGAGCGACAAGGGCTGTGTGGACGTCGGTCCCAGCTCACACTCAGCTCCTCTAAGATACACTCCGTGTCCTTAAACCACAAACCAAACTACTTACAACATTGTATAGTGCAGAAAATGACACTTCCAAGTGTATTTATTGAGAAATAGTAACGATGTACATAATTTTACAAGCTTTTAATTTTAATTTACATTTTTCTTAAATTAGGTAGGCCCTAATAAACTATAATCTGCTAATACATGACAGAGACCCTTGGTTTTAAATCTCCAAATGCTGCTACTGCTGGGATTTTGGCTAATGTCACTTCAGCTGCTCTTGAGAGATACTAAATACCATATTCATTTACAGCATATGCCTGGTGTCAATCCTATAAAGCAGAGATGACTTTTGAACAGAAACCCTGGATCTGGATACAACTTCACTGCTAAAACCTAGTCATCCTATTGTGGGTCAAGTCTATATTCTCCATAAACTCTGCAGTTCCAATGGGATGTAAGATTTCATCTGCCCCAAGAGGAAGAGTACTTATAGAGTACTTATGTAAGTCCTTATAGAGGACTTTGATTTGGCCTCATCTCCCTTGTCAGTGCTTACACTGGAACACACCCTACATCTGTTTCAGATGCAAACACTGCTGCTCACACTGGATTCGAATGGGAACAGATCTGGGAGCTAGCTGCTACCTCTATCTTTGTGCACCATCTCCACAGGCATCTAAAAATAAGTGTAATTTTTAGGTTTTATCTGCCCTCTTTCACTGAATTGCACAGTTATGTCTGAGGTACTATACCATGACTGTGATCACACAATATTTGTATTTTGCAAGCTGACCACTCAAATGCCTGATCAAGGTTCTATACTGAGAACTTCTACACTATCAGCAAAAGGCATTTTATTCTGTATTTCATTTGCCCAAAATACTTGCAAATGGGACCTTGTGCTCAATCTCGGTTGTTGAGGAGAGGCTGAAGGGAAGGTAGTTTCTGATTAAAATGCTTCTGAATTAAAATGCACTCAATGTCAAAGTGACCAACCTTCATTTTCATCTTCTTAGACCCATCTGGAACAGTCTGGCATGACTGCCTCTGCCTTGGTTATTTCCTCCTCTGTATTGTTCATGCAGGAAAATATATTGGACTAATTTCTCTCTACAAGGCAGGCATGTATTACACAATTTTATTTAAAGATATATAGCAATTTTTGCTTAGCAAGAGAGTATTCATGCTCTGAAATTTTCTTTTAGAGTTTTAATATTGCGAAGCCTTTTGAGCTACATCCTTGAGTTTTCTTTGGATACATGTTTGTGTGGGTTACTTGTTTTAACAATTAACTTTCACTATGGTAGCACACAGAACCATGCCATGCTCTGTAAAACTTCCCTCCTTTTGACTCCATCTCCTCTCTAGAAGTCCATATATTAATTGAGCCATATCTGCCACAGAAAGCTAAGCACAACTCCAATGAAGGCACTTCAAACCTTTAATAAGAACCAACGGCTGTTGCTGGGCTACTTTTTGTTCTTACATTTGATTAGGAAAAGAACACTGAAAAGATGAACAAATAACTTGAGAAATAATATTACTTCATGCATTTAAATAACACCATGACATGTCAAAAAAAAGAAAAAAAAAAAGAAGACAAAAAAGCTAGTTAAGCATACAAATTTTTTATCATGTCTTTTACATTGAGATTTTTATGTAATGCTGGAACTTGAGAAGGTTTCAAAGTTCTTTCCAATAACTCCTTTTTTCCCCACCTGAAAAACTACAAAAAAGCTGTACTACAGGTTTTTATGACACGTATTTCCAGGTACTGAAAATATAAGGAAGGTATGCATAATTTTTTTTTTTTGTTTTGGACACAAAAATCTATCACCCAAATATCTACCTAGTCTACAGTGATTTCATATGTAGTGAGTCTCATGTGGTGGCTTTAAACTGCCCAGTGATAAAAAATTACTGTTGTGTGGTGACTCGTATATCCAATTCCAACACAGCAAAGAAATCTATTTTTTTGAATTTATAGAGGAGTTTCACCTTGGACTTGTAGAGGCTCCAGGCTTTCACCTACCAAGCAACTTTATTAAAACTTCAACAAAGTTTAAATGAGCAAAGTTACTACCTGGTAACTATGGCATATGATGGCTTTAGAGCAAAAAGAGGGATTTTCACCTCAGTACTGTGCTTGTGCAGACATCCTGGATTTGCCTTTAGCATCTTCTCTTGCAAACACCTCTTCACACAGTCAGTGCACATGCAGCCCCAGGTGTCTCCACATACAGTGTTAAAAACTTAAAAAATAGTTTCCATCTTCTGCCATGAGAGACAAAGCACTTGCTGTTGTTTCAGAGTGCTCAAGCTGCACATAGAATATTAAGGGCCCTGTGTGCAATGTGGATTTTGCTCATTTTCCATAGCTGAAAGGTAGCATGTTCAAACAAGACGGATTGCTGTATGGACCGTAACTTTTAACAGAAAATATGGAAGTTAAGGTGATATATTTCTCAAAGCTTCTTCATGAAAATCACTTCCTTATCCTCTCCTCAGATGCCTGACATGCTACGGAAATTTCTGATTCAAAAACATTTAGGGTTGTCCCTGTGTAATTTTGCTGAGCAATCAAAAACAGATGAGAAAAGTCATGCTGACCCAAAACAAAACACATGAAAAAGTGGAACAGAATGGAAAAGCTACCAAAATGCTGTTTTCTTTACCAAAGTGGACTGTTCTCCTGAAACGGCCGATGTCATCAAGCCAGCAATTTCAGCAGCTTGTTTTGATCCTAAATACGCTAAACGTAGCATCATTTCCAAATCTGACTGATGAGAGCTTCTTTAGTAATTTTTCATTCCCACTGAACTTGTGTTTTACTCCCCATCTGGGATTAACTCCAAGTTTTCACTTTCTAGTAATGCCACCTGAACACCTCGTCTACTGGGTGCACTGTTATACACAGCAGATGTACATATGTTGTATGGCTTTCAGTGGACATGGTAATGAACGAATATGGCTCTTAGTTCTCTTGCTGGAGAATCAAGAAATGATGCTGAAGGTGTTAAACACTGTTTCTTCTTTTACCTTTCCAGGTAGCGGTCCCCAGTATCAACCTCCCAGTATATTCTTAACCTTTCTCAAAAAATTAGTGGAATTATTCAGAATCCAAATAAAAACACAAACTTTCCTTTATTATTTTTTCTCACTGCAACAAATACTTAAATTCTTTGGTGCAGCTCTGCTCTTTGATTTCTTTGAATTTCAAATTTGGTCATGTCAAAAATTATCACAAAGGTTTTTCTGTTTATCTACATAGTTTTTAACCAAAATTACATTGTAACACACAAACACAGTCTTCTCTTTAAGGCACAACACATCATATGCACATTCTGTTTGCCAAACTTATAAAAGAGACAATATTATATAGCCCTTTCCCTCCCCTGCCCGCCCCCCGCAAAAAAAAAATGAAAGAAAAATTGCATCCACTTCCAAAATCAGCTGCTAATAAAGTCACAGTAAATTATTTTCATCAATAATTTACACAAATTACAGGTCTAGACAGGATTGTCATTATACAGTCTGAGTGCATTCCAATTCAGATTTTTTGGGTTAGGTAGGCTAAAGTCTGGTTCAAACCTCAGTGCTGAGAATATATCCCATTTTGAGGAATGTTGTTGAACACCACCTTGTTGGCTGGAAAATGCGCTTTGGTGCTTTGCCAGTTTGAGTCCTTTGTTCACTCCTGTCAGGGCTCACTTGGTGTGTACCAGCAACCTCCACAGTTTTAATTCATTTAAAAACGTTGCATATATAAGACCATAGAGCTTTCTTACGTAGCACTAATGTTTTAACTTCATTCAGCAATCTGAATTCTTCAATTTGGAATTTTTAATTCCAAATATTTCTTCCCTTCTTAAGACAATTCATATGTGTAAAGCCAGAGGCATTGAATCACACATAAAAATTCAGTGTACTTGAAATATATATATATATTTATATATATATAAAAGGATCACCAGCTTTAGAACACAGTTACAAATACTCTAGTTCCAGTGCTTGATGGAGAGCCAAGAGGTCCGAATGACTGGATATCCTCCAGAAAGGCATGTTGTGCTGTGTTTGTTAGAGGAGGGAAAAGGTCAGGAAAGATGGACACGGTGACGCGGGGCGGCATACGACACACCACGAGAGTTAGAGATTACCAGCACCTAATTTACGCCACTGTGCTTCTGGATTGATTTTTGTTATTCAAGTACTGACAAAAATCAGACCAAAACAGATCTGAGCTTAGTAGCTCAACTGAAGTTAAAATAGTTAGATGACAGCCTTTCTTAAGAGTTTCTTTGGAAAATGCCAGTTACTTATTAAGAGCTACTTGCTTATTGTTAGCATGCAAGCCCATACAAAGGAGCATTAATAGGAAATACTTTGATGCTCCCCTTATTTGACTGCAAAATACTGAATCATCATTTAAAGAACTCTAAGAGACTTCCATGAAAAGATGCTTCTCACTCAACACTTCAAGACAGAGCTAATTATACTTTTCTCCATCCAGGCAGAAAAATAAATCTCTTTGGATAAGAAAATAACACATTTCTAGTTTAAGAAAAGATAATTTGTGCTGCAGAAAGCATCAGCATCTGTGAGAGATGCAGGTATATGAACTATTTCCCTTCAATAATTCATCAAAATGGAAAAAAACCCCATACTTCCATGTTGTGCTTAGATCTATTTGAAATGTGCTATATTCATCCATATCTCTGAATTCTACATCTATCCATGCAATATAGCCAATGTTAAGGAAAAAGCATGCCCAACCAGAAAGCACACAATCCAACCACCACTGTTTAGCAAAAATTATAAAGGACCCATCACCAGTACTGCACCTATATTAAGGAACCATTTGGAATGAGCATTTTGGTTATTTCCATTTTGTTTCCACTCCAACTACAATGCTAAGAGAGTGCTTTATTTTGCTCCTCCTAGCACAACAAGATTTACATAACTGGTCCTGTACAGACATTGTGAGGCAAAATTTTCAATTTCTGCACACTTCCAGGGGTTATACTGGGAAGCATGGCACAAATTACTCATTTGATCTGTTTCTGAACATTAAAAACTTCTCTCCTGAAATCAGACTTGAATTATCATGATAATGAGGAAAATAGGAAACAGTTCTTTTTTGGAAACACAGATTTGGTGCACAATCTCTACGTTGCGTTCTTTTTCCTTTAGCAGATATGTCTTTCTTGAAGCAATTTTGTTTTCCATATTTCCTCCAGTAAACTATGGATCTTTGTCTTAGCAAAAAATATTGCACAGTTCTTAGATGCTTTCCACATTATCTATAACACCTCTCTTGAAACATCCCCAATTTCAGCATTTTAAGAAAAACACCACCCTATCATTGTATCATAACCCTTTCTAGCTCTTCTGCTTATCTTTTAATTTGCTTGAAGTTTGTCAGACATTTTTGCTGCATTATTTTTCCATCTGCTTTAAAAATAATTTTCTGGGTTTTTTGTTATTTTTTTTTCCAGAGTGAAGTGAATCAAATGCTAGAATCCAAATGGTTCATTAAATCTAAGTGTTGATCTCATTATGCTCTTGTTGGCTTGCATCTGTGGACTGAAATTATTTGTCATTTTGTGCAGCAGTGACAGAAATGCAAACAGGAAGGCTTGCATTAGTAGCTATGTATCACACCAACATTTCAGAAGACAGGTTACCTTTTTTGCTGCCTGTTCTTCTTCTACACCATCCCCAATTACAACATATACTACTTTTCTGCCAAACCTTTGCATTATTCGTTCAAAGCAACTTTCTTTTCCTGGAAGATAAATGAGATAAGAGTTCAGAGTGAAGTTACCTGATTAGCTGCATGTTCCTCATCTCGGCCATCTCCAATCACAACATAAGTTATGTTAGTGCCAAATCTGGACACTATACGCTCAAAACAGCTCTCTTTGCCTGAAAAACAATGCACTATTAATTCAAGCTATCATGTGAGTTATGGTGAAGCCTTACAGAGGAATTTTACAATGGTAAGACATTGCTACTATTGCTTTTATGATGTTTTGGGATTTGGAGCCCAATCTGGTAAGGAGCAATGGGCTCCCCTAGCGACACTAAGATGTTTCAGGTAAAACTAGATCTCTCAGGAAAGCCGCTAAGATAAGGAATTAGCAGCACTGCAAAAAATGAATAGGTTAGTGAATGAATAATTGAATTTAAATATTTCCTTATGATTGCAGTAATATTCTTACAAGGAGAGTAGAAATTTTAATTCTAATGCATCTTCAAAAATGAGTGATGTAGTGATGAAAAGACTTAATTAAACGATGACTGAGATAATAGTTTTGCCTGACACTGCTAGAACATGCACCACTTTTTTCCCTTGTGAAAATAATTTAGGAAACATATTGCAGTGCCTTTGTCAATGAAGCAACACATTCAATGCTATAAAGGTTGTCGTAGGCATAGAAATGAAGCATTCCTGAATTGATGATTGGTAAAATCTGCGAAATTATTAGTCATTGTATGCTGCATCACATTTCACTGGCATGACAGCTTCTCTTGGTTTACAGTTTTGGATGCAATTTCCAGAAACCATACATTCCCAAACCGTAAGGCACAAAAGGCACACGGTTATGAACAGAATGGGGCAGTGCCCTTTTGTTACCCAGCAACACAGATTCTGATAGTAACAGCTGTCATTCCCATCACTGACATACAATGCCGCAGGAAAAGGTTTGTGAAGCTGTGGCCTGGCTTGCATAGAGCTGAGGGTCAGAGTAGAGGCTAATTTAACGCAATTTCTGCTCAGATTTGAATTCACAAAAAAACTTTTCTTCATTCTTTTCTGCAAGTTTTTTGCTATCTGCACCATACTGAAGAGTTTCTGAGGCTTTTAATCAGCATCTCTATTTGGAATACATCCATTACTGGGGAAAAAAATAAAAAATTGGTAATGCAGTGCAGTCAGAATGGATGAAAGAATAATTTTCTTACCTATTTTGGTTGCACTGTATATATTTTCAATAGGAAAAGCTCCTCCTAAACTGTATAGTAGAACTTTTGCAAGTGCTGGGATAAGCTGGGTTGTTGTTACCAACACATTTACACAATTACTCCTAAAATGAGAGAAATAGTTTAAATACTTTTAAAACAGTACCCAAATGTTGATGAGGTGAACCAGATGAGGAGAGCACATTAAGGATCCCTCAACCTTTACATTCACTCCCACAGTACAGCAGCTCAGCACCGTCACTTACAGAAAATGTACATAAAACCCCATGTGAAATCCTTAAAAAATATACAGGACTGATTTGTAGAAAATATTCCACAATGGTTTATGAAAACCAGGTCTTTGAAGATGGGTCTAGTAAAATATAGACATTTAAGACAACCAACAATCTCCAAAACAAAGTATTTGAATGCTTTGAAAACATAATTTTCACACTGGCAATTAACTGTCAGTAGCTACCAGCAAAATAAAAGTTAAGAGAATGCAAAATCATAATTTGTTACTCTTTTATCTATCTTTTATCTACTCTTTTACCTACACATTTCTCTTTGGAATGGAATCGCTTTCCTCATATTTCAAGAGTAAGAGTATCTCTGAAGAGAGGGAGAGATTAGAATGATCATGTTAACAAGCTAGCACTGAATGGTGAGTATGAAAACTTGAATGGAGAAGCTGTGCAGGCCAGAGATCTCAGAGCTGAGCTACTTTAGGCATTCACACGCTGGAACATGAGCATGACCATGATGTGGACATGGAGTTGAAAGTAAATACTTGTCAGTTTTCCCTCTGGCATTTCCACAAATTCCAAGCAAGACCCTAGGATGCTATTTTCACCTTTATGTATCTCAATTTCCTGTTAGTAACGTATCAGTAACGTTTAGCTGACTCACAAGTAGCTTCTGAAGGTTTATAGTTGAAGTGTTCTTTGAAGACATGACAAAAGACTATTATTTAACAATCCTGAGTGAAGGGTAACAGTTTTCCAGACTCATACACCAATGCTCAACCAGCCTTCATAACCAAAAATCTCTCTGAAGACTAACAATTCAGAAAGAAATGCAGAGGTAAACACAACAGCTTACACAAATTTGTTATTTCATTTCTCCTGAAGTGCTTTACATATTGTTAAATAAACAATTAAGAGATAAGCACATTAGAAAAGTTATGTTGAAAATAAGTGCCATTTTGTGCCATTCCAAGTTTGTTCTTTCCACTTGACACTGAGACTTTTCCCAGACATGTTCAGAAAGCAAGATGACTTAATGTTGTGCTTTTTTGTGGTTTAGAAACAAATTTTAGTTTTTTTTAGGATTTCTGGAAAGATACGTATTGCATGGCTTCCAAAGTGACAGCAGGTTTCACAGTTTTATTGTTTCAGAGGAACAATACATTTTATGTCTCAATATTGGGAATTCAGACTTTTAACTCAGTTAAAAGAGATTTTTGCTCTTCTGAGAACTTAAGATTTATACCAAGATATGCTGGTTTGCTTGGAAGGACAGAAGAAAAATGCCCTTATGTTCTGGTACCTATACAGTATTTAGTATACACATTGTGAATAGGCACAAACACTGAAGGACAGAACAGAGAGCTGTGGAGTTCAGAGAATGCTGTCCACAAGGTAATAAATTAAAAGCTCAGAATTCTACAATACCCTTTCCATGTACACACATTTGAGAAGACATTTCATACTATCTTTAGTAAATGCTGGAATGAGGATAAACGAAACCACTTTCCCATTTTCCTGTGTCCTATTCAAAAGTCATAGGTAGACCTGTCCTGTTCTTTAAAGGTGCTAATTTATTGTAATCTAAAATGTAAAAAAATATCCATTACATGTCTAGAAACCCTTTTTTACAGCAGACTCAGATACGTACCTTGTGCTGATAATTGATAACGATTTAAGTGCATTTGTTAGCCAGGAGTCTGTCAGAGCTTCAATCTCTGCTCTTAATTGCAACCATGCATCTCTTTTAGCGGGACCCAGGAGTCCTTATATGTAAGAAAAGTGAGAAAAATAGAATTAAATTCTGTATCAGATAGAGTTTATGGTCATTGTTTCTATTTTAAATTTCACTACAACTTGAAAAAAATATCAAAGAGAAAATCTATTATCTTCAACAATCAGTAAATCCCAGGTTTTATTTGTTCTTCACTGTATCAAGGAATGTCAGATAGTATTTCAGATAATAATAATAATAATTTGAATTTCTTTATATATCAGGCTGTATTTCAAAATATTCCTTTCAGAACCACGTATTTTTTAAACCAGCTCCTCCCACATACATTATTCTCAAATTATCAGTGGCAGTGACAAGGAGATCCATGTCATTGGGATCAGAGGTGAAGATGGTCACAAAAGAAGATACTGTAGAATAAACTGGCCTCTGCAGTACCTGCTTATGCTTAAAACTGCCCTACTTATGACTCTGCATATAGTGTATATAACCTCAGGTTATACATACAGAAATGTATTTGCTTGCTGATGGCTTGCTCTTCATGTCCTGTCATAGTTGGTTCCTTTTACAGAATTTACAGCCTGAAATGGCTGCACATCTTATGTTCTCATATCTTAGTTAGTCCTTAAAAGTTAGTCCTCAAAATCTCTTTCTGGGTATAAATTATTAGACATTTAAAATACCCAGCCTATTGAACGCTGAGACATGAATTTGTTGGAATCAAGGTATTATAAATGTAGACTTGGTCATGGAAGAGAAGGGAAGGAAATAGGCTTCCTGACCTTTAGTATCCCTCTTCTCTTTCACACCCTATGCTGCCAACAATGACGATGACTGTCTTCAAAAACTCGAAGTAACCTATACATATACATGGATTAATCTTGCCTTCTGATACTTTCTAGCAGCTCTTTAGAAATAAACAGATACATAATGAGCTAAGAAGATTATTAAAAATGCTAAGATGTGGAGGACAAATGAATAAACCTTTCCATTAAGGATGGCTTATTTTTCAGATGCAGGATATATGGGAGACAATAAAAACCTTAATCCAGTGCACCATATATCTTCACTCTTTTTTGCAATATTTTCCTCCTCTCAGTGTGTTTCCCTCTGCTGTGCTCTTGGACATGTTCTCTTATAGTGTTAAAGGTTTTATGCAATGCAGCAGCTTTAGAATCTTAGATGCATTAGGAGATATCAGAAAAAACAGTAAACTTTTAGTTAACCCTGTTCCAAGAATTATTAATACATAAAAGCTCTACTGACAACACCAATGAAGGGCAAAGTAGGGCAAGTGAAAGTCAGCCCTCTACTACCACCCTTTGGTCCTATTGCTTCATCCTGTGGTAAGGAAAGACTGAACTACTAAGAGAGAAAATAGGTGACTGTAGCAATTATTGTAGACTGCTAAGTATTCCCTGTCCTCACAGTCTATTGTTGAGGGTGTCAGTTGACACATTCCCCTCCTCAGAAGAAGGCTGGCTGTCTCTGAAAGTCACATAGGACTCTCCAGAACAGATTCTTTTGGCTCTGCTGCTTGATTGCCTACAATCTGCTGGTGCAGATATAAGGGAGTCCATGCATTAAAACTGTAACAGCAAAATTCTTGTCTCAGATGAGATTTAGACTTATTGGAGAAAAAACTGTAAGCTACAGAGTCAACAAAAGTGGCTACTGGCATAGAAGTAATAGAATTTTCTTGCATCCACTGGTGAAAACAGACTAGCAGGTACCCAGCAGAAAGTTCAGGTGACAGTGTTGTTACTGACCAGATCATGAAAATGTAGGATGGAAATGGCCATCCACAGAGAATTTGTGCTGTGAAATGATACAATATCTTTCCTGGAAAAACACCAGATCTGAGGGAGAATAAGTAGTTCAACAAATAAGTAAGGTAAGACTAGCTGGCTCTGAAGGAGGAGAATGGAATCTGTGGAAGCTAAATGGAAGCTTGCTTGGTTTTGCTCGCTGCATTTCCCTTGCACAATGGCATGTGCTTTGCCATTACAGTCAGTAGCTTTCAACAGCCCATGGTTCAGTCACATCACTCTCCATTCCCCCTGTGGCTTCCCAGGCTCCTTCCCTGAGTGGCAGCTCATCACCATGCAGCTTAGAGTGATCAGCATTCAAAGTCTTTGGCAATTGAACTCACCTCCGATGTTGTTCTTGTAAGTATTATACAACTCTTTTACTCTTCTGTAACGGAAAGCCAGCTTCCTCATCCAGTCAACCCCTCCTCTTACACCTGTTGGCAGACAAAGGTTTGCACTACTTGCAGCTGCATGGAAGCCATCAGTTGCAAAACTGTAGGTACTGCAAACACCCAAAATACAGTAAAAATAAATACAATGTATTCCTGTAAATGCTCAAATTATTTCATCTTAAAAAAAAAGAAAAAAGAAAATAAATTCTGTATCTTACCTTAGGTCTTGTCCATTATCATCAGAAGAAACATCATCTATATGAACTTGATCACATTCCTGTTAGAAAGAAGAAAAATGACCCAAATGACAAATTTATCTTACAAGAGAGGGCAATCACCATTCCTGGAAGTGTCCAAAAGGCGTGTGGATGTGGCATTTGGGGATGCGGTTCATTGGCGAGCACGGCGGGCTGGGCTAGTGGTTGGACTGGGTGATGTTAGAGGTATTTTCCAACCCAAATGACTCTGTGCTCACCATAGCCTCAGTACAGACGAAAAAGTGACAGGTGCAGGCCACTGGCTGCACCAGAAGATGGCAGCCTGTGCACACCCACAGTTTCCTACTGCCATTAACATCTTAAAAATAGTGTAATCTTCAACTCCTACATAGTCTAAATCACTAGTTAAAACAGACTTTAGAAAAGTAGTATGCAGTTTTGGTGTGGTTTTTGGGGAGTAAAATTATTTTAATTGTAAAGCCACAAAAACTGCAAATCTCATTTACAGTCTCCCTAGTATACCAATACTTGAAAATCATATAAACCTTATTTTCTCACTCCCTAAAAGCAATTGATGGTGAACCTCAACAAAACTTACGTTAACATAACTTATGTTAAGACACCTATCAGGTTCTTCCATTAATTTATGTGAGTGCCTTTGGCTGGAAAATCACATATAATCAGGAATCCTACAGAACTTGATTATTTCCTGGCTCTGGAAGGGATGGAAGCAACTCGAGGGAACTGAGGTACATTGGAAAAATGAATTCCCCTCCAGGATGATTTTATAATTGGGCAGCTATCAAATATCCTTATCTACACAGTGGTTACAGCACAAAGATAAGAAACTGTGGTGAACACAAAAGTAAATATATAAGTCAAGGCATCATGCATCGTGTAATTGTTTTCTGTAGTTACTTGAACTAACATCTTAACCCAAAGACACATCTGAAATTCAGTGTCCATTTAAGACAGCACTTAATTCAAGATCTCTGTGACGTGCAGGGGTATGTTGCTCTAGGTTTCCAATCTTTGTCTCACAACAGTGGTAAATTGCACAGATAAAGGACAAATCTGAACAGAGGAGCAATTTCCAAATGTGTAAGCCACAAGTTTCTAGAGTGTGAATTTAGGGAATTATCATTTCATCTTTCTCCTTTGTTTGCTTTGCAGTGAACAAAAACTTAAGAGACTTTTACTTGCATGAACCAAGTTGTTAAAAAAAAGGGCAATTTTGTATAAAACAAATACATTTCATTTAATATTCAAATACATGATTTCATTGCATCACACAAGCAATCATAATTTAAAATATCAGGTGAAAGCAAAAAAGAAAAGAGTTGCCAAGCTCTGCTCATATGGCTTAATCTAGTAAGACAGGATAATAGAGCTGTGTTCAAGGAACAGGAATGAAGTATTCTTCCTCTCACTGGAGAAATAAAATTTTTTAGTTCTATTTGAGGAGATTATCTCTAGCTGTAGAGTATTTTAAAGAAGCTACTTTTGGATCTAAATAGCAGGTGAAGACAGAAAGTAAAGGGAATGTAGCAGCTGAAATAAAAGATTAGTTTCTTTATTCATCATTTACATGCCAGAAAAAGATACAACTATGCTTCACCCAGTGAAGCAGGAACTCAAAAATAAGACAAAAAGCCCTACTGGGGAGAATTCTGACTCTCTATTTTGCAATACCTGGGCAATATCTAGCTTCCTAATCATCTTCACAGATTTCCCTGGAACAGGTGGAAGTGTTAAATTAAAAAATTTGAAAACCATTCCTGTGGATATGAAGGTGTACTCATGAAATGAAGGGCATACAAAAGCCTTGATGGATATGGAATGTCTGCTGCTGTTTGGGTTTTGTTAAGCCTTTCAGCTACATTGCTCCAGCCTTCTAAGTTCTGCTGATAATTTCATTATTAAGTTAAACATGAGTGGGTGGCAAAGGCTCAGCCATTTAATTTTTTCTGTCACACAGTTCATTCACTGTGATTCTGTGACTGACTCCAGAAACAGGATGAGGGGACCATGCAGTTTTCTGATTACTCACCCCCTTGTCCCTGCAAGAAAGTTGTTAAACTAAACAGGAGATCAAACCCCAACAGCACTCTCCAACTTCCTCCTTTTCCCCTTTCTCTTCTCCTCTGGATCTATGGCTCCTCTCCTCTCTACATGCTGGCAATACATTTTCTGACCAAAAAACAAGCTCAGGTGCCCGTCACCCCTTGTCTTCTTTTACTTTGTTGTCTTGTTTACTCATCTACTTCAACTAAGACATTTACCTTTTACAAACTCACTTACATGGTGTGGAAAAAGCTTGCCATAAACAAAGCAGGGAGTTTGAGCAGATTTGACATAGTTCTCCACTTTTCTCAAAAGAAACAGGAAACTGCTGGCACAACACTGCATCTGAGTTTGCTTGTAAATGATGCCAAACAGTTATAGGAAAGAAGGAAAGAAAGCAAGCTCTCTGTCAATTTAAATATTAAGGTAAAGTACTTTTCACATCAGCTACAGTACTGGTTAAGCTCAAGTCACAGTGGCTGTCAGTGCAATGTCAAAACTAAGAAACATAAAAATACACTTCGTATTAGAGCAAACACAGGAAAGGAATCTAGGCATAATATCTAGCTTTTGCTTGATGCAATGCTAATTTAAATTATATCTAAGTGCAGTCAATTCTTTGCAGCAATTTTTAGAGCTTGAAAATTTGAGAGTAAAGAATCAACACATCATCCGTAACACTTATCATCCTGGACTGGACAGTAATTTCATTATTCAGTAAAAACACTGACTTACCATGCTGAACACAAAACTATTATTAATGAATATGAATGCATATTCAGCACTATGCTTTCTTAAGCTATACAGAAAACCCCTGTTAATACATATGTCTCAGTCTCAGTTAAAACTAGTTTTACCTGCCTCCAAAATTCTGAGACTTAGCTAAATCCTTTTTTAAATTTATCATTTCTATTTCTAATGAGAAAAAAAGGGACAAAATCTCCTTTAAATATGGTAGGATAATGATAAAAATGGAAATGTAACTCAGTTTGTTTGAAATGAATACTCTTTTTTTTTTTTTTCTTCATTGACCTGAGAGTGGAGTAGAATAATGGAGTTGGAAGATTCATGTCTGAATTACTATTTGCAATTTCCAGAAATTTTTATTGGTGTGCATAATAGGCCTTACCAACATTTCTAAATACTGTCTTAAAATTAATACTGAGATATGAAAAAAACCTCGATTTTATTCCTCACCTGGTTAAAAAAGGAATGCCTTAGTTTGGCTATTATTATAAATCTGAGTCCCATCTCTAAGCATTGTTTAGGCACGTGAAACTTCTGGAGCACCAGACTCCTATTTTCATGGCAAAACACCAACTGCCCTCCCAAGCAATACTTCTCAAGCTAACTAAAATTTATACCCTGAGAATGCAATAGCTGGAGAACAGCCTAGCCTGAAATAAAAGTGCAGCTTGGCTGATTAGAACATGGGTTACTGGGTCAGCGGGGAACGTCTCAGCAGATCGGAATTTCTGCATCAGCAGTCCTTGCAGTGAGACAGATTTGCATAGAGGAAGGAAAACTTTATTTTTGTATGCGATAACTTCAACAACTTGGTTATTATTCCTAGAACCCACTATGTGATGTTTGTAACCAAGAAAGACAGGGGAAAAAAAGGAAGTTTAGAGGATGTAGCGACTGGAGTACATATAACAGGAATACTGGTTCAGGAGTACTTAACAGCTGTCTTGTCCAGAGCCACGAGGTTTACTGTGGGCTGAAGATGAAAGCAAGTCAGAAGGACTTGTGGCATCACCACCAAAAAAGTGACATGATGAGCAGATAAGCAATCTACCTGCCTAGAGAATAAAGGCCTGTCTCACTCCCTCCAGTGAGAACTGAAGGTCTGCTGTCTTGATGGCCATGCTCATCAGCAGCCCAGCACTCATTTCTGCTCCTCTGGGGGAGGACAGAGAGAGGAGGACAGAGAGAGATGGGGAGAGGAGGGGAGGTCCCAAGTCAGACTCTGGGAATTCTCAGAATTCATTACATATTCATCATGCAGATGCAGTGTAATATTCAGTAACGGCCATGTTTCTCTGCAAACAGATTTAAACAGACAGGTTTATTCATCAGCATGTTAAAGGACGTCTCTACATACCTGGGCACTTTATCCTACTTGCTAAGAAGATAGAAAATTGCTGGTCTCCTCACACATACTGAAATGTATGCATGTAACTCATTTCAGCACATGAACTTTGGAATTTGGTAATTTTGTACGAGAGTTTTGAGACTAAGATGAATTCTGGGCCATAAAATACTAAATTTCTTGTAGAAATTGTGGTTATTAAACACATATATAAATTTCTTTTAATCAAATCAAACTGATTGATTTATGAGACTCTCTAAGACTGCTCCCAAGTAGTATTTTTTGATTTATCTAAAACTGGGAACTGTTCAAGCTCTGGAATGAGCTGGCATGTCAGTTTTTGGACAGTGTATTAAAACCATCCTATGAAGATTAGCCAAAATATAATGATCCACCTATGACAGCTGAACTTGTGGTCTACAGACAAAATAAATAATGAAAGGAAAGTTTTGTGGCCATAAGCAAGAATAAAGAGGCATGGAAAGAGGGCAAAGCTCCATTTTGCTGAACTCTTCCACCTGAACTCAGCACAACATTGAAGAGCAGATTCTACGGAATGTCTTAAATTTTATTCATGCCACATAAAATCTGAACATGCAGGGAGCAAAGGTCTGCTAAAAAAAATAAATTAAGAAATGCTTTGAAAAATTTATTTGGAATCTCTCCCTGGTACAGGACACCAGGAGACATTCACTGAATTTACTTGCATTGTCAAGAGATGCCTCACTAGGACTGCAATAAAGCAAACACTGGGAAAGGCATGTCCAGGGCTTTACCTTCTTAAGTTTCTGCTGCTGCAAGGACGAAGTGCAGTTCAGGTGTGGGGTTAAGTAGATTCCAGTTTCTTGATTTAAAAAGAGCTAAGAATAAATGAGTTCTGCAAGGGATGACTAAGACAACCACAGACTGGTATCTTCTGCTTTTCTTACTGATGAAAGAACTACTTCATGAAGGAACAAAAGACAAAATCAACATCCCAGTGGATAGAAAAAATTTCACTTATCTTTATTTTGTCTCTTCACTCACCAGAGACCTTTCTCTGGGATTCTAAACAAAACCTCAGAGTTCTCCAGCTCCCATTCATGGCAAGCATCTGTCCATGGAGAGAAGTTTTGTATCTACTCTGAGTAAGAAAACAACCATTAGACCAGCAGAAGGTCTGAAAAGCCCCTAGGTTAATTTCAAAACTGTTTTTCTACCCCATGTCTCGACACACACGGTTGTAGGCTGCCACTGTCCATGTTAACAGATTCAGACTCTAAGAGTGAAATAAAAAGCCTGTGAAGCCCAGCTGACAAGCTTGCTTTCCAGACCACTGTCCCTGTGAGAGTCCATCCATTCTGACAGGTGAGCTGCCCACAGAGGGCACTTCCTAGGAAGAGGTCTCTCTCTTTTCTGACCAATTGCCAAATTATATTCCCTGGGTATATTGTGACAGCACATTGCCTGCCTGGTTACCTTGGGAAGAGACATCACTGATCAGGACACCTATCACAGTCCCAGCTCTCTGGTGTTGCATTCCTTGAGGTAAATGAAGAATATTCTACATTTGAACGAGTAATAGGGGCCTGTAGCCAAAAGGCTGCTCAGGTATATCAAGAGAAGAACAGCCCCTTCTGGTCAGATGAGGGCACTCACTGAAAGCAAATGAATATAGAGAACTTCAAGGGAAGAATACAAGGCATGTATGTTATCACCCTGGAGATGACAGCACACAGCTTTACACACATGGAAACCAAAAAAGATGGCTACAGGACAAAGAAAGGAATGAGTAGTTTACAGATTCTCTCTCTCACTGAGTTTCACAGAGGACTCTGGTGCTGCTGGAAGTCAATGCCACCTGGCTAACCTCTCTCTGCTTAGAGTATGACAAACCCAAAGACCACACAGGCAGAAATGTCACACAAAATAAACACTAATGCACAACAAAGCCACTAAGTTAAAAATCAGGAATACCAGTGCTAGCATTCCTTTGACTCTTACCTCTAAATCATTAAAAAATAAATGTGTGTCAGCAAGATTAAAAATCATTTCTTCCATTCGCAGTCCAAGGGTCACTGCCATGGGTGGATCCTTAAAAAAAACAAAAAACAAGGTTAGCTAATTACATATCTCTAACTTGTATTAGAATTACTTTAAAAATTGATGTATACAAAGTGTTTTGAAAAATCAACACTGTACGGAATTTCTCTGAAATCCAGTATTAAGCTATTTTAATAAAATTCTATAAGAAGACACTGCTGAACCTCTGTTTGTGAAAAAATTCTGACAGCTGTGGATGTTGAAAAATCATTTTTTTTTTAAAGCTGAGCAATTTGCAACCTGGCTGAACTAACAAGAAGAAACCCAGTGGCTGTAAACATATACATAAATATAAACATAAACAATTATAAAGAAGACTGAAAATAGGGACAGCACTTTTCATAAAAGATGTATGCAGGAACATACACTCCTGTGGAAAGCAGGTATAAGTTTGTTGTTTGCTACAGATCATCCCTTCATTGCTGATGAAACACAGGAATCCTGTCCCTGGATAAGATGAATTCAAAATGTTGCATTTGTTTGTGGGTTGTCTTTCACATTATCAAATTGCTCTGCCTCAGCAAGACCCCTAATAATAATAATAACCCCAGTGTTATTGCAGATTGCACAAACCTAGCAATCTGCAATAACACTGTCTGAGATCATTAAGCTAAGGTAAGATAATTCATTTAACTTTTCTAGGTCTGCTAGGAGACAGGTAAAGCAGATTTGTGTTTCCTTACATTTGGTTTAGAGTAACGGTCCCTTGATGCTTTGCCTTCTCATCAAAAAACATGAAAAAAAATTTTAAAAATTGATAATTTAAACTCTGATTGACAAGAGCAAGTTTTCAGAAATCCTTTCTTAAATACCTTGAGATTTAAAGTCTAAATATTTACCAGCATGTAGCAACAAAATTTCACAAAACCTCAAATGACCATTTGTTTGCATTAGGATGAAAGGCTTCCCAACAGGATCAGACACTCACTACTCCAGGGCTTTGCAATGACAGAATAAAAGATGGATTTTGCATTCAAGCACTTAATAACTAATGGCAAAATCTGAAACACTGACATATTTTGACTATTGCTCATGAAAAAGTTATACTGGAAGGGGAGAATGTTATTCAAGAAGTTGCAATGATCCAGAGTTAGAGCTAATTCTCTGGCAGTGAAAGAAATCATGTTTATGTTGACCCTTGAACTGGCCTAGACTACCTTTCAGATTCAAAAAACAAATGCAGTGCCCATGAACAGGATTTTATCCATTCTGTCCTCTGCAGTATGTTCACTGGATTTGAAAGTCACAGGGCTGGAGGCAGCAAAGGTCAGATTTCCATGAGGATGATTAAGGAACACCACTGACAAATTAGAAAAACTCACGTTAGGCACCGAGAACACGAATCACCAAAATACCCTGGACTCATGAGATTCCTCATCAAGCCATAACGCTTTTATCAAAACGTCATCACATATAAACACGTGTTTGTATCTTTCACTTGCGTTTCTTTTCTGTGTATTGTAAACTATAAACCTCTTCTCCCTAGATACAGTATAACAGAGAGTATTTGCAATATGTTTTTTTACCTCAGTTCTATGAACACAAAGGCATGTACATAATCTTATGCACAAGTGGTAACTCATTATTATTTATATAAGTTATTTGCTGGAGTGCTTCCAAAACTGGAATCTCAGACTTAATTCTCAGCCTCTCTTTTACCCCTTTCTAGGCAGAAGCAGACTTGAACACAGAAATTAATTCAATTTGTTTTTACAGAAACTACCAACTATGTATGACAATTTCCTGCCTTAGTATAGTTGAAAGATGTAAATATGACAAAGCTCTTACGATTTTCTTATTAATAGTAGTTTTGTAACCAATTATGCCTGACTATTACTATTAAAATTGTATTTCCTACATTCCTGTTTTGACAAAGGCATGAGAAGGCTATTGCTAGGCACAGTACACAAAATAAAATAAAGCAAAGCAAAGGGAATTAATTTCAGTGTAGCATAAAATCACTATGGGATCTCCCTGTAACAACTTCTGCTAGGGAGAATTGCTGGAATTGAATTCTCAAGATATGAATAATTCTTCTCTTAACAAATTGGTCAAAACTTTGCACTGCAACTGTTTAACAAGAATTAAATATCATGTTCCATCCAGCTCTTGCCAAGTTCTTTCCTTCACATACAAAAATAGACAAGAAAGCAGATTTGTAAGGGTCGTGTCTTGTGGTTTTCTAGTGTTTGCACAATATGGAGGAACATGACAATCACCATTTTACTGTCTTGGAAAGCCTTGTTTCTAGCCTGAAACAGAAGTTACAGACTGATTCAAGTGGCACAAAGGACTGAGTATTGAAAAGAAAGCAAGAAACTTACACTTGATACAGATCTTAGCACAGCAAATTGAAAAACTTAGTAAGAGGCAGACTGAACTTCTGGCAAAATTGTATTTTGTGCTACTCTGCACAAGCACACACAACAGAGGGGAAAAATGATTTAAAAAAAATCTGGAAGCTTTCCCCAGATAATTCACAGAACAAAGAACAACTCTTTGGCCTGCAGAGGTATGATGTTAGCCAGATATCATTAGTATGCAGAAGAATCAAGACCAGCTACAACACTTCTGTACACCTAAATACAAATTACTTCAGTTATGTTAGGATGAAGGCACTAAACTGGAGCCAGACTGCCTGTCTGTGGACTTCTGTACCAGACTGGTCCATCCATTGGAATGCCTTCTGGGAGACTAGATAAAAATATCCTGGGAGGACCAATACTTAAATGTTTTGATCAAGAGGAGAGTAACTGGAATAAAGCCCGAAAAGCTGAGTGTCCATTAGTGGAAGAAATCTATTTAATACTGTCTTGGAATGTCAGGTTTCAGCACATGTTCAAAATAATTTCATTTCTTGGGAAAAAAACTGCAAACTCCAAACTGACTTTAATAAAACCTTGCAAAACAAAGAGATAAATAGACTGACAGGTAGATTCATTGTGAAAGGAATTTGCATGCATGAAGCCCTAAAAATAAGAGAGAAAACAAGCAAAGTTTTAAGAAGCGATTTTCAACAGGTGGCTGTCCTGAACAGATTTAAATCAAAACTGACTTGGGAAAAAGTGGAAATGCTCAAGTTGAGTACCAGTATTTTAGCTTAAAGAGACTTCTCTATATTTTGTAGAAATCTCAGATTTAAGTTCAGCCCTCACTCTCACTTGTCCCAGGAGAAATTCATATGGGTGGCAATGGAGGAAGAGAACACATCTCTTCTTAATAACCATAGCTGGTGGCTGATGAAGGAAAACTCACGTACTCCATAGGGAGTTTCTGTTCCACGCTCTCTAGAAGGCAGTAGGAAAATCAACTCAGAGGTCTCAGACAAGGAGGGAGTGAATGGAGAGGACAACTGGAGGTGATGAGAGATACACTATTAATACAGGTGGACAAGAGAATATTTATGAGTGAATTTGGGAATGTCATCATGGCTGTTAATGGTGACAAAGTTTTTCTATTTAATGACCAGATAAGCAGACAGTGAGCAGTAAAAAGCTTCTGAGCCATTTCCAGAGAAGAGCACAAGGTTAATGAGGCTTCCCTGACAATCTTCTGTCATTTGCAATGTTAAAAAATGGCAAAATATGATCATCAAATGTGGATTTCTTTTGATATTTGCACTTGGAAATCACATTCTCCGTCTTCCAAGCTCGCAAAGGAACTCTATTCTTTTTTTTTAAATGGTTGCACTTTGAGTCACAGCATTTATCTGGGAATCCTTGCCCTCTGGATTGACCTGGGAGAAATGAATGAAATATAAGCGCTTGGAGCTAGACAAAAGTCCAGTTTAATCATCCTTCAAACAGCAAGTATAACTGGAATGCAATGGAACAAAGAATACACACTGTTCACAGGGACTAAGAGTGTACCTCATAAACTTTTAAGAGATGATGACATCTCCTAACACATGTCCTGTCACATCAACAAATGCTCACTTAAGAGCTCAGCATTGTAGAAAACCGTATCTGTCAACTGGTGCTCAGCTGCAAAAACCATCATCATCCACACAAGTCATAATATAACAGCTCCAATGCCAATGTTGACAATTTGCTACCGCAGTAAATAATTAAAAATAGAAGTGTACTGGTTTCATGAAGTACAATGCAGATGATCAAATGAGCTGAAAAGTGAGAGGTGATCTTACTGGAAGGCTGCACAGTTTCCCTGAAACCTAACACAGGTGTACTGTAGTTTTTATTCTCTTTCTATGTTAGCCCAGTAGAATAACCAATATGCCAGAGAGAAACAGCCATGGGTAGAAAGCAGCATGGAATGTTCTTCTGGGAAAGCTTTATGTTCTAAATGTAGAAGTGAAACTCTGGCCAAATTCTGGCCAAATCCCTCCCAGTTCAATTTGGTTTAAAGATATACTCTGTTTGGACCCAGATAAGCAGAAGCAATTTTCCCCATTTTTAAATGAGATACTTAGAGCTGTATCCTTCAGCAAATCAATAATTCTGTTTTAACATGGCTATTACAAAATTTTGACATCAAATAATTATCCTAGAAAATTTTGACATGAAATAATTAGCATACCACGTGAAGTGCTGAACAAGTATATACCAAGGAGAGTGTCTATTCTCAGCTTCATAAATCTTTAGGCATAAATCAGAAATCTGCTCTTCTCTCGACAAATACACAACCTGAAACTTGACTAGTGGATCCAGACCTTCCAAATATCTCTGCCAATGAAAGCCTCCTTGTCTAAGGAGATGCTGGTTTGACTTTCCTTTTTCTCTTCTACTTCAACCACTTGTGAAACTGTAGAAATCTTTTAAAAGTGTTTATTTCTGGATACAACTGCAGCTCTCAAGTGCTCCTGCACTCACATGTGGATCCCTATGCCAGGCCATAATATTCTGCACCTCCTCTCACTGCATCCCTGTGCAGCCTGAACTGCAGCAGAACAGAAGGATTAGAAGATTGATTTCTGGGTTTTTTTAGCTGCGTACTCAAAGAAACAGGAAAAAGCTGGAGAAAACAAAGAATGAAAGTATTCATATCCACAAGTACATGGGAAAGAACTGAATGTTACTTGCCTGTTTGTATATTCCCACTAGCTCTAAATTCAGCATCTCACTCCTTCTAAGTATAAAGTGAGAACACGTGGTATGAGAAATTGCCTTCCCTTAAAGCAATTTTTGCTTTGAAGACACACTATTCTCATGTAGAAAATTAAAAATGAAAGGGAAAATTCTGCTTGTCCTGCAAGGTTTGTTTGGTTTTTTTTTTGGTTTTATTTTTATGGTTTCTTTTTTGTGATTTTTCTTGATTATATTATACAAAATGGGCTCATGAAATATATGTGGAAGAACTAGGTACTCACAGCTGAGCATCTGTGTGACATTAGGTGCTTTTGCTTTCTAAAATTAGACAGCAAATCACCACAGTTAAATAATTTACTATCTCCACTATATTTAGTTTCTTTTTTCATTGTTAGGCAACTATTTTATACCACCTTTCCAAGACAAACAGCTCAGTAATTTTGAAAGACATATGCACTAACAAGACTTCTGTTGACAACCTCACAATTCTTGAAGCATTTACTCTCATAGCAACTCAATTCTCATAACAATCCAATCTTCAGTCTGGATTAAGACCATGTACAAAGGAAATCATATGCAGAAAAGATAGGGACCATATGTGCCAAACATGTCATGTATCAGAGACTGAGTGAAGTCTATCTGTGGGAGTCTTCATTTCTCCCATTTCTAACCTCTTCGGCACTTATGCTGAGACATATCCCACCTTAAATTTAGGCAACACTACAATGACATGCAAAAGTTAAAGTCTACCCATTATAAGCTCTTCCTGTATTCCCTGCTCTAGCTTCCTTGCAGTCAACAATATTTATATTTGACTTTCACTGGTAATAACTCATCACACATGTTCTAGGTAAATGTGGCAATGACAGTCACTGCAGGAAGAAAAAGTCTACTACTTTTATTTTACAGGGTCTGGAGATGAATACCTTTCTCTACGTGTGTGGACAGAGAGAAAATACAAAAGAAAAAAGATGGTTTTACTTAAGAACTTTGTAATTCCTTTCACTGAAACACTTTTTGCTTCATTGTCATCCATGTTATTTGTTTACTGTCTCAGCAGTATAACTACATTAATTTCACCAACCCTTGAGACACTTTTAGTTTATATAAGACTTTATCTGCTGTCAGTACTACTGTCTGTTAATATGCAATTACTAATTTACCAAGAGAAATTACATTTCTGTTACTGTTTCCAAGACAGTTTTCAAAGTTATCCACAGATATTTTTTGAGTTACAAAATGTGATCTGACTTTTAAAACTATGTGTTACAGTTGATTTAGAAAACATCCAAAGGGCACAATCAAAAAACAATGAAAGGAATAACTTTATCACTGTGACAATTCAGCAAGTCCTGTGGTAGTCTATAGGCTACTCTCAGAGTGATACAAAAGTTATGTTTCTTTCTTGTTTTGATAACTATTAGCTGGAAATGATTCTGACAAAGTCACAATTGTTACAATGTCTGAAAAACAGCAGAAGAGGATTTCTTGACAGAGTACTGAAAAGTGCACACATCTGGCACTGTGAAGCTGCAAAGCAAGGAAGGCTGTTTTTTACAAGAGTACCTATCCTTATCTTAGCATTCCAGAAATTCAGATTTTGCACTTGGCCTGTGACTTTTCCTATTACCTTTCTTTTTTAATAACACAGAAGGTTGATTGCATGAAAGACTGGCTCATCTCTAGTTATATTCCACAGGCTCTGGCTTTGGACTTTTCTAACCCAGTGGTATAGGAGGAGATTGTGAAAAGCATTTCTATAATATACTGTTTCTCACATCCTTTTTTCAAGCATCTGATTCTGGCTGGAATAAAGATGCTGAAAACATGCTAAACAAGCCCCTTATCTGAGACAATATGGTTATGTTCTTAAAAAGAAGCACCTTTGCATTAATTTCACTTGAATAGCACAGCACAGAGAAAACTATGTATGTATGTATGTAACAACATCTCCTTTATCCATTTTCCTTCTTCCTTGTTTTGATTTTTTGTTTTATCCAGGCCTTTACCTCTCCCATTGGTCTGCTCCTGTTGCTCCACACCAGACCCCTCTCACCTTGTCCAAGCAGCCATTCCCTGGACTGCCAGCACCAGCCCTAGAGCTCCTGCTCCTGCAGTCTGCCACTGCCTCCCTCACTCTTCTTCCTGCTCTCCCACTCACTGCTCTGTGACCTGAACTCCTTTTGGACTCATTGGAGGAGAGAGGATGCTTAAAACCACCAGGGAGAGGGTTTCACTCTCGATATTACTCACCCCAGAGCCAGCCAAGGGAACCAAAAATTCAGTGAAGAGGGTGGGGAGTCAAAGAACAACATCTGTATCTGGCATTGAAATAAGTCAGACTCTTACCCATCCTATTCATAAATTTCCTGGTAAATTCACCCACTAGCCCAGTTTGTTCTTTCTTTCTCTGCTCTTCCAGATATTGTCAGTTATTTCCACTTCTGCACTTCATCTATTGTCTCCCTGCAATGTCTCTTCCAACGCACATCAGGAACTTCATTCTTGTTCCTCTATAAATTCTCCTCTCATTTGCAGCATTTGCTTCAGCCCTGCCTCCTGCATTGTACTTAGGGTCTGTGTCTCATTTCTCTCCTTGACTTCTTCACCATGAAATCCTCTGAAAATGGGGTTTACTGTACACTTTAACTTCACCCATAAAAGCTATAAAGAACACAAAGGTGAAAAACACATTCACAGTCAGGCCAGATAGGTGCAGTGAATTAACACAAAATTCACAGCTCACATACCTTGCCATACTTCTGTGCATACGATCCTGTAAGCAGCGAATGAAAAACTATGATTGTTTCATCCAAATCCCAAACAAATACACGCTGAAAAAGGAATTGAGGAAAATATTATTGAACAAATAACATCACAGTCCCACCACCCCACCACACCCAGGGAGGCTAAAAGTCAACTGAGTCTTAAAAGTTTAACCAAGTACTTATTAAATGAGCAGATTTTCTCTGAAAATCAGCAATAGTAGTGTATCATGCATGGTAAAAAGCCAAAAAAGCAATAAAAAAAGGTAAAAAGTAACTTTTTAACTCTTCAACTATTTCTTACTTGTTCTATAGAAAGCTTTTCACAAAAGCTCTGTAATACAGATTACAGAATGTAATGGGTCAAACAATTGCAATGGATAAACAGTACTTTCAGATACTTCTCTGCAAGCCTTAGTGATTCAAGATTCTTTTTATTTCCACAGTTTAATTAAAATCTTGGGTAAAAGTGCTCTATGCCACTGCCATGTAGAATTTAAATAATACTGTAGGATAAAATCAATTCTTTAAACTCAGTTTCATTCATTCAATTTCACTCATTTTGATTATCACTGGTTAAAATAATAAATAAAAAAAACCCAAGGAAACAAAAGAAACCCTGAAATGTAAGAAGTTAGTTTCTTCACTGGAAAAATTAAATCCTTTGAAGAGAAAAAAAGTAAAAAAAAAAAAGTATGTTTCTGTATAAAAGCAGTGACATTTACAATAATTTCTTAGCCCTGCAGAACACCCTGTTACCCCAGGAGAGGCCATGTGGTCAGCCAAGTCCCAGCACCAATTTTGTGTTCTGCTGTAGCCAGGGCTGGTCAGTGAAGGCAGGGCAGTGGGGCAGGCCAGGGCTGCTGGCTCTCTGCACTGCTCTGGTGGCAGCAGGGGACACACAGCATGGGCAGGCAGCACAGCTGGTGCCACAGCTGGAGTGTGACACACACAGGCACTCTGCTTCCTCCTGCTGCTCCTGCCACTGCAAGGCACCGCGTGGCCAACACGACTCTGCTGCCAAAAGTCACCTCTGATTGAAACTGTCATCCCATAGATCAGGCAGATGTGTTCCTTTGCTAAGGCACTGATCTTGCACATACTTAACCACAGCCACACTTCACTGAGTTAAGCTGCCTCTTTTGAGATCCGCTGATGTAGCACAAACTGGCACCTAAATATTTAAAAGGCTATGGCCAGATGATCCTGCATATTCATGTTGCATCCATAAATAAATGTAATTAAGCTGAGTGATATATTTGAGATTTCCTACTTCAAAAACTAAAAGAAAACATCACACTTTTGAGTGCAGATTTGTGGTTCTATTGCACGAGATAGACACGTAATGCAGAACAATAAAGTGTCATTGTGCATTTGGATTAAAACAGCTACTGCTCTCTATTACATTCAGATAGTGAGACTGAGCCCATGATGTCTTCTAAAATGCTTTAAGCTATTTTCACAGCTGCAGTATTCAGAATTTACACTTCATCAGAGAAAACCTCCACATTAACATTCATCAATTACCACAGACATACCTCCAAGTCACTGTCCGGAGGGGGTGATGGATTATTCTTCCGCCCTCTACCCCGAGACTTTGACCCAGAACTCCTACATGTTCTCTCATCAAGATCTTTGATTGGCGTGGAGGGGCTCTGCACTGTGTCAAACTCCCCTGTAGAGTCAACCATTCATGTAAAAATTAGTGCTGGACTTTTAAATAATTAACTTCTTTTTCCTCAAAGTTCAACACGTCTGTATGTATGTCTCCATGACAGGAGACATGTAAAAATGTTGTATAAAAAGAATGTGGTTTGTCTTATGTAGATGGAATCAGTAGATGTCACACACACTTCTGACTTTACCAATGAGACACTATAAACCTTAGCAGAATAAGAAAAAATTAAAATGACACATATACATGTGCATATGCACAAATACACACCAGCCCAGGCAAAATATCAATATAGGCAAGAAAGATGTATTTCAGAAGTCACACTAATGGTTTCTCAAAACATGAAGTGCTTTTTAATTAAAGTAGTCAATTTCCCATGTTTTCAGTTCAGCTACACTTATTTCCAAATCCTGCTTTACTTTTACCAGAATTCACTTGGGAACTCATCCGTGATCCAGAACAGCCTGGCAGCTTCCAGCTTCATGTCCTCCTCCCATGTCACACATCTTTACTAAAGTTCACTTTTTTTTTCTTCACCATACCTCAGCCCACAAGTTGTCAGAGGAAAGTCATAATATTAAATGCAATATTCTGGTTAGTACCTGAAAGAGGATGAAGTTGTACTTGCTGTGTTCTGATTAACTTTCTCTAAGTCTGAGGCTTTGTGGGCTGTCACAGAGATGTGCTGGAAGGGCCTTTGATCTGGTATGGCATAGCTGGTCTTAACCACACTCCAGCCCATCCCTGACTTACCCATTTAAGCTTAGCATCTTTAGCTTTCAAAACTCCTAGCAGTAAATGCAGTTTGGCTAGGTTCCCAAGTGATAAAATACAAAAAAAGCCCAACCCTCCTACATCATTTATCCTATTAATAATGGTTTGATTTTTCTCCACTAAAGGAGGAAAGGGTACAGCTTTGATCTGATATCTACAACAGATTTTGATTCAAGTCCTTGAGCTGTCTGTAACTGAGCATTTCTGGGCCATGGGTAATAATTGTTAGAAGTGCTCAGGATGGCAAATATGCAGAATAAATTAACAGTTGTTACAAACATTTCCCAAAAGTCATCTATGATACATCTGATTTTGAGTTTGAATATGATTTTTTTTTTTCATTTTTGCTACAGAGCATCACTGGGTGTCCAGCAGATGAAGGAAATTGATTTTTTTGCTCTGTTCTGAACTTGCAAGACCACATCTAGAAAAACACACAGGTCCCCAATTAGAAGAGAGATATTGTCCAACTGGAGTTAGTCCAGGTGAGGGTCACCACGAATTAAGGGGTCTGAGCATGTAGAGGCTTAGAGGCTAAGTGACTTTTCATGGATGTATGCAGAGAAAGGACAAGACACACAGGCAGACATCCCTACAGAATGGGGAGAGAGACAGTTCTTGTTGACTCATCATTTCTATTCCCAGCATGGTGTTGATGTCAGCAAGGTCACAGCAGGCAGTGAAGCAATCAATAAGGATCACATTATCTTGGCTCCTTCCCCATAAGAACAGCAAAATGTACTTGGGTAATTTCAAATGTAAAGAAGCATCCAAATCAGAATCCTTATGCAGCAAAAACCTACAATGGCTTTGAAATAAGTTCTGAGTGTGCAAGAGCTCTGTGCAGAAATTATTTCCTAGATTTTTCTGTTGGATGGAAAAATTGTCCCAAACCAAAGCCCCAGAAAGAAAAGGCAAAAACTAAGAAAGTGAAAATGAATGTTTACATTCTTACCACAAAAGTCTTATTTATAACACTGCAACGTATTACAACAAAATCAAGACTCATTTTCACAGTAATGTATTAAAACATCTGTTCTCAGTAACTCTGTTTATTCTAATCTACCGAAAATAAAATATAACCCCCTGCCCCCCTCCCCCTCCCTACCCTGTTCTAAATCTTCTCTGGAATTGCCCAACAACTGAAGTAAATAACTCCAATTTTCATTTAGCATTAGCCATTACCAGTTGCTCTAGGCTTCTGCTTGGGCCAATGCTGTACATGATGGCATAATTATCTATTAATCAGTACTGTAACTAATCGCTGTTCCTTGTAAAATCTAGATATTTAAAGCCAACTTTATTTCATTACACTAATCTCTAAATCAGAATGAGCAGCTGTCTCTTACTTGAGTGCAAGGTATGCATCTATTTTAGAACTGCAGAAGTCAGTGGTGCTTGTTTTTTTAAACAACTGTAGGCTTAACTGCTTGATTTGCTTTTTACCAACAGCAGCCTAAAGGAGAAACTGCACTTTTCTTATCCTCTGTTTGTTTTCGAAATGAGGTCAATGCTGATAAAATGAAAACTTATTAAAAATTCAGCCCTGTAACATAAAAGAATGTGAGAAATTCTAGTACCAATGAGTACTGAAAACATTACCATCATGAAAAGCTCCTACTGCAGCTCTGAATAGACAGAAAGTTTAATTACAATATTTGAAATTTTTTAGCTTTTTCAATATTCAACACATGCCTAATAAATATACCTCATAGCCTCTTCACACTGGGACTGTGAGCAGTGCCAGTGATCCAAGGAAACAGGAAGAAAATGTTAAAACCAGAATATGGAATGACCTATTTTTCACAGATGTTCTTACACATACTCATACACTTGAATATGAAGCTTTTCATGCTTTTCATGCTGTGGAGACCTTACAGCAGCTTCAGCTAGAGGACAGGGAATTACAGCACCAAGTTACAAAGGGAATTACGGCACCCCATTACAAATGGAGGTGGTCTTTCATATCCAGGACATTGTTTTCCACCTCTAGTTCAATGATGTGAACATCCCCTCCTCCTTGTTAAAACACAGTTCTACGACTTAAGAAGGAAAAAAAAGAGTTTGTACAGTCTGAATATAAACCTAATGCTATCTCCCAGAAAAGCTGCAAAGGGTGACTTCATTGTGGGTACCAAATTAAGCTTTGCTGCATCCCAGTAATGGAACAGGAGCTAATATCCTACGGTGATTTGCCTCCCCTAGCCCTGGATATATAACAGCAAGGTGCCTTCACATGAAGCTTTTATTCAGGCATATATTCTCTGCTAGAGTTTTATTTGCTCCAGATTAAATGTACTCCTGTATTCATCAAATATACTCAAGTCTATCTGATCTGCTGAGACCTCACCTCCCAGGCCATCTGAATTATCCCTGTTTGAGATGAAGTGCCCTAGTAGACACCTATTTATCTCACAAATACTCTGTGTTAATGAGTGTATTTTGAAAAATCTTAATATAAGGCAGGCTCAATGCAACCTCTGAAGAGAAGTTCCTGGTTTAAGGAGCTGAGCATTACACAGATGTGAAATGGATTAATTTCTGAGCCACTTCGTATTTTCCTTATGGATTGACTTTTGCAACATATCTTTACCAGACAGAGCAGCCAGAAGACAGCTTCAACATTACAAGCCTGCTTTTTTATCCTGACTTGTAGTTATGCTTGTCATGAATAGTAGAAAGAGTAAGGTCTATTTAATTTTCATCTCATTTTCTTTACATGGTCAATAAATAAGGCTTTGGGTGGTAGTGACTCTTGATCTGACGGAGCTTTATTATGAAAATTAGAAATCCTGTATGTGCAGATAGTATTAGAGACTTTGATTAGATATATGAATTAACAGCTAGTAGAGATGCCAGGAGAATGAAGCGCCTTGCTGTGTTTAGTCTTAGGATTTTGCTGGAGTAAGTCTTAAGGACTTGTTTGACAGCAAGTGAACATGGTGAGTGCTAAAGAACTGCAGTATGATCTGTGATATCTGAAATTATCTCCAAGACACTGTTCCTCACCAATGGAAATTTATTTTTACCGTGACACAGAAGGGCACAGGCATGTCATGCATTCACAAAGTGGGCGTTTCACTCTCAGCAGAGGGTCGCGTGATCACCGCAACGCTTCACAGAAATAAGGAGCAGATGGGGGCAGATTTGTTAAACTCAGAAGCACAACCCAATTCTATTCAATACTAAGGGTACTTATAATAATACATGATATGTTTACACAGCATTTCTAGGAAACAAATACCTAGGGGAGAAACAACATGGGAAACTGTCTGATTTTCTCAAATAAGAATATGAAGGAATAATAAAGCAGCAAGTAAAAGTACACAGGACATACACAGTTATCAAAGCATAACTTGTAACTTGTGAGTACACTCTATTCTCATTTAAAAATTCTTTACATATGATTTGTGTCTGTTACAGATATCCTCCACCTGTTGAAATTTCACTTGATTTCACATTACCTTCAGGTTCTTCCTAGACTTGCATTCTGAGACTACTGAATGACATTACACTTTTCATCAAAAATCAAGATAATATGCATCTTTCTATCACCATTCCATACCATATCCATATCCATATCCATATCCATATCCATATCCATATCCATATCCATATCCATATCCATATCCATACCCCACCCCAAACACACACCCGCAAACACATGCACTGTTACACTTTAAAAATCAGCTTGAGGAAAACATCTGGGTAGGAAAAATTTCAACTAATTTAGTTAAAGTTCCAGTATTTTTAGCAAATTTGAGCAGATTATATTATGTCTGAGTCCTTGCTTATGCTTTTCTACACAGTGTTACCTTTCCTTTGTACAAATTCATTACAATAATACATTAGTCTTTCTACTGCATTTTTCAGTAAGATGGTGCATTTATTAGGAAGATTTTTGCAGTAAGGTGATTTTCTGACTAAAGCATTAACTCCTCCCTATTCAGAGCCTAACCCAAAATCCAGTTTGTTAGTCTTTTAATACTCACAGTCTGTGGGCGTGGCAGACACTGCCCACACTGGCTGAGTGAAGCTGGTGACCCTGAAAGAGACCATTCCAAGACAAAGAAAAATGCTGAAGAAAAATGAAGAACTGCCACTACCCTCCAGGGATGTCCTAGGAATACAAGCAGCAGGCCACTGTGCTGTGGTGGCTGTGCACAAGAGGGCAGGGCTGGGCAGGCAAAGGGAGCCTCCTCATGTCTCCTGTTAATGCTCTTCTTGCAAATTCAACCAGTTCAATACAATTATTTTTTTTTATGGTGCTAGCAACTTATTTCTCTACTCTTGGTTACTTAAATTAGTGAACTAGCAAGCATGGCTTGTAAACATTTGAATAAAGCCCATGGGCTCTTTCCAGCATGGCAGAGGCATAATTAAATGAAAAATGGTATCTTGCTTTAAATTCTTTACAGCAATACTTCAGAATGTGTAGGTGGAAACAGCACTGTTCCACCGCCAGTGATACTGACAATCATCTCAGTCTGCAAAAAGTTTTCTTTAATTAGCAAACAAACTGGACTGGTTTCCTAACTAAACAGTAAAAAAAGCTTATTTTGGGCAGTTTACATCACAAAGTTTTCTGAAAGGCACAAACTTAAAATATCAATATCCATGTAAGCTGAATGTGGAAATCTTGTCTTTATAAAAACAGCAAATAAAATACAAAAATTGTTTTCACCTGAATGTAGATCTGTACCTGGTTGACTAGTCAAGCCAGGGAGAGAGTCCTGTAATTGGTAGGTTGATGATGTTGAAGTGCCATCAGCCGTGTTGTTTGAGGTCATATATGCACCATATGTTGATGCTGAGTAATACTGTGCATACTGATTTTGGCCAAAAGCTGTGTATGACGGATAATCCTGAAACAGCAGATGCAGCAGAGCACCCAATTAAATACAGTAATGAGTGACTTTTTCCCAATTAAATATTTCTAAGTGTACAATCATATGACTTTTGCTAGTGTTTTGAAGGCTTGGTTTAGTTGTTTTTGGTTTTTTTTTAAATTTAAGAATAGTTAGTGTTTTTAATTTAAAGGTATTTACTAAAAGACTACAGGGAAGCTGCTGAAATATTTAAGTGCTAAAATATGTAACTAGGCTTCCAGTAAGATTTTGGTAATTTTCCACAGAAAATAGCATTGAACCACAGTAAGTGTCACTCAACATAACAGATCTAAATTAAAATAACATGCTATCTCTGGGTTATATAAGTCCTTTTGTAACTGGCAAATAAAAATGGCAATATTCATACCTGTTGTGAACTACTGAAGTTTGTAGAATTTGAAACAGAATTGTTTGAATAAATAGTGGACGATGGTGTGAAACTAGAACCTAAAATTAAGAAATACAATTAACTGTGAGAACTTGTTTGCGAATCAAAATTCTAATTAGAATATTCCATGTTAAGATGCAGATGAATCAGAACAAAAAAGCAACTTTTATTTTCCATTAGAAGCATAAAACATTGTAGTGAAACTTTTAAAGAAATTAAAAGCTACTTCCACGCATACAAGCATACATTCCTCTTCACACCATGCAAGGAAGATATCAGCAGTAAGTCATCTCACCAATTTAGAAAGCGTTTTTCAGTTTATTGCATTCTCACCTCTCCTCAAACACAGTTTTTTCTCTTTTGCCTTCATTTTTAATACGTTAGTGTTACGTTTGCGAAACAAAAACCTTTTCGAAAGACTATATCCGGGTGTTTTTAATCAATCTGTAATGAGGCATGTCCTTGTTTTCAGCATAAATCAGATGATTCATATTGCAGGTTGTAATATGCAGAAGATTAACCATTGTATAAGAAGCTTAAAAATTATCCAAATAAAATAGGTTATCGATGATCAGAGGGTAATCAAGGAATTATTAACTGACTAGTAAATGAAAGAGTATCAAATAAGGAGAAATTCTAAAACATTATGTTAATCCAAGGAGAAACAAGTATAAAATTATGTCATACTCAGGAACATAAAAACAAGAAGAGACTTGTATATATTAGTAAATATAACAAATGCTTCCAATCCTGCCATTGAAAAAATTAGTGGATTTCACTCCACTAAAAAATCCAAAAGAAGGTGCAAGTAGGGACTGCATTCCATGACCAGATCTAAAGTAACAGAGAATCAAAATGAATATGCATACTCCTATTAGCACTGGGAAGAAATACTTAGCTTTAAATTTTAGAGGTGGCTACTCACCTGGCATCTGGTAAGAGTAGGGTGTTTGGCCTGGCTGTGGGGTGGAAAACCCTGGGCTGTAACTGAGGCACCCGCTCTGCAGTGGAGATTGGGTCTGCGAGAGCCCGCTTTCCGTCTTGATGCCTGGCAACATTACACCCAAATCTGTGTAAGAAATTAATTTTTAACTGATTCTTTAAAATATTTTGTTACAGTTGGGAAAAACAAAAGAGAAAGCAAAAAATAAAAAAAACACCATTCCAGTCAACATTGCTTTTAGTTCTACATAAAGTGAAGTAAGAAGTGGTCAAATACCGTAAGTGGGTAAGCTGTAGGGCTGTCCTGTCTGGGAATAGGCTGTATAGACCGCTGGCTGCTGCATTCCTGAATACTGGGTTTGTCCGGCATAGGCAGACATTGTTTGAGCTGCTGGTGTAGAAAGAATGTGCGGATAGGGCCTAAATATCAGGAAAAATAGCATTACTGTGGCAACAAATACTTTGTATGTTGATTTAAGCAATAAAGTAAAGAAAAAGGTTTAAAGATGTCCAAAGAAAGTTCATTATTCTGCCAACTGCTCCTCTTCTGGGATTTATTCCATCCCCCACTGAAATAAGCTGAAAGACACTCTGTCCCACATTCCCCAAGGCACAGTGAATATTTTATGTTGTCCCATCACTACAATTTAATTCTTAAGCTACTGCGTCCACTTTTAGGTGGGCTGTGCCACTGCTGCATGCCTTTATATGGATTTAACCTCTTTCAGCTGAGATCAGAACGCTTCAATTAGAAAAGACCCCACACTTTTTTAATCCAGTGGAGTGAAACTTGGACTAGAAGAACAGAGGAAACACAGAGGCGAATGCTGAATCTAGTACATTATGTCATCTGTGTAGGTTCTGCTTCAACAGACATGTAGCTTCAATGGGAGATGGATCCTACCCATTGAGAGCAGCATGAAAAATACCGACAGCAATACTTCGGTAACCAGATGGGCTTTAAATGTTCGGAAAATATGGGCTAGGAAAATAGAATGGAAATAAAAATGGTCTTTTATTTATGAATACTGAGGTTTTATAGAGAGATTGAATAAAATCAAGTTTAAATTTTTTGCCCTCCAGAGTTGCAAAAATATACAGAGAAACATTTTTCTTGGATTGTTTTGTAAGTCAAATAAGACTTTATGGACCAAAAGTTGAATAAACACACTCTGCAGAATTACGCTAACTGAAACCTAGCCATTAAAAGCCATGACTAAATTTCAGATTCCAATTTTTAATTTTTTTTTTCTTTCTAATTAATTCAGTACAGTTGGCAGCATTTACTATCAGAAAAGGATTACTCATTAATTTAAGTGCCAAAAAATTGTAACAGTAGATTAAAGATTCTATTAAACCTTGTAATGTATTTGGCCGAAGGTATGTAACACAGTTTGCCAAAACCTGTTTTAAGTGGAATGATTGCTCTTGCTTCAGGCACCTACTTTCTGTATTAATAATTTTTGGCTAATATCAGATGACTGCAAATTTGTTAAAAAAAACCAACTTGAAAGAGCCTAATTGGCTCTTGAATCTTTAGATTTCTCTGTACCGAAGTCTCACCGATAGCTGTATCAAATACATGGAAACAAACATACTGGAATCAAGAACCCTTGTGCACAACACTTATCACAGGAGAAGCAAACTAATATACTGCCAACCGCAGCAGTTTCGTACAACACCTTTGGTGTTTCTTCCTAAAGTTCCCACTCCTGGATTTGTGTGATTGCCCAAGAGTCAGTTTCCCCCCCAACAAAAAAAAAAAAGCCACGAAAAAATTTTCCATTTCTAACAACATCCGTTGGCTTAAAAATAATAAGATTAAAAGCTAATCCAATTTATTTGATTTTTAAATCTTATGATATCAGAGAGGGACAAGGAAAGGGTGGTTCATGATTGTGGAATGTTTGGAAGTGTTTGGCAATGCTAGCCGTGGAAAGGTCAGGGACAGGGTTACCCCCTCAGTATGCAACTTGTGCATGCAATTGTGAGTTCTATATATAAACTGACTTCTTCAAAATATATCTGTATATATTCCCCGCACATGCTGTTAATATGCTGATGTCTGAGAATGCAATAGTCTGATTATTTTACTTGTGTGCTGATATTCAAGGGTATTTCTTGTGCAGCAATACTGCACAAAGCAGGATCTTACTCTGTAGACACACGAGGAAAAAAAAGTTGGAGAAGGAGCCAGTACTTGAGTCAGTACCATGGCTTAAGAATTTTCCTTTTTCTCCGTTTCTCCTGCTGAACACTTGTTTGCAACAAACCACAAAACTGCCCACAGCCAAGGTCTATAAAAGAGTAGAAGAGGTGCAGACACTAACTTGGAGGGATATATCTGTGGAGAGTACTGGTGCGCTGATCTGGGACTGTAGCCACTACTTGTTATTACTGCAAAACAGAAAACAAGAGCACAGCAGTTAGAAACACCAGGAGACCTACAAAGGCACACAGTGTGAAACAAAGCAGCAACATTAACAGAGAAGCCCATTGAAATGGACAGCTTTTCAAGGAGGCAGATGTCACCAGAACTGCAACATGTTAAAAAAAATTTTAAAAACTCCCAAACTTTTTTACTGTTGTACAGAACTCTCTAGTTAGCATGGGTGTGTCACGTTTCCTCAACTTGACTGTATACTGCAGAGGCATGTATTTCATACATTACCTGAAATCCACACATTGTGGATCTTTCAAATTTGCAAGTTGTATTAAAAAGGGTAGTTAAAAAAGAATCTTGTGATTTAACATATTTCATGGGATTGAAATAACATACACATACCTTCATAGTCTCACATTAACAAGAAGTTAGATTTTAACACTGGATAGGAAAAGCATGTTTTATATGGTTGTGACTAATTTTAGTTAGGTTAGGTGATGGAAGATACTGGATTGAGCACTAGAGCAACTAACTTCCATTATAAACAGGCCAAATAGAATATAATCCCCAACAACAGCATTTTTATTTTAAAGTATGCATAAACAGTCCTGTTCAGTAGCCATCCAAATTGTGTGTATCTATATACTATTCACAGCTGCATTCTTCCAAGTAAGCTAACAGAACAATAGTCATAACCCATTAAAATTTCATCCAGAAGCAGTGCTCACACTGGATTAATTCCAAGTGTTTGGAAGTTTCCCTTTCCTTTAGCCATCTGTCTTGACTAAGACAGATGTATTCCAAATATATGTACTCTAAAGTGTTGAACCAATCCCTTCAGAGCAAATCCATACTGGGCAAACATACAGAGTGTCTTTATTAGGCCATCTGCTGTTCATTCACTTCTCAAAAGATTAAAGAAGTACACAATGAAGCACTGGAATTTCTTTAGTCTAATCAATCATAGTTGTACTTCAAAGTGTACCCTCTTCCTGAGTTATTCATAATGGTAGTAGAAATGAACATTCAGAATTTTATAAGTGACAAATAGGTTTAGGTTTCTAACTATTTTATGAAACATGATACATTTCTACATCCAGCCCCAATTAACGTCTCTCAGATCTATTGCTTTGAACATACACAGAACTTCATATTTTTAAAGATAGTTTAAATGCATTTAGAATGTGTAGGACTTAAAAGGAAAATACAGTAGAAGAAAAACAATTACCTTCTTTTTAAAATGTGCAGTTAAGTATGGTTTGAAAGTAAAGAAGAATTGGATAATAACTTTTAAAACATGTGCCATTAGACTTTATAAAACAGCTGCCGTTTGAAAAGATACTGAGGGTTTGCCTGTGATGGAAATCTGCTAAATTTAATTTTGTGTGGATATAATTTTTGAGGGTTTTTTTGAGAATGCCTTTCCGTGGTTTGCTCCACAGAGCAATCCGCTACGTGTGCAGGCAGCTATTCCCAGACAAACCTATAGCTGTTTCTATCAACATAACTGGTTCACACAACTCTACATAATGCTCTTGGTTATTTAAGGCTTGATGAGTAATTAGCCTTCCCTGTTGTAGCTCTGTGACCTTTCTAAAGACAAGCAATAGCAGCAGAGTGACCTTGGTGGTTTTCAGGGCAAGGAACTTTTGTGATCCATTATTGGCTTATCAGACCATTTTTGCTATACTGCTTTACTTTTTGTATGCTCATTTGCTGAATGAGAGCTCAGTCAATTAATCAGTTTGGTTAAAGCACATTTACCATGCCACTCTACCTTACATAAACTACAAAAAAATTAATGACTATTCATTTCAATCACTTGAGCTATCAAAACCTGATACTTTTCAGCAAAAACTATTCTGCCTGCCTTTTAATTCTTTCTGCATATGCCTAATTTTTTAAAATTCAGACAAGAAAATAAAATACTTTTGGAATGTGTCTGGTTTTAAATTTCCTTGGTTTCATCCCAAATTTTCCCTGATAATACTACCAGGTATAACGAAGAGAAAGAGGCAAGAGTAAAAAGTCCATTCTTTTCACTGTTTCTCCGTAGCTTTTTCCAGCAATTTGTCCACTACATTTGAGACTGTGAGATGTTTGAGAAACACAGATGTAAGGCCTAGCATAAGAGAATATGCATAAGAGAACTAGCATAAGTTATGACTGAGTGGAGCCTGTGGACCACACCTGTATCTCACAGATGAAACTACTAATTTTAAGGGTCATCAAACTTTTAACAGCTTTGGCTGCTGGACAGCCAAACATCTCCTAACATCTCCCTTCTCTCAGGACTGCTGGCAGTGGAGGAGATGGTGGAGGCAGGCTGCTGTGGGCTTTGTGGCACTTTATACAGGCATTATATAAACGGGGCTAAATGCTCTTTTGTGTTGCTAAAAAAATGTTAAGAAAACCCCAAAACTGTTTATTCTCTGAAAAACTCAAATATTCCTAAGACTTCACTACTTGAAATTACTGAAGGAATGCCCTTCAGGGCAGGTATAAGACCCTTGATCTCTCCAGTCCCAATTAATGTTATTTCACAGAGGGGGCAAGCTGACAGCCAGCTCTTACCAGTTACTCTCTTAGTTCAACTGGCCAAGGTGGTTGTGGAGGGTTTAAATGGCCATTAACTGTTTTAATTGCATGTTCAGTATATTAAAGTGGGCTGGAGTTCTGCATTTTTTCATTACGCATCTGTAAAATTCTGTGCAAAAAGGTTAGGTTAAAAGGACCTCATTTAAGTACCATCATAATCTCTATGCATTAGGGAGGTTATGTAGGTTAAACAGCAGTGACATTCCCTAGCTTCACCTTTATAGCCTTCAGAAATTGTTTTCTATATCTAAAAACTGTATTCTATAACCTGTGTGTAATAAATAATAAAAACAATTAGAACATCACATAACTCCCTCTCCACTCCACTAAAATGATAAAACTGTTCTCAGATTAATCCACTATTGTAAGCAATATATACACACTATTACAGTACAGCAGCTGCAACAAATTCACAGTGCATGAAAATCTCAGCTGAGTTGAGAAAATCTGAGTTGATGAAAATCTCTCCCAGGCCTGTGAATGCCCAGCCCAGTGGGAGTGTGCTGCAAAATCACAGAGCTGCAAACTGAGGACACTAATTACCAACTGTTCCTCTTTGCAGGAGGAGGAAGGGGGATGCACAGTGTGACTCCTCACCTGCCCAGAGGCACAGATTCTCCTGGGGCAGCTCTGCAGCACAGGGGAACCGGGGCCCTGAGCATGAGCTGCAACACATGGGCTGCAGCCCTGAACAGGATCCTGCCAATCCCAGTAGCCAGGGCAAGGCCACCAGGGCAACTGCCCCTCTAAATTCAAGAGAGCTATGTGCTTTATCCTCTTAGCTTTTCAACCAACAGTTCACAGAATCACAGTTTTCTGTGAAGTCTAATCTGTCTCTCCTGCCCTATTCCCCGCACAATCTGTTTGACCATCACTTACAGCTGGTCATTAGGGCCAGAGGTGACTACTTTACACCCCACAGGGCTTGTTGAGCCTTCTGCTCAGTTCCAGGGTAGGTCACGTGTTTTGATTGCCCTTGGAGCAGGGAAATCAATTTTAATGGGCAGAGTGTTTGAAGGAGAGGATTTCTGCATGGCAGGCTCTTAAATGCATCTCAGCACCAGCTCTCTTTTCACCCATATCTCATTTCATAAAACACAGAAAAGTGCTGGCATCATGACTTTGCCATAGTTGGGAGAAACACATATATGTCCCTCATTTTCAGGAAAACACAAACTGTTTTCAGGAAAAAACAAACTGTTGTGTTGGGCCTTGTTACGCATTTTTTCAGTCACAGGTGGCTTATCTGAAACGACATCTGTCTACTACTCAGCATTTACTGTCTTTGGCAACCCACTAAACTTCCCAACTAGCCAGTTAGGCTAAAAACTCAGAGAAATCCTGGTTTTGCTGAGTTTTTGCTGCTCTTTAGTGCTTTTCCCATAAAATTAGAGCAAAAAAAATTTGTCTGATTTGGGAGTACGAGTAAAAGACAAACGCTAAAGTAACATCTTCAATCTTTATGAAAGGCTGAGTGTGTTGTCAGGGCAGCTCTGTGTCCCACTCTGATGATGAAGACTGCACGTCACCCAGACAGGCAGACTATTGATTTCCCACTGAGAATGACTGTACTCATTTAATGCTTCAGTTTGTGCACTAAATTGAGATCCAGGTTTGTATTTCCATTGAATACACAGGTGGCTAACAGGCGAAAAAGGATTATGCAAGGCTCAAATTCCTGCCTTTTTTTTTTTCTTTTTTTTTTTTTTTTTTGAGGCACCAACTTTCCAAACATCTAAAGTGTAGAGATTTCAAGACTTCTTTTGAAGTCAGTGGAAGCTGACGGGTGAGTGGCACCTGGGGAAATCAAGCTGTTACTTGGTTATCTAAACCTGAGCTGAAGGCTACAATTCTTGGCACTCCAATGTTGCCTTAGAATACAACTCAGCTGCCTTAAATACAGGGCAGAAGCTGATAAAATTAGAGCAACAATGAAAAAAATAATATAAAAGGTTGGATATTTTATGATTTATAATCATTAGTAATGAATTTTTAGCATTGAGTAAAAACAGAGTGAAAGACTAAATTTTAGGCCAGACTATTTAATTTTTTATGGAACTTTTTAGCCTTTAATCTGAGGATCCTCTCAGTATAATTATAATGAGGAAAATGCTTTTGTTTTTCTGATTAGAAACAGCAAACACTCTAAAGCTCACAAATTACCTTTTCTTCAGGAATTAAATTAGTTATGAATACTTTTCTGAATAATCAACTTCTAGATTTAACTGATGGCTAAAAGACAATTCCAAAACCCAAATTAAAAAAAAAATAATTACACAGGAACATTGTGATTTCCAAAATATTTTAAATAGGGCTTGACAACCTAACTCTACCAAATTAATAGTAGCATCTATTAATTTGAACTGGTGACTTGTGACTTTGGTGACATTTCAGTCAGGCCATTACTGAACTGGTATTTCCAGCTGCAAACCTTATTCTTCCTCCACTCCTTTTTAATATTATTATTAGCAGGATTCAACTTAATGATTTGAAGGCTGATTGTCTGTACTTTTCCACAGTTCATCACATTTTAATAATTTATAGGATCTACTTAAACCACTGTTTGTTTGAATTTTTGAGAAGTAATTGAAGCTCGTGATTATTTAAAATAAAACTATTTTATTGGAAAGGAAGTAGCTCATCCCAGTGGAAAGAGACCAACACAGCAATCTGGTCAGTGTTTAAACTAACACAATGCTAACAGGAGTAAAAGGATTAGCACTGAGCTATAAACCTTAATATTTGAAACTGTCCAAATTAGCTTGGCTGTTACAATCTCATTTTTTTATTTCTAGTATTATACAAGACTAACACTCAGAAAAAACATCTACAGTACCATCATAACAGTATCATTTTTAAGACTTTTGCAGACAGCAGTGGTCTTAGGCATCATTATCAGGCATTCTTTAAGATCACACATCACGTAAATTTCTGAGTTGCATTTACAAAAATGAAAAAGCTATTATTTCTATTACAATTATTATTATTATTAGGTACAAAATACTATAATATTTTATAGTAACTTTGAAAAGATTGCTTCCATGCAAATGTTCATTAGTGAGGGTTATAAATGCCGCATTAATGTGCATCTAACAAAATGTCATTTTATTATGGCTTTACCTGACCCAGTAAAAGTGTCAAGCGATGCATCTCCAGTTGTTGTTGCTGTTTCACTGTTGTTCATGGGTTCTGTTTTGACTGCAAGAAGAGACACTACATAGAAGAATAAGTAGACATGAGATTTTACTTTTAGATTTGTACTGGAGCACTCATGCCAGTCTCACTAGTGGTAGTCCAGCTCAAACAAGCACACGTGCAACCTCTTCAACCTTCTCTCTAGCACCATACTGAGACAATCGACAGGAATCTGACAGGAATGCCCATTTATCTGCACAGCTCTGCATCTGTACATTCATCCAGCTATTGGTTTTAGCAACTGGAATATCTTCTGGGGAGATTTCAACCTAAATCTTATTGATTCTAACAATTTCTTTGGAGTAGCACAGAGGAAGGAAATATTAGCTGTCAAGGGATGTAGCACGTAACAAAAATAGTTTTGCCTGACATGTAAAATTATTATAATATGGTTTCATGCTAATACAGAAGCAAATTACTTTCACAGTGCCAGCATGTTGCCTTTCCCTTTCCCCTTTTACAGGGTCTGTGGGGGCCTTTTTGAGCTGGGTCACCAGCAAGCAGTTTTCCATAACTGAAGAGAGAAGCTGGAAAGAAAAAAAAGCCAAAGTGCTGGAGTAAGACACAAATGACAAGTCAGCTTCTTACTCAGAGGTTACAAAACAGTTTGGTCTACTCCGAACGCAAATTTATTTCTTAGGGCTCATCATGCACTCTCTTATCATCCAAGCTGTAATTGAAAGCACAAAAAGCACCACAGAGGCAATACATATTTTGTAATTTAATATGTTACCTGAACAGAACATTCGGCATGGACTTTTGTAGTGAAATTTGGGAACCACCCATCCAATTGATGTGGTATGAAACAGCAGTAGAGAATAAACCGCAGCTCCTGTTAGCTGTCTGACTGGCAAATGCAGAAGCCTCAGCATATTAATGCAATTTCCTCATGAAGGTCAGTTAGGGTTGGCCATGGACATTCATCACATGCTTACAGATATCACAGGTTGGTGCCTAGCAGCACAGATTGAAGGGGCAATGAAGACCTGCACAAGCAACTACCACAGCTGAATGTCAGGTATCCAGATTGTGAGGGCACAGCCTGGGATTTGTGAAGAAGCCTTTGCTGTGACAGCCAGCCTGACAGAGCCCCCCAGCAGGTCTAACACACGCCAAGGAAAGGCATTCTCTGCCAGCTGGTTACCTGACGCCTCTGAGAGGCCTCAGCTAAGCTGACCAAAGTTCCCATCTGTCAACATCACTGCATCCACATTTGACTGCACTGGCAATAGTATGGGAAAGGGAGGAATTTCATATTTCTGAGCTGGCAATGTATTTAAAAACTGTGGCTCAGATTTCGTCACCTAAATCAAGAGTATAAAAGGTGCCTACTAGTCTCCCTTTATGTCTAGATGAGATAGAGGCACTCCCAGAGGCTGATTCAGTCCAAGTACAGCCTGAGCTGCCCCCTAGCTCACTGTCCCTCATACAGTCTGCAGAGGAAAAGGCAGTGCATGAGCTAAATAAAGGATTTAGTTTCCTCATTGGAAAAATGTCCAGAACAACTCCTACAGAGCCATTCTGCTATTCTTCCCTGTGGCTGTGAGCACCGCGATTTGTTGATCAGAAATTGCACCAGTAAAGCTGCCTGTGACAAGCCCTGTGTGAGTTACCTCTCCTACAAAACCACATCCCATTTCCACTCACATACTGCCCAATGCATCTTATTTCAGGAAGTCACATGGGATGCTGCTGATGTCAACAACTGTACAAGTGACCTGCACTGAATTCAGAGGAACACCAGTTTGGATCAAGCAGCAGAAATGGGGATGCATTTATCTCTGTGACTGGTAAGAGTGCCCTCCAGCATTACTGGTGCACCAGTGCCAAACAAACCAAGTAATACCTTCTGGTTTCAGTTACACAGCTGTACCTTTCCATTTACTATCTGAGAGCAAAAAAAATTTTGAATGTGTGTCTTTTGAATGTAAACCTCTTTTCATTATTGCTTCTGTTTCATTAAACTACCATGTAGTCTCCCTGCAAGCAGCAGGATATTATTTCAATATGGAATCGTTAGGGAAGAATTTTAGCCACATTTTTTCAAGTTGTGTATTCCTTTTCATTAAAAACAAAAAACAAAAAACTGGGACAAAAACAACCCAAAATGAAAAAAAGTCATTTTCAAGAGTATTCGAGTAATCGGTCATTCCCATTTCTATAATTGAGAAGGATGCAATTTTATTTTCATCATATCAATAAAACATATCAAGAAAAAGTTCATGGGTCGTTTGTCACAAAATGATGGCCTCCAATAAACCTCTCAGTCATGTGGAACATGTGTTGTTGCACAAAGTACCAAAAATATCTACATTAATTTATTTGCTGATTACTGCATATGGATGCCTCTGTGTACTTCTGTAAAGTCTGGGCATCTACCTACATGAAAAAAAGTACTTTTTAGTACCTTTATCTCTTTCTGTTCAAGAAGGTATTTCACTATTCTCCATAGTGAGCTACAAATGTTCAGTTTTGCATCCAAGAAGACAGTATGTGTTTAACTGTGTTTAACAAAAACTTCAGTCATGAATTGAAATGTTTACTTTGGAATTGTGTCTAGATCCGGTTAATGCCAGCTGCACTGCACTGCCATCAGCACAAATAGACACCATCTCTTTTCTTTCCCTGTCAAGCAAATAATCTAAAACAAAAGAAACTCTCCTGTACTTGAGGAAAAACATTTTATTGGCACTGAGTTTTGTTGGAAAATACCTATAGAAAGTGTTTTTGTATGTGCTTGATTTTAAACAATTCTACATTTCTGCATTCAGATTTTATGACAGTACGGAATTCCTCAAGGTCCTTCTTCAGTGTAGCTAGAGATTTTCACTATTAGCTATTTTTCTTTATGTTGTCTGTCATTAAATGAAGAGGGGAAAAAAAGCACAAAACTAACAGGAAAAACAAAATATTCTAACCTCAGTTCAAGAGAGCTATTTTCTGTTGCTGTTTAACATATTGAAAGAGTGAAAATAAAATGAAAAACAATCTCTAACTGGAAATACATTGGAGTGCCACCAACAGTGAAGATTTCCCCTATTCTGCTTTCAGCTGGGATAGAGCAAGCAGCTGTGTGCTGTTTAGTTGACAGCTGGCCTTAGACCATGACAACACGGTGAGAGAGTAGAGCTACCAATACCATCAGGTGCTGGGGCACACGATGTACAAGGAGACACAAGGAGCTGGGCTTGTTCTGTCCTAGGAAGAGGAGGCTGAGGGGAGAGCTAACTGCTGCCCACAGCTATCTGATGGGAAGGTGCAAAGATGACAAAGAACAAAGGCACACACCTCAAAAGGTGCCCTGGGAAACAACAGGTAGGAACAGACACAAGCTGCACTAAGGGAAAAAAGCCAATTAGATGTAGGAGGAAAATTCAGTGCAACGCCTTGAGTGACATGATCTAACAGCAAAGTTGGCTCTGCTCTGAGCGCTGCTTGGCCCAAATGACCGCCAGGGATCTTGTCCAACTTCTTTATTTTAAGGCTAGCTTACAGCTCCCAACAAGCAACAGCCTCTACAATATACCTGGATAAAAGGACTTAGCAGATCAAAATGACTGCTGCTCTTCTGACCCCTTTTTTATTTTCTCTAAAGTATTCCTCTTTGTTAAGGACTGAAAATGAATGCAGAGTTTTAGGGGCAAGAGGTGCTAATACTATGCATGAAGGAAGACAAGCAAGTGCAACAGAAGTTACAGCAAACAAATTTGATTTTAAAAGCTTGTGTAAATCAAAAAACCCCACAGCTTGTCATAGGAATGATTTTCCTCTTTCTTTTAGCAAGCCTTTAGAGTTTTCCTGGGAATATACTCAACCAGAAGCACAGTTCTAAACATTCTACTGCCTACAGAAAATCATATTTAATACAAGTAACACACTGTATTTCCTCATTACTAATAATTAGTACTTAAATTGTTACCTTCCACATTTACCTGAACGTGCTGAAATGAGGTGCAGACCAAGTTACCTCAGTCTCTCTTAAACTTAAAATCTTGTAATTGAGGAGAAGCATTCACATGGAATGTCCTATTCTAGTGCAAATGATCTTTTGTGCTCATCAACTTTTTTTTTTTCCTTTCTCTCTTTCTTTTTCTTTTTTTTTTTTTGGTAATTTTCTTTGCATGTATGTTTTACAAATGGCAAGCTAATTCTGAAGGATTTCTTAAAAGGGCAAGTTTTTGAAATCTTCTTAACTTTAGTCCAAGCCTGCACAATTTAAGCATCTTTGTAAAGACATGTAGAGAAACATGGTGATGCATGTTTGCACGTATGATTAATCCTATATGTACTGCAATAATGTCACATATAGAGTTATTATTAATCCTTAAAACGTATGACAATTAATAATACGTGTCAGGAAACTCATAAATGAAAACAGCAGCTTGGAAATTTCGCCAAAATTTCATAAAGTGGCAAGTTACATGTGGCAGCACATTAGACATAAGGTTTGACTAATAATGAAAGCCTCAGTAGGAGTAAGAACAATACTGTCAGCCTTGACTTGTGCTCAGGTAATCATGCAGTGCTCTACTTAAAAACAAAAAAAAAAGCAAATGGGCATTCTGTCAAAATTCCATCGGTCTGATTTCCACCAATGCTGACTCCTGGCAATTCCCAGCAATGCTGAACACCACGAGACAATCCCAGTCACTCAGAGCATGTAGACAGCTAAGCTAATTATAAGCGGGTTAAATTCTCCTTGCTCATCAAATGACTTTCAAAGCATCGTAAGATAACTACTTGTTGCAACTTCCTAACAGTTTTCTGCTTGTGGGAAAAGCCTTTGAGAAAGGGTAGGAAAAAACTGCTTGGGGTGAGGGGGAACCCCCTGAGAACTTAAACTGCATGAGAAAAGATGGGAGCAAACGCAAAGAGATGGCACACAGCAGTCATGGGGACACACCACACACGCATGCACTGTACCAAGGTCTCTCATACTTGTTGCAGAGGAGGGAGTACTGCAACTCAGCAACCAGTCTGCAGTGTTTAACACAGTCATGTTGTCTCCTGAGAACAGGAATGGTAACAACAGTTCATTCTCCCAATGTCTGTTCAGTGTAAATGAATAGTCTTCAAGGCAAATCAGTGTTTTGGCACTCTAAGTCAAGCCTTTTAACATAATTGTATTGGATTTATGGGTATTATTTTAACTGGTTTATTTATGCACATTGTATAATATAGTGGCATCCAGTTACTAGTGTTCTTTAAAAGCGTGCTTTAAGTTTTCTCTTTCGTCTGGAATAAAGATTCTGTTTAAAAATATGGTTCAGCCCTTCTTTGCAGAGCTCAGTTACCCTCCCAGGCACATCCACTTTTTATTGACATTGACAGACTTTTATTTAAATAGAGTAAGTGAATAAAATACCTTGTGGCCAGAAAGAGCAAACCAAAAAAAATTTCTTAGTACCAACTGTTAAAATATACAGTGATGTATGAACTCTAAAAAAGAAACTCTAGTTTGACTCATATCCATGGTGTCACTTTCATGGACTGCACCTCAGAATGTGGCACTCTGCCTCCCACTATGGCAGAATTGGTTATCTGAAAGCATTGGAATAAAAAATGAAATCTGTGTTGTGGTTGCATGTCCCTACAATATCACCTTCAGCAGTGATAACCAGCTACTGCTGAGGAAAATCTAACAATCTCTTCATTAGAAACTTTCATTACCTCCCAAGAATTGAAATTCCTCAGAAAAATAAATAAATAAATAAATTACCCAAGTCTAATTTTGATGCACTTCTCGATAGTGATTTTAATTTAACATAAATGCATGTAAGTCAGGGTATAAGAGGAAATTATAACTCAGCAAGGAAGTATGACACAGGAAAATACAGTTTATTTTTTAAATCACCAACTTAAGGTATAAGCAAACATTTAACACCATATTCAAATCAACCATTCAAAAATTTTCCTTATTTCACTATAGTACCTTGTTTCAGTTCTGCCTCTTATTTCAGTTGGTGCAAATAAAAGAAATGATGTTGGAATTAGAAATGTACATTTGTATGACTGCCAATTTTTTATAACTCTTGTTGGATTTATAAATATAGTCATTCTTGAAATTATGGTAAAAATTAATAAGACTAAAAACTAGCCAAAACTTTCTGTGTGCCAGCTGTGTCTTATACTTACCTCCTGTTCCATTTGTTGTGACTGATGCGCTACTGAGATTAGATTTATCCAGCTTGGAACTACCTGGTGCATCACTGCTTCCAACAAGATTATGAGGACTGGCTAGATCCTGCATTTCCATAGACCTGTTAAAAACCAAGGTGACAGAATTAATGCACTTTGATACTATCTAAAATAATCTGCTTTTTCTATAATAATTTATTTTTATTTTTTTTTATTTTTTTTGATATGGAGAGTTTGCAATTCATCCAGGTTAACAAATCAGCACAGGTTCCTTTGACATCTTTGCACTTTGCCAAACCTAGGAAAACAGGTAACAGCAACAATGCCACTATTTTCCCCTTTTCCTTTAGGTATTATGAAGTGACACAGGCTTATGAAACTGCCACTGAAACACACCACAGAGTTTGTGCATAAGGTAGTGCACATATATGGATGGACAGATAAATGAACAAATTCAGGTAGACAGATATTTCTGAGGAAAATAGAGAAATTAGGTGGAAAGTCAAGCGTTACACAGAAAGCTGAAACAGGAACTTCTGCCTCTCATTATGAACCACCAGCAGTTACTGCACCCACACTAAATTACAGGAACAGACCATACAAGTGAATGAACAGAACTTTCTTGTACATCTGGAAAACTCTTCACTCCTGCAAATGTGTATATTCTTCTTGGATCACTTGATATTTGTTTTCTTCTCTGTAATTTCTGGGAAGCTTGCAAAATTTCAAGTGGATTCAGACTGCAATGAATTCCAGCATCGCAATTACACTGAGGGCCTGTAGATGGCTTTCATGCAGTGACAACAGATCTGCCTTTCTCAGACAAAGACAGAGCAGAAAAGGAACATTTCTTGTTAGACCTGTAATTGCAATCCAATTTGCAGTGTGTGCTCTCGCCTATTCCTTGCTTCATTTATATATTAATTACACAGATTTTTCTTCCCCCAGAGAAACAATTTTGCAAAGCAAAGTTGCCAGCCCATCTGTAATAAGAGAATGATTTACCATATGTATACTCCAAAGACCAACAGAAAGATTGTCTTACAGAGGATGTAAAAGCCCAATTAGATTGTAGAAGGCTGAGATGGAGAGGAAAGAGATGAACAGTTGGAATGTAAAAACAGCTCCCAGGTATTCATATTCTGACCAGGACAATCAATGGCAAATCATTAAGGGCAACACCCAACATCTTAAGAATTTGTTTCAAGTTTCACTTTGAAACTGCCTGTCTTCTGTGCTCCACACATCCTCTTCTCTGCAAAAACAAACAAATAAAACCCCACTACCTTTCCATCAAATAAGGGTCTGCTGGCTGAATCTGGTTTTTTTACCCCTCGAAAAAATGAAATTATCTGGCTTCCCTGCTCCTAGTTCTGCTGATCTCCTGGATGATTTACTCCCTCACATTACCTGCATTTAACCCAAGACAGTGATTCAGAGCTTTCATGTCTTGAATATATTTGAGAAAACGTAGTAAATACTCTATCTCAACTGGCAAAATAAATGAAAGCCTTACCTGAAGCCATATGAAGCCAAGAATCCCACTTACTCAAGTAAATGTCTGAGTCAACAACGAGATGCACTGGCTACGCCACTGGCAGGATAGCCTGCCCAGCAGCACTCTGGATGAACAGGAAAAAACTGCAGGCTAAGCATCAGCAGGTGAGAATTCTACAGCCATATTCAAGGAAATACAAAGGCATAAACTGAGATTTGAACTGCAATGAACCCAATTTCTTCATCTAATTGTGTATGCATTTCTACACGTCTGTCAGCAGTGCATTATATTTATTGTCTACTGGAAATGTGATCAGTGTTAGATGAAATAAAATGAACTCAGGTTGTTTACAAGTCTGCCAGGTTTTGTTTAGTACTTTCTGTACAAGTATAGCAGCTAAAGGTTAAAAAAAGTCTAAGAGTTTCCATCTTGTATGTATTTAAGGGAGCAGAAGAATGCTACACAAAATAAACACTGCGTAGTTCATTGCATATACAGTGTAATGCTCCCCACGTGTTCACTTGGCAGTTTTAAATATCAGGACTTCCTGTTGAAGTATGATCAGCACACAGATACCTAATGGGCAGTTCCAGCTTAGAAAGTTCACACGTGTTTTTTTCCTCTTGGTTTGCGTGAAAGTTACAATAATTTTTTTTCAGGCAGCCACATATCACTGCCACAGGTGCAAATATTTCAGCGGCATTTTAGAAGCAAAATCACTCATTCACCTACCCGGTCTTTTTAAGAAGTATCCATTTTAACCACTTTCCACAGTCAAATGAATCACATTTTCTTAATCAAATAATTTTTTTTTTAATCAGAAAACTAAGTCCACTAACTCTTATTTTCTTGGCAAAGAAACAACCAAATTTTGGTAAAATTAATACTTTTTGTTCCAAACTAGCATGAAAACTTCTGTGCAGAGAAGTATTTTTATTGCCCTAATTTATTTTCTGTAACAAATGGCATCCCATCCACAGACATGGCAAGTTAATTAGCTAAAACTATTTTTAAAGTAGTGCCTTCAAAAATAGACTTTTTTTCTGCATGAGTAAAAGACATCTTGTACTTGTTGGTAGTCTATGAAGAATAAAAAACGATATCCAAACCAATAAAAAGTTTCACAAAACCATGTGTATACATTGTATTATCCTGGGTGCTCCATCCTGTGTGAACAAGCAAAGGGATTACTTTAATATATCCCTATGTGATTTATTTACAAAAATGCACATGTTACCTTCTGTGTAGTGCATGTAATTCAATTCACTTTTCTGGATGCATTGAGTTTACCTTTAGCTAAAAAATTCTCAGGAAGATGTAACAGACTTACTAAAATCTTATCTTCAACTGAATGGAGGATTCAGGAAAAATGTTTAGTAAAATGGACAAAATAATTCCAACATCTTGAATTCATTTTGTCAAACTAAATGTTTATCAGAGTCCTGCTTTCACTGACTTAATCAGAAGCAGGTTCAGGTTCAGTATGTGCTTTCCTGCACTAAAAAAAGTTTCAAAGAAATCTCTGAAGGAGTAATTAATACTTCTAAGTTTATGCAGCTATTTATTAAGACCCCTTTCTACTAAATGCAGTATGTTCCAATTCCAGATGGAATAAAGTTTATTGTTAAAGGTGCTTAAAAAAACTACACTGTGCAATTTTATTTTACGTATTTCATTTCTCTGCCAGGTACATAAATACATACATAAAGCAGTCTCCAACTGCTTTTTAGAATAATTAAGTAAAATTCTACATTGTATAAAAAGATACATTTTGTCAGAAAATGGATTGTTTGCTAAGAAGATGTTTTATTTATCTCTTGACTGTTTGAAGAAGGTTTGGATTATTTTCAGCTTCCGAGCAAAAAACAGAAACCTGGCAAGACATATTTGTCTTTTATTCTGCTTTGGCTGTGCTTAAATTCTTTGAAAGTTGGTATTTGCACATGCTTAGTGGATCATTTCAGAGGCTTACTGGAAAAGTCTCTAAAACATCCCATTTCACAGAACAGTCTCCCAGATCTCAGTGCTCCAAGCACTCCAAGCTGTGGACAACCTTACCCAACTGAAGAAGGTTTGAATCAAAAATATGTCTGTGGGGGATTCTGGGCCCTCCCCATTAGAGCATATTCTGTTCCCCAGCTTGAAGTTACATCTTTTCAAGGGTTAGCCTATGCTCAGAAGTGGATGAAGGAACAGCATCCAAAGAGACAAATTCCTCCCTCTCCTGTCCCATCTTTACAAGTGTGGATGAGCAGAACTTGTGCCACACCCCAGACCACCAGAGTGCAGAGCCCAGCACCATAACCCAACCTGGCAGAGGAAGGTGCAAGTAGGACTAATTATGATTGCCCCATTTGACAACTGCATCTCTCTATTTCTGTACAGCTTTCATTTCTGTTGTTTTAAAGGTAAAAAGCTCAAGCCTTGCTTCTACATCATTTTAAAGTTCTTCTTCCCCCTGCCCCTTCATTACAATCACATATTTACTTTTTCACTGCTTTTCTTCAGCAGACATAACATTTATTTTCAGAAAACCTGGGTTGCTATAACTGTGTTATCCATCTGCATTTCCAGTTTAACTATTATTAAGGTGGACTAAGAGCTGGGTCCTTCCACAGCTTGTAACTCCACTGATTATTTATGAGTTCTACAAGTAGAACATATTTACATAACTTTCTTGAAAGAGATTATTTTAAAACATAAGAGATAGTTTTAAAACGTAAACTTTTTGCTTCATAATCCAGTTAAAACTTTTTTACCAACAAGATCGAAAGTATGAAATAATTTAACAAAGATTTATAAAAGAATAAATATTCTAACATGAATACAATGTATTTCAAATCCCAGCCTAACCAGAACATTTTACAAATACCAATTCCTTTGTGCAGAATTTGAAGTAAATCCAAATTACAGAAGAACTGAAAGAAGAACTATATAGAGGCTACTGAAAATTGAAAAAATTAATTTAGCTTGTAAATAATCATAACAAAAATTTTTAAAGTATTTACAATTCTTTGATAGGAAATTCATCACATACATTTCTTTAGCAGAATCTCACTAAACTTCACTGAGGCAAAAATGCACATAATAAGAATAATAATGATAATGATGTTATTATTATTATTATTGTTATTGTTACTACTACTATTATTATTGTTATTTTAGTTTCTCCCCTGCTTTTCTAGTATCCCTCCTGTTGTAATACCAATTATTGAAAACATTCTGTAGTTTCTCACAGAATCCTGGAATCTTGTCCATTTAAGTTACCAGCTACCCTGGAGGTTCTGAAACTAAGCAAACAGGGACTTTCACTTTATTTCTTTAAATTAACTTAAACTAACTTTATAACTTAAATTAACTTTAAGTGCAATAGGAAAGTTGGATAACAGGACTGCTCAAACTTGGCTAAATCTGTTTCCTACTGGTATCAGCTCAGCTCTCAGACCAGCTACACTGTTGTTTTAAAGACAAGTGGATTCATTTTTTTTCCATTTCCCACATAAATTTTTTTAGGCAGATCTTTCAGCAATGTTCTGAACAGGACAAGTGAGCTCACCTGTCTTTCACATGCAGTCTGAACTAGCTCATACAAGCCTTTATTCTGACAAAAACAATCAGAATGGATGCACATACACAAATGTCATTTCTCCAATCTTCATAAAGTCTGCAATAAAGTTTAAATCAATCAATAATTTAGATAACACCACAATTATAAAGTTGGTTTTTTTTTTGGTGTTTTGGGGTTTTGTTTTTAGGTTTGTTGTTTTTTAAAAAAAATTACATTCATAGTTATACCAGATATTTTTCATGTTTACTTGCACCCACAAGAACAGTAATTCAATTAAAAAGAAGTTACACCAGCCCTTCAAAGGCTATAGTGGGCAGCAAGGAAGAGGGTGAAGAGAGATAGAGTCTGGATGATGGACAGATTTCCAGGGAATATACTGTTGTATACAAATTCATGTACACTAACACACAGATACATCCAATCTTATAATAATTCTTTGGTGCTCAATATACACAAAAACATGTGTTTAAGTGTATACACAACAAAAAACTTCCCAACTCCTTTCCAGGGAAGATTTCCATCAACAGTGCAACAAAACACACAGCCAAAAAAAGCTCCTCAAATACATAACATTTCCAATTATTTTGTTAACTCCAAAACACAAGTTAATATTTTCTTTTCCATGTGCTTTTACACTGTTTATTGCAGCCTTTGTCATTTTTTTGTCACTGTGAAAGTTAAGGAAGGAAGAGCACAATCAATGAGATAAATTTGTTCCATTGAGACAATTACCCCTCTTGTCTTCCCCAGCTCATCAAGCCCACCTCTAGATCTTCTTAAGCTTAGTAGATGGCCAAAACAGCAGAACTATTGCTATTCTAGGCACAATGTCGCAAAAGCTGCTCCTCCAACACACAAGTTCTGGCAGCTTGCCAGATTTAAAATCAAATAATAGCACTGGACACTTCCCATTCTCTGTGAGGCCTCCCTTCTTAACTTGTAAAGCAATATAGTGCTAATAAGCAGTAAAATAATGTCATGTTATATTGATAAAATCAGAAAATGCTCCTCAGTTTTATTTTTATTACTTTTTTTCTTCTTTTTAGCAATACAGAAAACAAGTGCTAAACTTTTTGCAATCATTTGGGGATAGGAGAAGGATTATATCTGTGTAATTTCTGTTTCTTTTGTGTTTTTGTAAGTACATTGTCAACATTCATATTAAAAAAAGTAATGGAAAGAGGCAAAAGTAAAGTCACATTGATATTCCAAGAATAAAAATACTTCCATCAGTCTACAACCACTGTCAGACAGAGGGTATCAAAGAGAGGGACCCTTAGTGAAACAAAGAATTAAAACATCCAGGTTTTTCTACCATGTTAAGAAATACCACATAGGTAATAAAAAAATAAAAATTATCACAAGGTTGAGCTTTGCAAAACTGTAAGTATAAAGTAAGGGCTGTACTAGACTCCCCTATGCATTATTCATTACAAGCTTGAGTATCACCATGCAGCTTCCCAGCACATGAGTCCAAGCTCACAGGAAAAGCACCCATACCCAGATATTGCAATAAATGCACTCTGGGGAGGGTCCTTCTAGTACAACAAAACAATAATCTGAGGAAAATTCAAAAGTGCCTGAATTTGTTTAATAGCTTTTTCCATGCCAAATAAACTGCTTGTCTTACAGAGGATGGGACTCCTTAGGTAAATCTTCGGGGCATGAAGGAGCACAAGCTGTGATTGTATCTCAGTTTTGCTTTCCTGCCTATTGTTCTTCACTTGGCTATTCAAGCCTAATACCAGGAGAAAAAACCCTCATGCAGACAGTATTACTTTACAGGAGCTGTCTGACAGGCAGACAGTGTCAGTGCCTGGGATGCACTTGATGCAGAGGGCTCAGCTGAGAAGGTGGGCGAGCAGGTTTGGTGACAAAGGCCGGCATTGTAGTTTGCCCCCTTGCTCCATTCACTTCCAGAGAAAAAGACATTTCTTTTAACAGCACTGCAGCTTCTCCCAACCCCCATTCCCATTTCCCCAGTTAAGCTTTTGCTATCACCCTCCCTTTTTTTGACCCTGTGGCACCTTGAGCTTCTCTGTGCTTCCTAACAATTAGGTGTCAGATATTTTTTGGCTTTATTAAATCTATGCTTCCCTCTTTTCTCACTGCAGAACAACTGCCAAAGGCTGAAGCTTTTGTTGATCTAGTATATGACTACTGCTTTAGTAATCAGCTGATATTAATTTCTCTTACTGAAAAGGATATATATATTTGCTCTTTGTGACTCTAGTGTGAGGATATGACTAAATACTGTGGAAGATAATTGCTTTAAAAATCAAGTTTATTTTTGTCAGAAAAGAAAAACTGGTATTTTCTTCTTGTGCATAAAGGAAAGTTTTGCTCTTACGATGATTAAACACACCAATGAATTTAGACGGCTTGGATTGTTGTGCTATATAATTGCTGAAAACCATTATTTGCTTAAAAGTCAGTAACTGCACGGTTTCCCTTGTTTCTGATTGACTGAGTCATTTTATTTCAGTTTAATGTAATTTAATGTGGTTTCCAGAAAACCACAGAAAACTGTCTATTCTAGTGCAGTTCAGTCGGCCACAAATCCACATTACAATAATTTTACACCACTTTCTGACTTTTATTGGGAATGAATGTCATTTCCCTGTCACAATTAAAAGACAATGTAAAATTAATTTGGATTTAAACACTTTTGAATAAAACTTAGAATACCTAGGAGCCATTTCTGGATTCTCCTGTTAGACACGTAGCCGACTTGTCCAAAGCCAACAAGGATTGAAATAAATATATAAAAATCAAGACAAATCAGGAGAAGTGGGACATACTGAGTTATTCACCTCAGCACAGACTTCCAGCTCACCCCCTCTACGCTCAGGAGATTGTTCAATTACAGAACACAGATTCAGAGTAGGGAAATAGGCAGGCTGACACTGAAAAAGTAAGTAATGGGAGGTGCTTTTTTTCCATACGCTCCTCTTCCACATCATCTCTCCACTCTGAAGTTTATAATTTGTTTGAGTTGATGAAAGCAAATGATAATTTCATATAGGAAACTATTCCATTCTGATATAATAGACTGATGCACACACAAAAGGCAAAGCTACGCAGAACAATACCTTCTGGCTAGCTGGATCCCAGCCTTTGGGATCTCTTTTCTGGGCTATCCTAATGTGACAGCCACAGCTTTGATGGGATGCAATTTTAGCTTGGGGTTTACACTCCATTCACAGGAGGAAGTATCCCGAAAGAGGTAACAGGGTGTCTGAACAGACAACTCCCATCTTCTCAAGGAAAAAGGCAGTTGGTTCCAGGAGAAACAACTCCAGGAAGAGAGAGAACATCTAAACTAGTGAGTGTCAAGGACTAGGGACTGAAGGAATAGCAGAAAGAGGGGCTGAGTGCTCAATTCTTTTACTCCACGTAGACACCAGCCCATCCCAAGCCTGGACATGTGAACAGAAAACACACAGGCACCTGCTACTTAACAAAATACAAACAACAAACCCACAAGCAAACAAACAAAACAAAATACTAAAGCAGGTTCTGAAGTCCTTATGTGAGTATTGAAGTAAATCAAAAGTGATAATAACAGCACAGTTCCACGGGGAGCTGTCAAGTATCCAACTTACATGAAATATAAACTACCAGCTTACAGATACATAAAATCTAAATGCAAGTCTTTGGATCACAGGGCCACATTTTCAAAGAGTACTTCACCCAACAGCTTCTGATCGCTTCCAGATGTGACAGGCACTTGCAGATGCTGTGGTTCTGACAACATGATGTGCTGTGTCATAAACAAATAACAAACACTTCTGTGGAGATGGCTGGAATGCAAACAGCAAGTCTGTGGCCTTCCCCCCTCTATGCCACAGCTTCTGCAGAACAACTGCTCAGAGTCACATCTGAAAAATCTGCTGAAAATTTCAGAGTCCCTTCTCTGTCTCTGAGAGGTGACCTGGTTGGACATATGGAACAGGCAACAAACCCAGTGACTAAAGGATCTCACAGTCTTTCTTTGGTGGTTTTGAGTCTGATTTGTGCAACAAAGATTGTTCCTCATATACACAGAGGAATGTGGAGATGATCAGCTCTGCCAATTACCATTGGTATTATTGCTAATCTGCCCTTTGAAAAAGCCTTCAAAATGACAGTGCTTACTGCAGTGATAACATTATGAATTTAAATATAATTATGTCAACTGTATTCATGTCAGACAATATTTAAGCAAGTATAAAATTGGGAAATCAGGGATAAAAGGCTCTGAATTTTGTTGTTGGCTTCAGTTCAGCCTGGAAGGCATGATGTAACAGTGAACTCATATTTTCATTAAAAAAGAGCAACGGGTGGGTTGTGTCTGACTCATCCTAAATTGAGATGTCTGTTATATTTCAAACTATTTATTGTAACATGGTTCTTCTTCACAAGGGAATGTCCAAAGCAAAAGAAGATTTTTCAGGTGTGATGTATTAAGAGTGACCATACCCCATTTCAATGCAATTTCTTTAGCCACCAGTACAGGGGCCTTACAAGAACTTCATCAGCTTCCAGAAAGGATGACTTATGATGACAGACTAGGCAGAATACAGGAGTTGCCAAAAACTTATAGCTTTCAGGCTCTAGTCATATTTTAATGCAAACATTCTGAAACTTCTCTTGGTAAATACAATATACAGAGAGTTACTGGCAAGCACTCTTAACGTGGGAAACATTAACACATCTCACTTTTAACAGTGAAGTTCCCATTATAAGTTAAATCTGATCTGAATCTTGGCTCCCAAGACAAATATTCTGTAGTTTACCTCACGTGGAGCACATTATATTTGGCTCCAAAACAGTTTGTGTCAAAAGCAATTATTTTTGTTCTCTAATAGCAGTCCCAACAATGAGTTTGGTTTTAGAATATAAAACAAAATATATACAACTTGCTGACTGCCTGATGCCTTAACTGCTCCAGCATCTGATCACTGCAAGGTGTAGCTGGGCACAGTCATTTGGGATTCCAAGGTACACTAGGTGTGCTGCACACATCCCTTGCCATTTTTCCCAGGATGACCTTATTGCCTGGAAGAATCTATAAGAACTTTGCATTACTGATTATACTCAAAACAAATTCCATTTTTCTGAGCAAGAGAGAGAATGATGCTCTGATAAATCCAGCGATTCTGGTTGTTCTTTACAACTGATATAAAATGACAACACTTCATTTTGCTTTGCTGTTTGATTTCCCCAAGTTATTTTATAATTTGAAACTTAAAGCATACACACCTTTTTCATTTGGGGTGAAGTAGGTGATTTTTCTAAGAGTTAATAAATACGTGCCGCTGAGAACTCTGGGGCACAGTTCCCCTCCCCTGAATTATCCCCTTGGGCCACAAGAAGGGGCAGGTAGCAGCTGCAAATCTGTAACACCTCCATTCCCAGCTCAGCCTGTATGCTGATAACCCAACCCCCAGGCCAGGGCATCCTTGCCTGCCTGGCCAGAGCCACAGGAGCAGAGCCAGCACTCCAGCCCTCACTGGCCCAGCACACACACAGCAGCCCTGGGAACCAGCCTTTCTGCTGGTTACCCTCCTTTGTATCTCCCTCTGGTCAAAACACAGCTTACACCAAATGGTTGGATCTCACCAGGACTTCTGACATAATGCTTAGCCTTTAAAAATCATTAAATATCCATTCTGTCCAAGTACTGAGGGAAAAACAAAGTAGCAGGGAACAAGCCCTACTGTGCCATTGGTTTTTATGTCTACCCACGTCCACATTGCAGATGCAAGATTGCAACTTTCCTGCATTCAGCACAGGTTCCCCACTGGTTCCCCAAAAACCTGGTTTGGGGTGCAGGATGTTCATAACAACATGATTTGCTTTTTATAATAAATTCATTCTTGCTTCTCAGCTAATGTTAAAATATTGCTGTTGGGAAACATGGTATAATAATGAAATGCTAAGAGGGATGAATGTGCTTCTCTGGTACTATTTTGAGAAAGTCGTGAAAAGCACTACAACTTGGAGAGCACAGGGGTTTATTTTCTATTTAATTTAATCTACATAATTAGAAGGAAAATAAGACATAAGCCTGAAATAACATAGGAATAAAACATGATCTTATGTCTAGTCACCTGCCAATTATTTCTACACTGAAAAGCAAATAAAATCCCAAAACCCTTAAAAATTAAAGTGACAGAGATTTAGTTGTAAATTGAAACAGAACTTAAACAGAATTCACCAAACAGGATGTTCTCCCTCTCTGCCCTCTTCTGCACTCATGCCACACAATAAATAATTCTGTTAAAAAGTTGATCCGTGGAATTGCTTTATTTATTTGGGCACTGCATATGCCTTTCTCCATAGGTCTGCCAAACATACCTTCCCAGAGACTTGCTGCTTCAGTCCTGGGCCTCTCTTAAATGGCAGACACAAATCCCCTATGAATTAGATTGAGACCATCGTGCTAATTTTCACGTTTAACCAAAAACAGATTTAAACTTATGTTTTCAAAGGTGGACGGCTAGTGGAAGGCAAGTACATTTCATGCTTTAAGGGGAGGTAAAGTTACTTCTGCTCTACAAATGACATTAAGAAATTCCCAAAGAAATATGACAATGATACGAACTCAGATCACAGTAAATTATATCACTTGGCAGCTAAACTGGAGAACTAAGTCCAGAATTGCCAACAAAAGTCAAGACACACGTTTAGATATACGGAAAGCTTTGCAATGACTAACAGAAAGGAGCCTGCACAGGCATCTTGTGAGACCCATAAAGAACCTTATCAATTTGTTTTTTTTTTTAATAAAAGTGTTCAAAAGGAGAAGATAGAACAGCCAGACCATCTGCAATGTAACCACATAAAAGACCCCTGGGCAAATCCAAACCCATTAGCAGAAGTGCTTGACAAACCTGCCAAAGAGCCAGATGCTGCTTATGGAGGAGCCTCTTTCCCTCCTCGTCATCTGGATCCTCTGACTTTGTTCCCGGAGGAGAACAACACTGACTAGTGCTCAGACTAAGCTGTGTGTGGAGGGAGCTGAGGTACAGAACTGCTCTCTGATAACACTGTCTTAACATAAGCAGGGGAGGCAAAGCCTAAAATATTACAGCAGGCTTAACACGCATTTCTGTAATGTGTGGAAGATGTACATGGTAGAAAAAAAGGAAAGCAAACTTGCAATTACCTTATTTACATGTGGTCTTACCTTATTTGCACGTGGTCTCTTTTTATCCAGATATTTTTTGTTCATTCTTGTCCTTTGCTGCGATAGAGTTAATTTATTCTCAGTAGCTGTCACAGTGCTGTTTTGGATTCAGCATGAGAATGTTTTCGTTTTGGTAAGTCCTGTTTATCCTAAGTCAGGGACCTTTTTCTTTTGTGTCTCATGCTCTGCCAGTGAGGAGGTATGCAGAAAAGGCTGGGAGGGAGCATAGCTGGGACAGGTGACCTGAATGAATGGGCCAAAGGAATATTCCACATCATGGAATATCATGCCCAATTTATGAACTGGAAGAGTTACCCAGAAATGGAGATTATCTGGGGTCTGGGATGGGGTCTGGCATTAATCAGAAAACAGTGAGAAATTCTATTATGCATCACTTGTTTGTACTTCTTTTTTTTTTTTTTATAATCATTATTATTATTATTTACTATGATTAGATATTTTACTTTGTTTCAATTATTACACGGTTTTATCTCAAGCTACAAGTTTTACTTTTGATTCTTCTCCCCATTCCACTGGGGTGGGTGTGTGGAGGGTGAAGTTGTGTGGTGGTTTATTGGCATAAACCATGACAATTCTATTTTTATTTTCTACTTTCTACTTTTTCTATAATGACTGATCAGAGCCAAGTAGAATGGTAAAGAGATGAATTCTGGTATGTTAAATATGAGCACAGCACAATAAAAGCATGCAGTTGCATGGTGCTAGTTAAATGCTTACTGAGTACATAGGACTGACTGACCACATTTAAAATGTGAAACATCTAGCCAAGAAATTACACTTAAATATATTTGAGGAGAAATGTGATTCACATAAATAGCAAACCAATCTCAGAACAGGTGATTTGGATCTCAATGGCCATTTTCTTTTTATTGTCTACATTCTTCTCAGAATTTTTTCAGGAATATTTGAAATGCAAAGTAGCTGGAATCAAATACTTCTACTATTCAGGCTCACCAATGCTAAAATATATTTAGAGTATACAAGAGGTCAAAGAAGCTGGAACGGTGTCTGAATTAGTTCCGTGTACTGCTGTAATGTGATATGACAGAGCGAAAAATAGACCAAAGGAGAAAGAAACAGAGCTCCTTCTGATTGTGATTACATGTGCTGAACGTGTAAGAAGAACAAATACTGTTATTTTTATGGCTCAAAATCCAGTTAAAATTTTAGGATAAGGCTCTAAGAGACTACTGGATTAAGCAAAAACATTTGTAGGTGCAATCCTAGGTTATCTTCTTTCACTCAAAACCAGTATTTACCTTATCTAAGATATTACTGCATATTCAACAATTATAAAAGTTTGATGGATACATTAATTACTCCATAAATCCTGCTCTCTTTAGCAAACTCAAAAATCACAAGGCAGTTTGATCTCCAAAATCTCCAGATTACTTCCACTAACACTTCTACTAACACTTCTTGTTTATCCATTTTTTTCAATGCGGTGATTAAAAAAAAAAAATAAATTGTTCAAAACTTAGGTTTTATTGCTTTCATTCCAAAGTCTCACTCATCATCAACTGAGGTTAATGGAAGTCTTAACAGTGACATGATCTGGCTTTGGATCACAGGGATAAATTATTAATATCACAGAAAGTATGTTATGCCCAATATTAACAAAAAACCCCAGGAATTTTTAACACACATGAAATATAAAAAATAAATTACTTTTATTGTTATAAGCCATGGGGATCTGTTACTACAAACCATTAAAATACTTCCCTGTGATGTCATCAGTTACCACGTATTTGCACTCTAAATAGATTATTGTAATTTCTGTAAGCATATCATATATATTTTTAGAACTCTTTGGGGGCTTGATCCAGAGCCAACAAAAACTGATGGGCAGACAGTGACCAGCTTCAACAGGCCTTGGGTAATCAGAAGACTGAATTTCTAAAATCAAAGAATGAGAACATCAGTGTTCAGAAGGCAGAGAGATACCACACACACTGATCTAAAAAACGGAGAGACTTTCATTGCCTGAAAACTACACACCTGAAATTAAAATTCACATAGCAAGGCACTACTCCTTGTAGGAATTGTAGTGCAATTGTCATGGTTGCTGTGTGTCACTCAGTTACACTTATGTGAAGCATCATCTCCCAGCCATGTTACTTTGATTGATTCCAACTGCCTAAGTGGCATGCAGACTAAATGAGTGCACCAAAACTTTAATAAGTACCAGATTTGTATAAAACATTCTCTGCAAGCTAAGTCTGTGTGTCCCAGAATGTAGTCTTTATGAGAAATCTTATTCCACAATGCAGTTAGTTTAAAATTGGAAAATTGTTGTATGTTTTTTGTCAGTCACTGTCTTGACTGAGTAGTTTGGGCTTGATCCTGCCAAACATTTCTCTTAGGTAAAGTGCTTGTAACTGTAGTGGCCTCATTAACATGAATGCTATACTCTGGCATATACCATCCTTCTTGCTGACTAGTTTTTCTTCCAGTCCCCAAAATTACTTGTGACAATCTTTCAATTTAATTATTCTGTCTTTTCCTAGAAAATTTGTTTCACTGTGTCTGTTCCTCCTTATAGTCTGCCCCATGCCCAAAGGATACCAGAAGCCAATCAAAAAGTCTTTTTTCCTGGCTAAAGATTAATCTTATATTTGCAGGTATTGTCTTCTGGAATTGATCAGTTTTGCAGAAATGGTGAATCTGTAAAATTGAAATAAATATTTTCATTGCCTTTGGTCATACTGCATGTCTAGCTGGTCTTACAATAAATCAGCTGAGTAAGAGGTGATTGTTGGTGGAGTCTGCATGGTTTCTCAGAAGAGGGGTACAGTAAGATGTCAGTAGAAAGAAGTTCAAATGAATGACATTTCAGAGGTGTCTACCTTACACGTCTACTTCAGGATGAGAGAAATCTCACCTTCAAAGTCTAAATCAGAGTCCTCTCAATAACTCATTTCCTCAAATTAAGCCTATTTATCATGTCATTATGATCTACAGATTATTGAGTATGGGATATAGTCGAGCTACACTTCTGACTCAGGAAAGCATTATCCTCTGGTCAAGATAAACTACATATGGTTCCAAGACAACACACCCTGACCCTCTAAAAAGCTTCTAAGATATGGATGAGAAGAAAACTAGGGAGTGTAATGTGTTTAAACAACACATATAGAAGCCAGGTAGACTAGTTTGCTCGTTTTTACTGTACAACCAATACTATTTATTTTTTCTGTTATAATTCCTGAAACTTTAATCACGATTTCCATAGCTATTGCTGGCTTTTCTTTCTCAGCAAACTCCTCTTTACCATGTAACGCTGTCCATCTCTTGAACTGCAAATGAATGGGAAAGTACTGCTGATTCTACTCCACTAGGAACGTGTATGCAGATGGACAACTGTTTCCAAAGTCATGGAAAAGGCATGAAAGCTTCTTCACAGAATCTACCAGATGCCTGCAAAGCTTGGATTTGGGCTCAGGAGTTACAGTGTTAGATCTGGTAAATATGGGCCAGTCAATGCCTGACTGAAAGAATGAACCATCACTGTGATCATTCTGAGATAAGACTGTTATAGTCTTGTTGAGGGAATTAGTTGGTGGAAGAAATCTCAGTTGTATTATAGTATGCATATATATATATATATATATATTCATTCATCATTGAAACTGATGAGAATGAAACATGATGATCCAGTTGTCTGGAATAAGATACAGAAGATATATGTTACTTTTATTTTTATTTTTTTTAAGTGTATGAATGGTCATGGAAACACTGTTTGTTAAAGCATACATGCAGCATTAGCATAGCTCAGATGCAGTGAACATAGTGAACATTGCATCCACAACAGTGTGCCCAAACTGCAGAGGAAACAAACTTTGGTCAAGTGAAGTGAATCAGAAAACTGTGGCAGCTCTCACTGACATGCAGTACATTTATTTACTTGTGAATGCATTAATGACTAACTGTCTCTGCATGTGTATGTGCACTCTGTATCCTGACCAATGAAAAACCATGAGTAGGTATCAAAATGAGACCAGTGAGAAAATGTGAAAGCTTACTTCTCATTCAAAAGTTTTAAGAGAGACTTTTAAGATGAAACAGAAACAGGAATTCATATCTTTTAAATCTTACTTTGTGGTGCACATGAAAGTGTGGGTGTTGAAGAACAGAACAGCAATCATCTGATGAACAGCTGCAATCTATGCTAAGAACCTCACTGAAACCCATATTAAGTTGAAATACTGGAGGCCTTTTTAAACACATAAAAAATCTCTGTGTGCTTTTTTGGATAACTGCTTTATCTGGCAACTTGATCTGTGCATATGATTCAATATTTACCAGTGATCAGCACCAGTGAATTTGTAGTTTGGTAACACATAGGGATGAACCCCATCTAACTGGTATCAATGCAGTAACTGTAGTACCCCTGACTTACACTCTTCTTACAGCATCTGATAGTTTTAAACAGGAGGATTTATTTAAGGATTTATTAAGGATTTATTTAAGACTGGCTCCATTTCCTTTTCCTTTACTTTTAGAATTTTTTTCAAAAAGTATGTAAAGGAAAAGTCGGAGAATGGATATTACTGGAAATACTGGATCCACAGGTTTGTAGTAAAAATCATGCAATAAAATGGAGGGTTTCTTGCTCTACAGGGCTTAATTTTAACTTACTAATAGAAAGATTGCCCTTCAGCAAATACACAAGTAATGTATTTTTGACACTATGTATCCTAAGTAATCCTAAATTGATTTGTCAGCTAACTTTTATCCCTAATTTACAAAACTACTCATTAAAACCTTCAAGACTTCCCTTTCTTCCTATAGATAGCTTCATCACAACATAAATATCAGAGTTTAAAGAGGGAAATCATATTAAATATTCAGCCATTTTCCTTTACCCTTGCAGGAAAAAAGAAACTGTGTTAAAACTGTCAGAAAAATCTCTTCATCCTGCTGCAGTCTTCCATCCTCTCCAGATGGTAAAAAGAACATGATTTTTTTTTTCCTATAATCAGTGAATTTTGAGGAAGCAGTAGAAGACCCTGCTGAATTTCCATTTGCAGTGACTTCTTCTTCCTCATTTCAGTTCTTTCCTCCCTATTTCATTTTATAGCCCAGAAAAAACAATAATTGCTCTCCTACCTACGTTCCTGACGTGATTTTGGTCTTACAGTGGAATCACTGGCTGGCCTGGTGGTATGAGAAGGAGAATTTGGGGGTAGGAGAGATGCATTCATCAAGCAGACTGCTATCTCAAAGAAAGATGCTGCCCTGGGATGTGTGGCCAAATAGAACATGCTGTTGCTGGGTGTGAGTAGGAACCTGGGACTTCTTATTTATCATTTTACCAGACTTCGGAATAACACATTTTCTAGCATTTCCACAGGTCACATGGTATGAGGTTTTAAGTGTAGCCTACAGGTTTTAGAGCAACAAAATTCTTCCTTATTAGAATTTAAATGGCTTTTTTTCTTATTTAAGTAAGAAGGAAGGTTGTTAGTAAGTGCAAACAAGTTAACTTTCAAGCACTGCACTAGACTTCAGCAATTCTTGCATGACATTAAATTTTATGTAGGAGCTGTTCAGCACACTGGGGATTGATAACATTTTGAAGATACCTGTCATGTATGAAAATTAAGAGCAATGCATGTTTGTAGGCTCTGAACACAGGAACTTCTCTGCCATACCTTGCTAGTGAATTTGATACAAAGCCAGAATGTCAGAGTTGTCCACCATGCTGCTCCTGCCTGCTCCAGACTTGTGGTGGAACAGCTGGCAAGTCCCAAGTATTCACTGCTTCTCTGTGACACACCAGCAATCCAAGAAAGCATTCTGCATGACTGGACAACTACCCAGGCTTTCAGGGTGAATATAATTTTTACTACATTTTACTATAGAGTTATGAAGAAATAAGATTGGTACAGCCACAATACCACCACTGTAAGGTACAATGCTATCATCTAGGTATAAAAGTATTCACAACCCCTTCACAGGGATCTGATAAAAAGAAACTCCCAAGAAACTATGATAGAATTTGTAAGACAAAGTTTGTGAATCAAAATGTCTGTCAATGAAATTGAAGAGTCATATGTTTCCTTTTGTGCTGTTCACCATAACTTTAATTCATAACTACAGATCCCTCTCCTTCTGTGCAATTTACCTGTTTGTTAAGACAACAATCACTTTAAATAAATGCTGGCAAGGTTAATTTTTACTGTATGTATAGCTGGTCACTTCTGAAAAGCATTTTTTATATGCTGCATAGGTTAGTACATCCCTTAAAAAAATTTAGTAGTCACATCTGCAGTTTGAATGTTTCTTTCTAAAAGACAAACCCAGGCCAAGCAAGACAAAGAATCTGCTGATACACACATGTCACTCCAAAAATTCTCCTGACAAAGTTCCCACACCCAATTTAATTACTTCCCTACTGTAAAAACACTTTCCATCTGCATTTATTGTAATAGTTTCAAATCCAAAACTAACAGACTATAAAGCTAGCTAAATAAATGAATGATATTGGCCTTAGGTCCCAAGCCAGGAGCTATTCTGTAAGGCTGTGTGTCTCCAGCATTCATTTTTATGCTGATGTTTCATTTTATGCGCAGTGTTTTCACTTAAGCCTTGTTTAGAGAAGAATTACCTTGCTCCAGGCTCTGAAGTGTGATGTGCCACACAGAGCCCTCTAGTGCTGTTCCAGACTGAGTTCTGTAAGAGATTCCCCTCCAAGACCAAAAGTCATATTGTAACCAAAAAAATCCCACTTCAGGCTGTATACACAGCATTGCATATGCTCAGGCTAATTTCAACACTGCTAACTCTCCAACTGAGGCTGCAGAGCTCAAAATGAAAAGTGTTTCTGTTTTAAAATGCACTTCAAAAAATGAAACTACCTGATTGACTATTTGTAACATGGGCTCTCTTGCATGTTCAGGAGAAAAACAAAAAGTATCTTACTCCTCAGACTCAGCATGAATTTAACTACAGAATTTAACTACTGTAAGAAATTTCCTGATGTGCAAAGATAGTAACAGTACATCGCACTCTGGGTCCTCAGGTTTGTTGCAGTTTGTTTTTAATCACACTTTTATGAAATTACATCAGACTGGAATTCACTGTTTTTAAAGACTGAGATACAATAGTCTCATTTGGGCAATCATGACACTTAAAACTACACACTTGTATATGAATGTTATGCTAAGTTAGGATTCTCTGTGGTGTCAAAATACTCAGAAAGAATTTGAACTTTATAATAAATTTTAATCCAAAGCAGCAGCACAGCAGATAATTTCTTCATTTAGAAGTTACAAGTACTGAAGGGCAAAACATGTTTCCACTGAAGTCCAGGTCAAAACTGCTACTGACTACACTGAAAGTATACTTGGACAAGAGAACTTTCTTTTCCCTTTTCAGTTCTTAGCAAACTAAATGAAAAAACATATTAATAACAGACATGAGTTAATCAGAGAAATTCAGATGGTGCACAGTGCAGCTCAAGCCACAGATAATGATAACAACTTTGGATATTGCAGGTGACCCTGAGAAGTTCCTGCTGCAATAATTAAGAAACAGTAAGGATGGGTTTGGGGGCCAAACTTTGAATTATTTAACTTTTCTGAGTTTTCAGTGACAACATTAGTGAAACGTCAAGTTTATTTTGTGGCTCTCCCCTCACAATAAAAGCTTCTGAGTTTTTATGACACTGAAATAGTTTTCTATACAGAAGCAAGACAAAGACAAAAAGCACTCACTAAAAATTGAAGACAACTATCCACCAGTTTACTAACCACCAGGAAGATGTGCATCTAAAACAGCTACTACTTCACTAGCTCAAAATGATCCATACACATACATACATGTATGAAACATAGAAGTTAAATCCATTTACCTTTTCCCCATGTACATGAAATTACAAAATACTATGCTGGAAATGAATATATGGCTTCTTCCCAGCTGACGAACACAGCATGCTTTTCACATGTGAAAACGTAAGTATTTTTGATAAGGGCAAGTTTTCCCAAATAAATAATTAGTTTTTCACACTGGAAATAAACCATATTTTCAATAAACTGCAAGACTCAGTTATGCAGAAAATGGATAACTGAAGAAAATGAGGTCTGATCACACAGGTTTCCCTACACTATTTAATAGTTGGGATTTTTTTTTTTTTAATTGAAGGTGACAATTTAATTGAATGTGACAGTTCAGTGTGATGGCATCATCTAAACTCAACAACCCGGACCCTAGGCTGCATCTTTGACTGGGAAAAGGGAAAAAAAATATTTTCCAGAGTTCCATTACACCCGATCCAACCACTTGTTCTTTGCAAAATGTGACTCTGGGGCTCTGATGCTACAAATCCACAGCACAGCTCAGCCACGCTCTCCACCACCACGCCACAGCCAGTCGGTGTCGGCTCCCCAGTACCGTACCTGGGATTCTGCGTCTCTGAACCATCGGACTCTGGACACGACTTCTTTACCTGCAAAAGCAAAGCAGTGCTGGTTACTCTCACTTGAAACACCACTTCCTGTTGCTCCCCGTTCACGCACTTACAGCAGAACTTAAAGCGGGTCCTGCTCTGCTCACCGTGATCTCTATAAAATATTTCCCGCACTTTACAGCAGCGGTTTGCAGTACTAAACAGTGTGTTTCATTATTATCCCATGAACAGCTGCCAACTGCACTTCCCCAGGCTCCATTAGTAGGTAAAATGTTCAGCTAAAATAGCTTGGGGAGTAGCCTTAACCAGGAACAAAGAAACCAAAGAACCAGGTTCCCCACTTTGAAATGAGAAAGCCATACTGTTCTCAGCTTGGCCAAGAAACGTTTCCCAAACTGATACTGCTTCTGTTTCCTGCTAAAGCTCAAAATAATAAACACCAGGTTCTGGGGCAAAGCGCCCCGTTAGTTAAATAATTCATACGGTATTTTTAATTTTGTGAATCTGCTAACTGTATGTTAACTGTGTTTTCCTATTGCATCAATGAACACATGCACTGTTTTCACTCATATTTAAAATATATGAGTACGTCAAAGGAATGTTAGCTTCCAATTTGATCTCCACAATGCTGTAGGCTGATTGGAGGTCATAAAATCCATCACTGTAAAAAAAAAAAATATATATAAAACTGTTCTCTTGCAGACTTGGTATCTCCTTGGGATCTTCATGATTTCCAGCAAAAAATTTAATTGCACCTTCTGGTAATCTAAATTACTTGCATTTTCAGCAGAGGAAAAAACATTTTACTCACTAGCTTGCTAATGCAAAATCCAGGGCTCTGTGGGAGGTTTCAAAGCTCCAGTTTTAAAGCCACCTAGAAATATCACTCACTGAGGCTCACTTGGAGTGAGACACAATAAAAAATACATTCCCTTTACAACCAGTAAGTTCAACGACGAGTTTCAGGATACCTTGCATCAAGAAACTCTCCTATACTATTTTGTTACTTTAAAAGTATTTCAGAGGAAATAAAATTGTGACTTTGACTCACTTCTATTGAAGTTATTGACAAATGATAAAACACTCACCGGGCCCAACAGAAAAGAAGGATTAGACTAATGCTAAATATTATATATGTATATAAAATCCCTCAGCTGAATGCCATGCAATGTCACTCATAGAGATGAGCCACTCACAGAGCATGAGACACAGTCAGGGCTCACACAAACCCAAACTTGACAGGCACTATTTCATAAACATTCAGGTGCAAACATCATTGCTATAGTTTTATGTTAACCACATTGTTTTTAAAGTAGCGTAACATCTGAAATACAATAAAATGCTTCAGATATATAAGCACATGACCATCTACCATGAAAAATGCCTTTGTGTGCATTATTCAGGAGAGTTTGTCTCAACTGAGTCACAGAGGATTTGACCAAAAAAAAAATAAATTCATTTCACATATAAAACATAATTTAAACTTATTGAAAATGTAACTTAGTTAGAGCTATAAAATACAATAACACATAATTAAATTAAATACATAATTAATTAAATACATAATTAAAATTAGTTAGAAAAATAAGTGTATGTCTACTACCTATACAGTATAAACGGTAGCAGAGCTGCTTTTTCCATGTCCCTTCAGCATATTTTTGCTATCTCCTTGCTCTTAAATTTACTGGCATTCATACATTCCTTTCCAATTTCTTTGCTGTTCTGTGGTTGCCACCAGTAGCACTGTCTGTCACATTTGCACTGGGGCTCAGATCTCACTCCCCAGGTCAGGAAAGTTCAACCACTTTTAACCAGTTGAACCAGCTACTGGAGAGTCTGTCACCCAGACCTCCCAACACCCAGATTTTGCAAAGTGATGGCATGTCCTGTGGTGGGCAACTACTACAGAAGCCCAGAGATAATGCCAGCACACATTAGCATAATCTGAGCACTTTTAATATACAGAATATATTAAGACCTCTGGTTTTCCTGGCCAGGGATGTGAGATGCAGTAGTTGGACATTCACAGACAAGTTTTCCTACCATAGCTCACACTACTACTGCATTTTGTTTTGACCGGCATTACAAAGCAATCGAAATATCTGAAAGATCATACTTTACCTGTATAAATTAACATTAAACATTAAATTAATATTAAACATTAAAAAAAAAAACCACCAACAAAAACCCAACTGATAAATTTTGATAAAAGTTGAAAGGTCACAGAAGAAAAGCCACTGACCAATTGTATCAAAGTGACTCACTTCCTGTGTGATGAAACAAACTTGGAGAGGAAAAAAGTGAGTATTTTTTATTTAAGAATATTGCAATAAAAGCAAAATACTTTAAAATACTTTAAAAAGAATATTTCAGGTTTGCTGGTTGGCATATAGATGATTCAGTTCATCTATGATCATTATCTGAAGAAATGTACAGAAGCACAGAGTATAGATTTGTCTCTTCCTCTGAGACTAAATGTAAACTTTATTGTGTATCTTTAGGGTCCCTTTTTGAGAAAAGAGATTCAATAAATAAAAATGTTATTTCTTAAAGGACAATGGGATGAGGCATGGGATTTTCTTTCAAGTGGCCATATGGAATGAACAACATTTCTCTTTAAGGCTACTCAAGTAGCAAAACAAATTCTGTTATTCATAAAATTATGCCACCCTTGAAGGTGAACAGAAAATCACTGTGAAAACGTATGATCAAAGACTAAATATTGTTTCCTTTGTCTTCAGCTGCACTGTTTTACCTCTTAATCTGCCTTGCTGACTGTTTTCAAAATAATTAACTTTCACTAACACCACATTTATTTACATTCTCATGTGTTAAATGCTATAAAAAGAATCTTTTTCTTTACTCCTGCTCTGTTTTCCTTTTCCCCCTCTCTGTTTACACAGGTTTTCTCACCATTTTAGTTAAATGCATGTTGAGAATCATTCACAAGAGTAAGATTCCAGTTTCAGTTTGAATGCTGTTGAACTGCACTGAACTTTTCTACTCTGGTTGCCTGCTACAAAATGTTTGAAAAGTTTCAGCTAAAAACTTTTAAATACAAATATTTGTGAGAACAGGCTGTTGTGCTCATGTTTTGAATGTCACGTCATTTTGATGCTGATTGGCTTCAGTGCCTGAAAACTGGAGGAAAAATCCCAAAACTGAAAGGGGAGGGGGAGAGTTACCAATACCCAGGAATTATAATTTCTGTGAAATAGTGCCCACATTTATTTCAGTTTGTAGGATTCTAAAAGGCCTGTTGTCACACTGTTGGTGAAGTCCTCTTGCAGTCTGGCTCCTGAATTTCTGAAGACCCTATCTGCATTGAATACTCCTCATCTCAAAAATGCCGGTGCTGAACACACTTTAGGATTACTTCTGAGTGCCAGGAGAACCCCATGCCATCAGGAAATTTGACATTATCAAAATTGTCCTCCCCTTGCTTTGTCAGTTCCGTCTCCCACTACGCAGTACCCGGGGTACAGGGTACCCAGGCAGTACCCTGAAAGAAAAAAACAACTCTGTAGACTCAAATGAAGGGAAGAAAACCAGAAAAAAATACAAGGAAAGAGAACAGAAATCAGGGGACAAAAGAAGAATGGGATCTCCACAGCGGCAAAACTAGAGGAGAGCAGAAGCCAAGTGAAAAGAATGTGACAGATGTAGGGGTGTGATGTGGACAGCAGAAGAATATTGGGACTAGCTGAGATGGAACACCACAGTTTGTTCCCCTCTCTTCTAGCTTTGGGACTAACACCACAAACACAAGTCTAAGCTTCATCAGATAGCTGTGAAACTCATTACAAAAGTCATTAGTGACGAGTCTACCCAGAGCAATGGACTAGTTCTGCTTACTGCAGCTGTACTGAAGACCTAATCCTAAAAGGATCCAAGCTGGGAAACTACACTTTGAACTTAGGAGACTGTGTATAAATGCTACATTTATGTAAAAACACGAAAGTCCCATTTTGCTTAAACTTTTGTTAAAAATAATCATAGTTATATACAATTTTTACCTTCTCCTCTGACTTGGTTCATCAGAATTCAAATATGAACACTGTTCAAAGTGTCTGATAATTTGAGGTCACAGTGAAAAAGAGATACATTTATTAGGCAGCAAAGAAGTGTAATATGATAAATATTTACATGATGAAGGATTTTATATTAATTGAGCTTTGAATGCTTCATATTTAACCAAGATTGAGTGAGGAACATTAAAAGAAAAATCTAACTATGCATTCACTGAAAAAAAAGAGACACCCCTTGGAAAGCCTAGGATGTCAGGTAATAAGATCTGCACCATAATGCGTAAGAGGCTGAATTTCCAGAGGCCATATGAATTCTGGCATTTCCTTGCTTCTGATGTTTTTCTTTGCAACATTAACATCTTTTAACATGATTTTATTGGACCCCATTACACTAAATGTTAAACCATGAAGTGGTCCTGCTCCATGAGGTGTTCTCACACGCACACACTGGTGGTATTAAACTCGTAATGCAACACAGGTGAGAAATCCCTTCTAACACTTACAGCTGAAAAATCTTGCCACATCAGCACTAAATTATTCTGGCAATGAATCTGCTGAGTTCCCTCATCTACTGACCAATTATGGCCTTGAAGATTCCTCTTAAATCAGTAGGGTTGCAACAGGGTTGAGGAGAGCCTGCAATGCTTTGGGCTTGGAGGAAGTAGCTATGCATGGTGGAATTGTGGAGACTCTAACATCAAGGAGAGAAGAATGAAAAGTACTTTTTGCAGACCCAAGGACAACCTCAAAGCACATCTTTGTGCTTGCTCTGCCTGTGTGATTGCTCTGGAGTACGAGCAGAGCAAGTGCACTTCAGCTGCCTGGATGACTCCCTACAGCAAATTACTCTGGAGAAAGCTGACCCATCTCTGCTTGCTGTCCAGGGAAGGGACTATGTATGCACAACAACTCCAGGAGAGGATGGAACAGACAGGTGAACAATTTGATGGAAATATCAGGTAGAAGAAAGAATATGACTCAGGATATTAGTGACACTGCAATGAGAATGAATAGTAAAGAAAAGCAGTTCTCCTCAAATATTTTTAGACATGATAATTTAAAAATTGACTTTCATAGTTTTTACATGGAGTTTTATAACTATCTTGACAACAAAAAATCTTAGCAGAGACTGACTTTACAATGCCTTTGTATAGATCATTTGCCAAAGATTTCCTTTGCTGCCATGATGTCATTGATACCACAAAACACTTTAGTATCATTTGCTTGACCAAAAATAATGGGGCAAAGGCTTGCTTACAGATAGTGTTGGGATTTAGTCTCAAATTATAGCCAGGCAGAAAATACACAGGCTTTTAATTTAATTTAAAAAAAAACAAAAACACAACAAAAGTTATTGAAAATTAAGCAGTTTTTTGATGACTGAATTCAAATAATACTGCAACTCTGTATGTTCAATGAAGCTTCAACCAAATCTCAGTGAAGCTTCTGCAAAATCAAACATCTGAAAAGAATTCTAAATAATCCCAAATTCTGAACTAATTTTTTCACAGTAATTTACTATTCTGCCAAACTTCCATAAATCTCATAAGGATTTCACTTACTTAAACCTATTCGATGGTCTCTTCTGTTTTCTTAGTAATGAAATCATTATGCTGCCAACTACAATTGACAACTCTAATCAAAACAAGGTTGAGGTTTGAATACACTTTTTTTTTAAAAAAAAAAAAAAGTAAAGTGAAAATTATTTGAAAGTTTTGAGAATGAAAGCAGACTGCCAATGCTGACCTTTGCATTTTATGTAGCACTGTAGAGGAGACTTCACAGTCAAAGACAACAGATATGTTTCTGTACCTCTAAGGGGTGAGAGCAAGGGATGGGAACAATGAAAGTCACCGCTGTTCCACCATCACTTCTGTTTCCCATGCAAACCTTTCCTGAGATAGATTTTTCCCTTGATGAAATGCATCATTCCTGCCTCTCCTCCCTCTTGCCAGAGTAGTACAGTAGTAACTCTGGTCTACACCACTGTGAGATGGACATCTAACTTGCAAGGAAAACTAATCCAGAAGGGATGTGTTTAGTATTAAATACCTATAGTTCAGGCATCTAAATCAGCCTAGGCTTGTCACATAAGGCTTCCTTTACATCTAACAAAAAGATGCAGATGTATTTCACTGGTCCTAGAGTAGTCATCCATTTCAGACAGAAGGGAATTACACCAAATTACCTGTGACTAATGGCTTCTACTCTCCACTTACCTGCTGAAATGCAGGTGGTTGGGAAACACTGAGGAAATGGAATGGTGCTGCAAAAGAGAGAGGGACAAAGCCTGTGTGTCTCATGATGTCCTTCATGAAATCCTCTTTGTTGGTGGCACCGATTATAACAACGGAGAGATATGGCTCCCGTGGAAGTTGCATGTTTTAGAGCCTCAGCTCCTTTGAACCAGTCACTGAACTTGATAATTTTAAGAAGGAGCTATGACTTTAAAAGCATAGTATAATCTTAAATTCTTTTACTTCTTGAGATGACAATCTTCATGACTTTCACAATGTTTTGGATTTTCTGTACAAATTGCTGCCAATAACAGTGTGGACAAACCAGGAACCGGTCCATGCACAGCCCAAAGAGCTGCAAAGAGGCATTGCATTTCCTTTAGGTCTTATTTCACCAGTCTGGAATGATGAGCAGTGATACACCAGAGCTCTTGCTGGTGTGCACATTACATAAACATTGAAGTTAATGGGAATTTAATCAATCCAGGTAAATGCCTTTTTCATACTTCCAGTGAGACTATAATTATAATTTCTTTTGTGCACACTGCAGTCTTACCATTGACACTAGCCTTTGTAAAACATAAATCAGAAAGCTATATCCAGTATAAAACTCTATTTCTATAGAGAGATTTTAGAGAATTAAGGTATCATAAAGGTGACATGAACTGACAAAATCTGAGACAACTTTACCTCCTTAATTTTCTTATTCACATGCTATCATTGGGGACTAAACATTCCTTCCTTGGTAATTTCTTGCTAGTGGAAGGGCTCCCTATGTGTTTGTTTTTGCAACATGACTAATGGGTTCACACAGTTCAGAACTCTAAGCGTCTTTAAAATCTTTTATACCTGCAAACATTTTTAAAACACATTTTAAATTGCCTTTGGCACAAGCACACTAAAAATATCAGAGGGTGTAACAGTCAAGTCATAATTTAAGCAATTGGAACCTGTAAAGCACTAACTTCTACATTTTGAAAATCATTTATGCATGCACTGTGGGAAAAACTGGCATTCTTTTTTCTTTTTGTTTGTTTGTGTACAATGAAAGAAGGAAATATGCCTTCCCTTAACTGGTGGGTCAGGCAGAGCAAATGCCACACTACAATGGCACTTTTTGTTTCAGCCTGGGTTACCTAATAGCTCAGAGCTCACAGAACACTTTTTCCCTGCAGCTGGGGGGGATGGGCCTGGCTCCCCTTGAAAAAGAAAGAAAAAAGGGAAGGGAAAAGAAGGGAAGAAGGAAGGAAGGCATTAGCTCCCTATGGATGCTAACTGTGAAGCAGGGAGTGAGTGTGGAAATTACAGGCCACACAACTTTCTCAGTCTCACTTGAGAAAGTGGCCTGGGAATTCATAAGGAGGAATTAAAGCAATCCTCAGAGACAGAAAACAGCCTTGCAGGTGCTGTTTGTCTGTTCCTTGTTTTCTTGCAAGAGAAAGTTGAGGGGTGGTGTACCCCACTGACCAATGATAGAGATGTGTAAGTTTACTAACTGATAAGAGTTTTCTTTTATGTACTTTCATGTATTGTTCTATAAAAAAGCCCTGAAGTAATAAACTGAGAGAAATTCTCCAGTTTGACTCCACAAGAGAGTCTGTGTCGTTCTTCTCGCCATTCCCAATCGAGCGACAGCTCCCCATTCAGATGTTCCAAAGGCCAAAGGTTTGGAAACTCCACCAGCCTGGAGCTCATTTATCAAAAAATTCAGATTCAGGAAAAAATACTAAAGCACTAACACTATTTTTCTCTCATTCTCTTTTCATTTTCTTTCTCTCATGTTATTTTCCTAGGTCGCTCCCTTCCCCCCACCCCCACCATCTCTTAAGAAATGCCCACTCCAACCCAAACACAAACCTTTGGCTTTTTTTTGCCTTTTCAAATCAGCACTGCATCTCACTGAAGCTGAATCTGCAAGTTTACCCTTGGTGTCTTTGTGGTACCTTCAAACTGGCCATCAGCTAGAACACACCATTCTTAATCTAGAGGTGGAAAAATGCTTACTGTTCTTACCCCAGTTATGTTCCCATAATCTCCTCCAGTTTTGTTGCAATCGCACCATTTTTTTTTAAGTGTTTGCTTTTTAAATATCAGCATTCCTAGATCACATTGATTAATTTTCAGGAAAAAACATAATGAAATGCAGGAAAAGTTATGATGTACATTGCTTTCTCTGTTTCATCTTGTGATTCTTCAGCTCCACAGAAATATTGTAAGCAAACTAGGTGTATGAGAACCGCTTTGGAGGTTTCATTTAATACTCAAAGGAATACCAAGTTATCTCCTGTTATATGCATAAAATTCGGAGCCTCCTCAGAAAACTTGAACTTATTTTCTTTCCTTCTGCTTTTCAAAACCAACGAGGGCCAACAAATGCAAAGAAAAAAAGAGTAAACTTTGAAGCTGAAATTTAAAGCAATGAAAGTCAGGAAGTTCAAAAGTTAATGTTCCTATGGCTGTGTTAACTTGGCCATGTTGCAAATAGATCATGCAAATACTTCAAGCTATTTTGTTAAGGGCCTATAGTACTGTGCCATAAAGCATAATAAAACATGCTGTTTTCATGTGGAAACCAATTTGTATGAGGAACAGTACAGTGTATTTCTACTGCTGATGCAGACTTCTCCACCACAAGTCAAGTATCTCTGCCCCAAGGCACTTCTCTGTTCTGACAATGCTGGTGTCTCATTGGAATCCAGCTTCCCCTTCTTTCGTTTAAGAGCTTACATACTGACCCCCCTCCCCGCAGGAACAAAGGACAACTTCTCTCCTGACTCATTTGCCTCATCAGAAAATAATCTGTCTTTCCCCTTGAGATCAAAGAACACTTGTCACAACGTTTCCATCCCTCACTTAGATGAAATTCAAACAAATGGCCTTGTCGATCATCTCTTCCTTTCTGTTCTTCACCATCCTGGTTTTTACCAAGAAGCATATTGATACCCCAGTGCAGTAGAAAACGCAATCCTACATCTATTAAATAATCAAATACTCATCCTCACTACAGATGATGAAATACATCCATGTAAAATATTCTGATTTAGCAAAGAATTTCTTTTACTCTCCTTATACTTTCTGTTTGTCTCCTGTGTTTTTAATATACATATTGCCATGTGCTAATGTTAAAGGAGATCAGCCCCCAGAAAATGTGCCTTCTTCTTGGTTATGTTTCTTAGCTCCACTGAGAGCTAACCCACCAAAGCTGGGTCAGTGTTAAGTAAGCAATGCCTGAAAAACCATCACTTTCACTATCCTCTCTGTCTTGGACAAGCATACTCATCAGCTGCATTCTTCATCTCAGAGCTAAGAGACTTTAAAGGCAAGGATTGTGGTTTTGAACTATATTCAAAAAACTCAGGAAAAGGAAAACAGCTCTAATGTCTTCACAATACCCTTACTTGATGTGACCTTTGTACTAATTAGTTTTCAAGCACTGAAGTCTTCATAGGAAGTACAACCTGCTTAAGAATGAATGAATACCTGACTCAGATCATGGTCTGACAGAATGGGATGGAATAGTTTGGACACACTGAAAGCATTGTATATGGATTCAGCTACATGACAACTTGATTTATTTGCAATCCAAAATAAGTTCCTAGGTTGAGGTTTGAATTATTCCAGACAACACAGTAAGCTCTTCCTACAAGCCCTTCCAAGTTTAGCCGCTTGTTCACTGGTGCCAATTTTGCTCAGACACTTTTCAGCCAACTTTTCTTCACTTTTGGTCTTACCCAAGCTGTATAAGCCAGATGTAATGGTAGGAGACCAGTTATTACCTGCAGTGTCTGCCAGCATAATCCACCCTTTGTGACCTGTCCATCACACATATGTCATACAGAATCAGAGGTAATGTTGCACACATCCTTCAGAAAGGGAAACTACTGCAGATGTTCAGTACACTTCTTAGTGTGCAGCTAGTAAGAAGGACTCAAGACACTTCTGTGTTTTTTGGATCCTTCTTCATCTCTCAGGAGTGACAACCATGTTCGACTGACTGTTGTGACGTCGAGTACCAGAAAGATGAGAAAACTTAACTGAGCATTATTCACAGATAATTAAGAACATCTGGCATCTTCATTATCTAAATGTTGATAATTTTTGTCATTAAAAATACCAGTTATTCACTGCACTCCTTTACAAGCTTGAAAGGCAAGAGTATGTTTATGCTGAGTACATGTATGGAAACCTGAGAATGCAAACAGGCTCTTTGTGACCAACTGTAATGACTGGAGAGTGAGATCCAGTTCTGCCGAATTCTGCACGGGCAAATTCTGCACAGCTGCCTGAGGTGATGCTGTATTCACTCCTCCAGCAAAGGGCATTCCCTGAGCAGAGGGGCTGTCAAGCTTGAGACAAGCCCACAGAGGTTTAAGCTTAGGCCTAAATCGGATTGTGGTGGTTTGGCCGTTTACTGTCAATGCAACAATTCAGAATAATGAAAAGTAAGTCTGAATATGCCTTTGTAGGACAGGAGGCTCAATTAATGCCAAGAAGCAACAGGTGGACAGAGCAATAAGACAGGTTGGAAGGAGATGAACACGGTAATATGAGCAGGTAATATGAACATGATTTTAGCCCTGCACCTGCCTACCTATTAACAGCTGGCAGAGTCCATTAGTGGAAGATGGGAATTATGCTAAAACAATACTAAAATAAAGTAAAACTAGAAGAACCCCACCATAAAGCCCCAGCAATAAAAACTCTTCTACTATTCTTTTAGATAGCTTTTCTCCTGGTAGTAGATCAAAGGTATTCAGCTATAAATATCTGATTTTTCCACAGATAGTATCTATGAACCCGATCATGAACAAATAATTTGGTCTGTGAAAACAGCCCGAGCTGAAGTCATCAGCTAATTGTACAACACTAGTATTTTTTGCACAATGGACTGAGGCCATTCCAATTAAAACCACCTGCTCAAAGTGTATACAAATGACTAATCTAAAATTATTTTTAAAAAGCATGTTCAAAACTTTTGAAAAAAGTAGAAGGTAATAAACAAGTGCATATCATAGTCTACCCAGAAAATTACCAATTAAATCTCCTGTACACTTACAGTGAACAGCTGTGCTTTTTCCTAGCTTCATACATTTCTGTTCTCCCACATTACTGAAGTTAATTTGTTTAGAATTTTAGCAACAATTTCTAGCAGCTGTTGTAACAATTATAAACTATATCAAATAACTAAGAACTTCAGCAACCTATTTCTCTCATAGTAAGGATGCAAAAGATTATTTGCCGTTCCAACTACTTGATGGTGAAAATGAAATAATCAGTTTTTTGTGGCCCAGATGTTATCCAACATGTGAAAAAATAATTTGTTGGAGGTCAGATAAAAGGACACACAATGCTAAAGTGTAAAATCCCACAAACATTGGATATAAACTAAAGATCTATTCACATGCATTTGTATCGTCATCAGGGAACCAAATCTACTTTGTTTATGGTTACTTTAATTTTCAGTGCCTTTGGAACATGTCAGTAAAACTGAAGAAAATGCTGTTAGGGAATGAGTCTCCCTTTTTCTTTTTTTTTTTTTCTTTTAGGGGTAAAATTAGCAAAGGCAAACCACAGTAAAATTCTTTCAACTAAATATGTAGGAAAATATACTGCACATAATTGCACTATAGTTAGTACATATGCTAATAAACACCACAGAAGCAAACTCCCATGTAGTGAGACTACTTTTTATACATATGATTTAGATTTGATTATTCAAATATTAATGAACATTTACAACACAACAGTCATTAAAAACCCTGTTAATATTGTAGGGTTAAAATGTCATTCAGGGAAATTAATCATAAAAGGATAAATTATTGATAGTATCTATACACAGGAATACAGCATGCATTTGGTTGTGTACTAGTAACAACAACAGCCACAATTAGAAATCACATTAAGAATATTTAATTTTGGTGTTGTCACTTGCATTATGCTGTAGTTTCAAGCACTAGCCAGAATAGCTGTATTTACAGCATAAGGTATGTAAATAAATCTCAAACTATCAGCTAATAATATATTTTTCATTACTAGCCAAGTGGGACAACATCAGAGGCAATATAGCTCATAAAACACTGCTCCAAGAAAAGAACCATTTGATAGATCGTATTTCAGCTCACATGTAGGCCAATTTTGTCTCTTTTTCAGGTTTGAAAATTTGACTGGTAATATCTCACTATAGATCTTTAGTATATCCAAAGAGATTTTCATTTTTTTTATTATTAATACTGCTATATTAAAAGGCATAATTTTAAAATATTTGAAAGTATGTTTTAATTTTAAAGGTGTTTTATATAGAAAATAGTTGAACTAGCTTTCCAGAAGCAATCAATTAATTTTGTTGGGGCTTGTTTTTCCAAATTCATACCATTTTGTTTATATTTGATGTCGTCCAGTAAATTCTTTAGCCAGCAGGCAATTACTTGGAAAAAGGAATTCTTCCAATTTATTTTGGATGGTTTTATATACCCATCTAAAGCATTAAAGAAAAAAAAAACCCTTTAGTTTAGGAAAATATAACAACCAAGATTCCCTAAACTCTCAAAGCATCCAAAACAAAAATAAAGAGACAGCTTCATAGTGATGGATGAATTTCATGTACCCAGGCCAATGCCCAGGATTTACAATAAAGCATATTTTCAACACATCTGCAGCCATTTCTCCCACAAGAGTCTGCATATTTGCCCCTATTCCAGACAAGTGAGCAAGTGTCCTTTGTCTCCTGCTCAACATGCCAAATCTCCTGCATCTTTCGACTCTCCTCCCTTCTCTCCTGTCTCCCCACCCTGATCCTGGAATGTTTTGGCCACGAGGTTAAGAAAGATTCCCCCATTTATCACAACCTGCCAAGCACAACAGGGTCACAGTCCCAGCCCCAGTGCTATCACTTAGCTAATCCAGCCCCGGCACAGGCATGAAACTTCAAAGATATTTTGCCACGGGCAAAAGTTAGTCCTTATTTGCTTTAAAATCCAAGTATCAATCAAGTTAAACTGTGCTTCAGTGGAGCTAACAGTCTGAATGTTCAGAGCAACATGGACATTTGGTTCTTAGCTTCGGCTCTAATTGAATGCAGAGCTCACCTGGGATAGCAGCACAAATATTTCAAGTACAGCAAAAATCTCGTAATGGGACAATTCGTTTTATCCATGCAAATACCCTCGATAAAAAGAATTGTTCTCGTGTAAAAACACAAAAGAACCTTCTGGTGCATGTGAGCAAATAAGTACAGAATACACAGAGAATATCTGTTTATGTTAAATCACTTCAGATTTTTTTACCTTCCTAAGGCTTTATTATGAGTTATACCAGATGAGCAGCCAAACTTACGTGATTGTAAAGGTTAATGACTTTTAAATATGCTTGAAATTAATGTGAAGAACAATTATGAATTTACTGTGAGAACAAGCAAAAGACTTCTATTCAATATCTAGGAAATAAACAGTCAATTAACCCTAGATAAAATAATACGTAAATTTTATTATCCTGGGACTCTGCCTAGAGATTTCTGTTCAACCTAATGCAAACTTTGCAACAATTATGCTTTTTAAGTCAATCCAGGTTCTTCGTCAAAGTGTATTTTTAACTGCATCCTTCTAGAGCTAAAAAGGGATCCATCTTAATATCAGCTTTTAAAAAAATCTTCACCTTTTCTGCAGATATTTACTTATAATTGAATACTGTTTAGTTATGTATTAATTCAGAGTAATGACTGAGTGTTGCAAAGAGAAATAAACCACACAAGTAATATCTTTCCTGTTAAGATATTACTGAAATGTATATTATTTATTTTTTCCAGGAATATGATTGAAAATATCTTTAATAGAATAAAATATAAAAAGGAAGCAAGTAGCATATTAGCTACAGGATTAAATTCTGCAAACTGCTCACGTACCCTTTGTACATAAATTTAATACAGCCATGATCTGCTTTTATTTAAAAATACTGAAACATGTTAAATTTTTAATCCCTTGTGAATAAAATTCACTAAATAAGTTTTACAATTCAAAGTTTAAAACCGAACAAAGTGTGAATTATTTCCTCCAGTCTCCCAAAGTAAATGTAAATTCAATAAAATGATGTATGACTCTTTGCAAAGACAACAACAGAAAAGAAAAAATAAAAATTATACGTAAGTATGTGAACGAGACAGTATGCAGTGTGGTTTTTCATCTGCTTCTTCCATTTAACAGAATGTACAGACATTTTCACAAACCACATTCTGTTTAAGAAAATAATCTTGACTTCTAATTTCTGCAACAGATGAATTAGCTTCCTTGTATGTGCACTCTAACACATACATATATATGTGCATGCATGATCACACAAACATACAAACATACAGATGTTTACCAAAGCCAAATTCAAGTTCTTTTGCTTGATATTATCTACATTCACACAAGGTTGCTGCTATTTGATTTGCTGTACAATTTAACAAGATATACTTTTACAGATCTCAAATTATCTTGGAAAAATGCTTTGGCAAGAACTTTTTAAATTCAGGAATTCAAAATATTACTAGGTTTATCCACTCTTTTCAAATTTACTTTAGAAAAAATTTTAACGGCACAAAAGTTACTGAGAAAGTCAAAAGCTGTTCAGCTGAAATGTATTTCAGAAAATAGTGAACAGACCAAGAAAAGAAACATGTAACTGGATCCTGCTGCTTGCTGCTTACCAGACCACAGGCACAAAATCGAAGACCTTACTGGCTGCAAGAATTTATCATACCTTTCTTCCAAAGAGGTTCCCTACCTATTACAGATCCCTATGGCTGTAAATGCCTATTTACAGCTGGACCAAATTGCCTTGCACTTTCTTTCCTGGGACTTTGCTTGCTGCTCTAGGACAATAAAACAGCACTCCCAGAGTGAACCCCGGCTGAGTTTCCCTGAATGAAACAGACATTTAAGGAGCAGAAATCCCCGTGCCAGCTCCCACCGTGGCCTCTGCACTGCTGCTCTTGCTGCTGCGCAGACCCCACGGCAGGGAACAGCGTTTGAGTACAACAGCAGCACATGCACATAGGTCCCCTGAAGAAAGCTTTAATCACAATATATTCACCAAAAAAAATGGTATGTTCAAATGCAAAGTGCATTAAAATTAATAGATGGCATTACAGAGACAGTAAACTTTGGAGGAGGTAGGACCGATGCTTTAGCATATTTGCACTTCGGCATGATTTTGTTCCAAATGCATGTCTAATCAACTTAGGAATTAAATAAAAGGATTTGAATTAAGTACTAGAAAAAAAAAATTGCATCCACAGTTTTTGTAGTTTAGGGATAATTAATTTGAATTCAACTTATGTCTAGACACCTGTCTCAGCCCACTGGCCTTTAAGTGTCTCTTATATATATGTTGTACTATGTATATGTATTATTGAATAATACACCAAGGAACTGCTCACAGACATAATATTTGCAGCACATTATAGAATGACACATTTTATTTCTTACAGTGCAACCTCCTATGGTAAACAAAAGCTGCTCCTGAAAGAACCTGATGGATGAATCCAGTCCTGTGATCTATCTAAACTCCTGCACTCTAGAGCCACACAAATACCTTGCTCCAAAACCAAGTTTGAAACTGCTACTACAGGAATTAAAATCAAATCTCCTTTTCAGAATATAATCTGAATGAGAATCAATACCCATCTATATTTCCCATTTTATCACTAAACAATATTTGCATCAATATTGCAAATTAAAATCCATCATGACCTTACCTCAGTAGTCTCTGAAGAACAGAAACCAACTCCCCAGATATGCAAAGTCAGTTTCCAGGACAAAAAAAAAAAAGAAGAGAATATCTGTTATGTTTCACGCTAAATATCTTCCACTGCAGAGCAGCTAAGGTGTGCAAGCAGGTTTTCGGCACCAAAAAGCTTTTGCATCGGTCAGCTAGGTTTTTATAAACTCGGGAAAACTGAAGACACTTTCTTCTTCCTTGAACTGTCACACCGAGCCTAGCACAGCCCAGTTACTTAAGTTAACTAGGAGGAGATCTAGATAGTAAACAAGCTTGGCTCTGTCCAATGGCTTTCCACACCCTCCTGTTTATAGTAAGATGACTTGCATTCAGAGGTCACCCCATCAACAGCTCCTGTCTTTCAGTGGGTATCTAATGTGCTGCATTTATCCCAAGGCTCTTTTAATGAAACCACCTTCCTGGTCCCTGCTCACCTCCTGTCGCTATGACACATCTGCTCCTTATTGTGTAAAGCCCTATTAAGTGTTAAAATATACAGAAAAGTCATACCTGGGCATATACTCTGCAAGTAATTCAGGTATTTATAAGTGCTTACCTTGTCTGTGAATATTAGCAACAGAAAGTCTTTTTCAAGATCAAAGAATTTTGCCAGCGACATTCATCTTGTGAATAAAAGAAATTCAAGAGGAAGGAAGATGGATGTCATTGTTTGATCTGGATTTAAAACTTATACAAATACTCCCCAGAAGGATAATGCATGTGTCTGTGCCAGATAATATTTACTTGAATATGTTAACATGCTGGAAACAAGAGATGAGGAGTGTCCTCGAGCTCTGCTGTAAAATGATACAGAGCCAAGAAAAACAAGGGTCAAGTGCCAGGACCCCAGTGAAAACACCAAGTCAGTTCTGGGCTGAAAGAATACATAGAATTGATGGTTCTTACAAAACACAGTACAACCACAGCAGTGTAGAGCCTCCTAGCTATCATTTTTTAGGCAAACAAGTGCTACTGGTTACAAGAGGTTTGTGATCCAACTGGCAGTTGTTGTTTTCTTCATACAGCACTGCAAATCAAAAGAACAAACCACCTGCAAATTGCATATCACAACAGATAGAGCTAAATTAGCTGTATCTTAAAATAGGGACCAGAAAACGGCGTTTAGTATTTTCCTTCAAAAGTCTTACAAAAATAAGAACTCCAAATTTCTACCAGTACTTTTCCTCACTCCTTAGCCATCGGGCAGCACTAGGAAGTTCAGCCTTGTTTCAGTGGGGATATGAAACTGAAGATGGCACTCTCTCCCCATGCAAACACAAGCCTGACTGCTGCTCAGAAATGCTCTTTGAGTGAAAGTTACACCTGTAGTACATTTTCGGCATCATTTTTTGTCACCGCTACAGCATCAAAATGACAGAATGCAGTTTGGCTCTGCTAAAGCTAATAAAACAAGACTGATGAACTGGGCTAGAAAGCCATGTCAGTTCAGATTAGGATATTCGTGCCATCATTTGACAGGTTCCACGCTTTATGATTAGAATGGACAGTCAGGACTGTAAGGGCCACTAATAAATGCATCCATCCAGATGCCAAAAAAAGGTACCTTTTTTTGGTACTTAAACCGTCATTAAAACTTAATGAAGTTTAAATACAAAAGTTTTTCTCATGTGAAACCTCACTCTACTTTTATAAAACACTTGCACTTAGAAATACAATATACTTCCTTAAACAGGTGCCTGTCAGATGCTATAATCTCATGCACTGAAATCCAAGCAATCCTCACTTTACTGCATTATGTGGTATAAATGAAGGTCCACCTCTTTGACAATGAAAACCCACTGAAGCATATTTAAAGTACTGGGGAGAACATAATCAGCTTTCAGATGTTGTTCTTGACATTAGCTTTGGGCATAACCTCATTCTTAATTGCTGAAACAACACGTCAGATGTGGAAGGTGGCTAATCAAATTGGTTGGAGTTTCCAGTACCAAAAGAAAGGAAACAAAGGAAAAATCTATTGCAGAAAATGCTGCTGAAGACTGAAAACACCAGGGTGTACATGAACAGAGGGCCCCAAGGCTCTAATCCTACTCAATGAGTTGCAGAGTTCTCAAGAGTAGTAGAGAGTCATCACAGTAGCAGAGAAAGAGCAAAATTTGTCTCTTCTTCTCCCAGGCATCAGGCAGAGGAAAACCATCCTGGTCTTGGGCTCCACCAACAGTTAAGGAGTACACCACCTCTCCCTCCACTCAACCCTGTGTGCAGGAAGTCCTCACTCAGCAGCTTCAAACCAAAGCAGACTGTTTGCCACTCCCTGCCACCACTTCACCTCTGTATTCCTGTCTTCTGTAGCACACAAACACTGAGAATGAAATGACCAAAGAAACAACTACCAGCCTTCCTCCTTTTCCCAGTTACACAAGACAACTTTATTGTTTCTCAGCTCTGGATGCCTGGAGGCAAAGTACAGTCCCACACACTTGTCAAGGTGCTTATCATGTAGTGGCAATAAAAAATTTCTATGCCAGAATTTGGTGAACTAACTAGTAGTGTCAAGAGACAACCAGAGAAAATTATCACATCTACAGCATGTGCTCCTTTTTCAGACTGACTGTCAGGGAAACCACTGTCCCAACATCCCTGCAATGGATTAATTTCTCTGCAAACTGAGATTACTAAGGGGGAGATGTTAGTTATTGACACATAGATCAGAAATGTCTTCATGTCCTTATTTTCAACATCATTCTAAGGACACAAATGTAACAGAAAGGAAAACAGCAGACATGAGCAAAGAAAAACTGCATTCATTTCAGAAAATATAAAAGCATGAAATGGTAAGTATTTTGAATTTCTCAATTAGTTCTGCAACCAAAATTGCTTGGTTTAGAGCCACAGAAGTGAAAATTACTTCTGATATTATTTTTTCCTGTTCTAAACTTTGTATTAGATGCTGTTGCTCCCTGTTTGCCTGCAAAAAGGAGAATACCAAACCAAAAAAAAAAAAAACCTTATCAGCAAGCCTTTGCATTTTAAGCAATGTCACAAACTGATATTGCCGTGTTGCAAGTAAGTTGCTTTTTTACTATTCCCTCAGATTTCATCATAGGATATAAAGTACTTCTCAACATACATTGCAAAGAAAAAGACACACAGCAGCAGCACCTTTTGTTGCCATCAAGCAGCCTTCTCTAATACATCCTGAGAACCACCACAACCACTTCATGTTTTGAGTCAGTATATTTTTCAAGCAGTGCAATGATAAAAATAACAAAATGAATGTAAGTAGAGATAGTTATGGAGAAAGGGATGCCTGTGAGATTTTGGATTGGTCAACAGTTTCATAACTGAAGATCAAATTCACTGACAAGCAGGCATGTTCCTGAATTCTTTAGTGGAGCTTGCATTCAGAGGGGGTTTGAAGATGATTTGATCAAGGGAGCTGCACCACCCTCTGATTGTCCCCTCTTTGGGGTCTGTCCACATTTCCCTGGCTGGCAGGCTCTGGCAAGTCACCACAGGCCCCAGGGGTGGCAAATTCTAACCATAGAATGGATAATGGTATATTGGCACCTTCAACATGCCTGGCTTTTTCAGAAAAACTAACTCAACTGCTTTTACCTTTTCTTATTTGTATTTTTAGTTCAAAGATAAATTATAAATTCCTAGATCCAAACTACCATCTTTTTCAAGAAATTTAAATTAGATTTAAATTTACAAACCTCTCCAAGATGGGTTTGTTGACTTGTAACTTTTGTTTTGTTTATCTGAGGTGCATTTTTGGCAATTCATCAGACTTTATGAAAAGAAAAACTACCATTTGAATTTCATTTCATGAGTGTCTCCCACCTACTCTGGGACTTGTCTGTAAAATCAAGGAATCGAAATAAAACCATTCATATTCTAACACTTCTATCTGTACATGATGCTGTATTTATCAGACTCTCCAGCCATCACTAAAGCTGTGTTATGTTCTCCCTGGGCACGGACCAGCCTGAAGCTTCTAAGAGCAAAGTCTGTGGTTCCATCACAGTCCCCACCAGTTCCCTCTCCTTGTTCACCTCGGCCTTGCAGAGAGGCTCTTCTTGGATACAGAGAACAGTAACAAAACAGTGGATACTAGATGGATTTAAGAACATGCACTTTTTTCACAACTGAAAGCGCTATCAAAAACTGAAAACTGAGTAAATCTCAGAAGAGACTGAAAACAGATGGAAAGAAAGATCTTGGATTCTGCGATTCTAAATCTCAGTAAAATAATTGGAAAATTGATGGAAGACAGCTAAATTTTAAGTTCAGAGAAAAAAAGAGACATCTGAGCATATCAGATTTTCAATGGCAACTGAAAAAGTTTATAAGTATAAATAGGAATTACACATTGTAAACAAAAATTCATAAGAGCAACAAGCTGTACATATTTACAATAACATTCCTGAAAGAGCTTTAAACCACCACTTTTTTAAATAAAAGTTGAGGTCTTTCTATATTGTCTTCAGTTTTCTCAGCACCTGCTATTTCTGATTTATTTCTGCAGTCTTGCAATTCAGCCTTAAAACAAAAATATCAAGCCTTTAACTTGAACCATTAATGACTAACATAATAAACTTGTTGTAACGGGCAACAAAGTATTTTGTCTCCATCTCAATTACTTCCACTGGTTTCACTGAATCTCTTTCTAAAAATTTTTCATTTACTTGTCACTTACACCTGCCATTTTAAGTATCCGTGATAATAATTCTGATTTTAAAGAAACAAATAAATAAATTCTGAGCTTTAAAAAAATGCACATCAATTTCAAGGTGCAAGCTTCCTGAAAAATATTTTTCATACAATTTCTCCTTAGGGGAAGTTGATATATGACACCCTATCTGTCAAAGGCATGCAAGGTAAAAAAAAGGGTAAGAGTATTCATTCCAACCCCTGCTAATTATTATGTGTTTTATCACCACATTTTCTAGGGTTACAGTCAAGATGAGTAATGAGTTCAGTGATCAGTTCTAGGCACAAATATGATCTCAACCCTGAAATCTTAAAGTTAGTTTTATTTATGGCTCTAGAGTCAACTCTCATATAATCTTCCACGTTTATTTTATGACCAAATAAAAAGTTTATTTAAGTAAGCACAGGAGAGACTGCATGTGAAAGTTCAGAAGGAGTTTCAATTTTTGAAGTGGATCTCAAAAGCTGCAAGAGAAGGAAGAGGTTGAACCACTTAGAGTTTTTTGACTTGAACTCCTTACCATCAGGCCCCATTTTCTGCCCTTCTCACCATTAAGTATTCAAAGACATTCAGTGAGAGTGTCTGAGTATCTGACTGCCCTCAGCCAAGCCTCCCATTCCAGGTAACATCCAGTCTGAGTCCACAAAGTGCAGTCTGCATCTCTCATGTTTGCAGGTATGTACCATGCTCCTCACCACCTGCACCGAGCACATCTTTCAGATTTTGTTCTGCTTCTGTGACAGGACCAGCTCTTCTCCCTCATCCCCCTCCCTCCGTGCACTACAGTGAACACAGCCCAAAATGATGGTCTGAGGAATGGCACGAGGGATTTTTCATATAAAACAAGGGCTGGATCCTTGCTTTAACTTACTGCTTATTTTGAAAGCTGACTGGCACCTCCATAATTACCACGGACCTTCTCAGCAGAAAGCTGGAGCAGTATCAGGTTGGAGAGAACCAAAGCAGGGATTCCTACGCTGCGGTATGCAAACCACTTCAAGGTGGTACTTCTGTGCCGAGGCAGGGAAAAGTGGGAGCTGCAGCAATAGACCCTGACCTTCCTGGGCACAGTGCTAGGACTCACACTGTTTATTTGTGCCTGGAGCAAAATCTGGTGTGGTAGGGGAAGTGCTTTTTGCATGATGGAAAAGGTGGTGTTTAGGTTCTGACTTGGGAGAAATGGGAATTAAGGAATGGCTGACTTTGAAAAAGATCTGCTATATGACTCTTTCCTAGCAAATAAACTCTTCTTCAGTTTAAATGATTAATAAAGTCAGCAGTTTTTACTGAGGGCACTTCCTTTGATATGTAAGTATGGAAGAAAAATTCCATTTTCTTTTTTTGAAAAATATAAACTTTCAATGAAAGGTAAAATTTATGCATGCACTAAAACTAAACCAGTAAAAAAAATACATTTAGAAAAAATAAATAAAATAAAAAACTCCAGTGTAGTAATTCCCTTAAACACAAGCAAAGTTCTCATTGTGAGGGAATGAAATTCGTAAAACTCAAAAATTTATTAATTTCATAAATTTAGGGAAGCCAGTCATATAAGAAATTATTTTTGCTGTATACAAAGCTTGAAAGGGACCCTTAAGTAAAAAGTAGCAGCAAATATGAGTTACATGGTGAGCATTCTTGGGTTTCTCCATTCCTCCCTGTGGACATTCCAGGAGGATATGCAGCTTACTGGTCAGTTAACTCAGCCTTTACTGGAAACAGCTTTTCCCAGGGAATTAAGAAACAATGTCCTACCAATGTTCTTTAGCATTTTCATTGAAAGATATATCAAAAATAAGAAAAATAAATTTAACATTTTTTTGGTGCAACGTTTTTATAGCTTTTATGCAATATGTTATGAATGTTTTAATAAAGAACCCATACTCTGAAAATTCTGCTGAACTATTCTGCTGCTAACTATTGAGATCTCAGTTCTTTCATATAGAAGTCAATAGCTAGTTTAAAAAAAAAATAAAAAATATCCTCTGGTATCACAGCCATCTTTCTGCCAAAGCTACAAATGACACTGTAACTTTTAGGTTTGTTAGTATTTTACATTTTTTAGATATATACCTGATACTAAAATAATTTCTTAAAAGTGTAATTCTAACAATCTTTTACCCTAATTAATTAACAAATTTTCTATATTCTCTCTTGATTTGGGTAAGATGGTACTGACAAATTTGTTCCCTTGAATGTCTATGTCTTTTTATTCATCAAAAGAGGACTTGGATGGAAGTTTCCATTTTTGCCTTTGTTTGTGTTAGCAACTTTACCAATGGGAATTACAAGGAATTTCACAGCCTGGCAAAGGCAGGAAGTGACATCTCTATACCCCAAATTATCCAAGCTTTCAGCAGCTTGCTCCTTTTTCTGCTGTGCTAAACTATAGCCTTTTATTCCCTTCTCCTCCAGTGGCAGCATACTGCATAAGCAAAATACAATTCTCCCTCTCTTCAATTTTATTAAATTCACCCTTTGCTTTAAGCTATTCCATACTGAAGCCTAAGTTAATTTCTTTATTCCTAAGAAACACAGAAAAACACAGGGTCATATTCTGTTCTTTAGAGGCATTCATCATTTTTTTGGTGGAATGCACCCCAGTAATCAGGAGCAGAATGTGGATAGTTTTGCCAAAGTATTGCATTAAACCAATCACTACAGTGTAGTGAGTAACTTAGTGCTACTAAACACTACACGCTTTTTAAATTTGTAAAACACCTAAGAATTCAACACTCCCTTAGTATTTTTTCAAACATACAGACTGACAATTGGAAATACAATGGTATTCATGTTCCCTTATGACAACACTCTCCTTTGAGTAATGTATCCATCTAAAACTATCCATCATACAGTAACAAAATTTGGGCCTTGCTGCGTATTTTTTTTAACCTAGTATTTCTCTGTATAAAGAATTAAATTTCTGTGTATTAAGTTTTATTTCATTGCATCCACTTCTCATCACACTTGCAATTCTGCTACAGTCAATGGGGTTGCACAGTTGTGAGAACAAAATCTGGATCAGGATACAGATTTCAACACCACCCTCCTCAAAAATATAGTGTTTCAGAGTTTTTACCACAACTTCAAAGGTGGATCATCTTACAAGTGACTAGAGCTGGAAAGTAAACATCCTCCATCATCATAACAGATCTCTCAGCATCAGCACAAGCATTTGGAAGAAGTACTTGTTTTACATCATCTCTATTTCTGGACACAAGTGCAGAAATGCAGATAAGCTGCTTTTATCTACTAGATAGATAGATACTGGATTTATATGTGCAATTAGAACTGCACCTATAAATGAAGAATAAAATATCACAAGTCATAGTATTTTGTAACATGATTCAGCAGCTTTAATGAAATCTGGTTTCTGTCACTGCCATGAGACCTTACTTACACAGTGCTTTAAACTAAAAAAATAAAAAATAAAAAAATCTCACAATGAGATTTTTTATTGTATACTTTAAAATTTATATTTTCCTAAAACAGATTTCTAAAAGTTGTCATTAAGGTCTAAACAGGGACTTTGAACTCTGCTTTTCCAACTGCACTTTTCATCATATCAAAAAATGTATTTTAAAAACTGAGAATAAAATGTAGAAACTTCAATGTTTTGGGTTTTTTTTTATTCTGCAGAGAAAGAAGTGAACTGAAATGAAAGAATGAACACACAAGATTAAAGAATAAAACCTAGTAAATTTTGCATGCAAACCAAACTTCTGTCCAAACTGGGAGTCAAGCACTAAATCCAAATACAGGTAAAAACCATTGATGGTATTTCCTCGTAGTACCTGAAAGCAATTTCTCTGAACTTTGAAAGTAGTGTGGCGATTCTGGTCATTGGCCCTACAAGGAGAGCACAAATAAACCTTTAGAGTACAAATAATTTTTTTTCTCTCTCTCAGACAGCTACAACTGTATTTTGACAATTTTTAGGATACAAGGAAGTGGTTTGGAGATACACATTTAAGCAAAGGGTTTTTTTCAAAGTATTATTTTCTATGCCAATACAAGTATTCACATAATCAATTAAAAAGCATATGCACGTGATTATTTCTTCACATGTGAGTTGTTTCACTGGCTTCAGTGAGTGTTTAATTCAGTGTATGCATTTAAGAATATGTGTAAATCACCACAAGAATGGAATCTGAATTGAAAAAGTGTTAAGTCTCTACCAGGGTTTCAGTCTATTCTCCTATCCAGATTTGTAATACTTGTTTTCAACAAAAAAGACATGGCACTATAGTCTGTGCAGTTAGAAATGAGACTTAACTGCTCACACTTATTTCCAGAGATGTACAAACACCTTGAGATATTACTAGAAAAAAGTATATAGTGGATGAAAATATTACTTCAGAGATTTGAAACATTTCAAGCACACATTTATTAATTCAAAATGAATCAGCTATAAATATCTTCAGTTTTAGCACGAGTTCAAGGGAATATTAGAAAATACCAAGGAGTATTTTAAATAACTTAAGGTGCACAGCAGAGAGAGAAAATATGCAACTTGGCAATGAAAATATGTAGCTAAAATAAAGCAGAACTGTTCCACTACAAGAAAAATGGTATCACCTACTCAGAGTGGCTGACTGGGAAAAGCATGTATGCAAGGTTTATAGTGATTTGGCCCAAAGCTGTCGCATCTGGACAGAGCAGGGCACAACCCTAACCAGTACCCTGCTACTGGGTGTAACTGCAGTTCTGCTTTCTGTCTCTCCTGTAAATGCACAAATGCTGAATTAAAACAACTGAGAGATAAAAGGAAAATTGAAACAACCTCCCAAGTGCATTTAAAAAAAATTATATGAATGCCTGGCTATGCCTGCACAGAAGGGCAGGGTAGGAAAACAGACAGTCCCAAATGCAGTTCTCCTGCCCAGAATTCCTGTGTGAGAGTAGAGCAGGAACCACTGCCAACAGAAAAGGAATAGACTTATTTTTCTTCCTCAGTGAGTGCTGCACTCCAGAGCTGGCTGAGAGCTCAGTTTAGAAGATACCAACTGTGATATCTCTGCCTTCCTTCTCTACTACGAATTAGATTACCAGATTAGATCTTTGGGTAATACAGGATACAATGACATATTTATGAAAGTGGATGTTACTGATGATTTTTTAAGTAGGTCCAAGGGTCATCCCCTGGTCTGGTGAAGTTATGAAACAATCTGCCAGGAAAAGAAGTTCAAACTTACCTATATGGATTTGTTGTTGTGAAATACAAATATTTTCATCTGACCATAACAAAACTATTTAATATTTGTGAATGTTTTATTTTTCATGAAATAATTTCAGGCATAGAGACATGCATGTTCTCTAGTGACAGTGAATTCCAAATCTTTATTATGTGTTGGTAGAAAAATATTCCTTTTTATTAGGTTGAAATACATTTCAGTTTCTCTTCATACTCCCTATATTGCATCACTTGACCCACTGTCTCTACTGCAGTCACTATTGCTTACACATTACTGCACTCATCTGTCAACTGTATCTGTCACAGCCCATAAAGGAGGGTTGGGAGTTTGAATACCTTTATTAATTTCCATTTCCCGTATCTGAATTCTGTAATTCTTCCAAATCTTTAGCATGTTGAGCAAATAGAACTGAAAACAAGGCACGGATTTCATTTTTTCTTCACTGAAAAAGAAACCCAACACTGTGAACCTTGAGGCTGACACTTTAGTTTTTAGTTAAACAAAATCTAAATTTCTAGTTTCTATAATCAGATTTACCATATAGACAAAAAGGGAGTGACAACCACAGATTACTACGTTAGTTTTTCAAGCTCAGAGGGACACATTGTCTCAGAGCTGGTTATTGAGAGAGGAACACAAATAGGACCTGGAGGTGCACCAAGTTTAAGAATAACCTAAGCACCAGCTCAGAGAGGAATTCTAGAGGGGGAACAAGTAGGTTGAAACAGCTACCACCTCAGTGGAATGTAGGGAATCCAACAGAAATAAGAGCTGAAGTACTGTTTCAAAGAATATAAGTGAGAATGAACAATCAACCTTGAGCATTTGGAAAACATTAAGTCATGCCTTCTATTTGACACGATCATACAGCTTCAAGATCCTACAGCTTCCTACTGCATGATAAAAGCTCTGTGTCTTCCCTTCTCTGGATCTTTATCTATCACATGTACCTCCTCAGCACAGATAAAGATGAAATCAGGGGTCCTTAAAAGCTGAAGATGGAAAACTGAATTTTTCATTACATCTCTGTTTTTCTAATTATATATTACAGATCTTTAGATCTCAGAATTTAATAGATAAATCAGCTGAGGAGTTCTTCATGAAAAATAAGTTAAACAGAAACCATTTTCTGAAGGCCAGAGAGCAAATTCAGATGGCTAAATCAACTCAAAGGGAATAAAAATGAGAATGAATATTAACAGGAGCTAACAGTAAAAAGGCAGAAAATGGTTACTACAAAAAATGTTACAGTCTGGAAGATTTTTTTTTAAACTTACCTAGGAACTTTGGGCACTAAAACACAGGTTTTTTGACTTTAAGTCACATTTCAGTCCCTAAAACAGAGTGTTCATAGTTGCTTCTTGGCTAAATAAAAGGACATACAACTAATTTAACCGACATGAAAGAATTAGAGCTGGAGAGTGACTTAAAAACCCCAAAGATGGCATAGTTTCATAAAATACAACTAAAATTCACTAACTCTGAGCATAAATCAGGATAACCATTATCAAAGAATGGCTTGAGTTGCAGGAGACTCTAACAACTGTCTAGTCCCTAAACTGCTGCCATTGGCGGGTGGTATATTATGATATACAACAGGTTACAGAGAAGCATCTTTCAGATTTTCTCTTGATGTTTAAATTTTACAAGGTTGGAAGGTTACGAAGAGCTGATTCACAAGGTGATTCACATGGCCCTCCAACTCTGAACTGGTCTGAAAGTCTACCAGGGTAAGACTGAGGAGGAAAGGAGATACCAATATCACACATGCAAACTACCCAAAGGGGTGGTGGATATGGCTATCTTTCTGCCAGTCTGACTTGCTAAAGTGATGGCCAGTTCCTTCAAAGGGCTCTTAGAGTACCTGGAAAGGTAGCAGAAATAATGAAAGGTATCAAAACATTCTAAAAGACTTGTGTCTATCATATGCAAAAACTGTCAGAGAAGCCACACTTCGAAGTACAGGTATTTTCTACCATTTAAATATTTTGTATTTGCTTTCAAATATGTTAAGTTATATTTGTAATTACATGGTTCCATACCAACACCAAAACTTACTAAAATTACTGTGTGAATAGAATTTTTAAAATAGTGTAAATGAGACATTATTAAACATATAAACAAGTACTTCCATTTTTAATCTCAGACACAAATGGGAAGAAAACTTTCTAAGTATACATCAAGATTAAGAGGTAAACTACAAATCCAACTATACCCAATAGGTACTTGTTTTAAAATTTATAACGGATAAAACCTTGCAATTATTTGTTTTTCAGAAAAGTATTTTGTTGTCACCTGCACAGAAATTAGCTTTCCTAGATGCTTTTAATTTCAGCTTAAGACTTACAGGAAAGCAAGCAAAACACATTCCTTCTACCTCTAATGTAAAGGAATTCAATTAAAATATGCAAAAGCAGGAATTTTTTTCCTCTTCCAACACATATAATGGACAAAAAATTAGAAGCTGGGCTGAGCTTTGCTACTCAAACAAATATTTTGAAGATTTCTGATATGTGGATCTTCAAAGGCATCTAAGCAGGAAAAAACCTCATTGTCAATTCAAACTCAGTTTTTCAGAGGTCAGCAATTAATTTAATTTGTAACATATGAAAATCGTCCTGTATGTCTTTCAACACCTTTATGTATCCAGATGGCTTTGAAAATCTGTCTAATTATGATGATTAGTTCACTTAGTATCTGCCATTAATAGTTCTCTTGTCCACTAAATCCTTTAGACTTGCATGAAAAAAATTTTTGTTATATATTCAAACTATTTATGACTAGCTTATTTTAATAAAAGAAACTAAATATTGTTTTTCTGCATTTTTCTGGAACTCTGATTTGCATCCAAACTCCAGGTTGATCCAAATAATTATTTAAAATTTAGATTTCTACAAAATAACAAGTATCCTTGTTTTTAACAATATTTAAACTGAGAATTAGAGGTTGAGTAAGACTGCAAAATTACTTCTTTTTCAAGAGGCATGTGAGACAGGTTCACATTTCATGAACATATTGTCAAGGAGAAGGTTTCTAAGAAAAATCCACTTTTAAAATACAAAAAGCAAGATAAAATCTTGATTGCTTTTTTTTTTTTTTTTTCTGATGGGTAGTTCAAACTGCAGTTAGAATTGTTGTTTAAAACACTTTGACTGAAACCAGGCAACCCTGGAAAGCTGAATGACTTGAGTTAATTCTACAAAGTCTTATACAAGAACAAGAAGACTAAAATTTTTAACACCTGATCTTCTACCACCAAAGTCAAGAGCAGATCTACCATGGATGTCATAGGCCAGATCCTGTCTTGACACTTGGGATGACAGAACAGGCCTTAAGACTGGTATGAGTGACTGTACAATCATCAGAAAGGCAAATTTATACCCATTCAAGGATTTTATATTTTTAATATTTTTTAATATTTTATAAATATTTTTCAATATTTATATAAATCATTCAAGTGTTGTAGATTACATCTTTATATGTATCATTTCTGAATTCAAGTTACTAAATATGTTTCATCTTATAAAAATGTCGCTGATGCAGTGTAGGGTGAGGAGAAAGGATAAGCAGGTAATGCAACTAAAAGGAGCACACATTAATAAGTTAGTTATCCATTCTTATAGTAACTTACACCTTCTTCTGGCTCTTTGGTATGTAAATTAAAGTGACTGAAACCAATTTACATCCGCATGTATACAGCAGAAACTGGGTGGAAATCTAGATTGGCTGAACTTACAAATTCCAATTTCTTGGCAAGTTAGATATCTCACCTAAAATCTCCTTATCCATTTATACATTAGGAAATGTGGACAAACCAATTATGGAACAGACACAGACCCCATGAGATCAAAAGCAGATCAGTATGCAAGGGTGATAAGCCTAATGAAAACATGGTTTCAAGTGGCATATTTTATACTCAGTAGGAGCCAACTGGGACTCCAGAACATGGAAAAAAAGGGAAACAGGTACAAGTCCAAATGGAGAGAGTTTAGGTCCACATCCTGTGGTGAGCAGGCACTCCTCAGCAGTTAAGGGAAGGCTAAGTTAACAGCATGGGGATTGTTTTGACTTTGAGCCAAGGTAATTTTAGGGGACTGCACAGCATTACGGCTGTCCTGCCCAAGAACACCAGAATGTTCTACAGAGCTGCACTCTTCCAAGTAGAAGGTGTCCCACTGGCCAGGGTTTAATTTTGCAACTTAACAATGATATTAAACATTTGTCCGGATCTCAGTATGTGCCTGACGAAAGAATAGGATAGAGTGTTAAATATATAAAGACCAGCCAGTATTACTCTCAAATCTGTCATCTACTGAATGCATCTGGGAGAAGCTGGACAGAAAACTACAACCTTTAAAATAAATCTACAGATCACTGAAATCTTGCAATAGTAGTTCTCTCTGGACACTGCAAATGAATTGGATCAGCAGACAACTTTGCAAACACAGACACACTGGGTGTGGGTGCACACCCACCCTCCAAACCAGATACTGCCAAGCTACCATGCCAGAAGTGAGTTTTCTCTCTTCTGACTGGACAATATTATTTTTATGTGCAGTCTGTTGAACAAAATAGTCTCCATAGCCCTTGGATAATGAATCCTTTGAACAAATCTAAGCTTGTGTGTGTGTGTGTGTGTGTGCATGTGTGAAACTGTCACTTTTCTTTGAACGTTCCCAGCCCCATATTATAATACTCGACTTGTTCCAAACCCTACAGCAGTCACTTGGAAGACTCCTCTAAGCATCAGTGAGCTTTGGATCAGTTTCTGGAAAACAAAGCCAATTTAAAGTTTGACTGCAATGCACACATGTATGCAGGAATCCACCAGATGCAGAATAATAAACCTGTCTGCTGACACACACAGTGGTACACCCCGCATTTCAACAGAACACAGTGACACAAGGGCCAACTGGCCACTGAGCTCAGTGGCTCAGAACCAAGAGAAATGAGCCCCTCTAATGAGGCACAAGGTATTCTGTTTGAAGGCACATGCAGATCCCAAATGGATTCACGCTGTGCTAGCAGAGTGAGTCACGCTGCATTCCTAGAACGTGTGATCTCCCTGCAGTCTGCTTGGGAGACTCTGCTATTGCACTATGCTCCACGAGCTTGTCAGACATTATCCAAATTGATGTAAATTTTTCTGCAGTCAACTGTCTGTTCAAGAACCTAAGAAGATATGTTCAAGATACCAAAAAAATATGCATTGAGCTGAACATCCTGGCTTCAGCAGATGCTGAAAATGTGTACGAATAAGGAAATCACACAGTAATGTTTGCCCAAAATCCTCTAACCTCTCACCTTCAAATGTTAACTATTTAAACTGACCATTATGTCACCCAAATTCCTTGTTGTCACTTGTTTCCTAATCTTCAAATTAAAACTTTATCCATTTGAGAACCTACTCTCTCCTCCCAAGACTGTCAAATGTCCTCAGCAAACAGTTCCATGTAGAACACTTCTCTACGCCTTTTGAAATTTCATTAGAAGCTGACCAGCCAGATCTCCTTCTCCTGAGAGGATTCCAAAACATCAGTGAGGCGTGCAAACCCTCTCTTCTGTACAATTCCATAAAAGAGGAATTGGGGGGTGAGAGGAGACCTAAAATTCTTACTGGGTGAAAAGTTTATTTTGAACTATTCATACCAAAGCATATGCTATATGTCACATATACTGAGAAAATTTTAAGATTTTAATTAAAAAAAAAAACGCAAAACAATCTTCTTGTAGTAAAAAAAAATAATTTCAGCAAAAGTTTGGCATTCTTCAAGTTTGGATGTTTTTTATCAGAATTTTTAGGATTTACTTTTAAATGAGACAAATAACTCTTTTAGGCTGAGATATGTTTCTTTCTTTAATTTGCACCTTACAAAATTTTACTGAATCATATTGCATACTCTACTTATTTAAAGCATAATGTAATTACCATGTATCATATTTTTAATTACTCCTATCATATAGCATGGACTCTACAGAACAAACAGTCCAAATGTAACTGCATTATGTCAACAATTATGTCCCCTTAGAATCTATGGAAAGTTGACAACAGAGTGAAAACTGTCCAAGATCCTTGGCCCTTGAGAATACTATGGGACACAGACAAGAAAATCTCTGGAATGCAAGCAATTCTTGTTACAAATAGTTTTCAACAGTCCTAAAATGAGAGGAAGTAATTTCAGTGTATTATTTCTATCTATTTCTGCTCTTTCCATGGCTCGATGCAAGTGATAAGTCGTCATAAGGTTCAGCTGCTGTAATGGTGTATTTATGTGAGTTTGGGAGGGATGCAGAAACAAAGCCTCCTCCTATCACATACCAAGCAGTGTAAAGAACTTGATTACAAATCCCTTCATCCCTTCTAAAAAGCCACATAGTTATCATGTGACTGTGCAGTTTTCTAGGAAGGAAAGGATACATAAAGGTGATACTAGAATTTGCTACCTTCTCCGGTCACCACTGCCAACAAAGCTGGGAAATTCTTTGGGGACAAGTGCTGTGTGCCACTGAAGAATATGATAATTTCCTTGATGATCCTTGCAGGTCCCTTCCAACTGAGAAAATTCTGGGATTCTGTATTCGCTCCTTCTCCCATCCAGTGAGGCCAAAATGTGGGTTGTGCTATCAGGTTAATAATGGTAGCGTACAAAAATTGCAATCAGGAGCTGCTCTGGGTGGCAGATTGTGACTGACAGTCCTCAGCATCAACAGCTCTTGTTCTAACTTTGGTCTTTTGATTCGTTCTGAAGCAAAATGATTTTCCAACAAGAGACAATGAAGGGAAACCAAATATTCATGAAATGCTGAAACTAAAACAAATGGCAGTTCCTTCAAAACAAATACAGATGGCAGGTGAGCCCAGTCCAGGAGGCCAAAGGAAAAAGCAGTCCATAGACTAATAAGCAGCTAATAATCAGCTCTGGACTTGTGGAACCAGTTTGCAATTGACAAGTGAGTGAACGGTGGTGTTCTGCTTGAAAATGGAGATAAAGGCAAAGGAGTTCACTCCTCATGTAAGATTTGTGGACCATTTGTGGCTGGTACCCTTAAAGACCATTCCTCCTATGCCACCCATACCTCCTTGATAAACTTCTGTTATGGCCAAGCACAAAGGTCCTTATAAACAGCATTCATAATACAAACACTAATGCAGTCCACAAGAAGATGGACATTACAGCAAAAGGTGGGAGAAGTTGCACAGGTGTGAGCACATGAATGCATACAAACATTAGGTGTACATGTAGGTGTGAAGCACAGACAGACTAGCCCAAAGTCTCACACATTTTGGGCAGAGCCTCAATAAACTATACCTACACTGCTTACCTCTAAAATGTAATAATTAAGTACAGAAATAAGAATTTATTTCTTGAAGAATGAGGGTGGCTGGTTATACAAGTATTGAATCAAATGAAAAATTAAAAGATCAGTTACTTAACAGAAAGAGGACTGATATAGTGCCTTAAAATTTGAAACAGAAATCAAACTCAAAAAAATAAATATCATGATAGCAAAAAACCCTCATAACACAGCTTCATGAAAAGCACTTTTCTTCTAAACTAGGTCTTTTCTTAGAAACAGACCAGACGCAGCTCCCATTTATTATTTATGGTGCCTTGTGTCCATGTCAGCTCCTGATTAATAATTAAAATTAATCTCATTAAGGCAGATTTCATTACAGGATAATTTAATTAAATGATGAATTGGCTCCCAGATGTCACCATTTGTGCCATCTTTTAAAAGATGCTGCTGATGACACAGATTTATAAGGGTTTAGTCCTAACCTGAAAAGCTACATTATTTAACAGATTCATAGCAATTTTCCTAAGCAAAGCACACAACATGAAATGTAATTCACATAAGGTTAGACAGGCACTTCCAAGTATAAACAAAGGTATATGGCTGGCTCTGTGTGGCACGAGGAGGTATAAGAAGGTCAGCTTCAAGTTTGCTAAAAGGAACTCTAACCTCAATACTTGTGAGGATCCTACATATCAGTATTGTAAGCCACTTCTTCCTTATTGCACAAAGCATCTGAGACAGCTGAAAAAAATCTATTTCAGATAGTTTAATAGAAAATTACTCTAAATTTCCAAATTCAGTTTCTCAAGAACTGCAGCAAGCAGATTAATGTAAACAAGAATTGTCACTGGTAGCAGAGGAATATGAACCTGGCAGTACCATACTTCCCACTACCCTTTCCATAATGCTATGCAGTTTTTATCTTGATAATTAACTGAAAGAAGAAAAAATAATCCTGTGGAATAGCAGCTGTTAGTGAATCAGCACAATCAGAAGAGGCCTGATAATGAAGGTGTTTCATAAACCACAGAGCAAACAAAACAAAGAGCAAGTAGTGACACCAAATGCAGTGACATGCAGGTTCAAAACAGTGGAAAGGTATTTTCTTTAATACTTTTCCCGTGTCCTGTATCTCACAGTGACAGTTTACATTCCAGAAAACCTCACAGAACTTTTTAAAAAGTCTTAGTCTGAAGAAAAATGAACAAGTATGGGGCTGAATTATTAGGGTGCACCACTCCAATACGTGCCTTTGTGGGCTAGCAGCGCTACTTGTAGGCAACTGCATTTTCCTAAGAAGTGGCCAGCAGCCTGCTCTCAATCTGCTACATATTACTACTCTACCAAAACACAATTTAGTATGTGAAAAGCACCACATATGTTTAAGTTCATGATCACCAAAGAGTCTTTAAATATATCAGACACAGAGAATAAGGCATAGAGAAGTCACAGTCGAAGTCTCCACTTGAAGCAGTATTCTGTTCACACCAGTGTGCTCCAAATAAAGGTGCAAGCTGTCCTTCAGAACTGAAACATTCTGGTACTGATACAAAACAACCCAAAATACTTTGAATGCATAAGCTGTATTTCCCTTGGCTGTCCCTAACCCATTCAAACCATCTGAACTCTGCAACAGGACTGCTGTTAACAAAGCCCTCAATGGAAACACCACTGCTCCTGTTCCTTTTTGGGAATAAGCAAGGTAGTAGTCACACACAGGTGATAGATCTGGTAACTGTTTTGATCACCAGACAATCTCACTGAACAACATGCTGGCTGTTACCAAGACTGTAAACAAGAATTAAATCTAGCATATCAACTTTGGCTATTTCGATATATAGAATTAAGTAGAACCTTGAGTCCTAATTTACTTTTTGGGCTTCATCTACTATCCACAGAGGTAGAAAGGCAACGCCAAGGCAGTCAGCATGCTGTAGTCATCTACCTGCTGGGAAATACTGATCAGGTGAAATGAGCTTGATCATTAACCTCCTGATTATCAGTTAAGTCCGTGATCCACTGCTCTGTGGCCTGGCTTCTCAGCTATAACCCACCCAGTCCACTAAGCCTGGAGAAGACTGGCCTTCTCAGATGGACACACATGCAGATATATCCCCCAAGGGCTTTAACACCCTATGCGCCATGAAATCATAGAATCATGAAATATGATTTAACACCAAGGATCATTGAGTTCAACTCCTGGCCATGCAAGAACCACACCAAGTGTGACACCATGTGCCTGAGAGCATTGTCCCAATGCTTCTTGAACTCTGTCAGGCTTTGTGCTGTGACCACTTCTCTGGGGAACCTGTTCCAGTGTCCAGCCATCCTCTGCAGGAAGAACCTTTATTCAACATAAACTTCCCCTGACACAGCTTCAGGCCATTTCCTCAGGTCCTGTCACTGGGCACCACAGAGGAGAGATCAGTGCCTGCCCCTCCTCTCCCCTTTGTGAGTAAGTTGTAACTGCGGTGAGGTGTCCCTTGACTCCTCTCCTCAGGCTGAACAGACCAAGGGACCTCAGCCACTCCTCATATGGCTTCCCTCAAGGCCCTTCACCATCCTCATGGCCCTCCTTTGAAGCCTCCTACTGGCTTTTATGCAAAAGTGAGAAAGGTAGTGAGTGGAGTAGAACGTGCCAACATCTAAAACTGCACTGCTCAAAACCCCTGCTTAATAGGTGTTATTCTTCTTGATGTTGTATCTCTTATTCTGCATGAAGCCAGAAATGTCTTATATTGAAAAGCTGATAAAACTTTCTTGGTTTGTCTCCATGAAGTATCATGGAGTGGTGCATCTTCAACATACCTGCAAATATCATAGATTCTGCTTTGTTCCTTAGCAAAATTATAGGAAACATACAACTGTTCCTCTTTATTAAAAAAAGGTAAAAAGGGAAATTACAGTACTACTGTACAGCTTTGGAAACTGCTTTTATACATACATACATACATACATATATATATATAAATAATGTTCTAAATCATAAAATATCTGTATGAAGTTTTAAAGCATTCACACAAAATGTTTATTCAAAGATTACAGAAACAAATACCTATGTTCTACAAATCTGTTCTAACGCTCTCTAACCAATTGCAAATTTCAGTCCTTTAAACACCCTTTGACTAGATTCTCAGCAATAAACTACCACCTAAGATGGGAAATACAGAAAATCACTGTTTAATTTCATCAGTTCCATGGTTCTGCTGCATGTTGTACCATCTTATTTTCCTGTACCTACATTTTAGTTATTCTGAAGCACTGGTTTCACTTACACTTTCATTTAATATCTCATCATCAAAAATCATAATCTCTGTCAAATTTTAAGCTTTATAATATAATATAATATGTATCTTATCTATAATATGTATCTTTATCTATCAAAATTACAATTTCTCTGCTGAAAACCCTACCAAAAAGAAAAAAAAGTAGGGGGGCAGATATGTCCTGACTTTCTGAAATTCCATTACTTTATTCCTCTGAAAAATGAGACGGGAAAAAATCCCACTTAATTGTTCTTCTGGTTTCAATATTTTTACTGAAAATTTTATTATCAGTTATTAGTAGTTTTATAGAAAAAACATAACGTTCAATTTCTGGGATTTTCACTGCAATAAAAGTTGTTAAAGCAGTTAAAGCTGCTTCTTCATGTCTCCAGTTTCACACTCTATCTACCTTTCCACACATCTTACCAGGCAGGACTCAGCACTTTGCTTCCAGTCTTTTAAGTAGCCCAGACACCGCTGTGTACTCCTGCTTTGTACCACTGCGTGGTGTAGGCAGCTCTTTTCAAGGGGAAACTTCTCTAAGAAAGTGTCATTGCAAAGGAGAAAAATAAAGGTAAAACAAAACTGACATTCTGGATTGACAGCAAACACAGACAAAAAAATCTATTTACAGAGCAGTTGAAAATTAAGGTAATGCACAGAGAAGTGATCTTCTACATCTTATTGTGCTTTTAAGGTAAGGTAGCAGCGAGCAGATGAAATTATATTCTTTCTTCTCTTTCTTAAAGAAGCCTTTGGCAAAGTGCTTTTGTACTCACCAGATTACACACCTTCTGGTTTTCCTCTGGCACAGCAAGAAAAAGAAATGAGAATGTGATGTATAGCTGCGTGCTCAGAGCTATGTCATCCTATTTTCTTGAAGAATTAGAGTGCTCCCTGTGGCAGTCTTACACTTAATTAAGAAAACATTTTTAGGTATTATCGTGGAGTTTTAAAGATGATGATAATTAAACACCAATCTAACTCCTGTACAGTTGGGGGAAAGTACATTAATCCCATTTATTTGAGCCTGCATGAATCAATGGTGTGTTTTCCAGCCATCTCGAGAACTCTGTACTGATGGTTAAAGAGAGCAGCAACTACTAATTCAGTCAATCCTACATTATTGTAGATCAAAATGGGTGGACATTACCGGTATTATGGTGTATCAGAAATTACACTCTGGTCACTAAACTAAGGTGGAGCAGAGCTGAATTTGTTTTCACCCTTACATACCTCATTCACTCTTGATTCTATCTCTATCTCTTTCATTTTTCTGATGGAAAAGCCATTTCTCCAGCAAGGAATGACCACAACTGAACATAAGCAAAAAACATAAAAAGACACAGGGAAAAGAACTACAGAGGCCACAGCCACCCTGCCTTCAAATAGGTAATTGCAATTATTGCTGTCTCTTCCACAGAAACCATTCTATACTGATAATAGGAAAATTCAAAGGAATAGAGATGCCACATTTTATACAACACACCCGATGATTTATTGGACCAGTCAGACAAGGACAACAGAATTTATGCTTGGTACTTCAGGTTGCTTCACTTGAAAAGACTTAGGTTTGTTATGCATTCCCTGCCCTTATTTCCCTCCAGAATCATGGAATTACAGAATGGTTTGGGTTGGAAGGGACCTTACAGAACATCTAGTTCCAAATTCCCCACCACAGGACCTCCCACTGGCCCTTTGAGGCAAGAGAGCAATGCTCACCAGCGACATGAAACAGTGCTCTCACAGAAATGAGATATAGAACTCTTTTCCACCAATGTGCTGCCAGAGTCATGAATTAGAAAGAAGGTGGAGGAGGAAGAGCAAAAAGACTGGAAAAGGAAGGGGATGCACTTGCTACAGTAATTCTGCTCAGTCTCTCAAAGCTCTGTTTAAAAAATAAAAGCTTATCTCACCTCCTGGGAGCTGTCCATGTCCTATGGATATTGATTATGATTCCTTTAGATTTTGTCTCCCTGGGAATAATTTTTCTACTATATATATAGTTATATATATAGTAGAAAAATATATATATACCATGACTAAAAATAGATTGCCTTACCAATTTTTCTTTGAATGACTTTCCTGAAGTTTAGCAATTCAGCGAGTAAGTGAAATTATTTTAGCACAAGTTGTATCTTCATAGAATTCAGCAGCAGACCAAGAAATTAGGTAGATATTTGTTTTGACATTCAGTCTTACAGACAGAACACATCTCTGGATACAAAGTGAAACAATAATTCATTTATTTACATTTTGATGTAAATGTTTTCCCCTCAGAGTATTTTTTTCTTGCATCCATCGAATAGTAAAACCAGCATTTTCATTAACAGTCATTCTATTACTTATTTAGCAATGTTCTGTGAAGATTCAGAAAATTAATTATTAATGAAGAGCTGGAAGTATGTTAGGGTGACACCGATAGCCGAAATCTTGAAAAAATAAGGACTGATATTTTTATTTTATAATTTCCTTGTTTAATATACACTGCCATAAATATGTCCTGCTTTCTAAGGATGAAATCACAGAGGAGTGACCATGAAAATTTAATTCAAGAAGCATTGTTCTGAATTATTTTTTCTAAAAATACGGTTTTGAGTCAGGTTTTTTCTATTAATCCCTTGCCCCTTTTACAGAAGTTAGGTGAATAGGAAAGGCTTTTTCCCATTTTCTGCTCAACTGGGAACTTAGGCAATGGTTCTCCATTACCACAGTCTCATTTTGAAGCTACTTTAATTCTTAATGCCTTAATCACTTGTGCTTATTAAATTATTTAAAATGTGCTCTGAACAACAAAGGAAAGAAGGACCTTCCTTTGCAGCTAATGAAGCAAAGGAAAGTTCTGGTTTCGCAAAACCCGTCGGGTTGAATGGGAAGCTGAGGAAAGATGCCCTTGAAAGGTTGTTTTATGCCTTTTGCCTTATTTTTCTAGTTACAGAAAAGGGAAATAAAAAAAATAGGTGAAACAGAAGCCACAGAAGCGTCACCTTGTAATAAATTTCCTTCTGAGCAGAAATCATTATTTTTGCTGGTTATGTTGACTTATAATGTTTCATGATCCTCTTCATATTTAGTAGCTCCTGCACCTGAAGGGTTACAAAAATGAGGCTACTGCTCCAGTGTGATCACAGCACCACATGCCCTAAAGGTTGTGCAAAGAATCTGTATCTTCTCTACTGATACCTCCTCCTAAAAAGCTGTAAAATGGGTAGCAGGTAGAAATACCATGGAAAGGGAGGAGTCCAAAGCTCCTTCCTTGCTACCAGGTACATGAGCTACAAACAGGGGTCTCTAGCAGAGGACGGGTTTGAAAATGCAGAAAAAGGGGCAATAACCACATAGGGGTGGCATGGCAGAGGACCAGCGACTGTGCCAAGCCTTTGAACAACCTGTGCTCCACAGGGATGCAAAGCAGTGTCCAAACCCATACATTAACAACTGCTAACTAGGGGAAGCACATAATCCATCTCACCTGCCAAAAATTCTCTTTAATGGGACTAAACACAGAGGCGGTAATGTTAAACCAGCAAGCACTACCAGCCTTCATGGAGAAAGTCCCACATTACCACAGAGAACACCGGGACCTGGGAGGGGTGGTTTGGTCACTCTCCTATTTGTAGTCTTCCCGTCTGCTCCCAGGCTGTTTCCCACCTAAGACAATTCCTTTAGCAAAGTTTATAAAGTATTCAACATTTTTCAAGTGAAAAGAAAAAATAAGCTTACAATGTTACGATACATCTGTGCAAGCAATGCAATAGTTGTTAGCTATGCAACAGAAAGGCAGCTTGGAAGAAATGCTACAGCTATAAAGTGAGCAAAACCTCACCAAGACCATAGAATGGCTTTACAAAAAAAAATAAAATAAAAAAAAAAAATATATAAAAAAATAAACTACTTACCAAAATAAAAAGCCAACGTTTGATATATGTATTTTGTAATAATCTATTACATTGCCAAGTATAAAGAATATTTTGTCTTTCATGAAGACAGAGACAAATCTTCTTGATTATTTTGATTTTTTTTTCTATTAAATACTCAACAGAGACCTCAAAGGAAACAGTGGAACCTACCAGAATTCTCAGAAATGACAAGTAACATGCAAACTGCAGAGTTTATGTTATTTGAATAACCTCCCAAAACCAGACACCAAACAAATCTTGAAGCGTATTTGAATTTCATGTATATACAACTACTTAAGTGTGGTAAATATAATAACATTTGTGATTTTGTGATTTGTGACCTTTTTTTTCCTTAGTAGAAAGGCAGCAACACTAAATCAGCAATACATTATTACTACACATTATAGAAATTATCAAGGGTGAAATCAAATTTATTGCAGCTGTAACACTTCCAAAAGAGAACAAGAATCTGGATCTGTGCCAAAGAACACACTTTGGGCAGTTGATCACATGATCTTCGAAATAACTAAATTAATTTTGTTGTTAAAAAAGCCTAAGCCATACTAAATACCAAAACCAAGGTTACGAAAGTGATTTCCAGATTGAGAAGGAAGCTTTCTTTAATTTCTTTTAAGAGTATCCGTGGCATTTAGCTTTCTAACATGAAATGCAAAAATCTATCAATTACAACCTGTATTTATTCAAAACAAAGGGATTTAAATGATGAATACCATAAATACAATGCCTGATTCAGCTCACAGATTAATGCACTTTATCAAAAACTGAAATCATCTAGAGAAGGAGGAGAGTTCCAGAAAGCAGGAAAAGCATAAAAAACCTGGTTTGTCTTCTAATATCCACCCCCAGAATGTCCCAGGTGGCAGATTACAGCCCACATGCCAGTTACTCATGGGCTCCAATTCAGAAAAGCATACCTATTCAGGAAAGCACTTAATTAAGCACATGCTTATATGCTTTTCTGAATCAGGTCCATAGTACCATAGGAAATGGGTATAGCAGACATAAAATGCATGAGTAAAAGTAACTGAGAACTTAGCTACAGAGCATAAGCTTTCATTTATGTACCTTTATATTTTTAAGATATGATGCACTGCTTAAAACATAGAACAGCTGAGCATACTGCTCTGTAAAACGCAGCGTGAAAAGGAGACCTGAGTATAAGCAGATCCCAGCACCCATCGGCATCTTCACATGCCTAACCCACTGCAGAAAAGTGCTGAAAAAGATGCAGAGCACCTTTTGTTCATATTATTCAATTTTCCAGCAGCTAGACATCTTTGGGCATATTGATATAATGGGGATAAATGGCTGGTGGCCAAAGAGCTGTTCAGCCACATGGTTTGATCTACTGATGCACACCCAGTCAGAGCCAGCACAAACAGGGAGGCAAGGAAGGAAACAACTCAAGCAACAAGGAGGATGTCTTCAAGAAGGTCATTCCTTTTTCACTAGCAGAGGTACAGAGCAGAAACTCTGCATTTTCCCTTTCTCTCAACACTGCTTTTGGAGAAATCCAAAGCTGCAAAAGAAGGTGGCCACCAGCAAGTGAAGTTGCTCAGCAGCTGCTCCAGGCAAAGCAGAAAGCTGACTGAGGACACACAAGGGGTCAGATGGATTAAGAGCCACTGTCAAGGTCTGAAAAATGCCAAGTTTAGACATGCTGTCATATCTGTGTGTGATTATAAACCGGCAGGAAAACCCTGCGGTCTGCACTGGGGAAACCCAAGTCTTAGAATGGTAATTATGCCTATGTATGGGAATACCAGACCTCTCATTTAGTTTCAAATAACTGTTTTGCTAAAAAAGGATACCTTTTTCACCTGGTTCACACTGACTTTCTATCACTAAAAAATAATTTTAAGCTGAATAAAAGTATGTAACAGCAGAACCATTCAAAACTTTACACTGAGAGCCACAAAGTTTCAAAATATGCTGCTGCCCATAAGAAATTTGATCAAAGAGGTAAAGGCTAGATTTGGAATCTCCTTTAATGCAAGGGAAATATAATTTTAATATATGCTGCAGTTTAATTCCTTGGCAATTTTTATTAACACTGAAAAACAGCAGAAATTTTATTAAGTTCTGTATACTCTAAACTTTTTATTTCACAAACCAGAAGGTACACTAAATGTCACAACATTATTAACATATTTTTGCAATCAGTCCATCTATTAAAATGCAGAGGGTTTTGTACAATTCAATTGAAGTGTTATTAAGCATACTTATTCAAATCAGTCTTGAAAGATTGAAAGCCAAAGTAATGAGATACTGTTTTTATTTACACTTACCAAATCATAACATCATGCAACTAAACCAACAGAACAGTTTTTGAATGGGCAGCCTTCATGAACTGAGATCCTGATGGCCATCCCAACGCTATGTAATGGAAAGGTGTGTATAACCTGAGCAGAATATCAGGGCTGCAGATGTACTTCAGAGAGAGAAGCAAGGTTCTTTTCAAGTCACAGCAACATGACAAGTAGGTAGGACAGAAACAGCAAGGGCTGCAAAGCCAGTGTACCAATTCATGCATTGCAGTAGTCTGACTTAGAGTTTCTGAAGGCTTTACTTATCATCATGCAACAATCACTGGAGGATCTCTAAAGGATCATGTATCAAGACACAAACCCATGCAATCGTGCAGCAGTTTCTCTACTGAGTACTTTTAGTATGGCAAGTGAGGATGCAGAAGTTCCTCTTCTCTGAGTATGAAGACTGTAGTCTAATAGCTTCTCTGTTTGAGGTTGTTTCCTTCTGTGGGCCTCAAAGCCCATCACATCCTGCAGCCATATTAATTACAAATACTCTGGGTTGGATTTTCATTTTTCCTCATGATTATCTTCAACTCATTCTTTGCACCAATTTCTCCTACTAGCCAAAATACACAGCAAGAATTTATAGAAACGTGCTGGGCACACATGCTATTGCAGTGCAAAAATGCTTGATTACATTTCCAAAAAATTGCCAAATTTTCTCTCATACTTAGGTTGAATTTGCTCAAGTGACAAATATTTCCAGTATGAGCTACAAAACACTGGCACATAAAGTGCACATAATTGTTAATTCTACTGCATAATACAGTGAAGGATCTGCAGGGCTTACTTTGGTTACCATGAATTTTGTTTCGTTTACTGTTATTTTGATAGTCAAGAATTTTCTATTGGATTAACAGATGTTTAGTGGGTTATCAAAATTCAGTATTTAAAGCATGAACATACTTCATTATTTAAACAGTGCTTTTTTTTTTGTTGGAGATGTAACAGATGTTAAAACCAATTCACAAAAATCTACCTTCAAACCATTTCCACCAAATATTATTAATTAAAATATTTACACTGACAGCAAGTGTGAAAAGTGTGTTTCTTTATATGGTATGGAGGTAGATAGGGATAGAAAGATGGTTGGGTGGAGCAAATCTGTGTTTTCCATGATTTCTTATTATTTCACCTAAACCAGAATCCTTTAATGCTAATTGTGCCACAATGATTTCTACTTCTTTGCACCCAAAAGGCACATCTTCTCTGCTACACATCCCTTGTGTGGGTACTGAGTAGATAAAACACAGCAGCAATCTCCTGTGTTCTAATAAATGCTGTCATTAGAATAGCAAGTGTTAGTAGCTCTCTTCAGGCACCTAAGAGAAGTACAAAAAAGCAGAAAAAAGTTGAAGGGTGGTTGCAAGCCCACATGACATCTACCCAGTTATGTATCCCTTTGGTGAATAACAGCACCAAATACTACACACTGCACAATACCATTATTGCACTTCCTGTGTCCATTTTTTATTAATGCAGAATAGTCCTGTCTGCTCCAGGAATGCAAGAATGATTTATTCCATTATTTGTTTTCCATGTGGAAGGCAGCTAGAGCTTCTCTTCATTTCTAAGATGGATCTTTTCTCCTTTTTCCCCTTTAATCTGACATCATTAAGGCTCTGACTTACAGAGCATTACACCTTCACAGCATGTACCATATGATGTTAAATGGGAATAAAGGCCTGGGAATAAAGCCAAGTTCCAGTGGAGTTCATGTATTCAAACTCACAAGCATACCTTAGTCTGGAATTGGGTAAGTCACACATTGGGCTTCTCTAATTTGGATGGAGGCATTTTCTTCTGGAAAAGTGGAAAAATCATACATGCAAACTTAGCAGGTGACATTACTAACATTTATAGATGAGAAGACAGTGTAGTCTTTTCCCCCAACTGGACAAAGCTTACTGTAGACCAAGGAGTGGAAGACAATGGCAGGAAATTTTTTGGTCTTCACATGACAGAAACCCCTCTATGCAGCCAAATACAAAGGCCTCATCTCTGCAGCAGTATTCATAACAGAGAAAAGATTACTGCAGAGGTCTTTTATTACCATCATAAAACACCCTTCTTTACACAAATTTACACACAAACCCTCACTGCCTGTTTTGCACTGAGGCATCTGTTGAAGACCGTTTTCTGACCCCAAATTTCAAGGTAACTGTTTATGCTCCCCTGACAGAGGCACAAGGAAAGACACAGAAAAAAAAAAAAACAACCAAAAACACCCAACCTGAAATAAAGATAAAGCAGCTGGAGATTTTCTCTGCATATACTAACACATCTGTGCCTCTAATGAGCTTCAAGACTTTTACAATGGACTGATTGTCTGAGACACATTTTTCCTTAAGATTAAGCTCAAAAGCTACCACTGAGGAGCAGCAGGATAGCAGGGACTGATTCTCCCATTCTCTCCCAGCAACTAGCAGTAAAGGATAACTGAATACAAGGAACAAAGTTAGCTCCAAACATCAGACAATGATCCAATGGCCTCCCCTGGATGACAAATATTTCATTTTTAAAGTATTACTCAGCCATGGCACCTTGATGTTTTGCTACAGCAGAAGCACTGAAAAGTATAAAAAATGAAAAGTAAACACAATGGATTAGTGAGCCCAACAGCCAAGGAGCCCTGTCTGTATTCACCCCAGCAGGCAGCATTGCTACATTTCACTTTTTTACATTACTGTATATACCTGGTCAATGTATCCTCACAGTCATCATTTACACAGTTACTTTTTTCCCCAGGGATGTCATTTTCCATCTTTAGCTTTCTTTCAGCACTGAAAATTTGCAGGAAAATCAGCCATAACCCATGCATTCCTATGTATACTCTCCATTGATGATTTCCTCTGTGAAAATGTAAATTTTCCAAAAGAACTGAGGTAAGTATTGCAGGCGTTGATATTTTTTTCTTATTTTTTTCTGAAACCAAGCTATCAGCAAGTATGATTTCTGAGAACTGTGAAGCACTCAGCTGAAAATTTCAGATGTTTTGAAATGCTACAGTATTAACACTGGTTAGGCACTGCATCACATACTCATTCAAGGCCCCAAGAATGTCTCTTGAGACTGCTGGAAATCAGAGGACAGCTAGCTGGTCAGCTCCTGCTCTTGGCATATGCCAGATGGATTTCTGCAACTGGTGATTTTAAAGAAGCTGGGCTGCAGCCCTTTCACAACCATCTGGCATCCTTCCTCTTCGGTGCACATCATGTTAGGTGAAACCAGACAGCAAGGAATGTCCCTGGGATAATTACATCTATTTCTCAGCTCCATACTCTTCCAGGTAAGCTTACTGAATTTTGCAGCATGATTTGAAGATCCACTATCAGGTCTATTATCTATCAGTACCTGCAGTACTGACTGAATATTATTCCAAGACCAGTTACAAATGGAACTCAATGCAGACATAAAATCTTACAGAGGTCTTTTTGACCTGCACAGTAGTCTTGAGAAATTCATTCAGCCATTAAGGAGCATGTAGTACAAGCTTCCTGACCATTACAGTCTGGTTTTTATCATTATATATTTTAGCATGTTGACGACATCAAGATTTCCTTGTCTCAAAAAATACACAATTTCCCATACACCACAGAACATGAAACTAGTGATTAGCACAATCTAAACATACTTCTTTTTTTTTTCTCCTACTCTTTTTAAGTGCTGACATAAGCTTTTTGGACGGTAGCTCTGCTTGATATCCTACTGATGGGCTTTCAACAATAGCTCAATTTTACAGCTGCATAACTACATTGGAATCAGGCTCTAGATTTGCACGCAGTTTTTGCAGATGTAACTGGTTAACTACAACTGCATTGCCACAAAATTTTCCAAATGCCTATATTCTAAGCAATGCTAAGTCTTCTTTCATCAATACGTAAGTATTTAGACAAAAAATACAAAGCAGATCTGTAGACTATCAACTAGAAACAAGTAACTTCTTCAAATCTGTTGTATATCATGTTATGCAATTATTCAGTCTTACTTATCACAGCTCAGCATCAGGACTTTCAAGAGAACTCTTTATATGGTTAATGTCCAAAACAGAAGCTAGCAGCATCAGAAAAGCAGATAAAGTGTATGATTATTGCAATACATCTGCTTCCATAGACATGTTTTAAAATACAGTTTAATTACATGAACTGAAGAGATTTTCAGTAAATAGCTCAGTATAAAGTTGTCAAAATGTTAGCTAATTCTACCCTGTTTAATCTAAAATTAGGTATTGTTTTAACCTGGGAAGTTCAGGTCAATGTTGAGTCTTCATAAGTTTGCTTTTATCAAAACTGAGTACTGTTGAACCCTGTTACTAAGAAGAAAGAACGGAAGAGTTTATGAACAATCAGCCAATGGTGCATCACATAACTGCCCTTGAGAGTTTCAGACAGGGACTATTTCCTCTACTTCTACTTTCTATTTGCAGTTATCTTCAGATTAAATTTATTATCTTGTGGATTCCTTGACTTAAAAGCAAGTTATGCATGAAATGCAGTATGGTATCAGCTTCTTGAAACCCTATAACTTCCATTTGTGATCCCCAAGGAGTATGATTTAAATTATCATTTACTACAGTTATTAATAAGCGTTCTATTTGAAATGACAAACTCACTCTTGCACCTTCAAAGCCGTGGGATGAGGGGATAAAATTAGTTTCATTTTAATGAAACTTCCAGATGCAGGTGCCACAGTACAGAGGCTACAGGTTAATCATCAGTTTTACACTGATGCGGTAAAATCCCATGAAAACTGTTTATCAAAGCTGTTTAACCTGGGCAATGAATTTGAGATCGTGGCAGACAAGCAGTTAGATTACAGGATAAACAGCAAGGATATTTGCATGTCCATAGCCCACCAGAGCTCCAGCAACACCACAACCATTATTAGTGCAAGGAAGGAAAAGTACACACAGAAAGACATAAACAAATACAGCTCTTAAGATTATTTAGCCCAAGCTGAATTTGTGAATGTTCTAACGGCTTGAGCTTAGCCTGAGTAACTAATCTCTTGAAAAGCAGATAATAGATAGATAATAGAAGCTGATAACCAGTAGCTCAGTGTGTGTATTAGAAACTGATTAAATGTATGTAAAGGGAAACTGTAGCTGGATTCAAGCTCCTGAACACTTGTGCCCCTGTATACAGCATCTGACTGACGGTGCACAGCATTCACTCTTCCTGTGTGCTGGACTTCCCTGAGAACAGACGCTCCTGTGTCCAATGCAGTGAAGGCTGAGTGAATCGGGTTCATTAAATTAAAAGCGTCCTGGAATGGTCCATGGCAACCAGGGTTAGCAGGATAAAGCAAGTGAAGCTCAGATGCCCCGAATGCATCAGGGCCTGTCAGGGCCAGGCTGTTTACATAAATGCAGTTTATAGTGCCTGAAATAAAACAGAGGATACCAATATAGCTAACCATTATCTACAGAACACATTGCTCCCTCTGATGGTAAAACCCATTGAATGCTAGAAGCACTCCACACATTTCATTATAGAATTACCTTAATTTCACCATTTCAAAAATTGTCATACTATCAAGTTGATCTCACAACTGAAAGAAAGCAAACTAAAAAGAAGGAAAGGAAATGACAGCCCATTCCACTCAAGCACAGGCCTGAACTGCTGGGAAAGCAATGTACTGCACTTACAGGCCCCTGGAACAATTTTTACAGAGTAAAAATCTTTGAATGGATGGAAAAAAGAGCAGTAAGAGGTTTTACTAACTGCTCCAGAGACACTATAAGGATCACCACTTAGTGAGCAAGTTTTTTCTTGCACTTGATCCTATCTGGGTCGGTATATGCACAAATCCTATTTACACAGAGTCATTTATAAGGTTCCCTGAAAAACAGTTAAAGCACAGATTACTGGATTTTGAGCTACAAGCATAGTTTGACTTTTTAAAGGATGGAATTTATTATCTACACTGCCATGTCCACCAACACAAGGCTCCCATACTTTGGGCTGTTACTTTGTAAATCCCCAAAATGATCAGGTGGCGGCCCAACACATTTCAGTGCAAGCCATGAGTAGTCCCACAGGGAAGGGGACTGCATGACAAATTTAAACTTGAAAACCTGTATAATATTTTAATAGCATTGCTAACTAAAATAAGAAAACCAATTTTTTTCATTTCATAAATAAGTGATATTTGCTTTAGCTCCTTCTCTTGTACACTTTGACTGAATCACATACAGAAAAATTGCATGTGGCCCAGGACCAAAGACTAAAAATTTAAATCCAAGTAAGGTTTCACAAAAACAGGAACAACCAAAGGCCTGCACTATAAAAGATGCACTTTTTCATGACAGAAATCTCATTAGTCACTGCTTCCAGTACCAAAACAAAAAAATAACCAAAAAATCATGGTCAGCTAACATTCATTCCTCTGCTGTTAACCTACATAAAAAAAGAATGGGAGAGATACAATAAACTAGTTTTGCTGACACATTTAAGAAGAAGTTTGTTCAGTCTTTGCTTAAACACACCTAGTTTCTTAGTTTCTCAGCAAGAGTAACACTCCAACAAAAACCTCCAGGTCTCTCAGATGCAAGCTGCTTCATATTTGGGTTGGTGACCTCTTTGACTAAAGCACAATCACTGCTGAAGTCCAAGTGCTGACACAAGGCAAAGGATGCTGCCATGACAATATTCCCATAGAGCATCAGGGATTGCTTTCAAGAGCATGGAGGAGCATGAACAAATATTAGAATTAATTAACTAATAAATAAATAAATGAACAAACAACATGAGTTTCACATTGTCATCCCAATGGGATCCTCTGAGAAAAAATTTCCCATAAGTTATATTATGGCAAAACTATTTCCATTTGCTGTAGCCAACACATTTCAATGCTTTTAACATCCTCTTCACATTGCTTAAGACTTAACCAAATATAAAAGGATGTGAGAGTGGTTTAACGGATCTGCATGTGCCCAATACGTTTAAGATACACTTTATAAAATAAGAGATTATTTGCCTAGTGTCATTTTATTATTTAAAACTTATTTAATATTTCTCCCTGTCATTCTTCTCTTTTTTAATACAAGTTGACTTGCAAGTCAACCACTTGGATATGGAGGTAGAGCTCAGATAAACGCTACTATAAGGAGAAGAAAGAAACCATGACTGCTACATGATGCTGAATAAATATTAGCCACAGTCACAAATCATTCAGATGCATTTGCTAGTAAAATATTTCTGAAATTATTGCTTTTATTTTGTTCTGCATTTCCAAGTCTTTTCCAGAAAAGTGTTTAAGCACATGCCTAACTTAAAGCACATGAAAAATCCCATTGATTTAGGTGGGCTTAACCACATCCCCTAAGTCTCACATATTCTTCAGCACTCTGCTGCATCTGGACTTTTTAAAATAATCAAATGAGTAGAAACCAAATGTATGTTCAGTGTAAACCATGCTTTTCATGTGAAAATGAAGACTTAGTTATTTAATAGGCATGAAGGCACTGGGCATTTAGCCTTGCAAAATAAAAAAGCTAGAGAAGATTGATTTACTGTCATGTTGTTGAATATTTTGTTTTCATTACAAAACTCTGACCCCTTTTTACTGAAGAAGAGAGTATTTCTGAACATGTTAACTTCACCTGGACACTGTCAAAATCAGAAGCCTAAGCTGATGTACAATCCCTGTGCTAAGGAAACTTGTATTTTCATTTTGCATTCACAAACAGGACAGGCGTGGACACCTTTGGAAATTTGGTAAGTAATCCTAAGTTAAATTTCAATATTAAAATCAATTAGAAGTATAGCATTTATAAATTTGGTATTTTAAATGCTTGAACAAATATCATACACAAGCAAAATTCATCTGGAGCTTTGAATGTGTCTGTCAGATTCTGATGATTTATTCTACAAAAGCACCATTTATAGAGAGAGGTAATACTTTTATTAGACTGGCTCATATGTAAATCTTAAGTATGCATACATAGATACAAACGTCCTCTTAGGTGAACAGGTCATTGTGGAGGACTCAAAGAAGGTCCAAGCTGGCGCAGTTTTCAGGCCTTGAAGACCATTTGTTCCACCTCCAAATTTTTGCTATTATTTTTTCTAGTGGTGTTATCTGTTACAATACAGTAGAAGTCACCTCTGATATCCGTATCACATCAGGGCTGTAACATCACTAGTAATAGCAAATTTCATGTTCCAGGAACCCTGGAGACCCCTGTGCAGAAGATGGTATCTGCCTTGAGGAAAGTTCATGTAGCTGATGGCAGTGGCAATTTTCCCAAGCAGTTCTATCCCTAAAATTCTAGTCTGGGGCCTCTCTGGAGCCAGAAATACCAGCTATAACAGACTATATAGTAGCTATGTGTCAGTCCTTGTCAGCAGTCCAAGGACAGTGTGTGACAGCAGAACATTTTCTTTTATTGGATTTCCTTGTTATTAAATAAATCCCATACAGTGTCTTTCCATTTAAACCTCTGATACTGACATGGTAACATCTTCCAGGAGACAGGCAGAGAGCTGAACCAGAGCAAACACGACAGTGACAATGGCAGGAGCATTTCTGTTTGTTTGCCAACCCCTCCTCTCATCCCATCTTGCAAGTTTACAAGCCATGGATATTATTCTGTAGAATTCTCTTGGATACATTTTTAAGAGCTTGCCTACTAAGTTTTTAAAAAATCGTACTTTTAAATTAGAATCTTAATAAACTCAGAAAAAATGCACATTTCTATTACATGTATGTCAACAGCGAACAGCTGTATCTATCTTCCATGCCAAACTCTTTCTCCAATGATATGCAATTTATATGACACACAAGTCAACTCAGTCTATTCTGCAAGTCAAAATACATTAATTGTTTCTGAGTTCTGTCTCATTCGGTCTGTCTCATTCGGTAAATGACAGAAATAAAATATATATGTAAAATTAATGGAGTTTGAAAAAAGTGCCTTCAAATTTAACAGTGGTGGATTATTGTACAGAAATGACAGAATGCTGAAATGGTGGAGGACAAAGGAAAGAGCAAAAAAAAGTGTGTGCTCACAGAAGCTGTTATGTCATATGTGAGGAAGAACATTGATGTTTCTACCTCAAATTCCTATTAGATGAGAGACAAGGAATTATGGTATTACACTGTATTCTTGGTCTACTGTAAGTCAAAATGGGTGATAATTTGGGATCCTTTATGGCAAGCCACCTCTCTGTGACAGTTACTGTCTCTCTAGAAAGGAAGTAGTAAAATACCTAAGCAATTCTCAAAAATACTTTGAAATAAACCTTCAAAAAGGCAGGCTAGGCTGGTTTTCTATTATTTTCTGTAACTGCTGACTTGAAGTAATGACATTTTTCTTCAATGATTGATTTTAACTAAAAGCAAATAATCAGTCATGAAAGAAACTAATTTTTTTTCTTACTAAATCCATAATTTCTTTACTTACCTATCCCAATTGTTCTTTACTTTCATAACTGAAGTACTTGTGCATACTGCCAGCTTTTCATGACCAGAAGCTAGAACAGATAACTTCCAGATATCTCTTTTAAGCAACATCACTAACCTGAGAAGACGAATTGCCTGTAATATTCCAAGTCCTACAAATACTGATATAACAGAGATAAGAACCACAACTTGCTATGCTGCAGCGCAGAACAGTGAAACAAAACATTTTAAAATTCAGTTGAAGAGTTTAAACTAATTTTCATTTCTCTGCAATCAGCTTCAGCCAAAGTGCTAGCAGGCTGCCCACCCCAGAGGTGGGGAAGATTAAGTGCTGCAGGCACAGGGCTCAGGCAACAGAGAAGTAGCTGCAGCTGAAAACTGATCTGCAAAGGGATCACATCTGACAGCTTTACACATTAAAACAAAACAAAAACGGGGAAACAACACTGTCCAAAAAAGGTTGCCAAGGATCATCCATCTGCAAGGGGGCCACAGACACTAGTTACAGATAAAACAGTCTGTACAATGTGATAAAAAAACCAAGTAACTTACCCAGGGCACAAGGGGGATGATTGTCCAAATGTCACAAAAATAAAAACCTGTTCATTCAGGTTTAGCTTCACATCTGCTAGTGTCTTGTCCTACAGCACTGCAATCTATTGTTTAATTCTAGGTTAAAATGAAGTAATCTAAATATGCAGGCTGTTATATAAAAAGGCCAGGGGATGAAATTACACCAGTTTCTAATAAGGCCCTTTGAAACCCTAAACTAGCAAGTTAGCAGCCAAATTGTTCTTCTACTAATACAGACTGAACAGACAGTGATGACTAAAAGAGACAAATAAAGAGTGTAAACCTGAAGTTATCAAAATCCTAAGTGTCCCTGCTATACCAAAGCACACCAGAGGACTATTTAGCTGCTAAAAATCATCGTTTTATTTACCATCTCCAAGACCAGTCTTGAAAAACTTTTGTCTCCCTATTGCTAGTCTCTTCATAAGCACAAGATCAGTAAAATTTCCTTCTCTTCCATTTCAAAATCAATAGAACTTTTAACATAGCTTCATCTGTCCATGTAAGACAAATTTACATGTCTTTAAGTACTCTTTCACTTGGTAAGTAGCAGCCTGCACCTGGTGACAGACCTCACATCAGAACATCAAAAGGACCATTTGGTTATTTTCTTCTATCTGTGCAACATGGCTTGCTATTTTCCTCTTTTTTCACTCAGAATACTATTAACTGAGTGTTCACATAAACTAAAAGAAAATCCCACACACGGATGTGCAAATATATTCAGCATCTGAATTGAAAAGAAAAAGAAAGTTGTGAGCTTTTTTTGACACATACCCACCCTAGAAAGTACAGTAGCATGACAGGCCCTATCCCAGACTGCTCCATGCCAGCTGCAACTGGATCCACTGGATCTCAACTGCACCTGATGGATCCCAGCTCACCTCTGCATCGGTAATGGCATCAGTAAATGTAGTAAATGGCATCATTTTTCTGCTGGTCTTCAAAATAGAGCTATTCACCTATCCAGTTGTGAGTAAAGACAGTAAAGCCATAATATAATAAACCCTGTTCTGATTCTGACTCTTTTTCTTGCTGCATGATCTTGATTAAGACTTGATTCCCCTACCTCTGCCATCCAGGAGAAGACAAAGGAAAGGAGAAACAAGAGGTTTCCCAGTACAGAGGCTCTAGAGCACAACAATTAGGCAAGTAGACTGACTTCTGGTAAAAAACAGGAAGAACAAATTACTGACATAATGTAATAAATGGCATATATATATGTATATATATATATATATATATATATTAGATCTAATCAAGCTGGCATCTCAGAAAACAGAAGCTGTTCAATTCAGTCAAGCACAGCTCTTCAGAGGCTCTGAGAATAGGGGAGCAGAGATTTCAGAAGCAATGTGTGGTCACATAGTCAGTCATTGCTCTGAGTCAGCATTGAGACAAAAGGAAAATAATTTATTTCTCATATGGCAACAGGGTTGCCTTGGAATTGCTCACAGGTATGATCATGTAAGTTTCACCTAATTGATACACTTTCAGGAAAGGAATCACAGAACTAATAATTTCTTATTGGTGTATTTCTTTGAGTTAAAATAATAATAGTGATCTCAGACTTAAAGAGAAGACTGTCAGAATAAAAGCTACACTACAGTATATGATGCTTCATGAGGATGTACTACTCTCAAAAGCTACAATAATTTCCTTTCTTTAAATAAAAACTTGGAAATTAATCTTGTTCACTGTGGAACTTGTTCACCAATGAACTGTGCCTGGCTTCTTTTCCCAAGGATGAAAGATTCTTCAACAGAGTGCCCAGGTAATCTAATAAAGAGATCTTTCTCTTCAGAAACTCAACTGTCTAACAAAAACACCATGCAAGAGAAAACACCTTCTAACCCATCTCAGCTGCAGAGAAAGGCAGTCTCTAAAGTAACCAAGGACTTGACTATTTGAAGCCAAGGTACCAACACAAGTTTGAACACAGTCTTGCACACATGCTTATTCACACAATTTAATACACACGCGACAGAGGCTCAATCCTTATGCTCCATGAATTTTCACAATTTAAATGTTATGCATTTAGCTCCCCAGAGAAATTTTGAGGCTAGAAAGAAGTACTTATGCTCCCTGAGCATGTCAAGAATTAGAAATCCTGCCTGATGGACAGAAACTGCCCAGAGCTAACCAGTATAAAACACATTAACCAGTATGAAACACCACAGCTACACCTCAAGCAGATGCATCTGATACCTTCTTAGAGTTCAAACCACCAAAGCCTCCTGCTTCCTGGGATCTCTAGCCCACAGACATAGCCCAGAGATGCTATTTTCTTTTTGAAAATTGGTTGAGAGAGTTTTACCATTATATAAGAGTGAAATGGCTTTTGAAGTTGGGAAATGAAGGCTTAGTGGCTGCTCTAGGCAGACAGGCCTCACATAATTCCTTTTCCCAGTACAGTGCCCAAGTTCTTGGTTAGATTTTAGTGTCAGTGACCACCTGGATAAAGGGAGTGATGAAATGGTTCTCCCACCCATTACCTTTATGTTCTGACACTGTTAGTAAGAGTAAGAAGTATAAACTTGTCTTGAATCACGATTTTCTGTGTCATTAGCATAAAGACAGCAAATCCTACCTTCGTATGCAACACAACAGATTTCACCTCAATTTGCAATCTGAAGACCATTTCCACATGTAGCATAAAGCTATGTAGAAATTATGAGAAATACTACAGAAATTATACTATCCGATGGGATAGTAAAATTGCTTCTAAAATATGCATTTATCAGGCATCCAGTGTTGCAAAAACATTTTACCTACTATTGAAAGATGTTTTTTCAGTAAGCTAAACTGGCTCATCTACTTCCTATTAATAAACACACCATGAATACTCCACAGAAAAATTGTTTCACAGACTGCAAGAGATGAAGTTCTGCCTAATCTTTTATGACCTTTATAAAACTTTATTAAATTATGAAGCCACGTAGCTTTTACAGGCTCTAAAGTTTTGCTTGGGAACACTTTAAATACACAAATATGTGCAGCTGTCCCAAGCAGTGCCACCATGGGGACTTAAGACACTGTTAAGACTTTCCAGTCCTGTACCATTTAAAATCAGTAATAAAACTCTAGTCCAAGGTAAAGTCTCAGATAGGAGCTACCCAGCCAGGAGCAAAGTACTCCTTTTAAAGAAAATTACTGACATTTTAGAAATACAACTCTTCCCAATTCCTTGAACTTGTGTTACCCACAAAAGTCCCTAAATATATATATATTCAAACTAGTTTATTGCATGGATAACTTCCTTCAGCATATCAGAAACAGAAATACTAAATCCCTTAGTTCTTCTTTAGTACACTAAGGCCAAGCTGAGAATCATAAGGATCATGGTACTGGCAAAACGGGTCCCTGTCGTGACCAGTAAGAAACAGCAGAAAATTAAGATGCTAAGCAGCCAAATACATTGGATGACAAGCCCAGATAGCTTTGAATTTGCTCAGAACCTGCTTTCTCCTCAGAACTGCAGTCTGGTGGTGAGGAGGTCTGAAGAAGAAATCCTTAAAGGCAAGGAAAAATAAGAAAGGAAAAAGTAGAAGAAATGTCCACCCCATTTTTTCCAAGAAATGCCATCAGTGCCAGGAGGAATCTCCCTCTGATGAGGAACAGGGGGATAGACTACTGATTTTCACAATCCCCTTGAAATCCAAGAGAATCCTGAAAAAATTAATGTATGTCATCTGCCACAGTCTAACCATTTGAAATATTTTGTTTCTCTTTTTGGTAACCCTTGATTTGGAAAAACTTGCAGACCACTATGGATATACATTTTAATGCAATTATTTGAACAAGGCAAATAATTGCCTTGAAACTGTGCACTTTTCTAACATTTTATTATTCCAGTGTAGCTTCATTATATCCCTCCAACAATTGGAGCTCCACAAAATCCTATAAAACAAAGATCTTGCTTCTTTCAGCAGGAAAAAAAAAGATTAAAACCACTCATTTAATGTACAAATTAAAAGGTTTAAAACTAGGAGCTCGAAAGATTTCCTCAGATCTTAGTATAATTTTCAAATCCAAAGTAAAATCCTTTCACACAACTTAGTTGAACAGAGTTCAATTTATTACATTCAATTTAGCAACATTTGTACTTACTGACTGTTCACTTAAATCCTGAGAGTCTTCCATTGAGGTTATTCACCCTTCTTTTCCTCCACAAGCAGAAATTATCTTCCTTTCAATTTACAGCTCAGTAGTCTAAATTAAAAGAGGAGATTAAAAAATTACATGTTAGTCTATGGTCCTCACTTCTAAGGCAAATCTGCAATAAACAAACACTCTAACTGAGGTTGCAGTTTCACTAAAACCTCACACAAAGTTCCCATGTGAAGTCTAATTTCATGTAAAGCACTTCAACACCTTCAGTATTATTTTGGGAACTATCTAAAACACACCAATAGAAACAGGAGCTTTTCTTTGTGTCCTTCAAGAGAAAAGTTAGCTCTGAAAACAAACCAATAAAGAAGCAAAAATGTTGAATAAACTGTTTAAGTAGTCAACAAATTATAACCCTTGAGAGAACATCTTAGAAAGACAGTTATAGAAGAGAACTGCTTAATACACATTTAATGATAACCTCTTAGCCATTAAGTGTCTGGCAGAAAAATGGGTTATTATGCAATTATCAGCATGAAGTCCCTTCTCCAAGGTTCATTAAATTCCTTTAGGATTAAACTAGATACACAAAGTGGTTTATAACAAGCAGCTCCCTGCAAAGTGCTAAATGACAGACATTATCCTAATCATCTGCTATGTCTACGCCTTCTCTGATAGGGTGAATCATTCTCATCAAATATGGAGATCTTCAACAGGAAAATTCTATTTTCCAGGAGTTCTGCCTGTGAATGATCATGGTGACACTAACTATACACACGATTATATTACAATCTCCATTCTCAGAAAAGATACATTTTGGAGTCATACAAATTTGCACAATTTAGAAAAAAAAGAAAATGTGACAGGGATATTTCATATATGCAATAATCATACTATTAATCAAAGCTCATGTTACATTAAAAAAAAAAAATCAATGCGTAAACACACATGTTAAGGAACTCAAACATCCTGGGTTTGCTTATCAATACTACATAGATTTGTTTATCAAGAAGGCACCACAAGGAATTACCTGGGACCATGCTCAAAATTAGGACCAGCAAGCACTAATAAACGCAACCAAGCGTAAAACATGTACAGCTGCATTGGCACTTGCAGAATATATGAAAGGAACCAGAGCCATGGAACCTATGTGGAACTCATGGCACTCACATATTCTCACCCACTGTCCTGTATCTCCCTGTGAATACCTCCTCTTTTTATTTCAAGTGCCACTTACTTGCCATGCTTCCACTTACTCCTCAAAATGTAACTCCCAAAAATTCACTTTGCTTTGCATTGGATATTTTCTAGAACACATACAAATGCACAGCCCCAGTCTACTTTGCTTACAAATTTCACCTGGATTTTTCCTGCCACCAAATTACACCCTCCTGTCCTGTGTCTTTCTTCCCTCTTGCCCAAGCTTCAAAATTGTTTTCATTCACATTTCATTAATTTTTGCCATAATGTTACATAAGGAAAAGACAAATTGCAAGAAAATCGTGTTGCATGTATTTCACCACATCATTCAGCTGAAAATAATTCCTGTTTTTCAAAATAGTTTTAATCTCTTCTCAATTTCAGAGTGATCCAAGAGATAGATGTCTTCCCCCACAATGCCTTCACCAAAACTGTAAACACTTCACATTTTTTGGTTAATGTGAAGTCCACACTCCAGTATTTGTAAATATCTTCTCTAGTCTTTGTTCAATGAAGCTAAAAAGGGGAATTGAAGGGCTTATTTAAAACACCCACTACAGGCAAATTTCAGAAAGAAGCCTGCCATGAACAATGGGTATTTTAAGAGAAAGCAGCTCTACATGGCATTGCCCGCACAGTCCCAATCAAAGAAGGCAATTGCAAACACGGAGATGAATTTTTGTGACTGATACTAAAATGTTCCACTAACAACTTAAACATAAAATCTGCTTTGATTTAATTAAAAGTTTGTAGTGTGACCATGTTATTGCACTGGTAAGATTGCCTGCAGAGAAAAATGCAAAATTTGTAACAATTTTTTTGACTAGTTTCTAAGTATACTGACTGAAAAGTCAGTACCTGGCTTGCATTCAAACAATAAATGCTCTGTCAGTTGGTCACTGAAGGTGGAAGATATTTCACGTTCTGTATAAAATTCAACTGTAACTCAACTACAGAACTATATCAGAACAGACAGACCCATGTTTCTTTTCCTACTGATGGATGCTTGATCAAAGCACATGAGATCAACAGATTGATGTCACATTTTTCAAAAAAAAAAACACTCTATCAAAATTTTAAATATATCCTGATGACACAAATCCAATAAGAGCATTACTACTAAGAACTGCCAATGATTCACCCACAGTATGTGTTCCAAAATTCAAGTGGGTGTATTCACTGGAACACATCATTAAATATGCCACTTTTATTAGTCGCCTTCTAAAAAAGACTAACTTTCATGAATTTTCAAAGTCACTTTACTGAATTGCAAGACAAAGACAAGCTTTTTAAAATCTTTGCAGAAACACACAGTATGTTAAATAGATCATTTGCGCAAACATGCTAAATTATAAGTTTCCAGAGCACTGCTGTTGATCTTCACATTGCCTCAAAATTCAGAAGTTCTTACTGGAAATGGAGCTTTTTAAAATAAAATTCAGAAATAATATTTCATCAGTATTATTCTACCTATCAACAGCTAAATCCTGCTGCATTCTGAGCCCAGTTAGAGTGGCTGATTATAACCAACTGCTAACACAAAGATTTTTATAATGGCAGTTATGCCAATTGCACTTAGACCAAATCCTTTAGGGTTTAGTTTTATAAATTTGTAAAAGGGGAGAAAAACCATTAGAGAAGTCAGTGATTTAAATAAGACCAACATTACTCCCTAATAAAGATATAAAATTAAAGGATAATAGTAACCTCGTGCTGTTTTATGAGGCAATAATCCAGTTACCAATTCAACCTTGTAGTTTATTCCATCAAGAGAACCAGATTAAAAACAGAGGGAGGGAGCGCATTCTTATCCCCATTATATTGCAAGTGTTTCTAACTGGGCTTAAATATTTTTAAAACTGTTGTTAAAAGTCTTAAATTCACAGACAAGCCAGAATGAAGAAAAATGCCTGTTTCTCCTCTTTATCCACTCCTTGCAGATGTGGCTTTAAAACTGATGAAGTGTTTTATGCTCCCAGATAAAAATTTTACCTTTCTAAGAAATGTCTTAATTAGGAGGATTCCTGACTTTCCTCATCAACAAATGCATTTAAATCTAATTTTTTATTTATTTGTTTTTATCTGGGGGAATAAAACACTTCATCAAATTTAAACTGCAACTTCCAGGACTTGACCATGAGGAGAAACATGTGTTTCCTTCCAGAGATACACACATAAGTTAAAGAAAATAAACTACTTCAGGATCTGCTGCGCACTGCTTTATAAACGACTGAAAGTGACAATTGCATTTTCTATGGGATGTCTAATATGATCCTGCATGCTGCTGCAACTTCCACAAGCTCAAGACAGAATGTGAAGGTTGGGGACCCCCAGGTAAAAACCAGCCTTAAAGCACTTGACGTTTACCAGGAGTATCCCAGAGGCTGCTTCAGGCCCTCCAGCTGGCCAGACGGGGATATGGATCTCCAAGAAAAATCCATCATCTGGAAGAGGAGTTTGGCCACCAGACCAAAAAATCTGCCCCATCTCACTTGAACACAAAAGCCTGGGAAGAAAGTCCTCTCTCCGGCCACTAGGATTTGGTCTTCTGAAATGAAATTCAGGGGCAGGGGGAGTGTTATCCTCAGTTTCTACCACCTTTTTTTTTTCACATTATAATCATCTTGGGCACATTTTCACATCCTTTTTATTCTGTTTTATCTAAAGAATACCTACTTCTACTGAGATTATATCATGTGATGCTCCCTAGCTCTTCCAATGTTGTATCATGTGATGCTCTGGCAATAGAGTTCAGAAATTTCATGATCCAAAATATACTATATTGTTTTACACATATGACAAATATACTATATTGTTTTACACTTATTGAAACATGGTGGTAACAAGCCCAGTAGAAGGATGCTTCTGTGGTTTACACAATTCATTCAGCCACAAAGAACTCATTTCTTTCACAGCCAAAGGTTGGTAGTCAAAATGTTAAGAGAGAACTGGTCACAAATAGAGCAATTTCTCATTTTCTAATGCTCTACTTTGTCGCTGCTGAAGATGAATAGATCACACGGACACAGGTCGAGGTGTGGTGAAAAGAAGAGAAAGTTTATTTTTCCCCCCAGGATTTATAGGCTTCTGACCACGGCCAGGGATTGGATGGTCAGGATAACACTTTCTCACTGCACTGGCCATGAGAGATGCCCATCACAAGACGTGTAACAGAAAGAATGTACACATATCTATGTTTATAGTTACTGTCCTGGGAAAGTCCTTAGAAAACTATGTTAGCAAATTCAAAAGCTGAGTTTTCAGTGTGACACTACTTCAGAAACCTGTGATAGCACTAGTACTTAGTGCTGATTGCTGACACTGAATTGACGCAGGACATGAACCAGTGAGGACACGCTCTAGGGCTCAATTTCTCAGTCTCAGGCAAGTCTCACTTTGGGTTTGCACCACTCCTACAGAACTTCTGAGTAGAATAAAGCACATTGAAGGCACTGTGAAAGATTATGCAGGGCAGGTAATGAGAAAATTGCTTTAGAACCAGAACAAGAAATTAGTGCTTAGCACTGCAATCTCATAAAATTAGATTATTTCATGCTATTTTTTTCCCATTAAACCCCTTTCTTTGAAGGAACAGGGGAAAGGGTATGGGCAATAACAAACAGGTACTGCCTAATATTTAGTAATTTCCTACCTAAGAAAGCATCCTTCTGGTTGTCTGTATGCCCATCACAGGAAGTTTCATGTGAAAAAGATAAAATGTAACCTAAATTAAAAGGAAACGAAATGCTGATTTATCAGCATTTCACCTTGTCAGGGGCATGTACTCTTTCCTGAGGAAAACTGGCAGGCAAACAAAAATATATTCAGAATTTCTAAATTATTTTAATTCCCATATTTTTTCCTCTCTCATTCCAGAAGCATTCTTGATGAAAGCAGAAATGGCTCAGGAATTCTGCGTGTGTATTTAGGTTTAGCTGAGGCCCTTTCCTTAGCTGGTGTCTACTATCTGATATCAATATGAGTGAAATGAGCCTCCTGAAAACCATCTATTTCATTATAGAAACAAATCTTGCTCCACAGACTAGAGAATTAATGGGAATATAGTCTTCTTCTTTTAATACTCTTTTTTCCCTTCCTTGGGCCCTCTTCTGTAGAGGGTTAAATATGGATGCCTTTGGCTCAGTTTGATTTCAGTCCACTTTTAGCTTGCTGAGGGTGAGAATTTTACTCTCAGAGACAGCATTCTGGAACCCTTCATAGCACGTCCAGTTCCCACTTCTATATTAGTGACTTCCAAAAAACTGAGCTCCTTCCTCACCCTGAGCCCTTGGTATGCGGTGGAGAGAACAGCAAGCCATAATGTCATGTACCACCGATTTTAGCTCCAGGCATTTCCAGCAAGCCCTGATGGAATGAAATAGTCTTCCCTGGGTTTTGTGTTCTGCTGAGCACCTGCCTACATTGATTTGCATTTGCAGATGGATTGCTTAAATAGAGAAGATAGATTGCTCCTTATTTTGAATAATCTTAATTATGCTGGGATTTCACAGAACAACTCACGCAACTTAACACAGATGAATACCCTATTTTAGCCACATACACTGTTGCTAACAGGGAAGGAATACAGAAGGAATTTCCAGGATGAGCTGAAAAGCAAATGGACCCACCCAGCTGCTTTCTCTACAAATAGCCCTCATTTTCACAGTAAATACTTGGGTGACAGTGTACTGGTTACTTGGAGGGGGCTGTGCAGGGCACCCTTTAGGACACATTCAGCATCCTCATCCCATGGATGTGCATAAGAACATGTACATGTCTAAACTGGCTGTATGGTATATATTCTGATGTCTATAGAAACTGTGCTTCTGAAATTAATAAGCTTCAAGGTAAGATGTCTGACATTACCTGATTTAGTCTTGCTACGATCCCTGCTGGAGGTGAAATAGTATTTGTTCCTGCTAACACATTTATTTTCAGATCTTGGGTTGGGACGCATGTTAACAACAGGCATGGGGTCTTCAACATCCGCCACACATTTACAGTTCTGAGCCCATCTAGTTTCCTTCTACCTTCTCCCTCGACTGAAGAAAAACACATCTCTAACTATGACATAATTTGTTATTTCCTTCTTCCTTTCTCAGTGCATGAATTCATGCCAAACATTAAATACAGTAATCAAGACACGATTCATGCCACCAAACTGCAATACACTGAAAACTCCTCAAAATTCAAATCAAATTGGCTTTCATGCAAGTCGCTATTCATTTGTTAGACACAGTCTTACAAATTCTGTGGGGTCTTCAATGAGTATTTGTATAATTGTCAGTTTAGTGTAATTTGCTTTCTTGAACTGAGTTTGCTGAGGAGTAGCATTGCTTACGTAGCATTTGTGGACATTTTATTCACGAAAAATTAAGATGGCATTGCAACTCTGCATCAGGTACTTCGGACCTAGCAACAAGTCACAGCACCGCAAAACCATTTGGTACCACTCAAAAGCAGTCACCAAGACAAAAAAGCAGAGCAACACAGTCCATGATGTCCCTGCACCAGTTAGGTACATAAACCAGGTAAGAAACAGAAAGGGTCTGTGACAGACCTGCCTGCTGATACTGCCATCATAAACAACAAAATGGGGAAAACAGAAAGACTTCCTGACAAATGCCAAACAACCGCAAGCACTGGATCTCATTTACTTTAGTTTTGTAAAAGAACACGCTGGTGCAACACTTATCTTTTGCATCTCTGGGTACCAACTTTACAGACACCCAAACATGACTAAAACTGATTCCCGTACTCTTCCTACCCCTGCCACCTGTGTAACAAAGAAGGATTAACTTCGAGAATTTCAAGATACAGAATTATAAACTCAGCAACACATCCCTTATCCTAGCAATGCACATCACACTGTGAAATTGCTAAAATTGAGACCAGAGCTACAAATCGACTAATGCTTGGGGGCCTCCCTGGGAGAGACCTCTTCACTCATGCTTAGATAAGGCATGTAGCTACACAGACTTCATCTATCTCATTCCAAATTAATCAATTACAGAATTTTCCTGATAGAAATTAATAAAATAAATGCTGATACTGTTTCTGCCCTCAATTTATAAACAAATCTAATCTAGAATCCCACTGTGTTCCCCTAAAAATAAAGATAAAAAAGAAAAGAAAGGTGGTTCACAGGGTAAAGAAATAAAACCCAAACAAGTAATGCAAAAATGCCACAGATAGAAGCACACTCTTTTAAAGATTTTAATTAAGATTTTTGTTTTATTTTCCTGCAAGCTGGCCATTTCAACGTTTGAAACAACTAGATTTTCTTAGGGAGAAGGATTTTGATTTTTACTACGCAGTGTATTTTGGCTAACTTCTCAGACAACTTTTTTCTCTTTTTTGTAGAAAATGGCTGCGAAAAAATCAAGAAAACATTTCATTTATTTATAAACAAGCCACTGAAAACATAAAGGAAAAGGCTAAACTTGGTTAGTCAGATTATTTAAAGGCACACTGTCAACTTGAAAATATTAATTATTTCCTATTCCCTCTCCCCAAAAACATGTCAAGTTTACCTTTTACACATAAAAACCCCCCTCTAAAACCTTGTGACACAAAATAAGCATAAAATAAAAATAAAGATTATTTCTAAAACAGAAACATTTTAGAATTAAGGAGAACCTAAAAACGAGCATATCCACAAGGTAAAAGCAAACAGCAGTTTTACAAGGCTGAAAAACTTAGTGCAAAGAATCCAGCCTCATGGTCTCATGAAAGCTGGAACATACCTATTCATCCTACCTGCTTCAAAAATCATGCTGCAGCTTGAAGAGTGTATTCAGCAGTATGAGGATGCAATGAGAGCTACTGTAAAAGTTCAAACACACACTAGGCTTACTAGAAACATCCTGGTGAAGGAGGAAGTTTGCAGCAGCCCATCCTTTTTAGGTGTGAGAGTCATTGCTCAGCAGCTGCTATTCCTGTTACTGCCAAGTGTCTCACATGAAATTCTTGAATGGAACATTTTGAAATGTCAGAAAGAAATAAAAAGTAAACTCATCGAAAAGAAACCTTGGGTTACAGCTTGGTAGAAGAAATGTTTTTCTTAACCAAAGTTGACAGTAACCCCTAAATAATGCATTTTAGAAACTGTTATTTTTTTAATTCCATGAATGATGGGAAGCAAAAAGTGTGAATGCAGAACTGTCTCAGAATACAGAACCCCTTCTGATGCCATCATGCAGCCTGGGTGCTTTCTGACAGAACAGAATGACAATTATTACTCACCAAAACAAACACTGCTGCACCCCAGCCATCAAGTCAAACTGAAACCATCAGAACACAATGACTGAAAGCAGAAAATTTTCTATGTTCCACCTTTGTCCAGCACAAAGAACATTTAAAACCCCATACCAGATGTCCTGTGTAATCTACATTTTTATGCTGCTGATCCTCACATGAGCTGTCTGCACTCATTTCGGCTCCTGGCCCATCAGCAGTCCCCACAGGCAACTGAAATGTTTTGACATCCGTGGAACAGCTTGCAATCCTACAGGAAAATCTCTTTTACTATGAGCCAGCAGTAAGTGTGCCACACAAAGTAATTGTGAAAAACAGGTATTCTAGATTATATAGTCATAGATTTTAACTAAAACAACTGCTTTGACAATGCATCCTTTACCACATTTCCTTTTCCTCATTTAGATATTTATTAGCTGTGATCAAACTATGTTACATTCTCCTTTAGTCAACTAAAATTTGTTAATCCCCTGGAAGAAACATTTTCCAAAGTTTAATTACTCCTCTGGTCTTAAATCTGAAACCTCCAATATTTTAAAGCTTCCTTTCCAAACCTAAGAAAGGGTACAGCTTTGCAGTAGTAGCTGCACCCATACTACCTACACAGCTAATGTAACTCCTCTTACTGTGCTGAACTGTACTTAAAGTTACTACTCCTTTCTTTGGCTATGATACCATCATTATCCTTTGACATGGACTCCTTTTTTTTTATTTTCTTTTTTTTTCTTAAATAAACTGCTGGCTTGTAATGAAGTATATTGTTTGCTTGCTGTTTGCTCAATGAGCCAGACTGCTCTCATCAATCTGCTCCCCTCATTATTTATCCATCCCTCAGTCTTTGAAGCAGTACTTCAGGCATTAGTCTAACATTAGTCTAACAAAGGAAGTATAAGGAAGTTTGTAAGAAGAAGAATATCTTTTATTAGGTCAGCAATTGTTCTAATCAAGGGTATTACTTCTTGTAGAACTTACTAATCTTGGTGTCACTGGTAAAATAATAAATAGGTTTTGATTTGATGATTGTCCCCTGAAAAACCCTTTGTAACAGCATGGTTTTTAAAGACTCGTTAACAAGTAACTATTTGTGAAATCTGTGCTTCGCTTTGCTGTTTAATCCGTTTCACTTGTGCCAAGTTGATTTTGTATCCTTCAACTTTATTAATCAAAAAGTCATGTCAACTCAAGACAGACTTACAGAACTCAAGACAGACTTACAGAACTTCATTACATCGCTACACTTATCTTTGGAAATCAAACTTGTACTCACATCAAAAATAATATCGCTGGTTTGGCTTGCTTGAGTGTTCATAAACCCGTGATGCGGTATAGTACGCATATTTCAGTGTTATATGGGAACAACATTAAAAAAAGGCATTTGGAACGTGATAGCCTGTAAGTTAATACTTTGTGACAGTGGAGACTAATAAAAAATAGTTGCCATAAATTAAGCACTTGTCTACAGTGACAGCTATGCAATGGCCACTTCTGAGAAATTATTGCACTTCTTTCCCCAGGAATAGTGATAAAAGAATGCAGCCTGTCACGAGCGCTGCAGCCCTCGGCAGTGACGTCCTACTTCTAGAGGAGTTATGCTCCGCCTGTTCCCTGCAAGCCCAGCTTTTGGACAGCAGTGCAAAGATCTGGAAAAGTTCTGTCATCTGGTATCACGTCTGAACTCCTGCCTTCCTTCAAGAAAATCACATCTGTCCCCTCCAAAGGCCCCAGTACTTTCCCTATTGTTTTAACCTGCACACATATCTGCAAATTATTTTCTGCTACTTCGATTTTAGTCGAAAATCCCTGCATCAACGCAACCTTTTGATTAAAGATCAGGGGATCATTTTTGTAGACAATGTTTTCATTCTGAAAAATTCCACCTATCCCACAGACTTGACCCTGCACTTCAGTTAATCGAGGTGGCAGATTAGGTAACGGAGACTGTGGTTCCGCAGCTATTTCTGCAGCACCGCTGCCAGGCTCAGCAGCACGGGTGCTGCCACTCATTCCGACCTTTGCCTGGCTGCCAGCACAGCTGTTTGTGAACCACAGCAAGAACAGACCCAACTTAAACGAGTGGTCCGCAGAGGTGGGTTAAGGGGCCGCTTTAGAAGCGCTGCCACCAAATGTGAAACCATGGCTTCGTGCTTATCTGTTCTCTACCACAGGAAACAGACGAAGTAGGACTTTAGGTAGGGCTAGCCACACATGAGGTTACTGCTATTGATGTTTATATGAACCGATATCCCTAGATAATGATGTAAAAACAGAGCAAAAAAATGCTGGATCTCTTCCTACAGACCTTACAATCAAACTATTTCAGATTTAGTCCTGATTTGACAGCATCTCGCAAGCTGCTGCTACAATCCTGGACTTCCTTCAAAAAGCTGGGCACTTTCACAACTATCAGGGAGCAAACTCTTCTATTTCATTTGTTTTATGCCAAAAAATTTTACTGCTCATCTAGCCCTTGGAGAAATCAGACTATCATTTAGCCATAAAACTGGAAAACAAGCTGAATCATAGCTAACTAGATACCAGAAAGACTAGGAAACACATCATCTAGCCATTTCAGCTGAAAGACCTCATTTTGAAGGTAACTCCCAGACATACTGCTGCACAGTGTGAGCTCAGGATTCAGATGGTGCTTTGAACACAAAAATTGCTTCTCTGAAGGTGCAATAACTGGAAAAAAATAATTTTAACATTATACTAGATCCTTCTACCACACCAGATTAGAATAAACATAAGAATAGGTGGCTGAGTGGAAAAGTACTTTCATCTTTCCATTTGGAAAACCTACCACAGTTTAAATCTTGCTTTGGGGTAATAAGAAATGTTATTTGCAAGACCCTTTCCCAGAATATAATCACTGCATTTGTAAAAACCTCTATATCCATTCAGCCCTATTAGTTCTCAACTTCCCAGCTCTCTGTGCTAAGAAGACCAGAACAGAAACGCTAGGCTGAGTCCGAGTTGCACTGCTAGAACTTGGCAGAGGAAATGTGCATAATCTCCCTGTGCTGTGCCTGGTTTAGGGAGACCATGTCTATGCTGGGACACTCGGGAGAGCCAGAAGAAAGACCTCACATACAGCGTGATGTCAGGATGCACAAACTGAAGTGTCCAGAGGCTGGTTTAGCTGCTCTTTCGTGGGAGTAAGGTAAACTTCATTTTCTGTGATGTTCTGGGATATACTACAGTCAACAAAAATAAATATCCAAATGGGATTTAACATGGACTTCATGCCTTTCATTGAATAGGCTTGGCATTCATTAAATGTCCCTGAATAAGCACAACCTAATTACTCGTTTCTTTAAGCAACAAAGTTGCCGTAACAGAATTAAAAGAATACACACAATTAGCAATATTTCTAACTGCATCATTTTCAAAAATACAGTTACTGTCAAGGGCATTTCTGTAGTCATTTATAAAACGCTACAAAAAAAGAAGTTCAAACACAGGAGTATGAAAATGCCGTAAAATGGAAGAAAAAAATGGACATTTATACTTAACTCTATTTATTTTTTTGGTTGTTCTTTTTAAGTATTGCAGGATCACTTCTCTGTGCATGTGATCTCACACATACAATGTATATTGCAATACCCCACCAAAAAAGCAAACTGAACTAAGAATAGAGGACTAGATACCCATCCAGCATAATGTGAGACCACTCCAGTAATTTCAGCATTCCTACTCCAATTTGCAACAGCTAAGGATCTGGCACAAAACACCAAGTTAAGTTTCCAATTACCTCATGCACCAGCATTGATTTCAATAGTTATATACACATAGTCATAGAGGAGAATTATTTGAAAAATTGCAAACTCAGCTCTGTGTTTCTTTTACTTTTATGGTCTAAATCAAACCCTTCATGGTATTTTAATGTAAGTTTTTGTGGTTTAATTGTGTATATGTCAAGAGCAGACCAGCTACTCGCTGACCTACCCAATTAAAAAAAAAAAAAAAAGGCAGCAGTAATTTTTTACACTGCTGAGAAAGTGAGCTTATACTGGGTCACATCACAATAGTATTTAATTTTAATGCTGCCAAAAAATCTAGTGCATGCTGACTTAAATACATAAGTAATAAGTTAACACCTATGCAAAGATCAGTCTTTGTGTGAATATTTTTCAGGTTGCCTTTGGAGGTCTTTTTTGTAATTTTCTACTCCAAACTAGTCAAATTGTATAGCCCTGCACAACCCTAGTGCAAAGAGATATTCAGTCAGCCCAGGCAGACTGAGTTCACCAGAGACAGCATTTAAATTACATCCAACTGAACTGCCCTCCACTGTAGTTCTAAAGACAGCTGCTTAATGAAAAGTCACTGCTACAGTAGTTAGTTAGTTAGTTCTAGTTTCTAGCAAAAAGACATAGATCTCCAAATTAATTTATGCATAGAAATCCTCCAAACTACTTCTTTTCAAATCCATGGTAATTGCAGCCTGAATCAAACTTTAATGTCTAGCCTAACAGCCTAAAATCAAAAAAGTCTCATTGGCTTATGGAGTAAGAAGCTCTGAAGATAATCACTAGTCATTGTAATCTTCCCCTGGAGAAATAAGGACATTTTTAACAAATTGAAAATAAAATGCTTAAACTTTAGTATTCCTCAGACATCCATTAGCATTTGACATTTTGCTCAAAATCCTGATAACAAGCCTATACAAACCTGTGACTGAGACTGCCCAGTGATACATTTCAATATAGGATAATCAATCATCAAAGTAATTTTCACTGTTTAGCGTTAAAGCAAAAAGGCAGCCAGCTCTTTGACATGCTTCCCAGGCTTAGAGATAAAATGAAGAAAATGCTTTAAAATAGCTTTTGCCTTTAAGGTCCTACATTACAGCCATCCCAAAGGCAATCCTTTTGGCAGCGTTGCAAACTACAATGTAGACTAAAAATGTGAGTTTTACTGCCTTTTCAAGTAGATTTTATTACTTATTTGACATATAAGTACTCTTCTTATCTGAGCTTTTGCACTGCAAATTGCATCCAAGTTCCTTTAACCACTTCTGATTTAATGACAGATTTAAAAACACTGCAACACAGAAGTGTGGAATTGGCCAAAAATTATTTCATAAAAATCTGATTTCTGTACAGCAATATCTAAAAATGTCACCTAATACATACAAGTAAATCAGAAAGTTTTTAATGTATATTGTAAAGTCTGATACTTTGATAGGTAAAACATGGACTGACTTTTAAAGACCATAATCTATTTTTAATAACCATTTTTATTTAATTTTTCAAAGAGTAGACTTTATGCTTTCAGTAGAACCATGCCCTGAAATCTCAGGGGTGATAAAAGGGCCATGCCAAAGCTTAAAGGTTTCAAATATCAAACTATACTATTATGTCAGGGTCAGCAAGATCAATTAGCGCTTTTCAATGACAGAAAAAGGTTAAGTTGAACACACATTTACACAATATTTAAATCTAAAAAAGAAAAATAGCACTTATTAGGCATACTTATAAGTCTCTCAATCAATGACTGAGTATCAACACTCTTCTTCCAGTTGCATACCATAAATACGGGGATTTTTTAACGCAAAATGTCAAGAAGATTACAGATATATTAGATAGCAGAAATACTACTGGATTCTCAAGTACAAAGACAAAAGCAAAGATGTCTGAGTGTTGCTGCTACCAGACTTGGTTTAGTGTTGAACTTCCAAAAAGCTTTAAAAATACTCAACCAATTTGACATATATCTGTCAGACTAATGTCCCAGTTGTTTGCATTTTTCCTGCAAACTCTGACAGTACCAAAAATGAAAGCTAGTGAGAAAATAAACCTATTCCTATGCTTAATTAAAAAAACAAACCTAACCCCACCCCTCAATTTGAAAATACCAATCTGTAAATTATCTCATCCAAAATCTGGAAAAAAAGCAAGTGTACCCCTTCTGCAACTAACAGCCAGAAACATGCACACCAGGAAGCGAGGGAACTTATATTTCAGTTCTTAGTATCACAAGAATACTCACTGGAAATACAGGTATGTTAGAAGTTAATTTGACACCTGTTAATTCAAGCGTTGCCGTCGTAAACATAGCTTGAACAAAGTAGCTGGTTATGGTATCAAATAAAGGCAGCATAAAATCACAATAAAAATCCATGAGATTAAGAAAACCTAAGGAAAAAGTACACTGTGTTGAAATCAGTGATTTAGATTGGTATTGCACAGAGTAAAAGCAATGCAAGATTACTTTTCCTCAATGATATATTTCAAAATGTCTCTTTTTTAAGCCCATTTCTTCAAGGAGTGATTTGAAATATTTACTACCAGACAGTACCTAATTTTAGGTTTTAAGTGCTTTAACAGCTCTATGAAATATGATCAGCAGCTGCAATATAGAAGTATGCTGAATAAACGCTCCTTATAAAAAGGGAGACCTGCTTTACCCTGAGTTCATAAAATCTGTACCTTCGAGAAGGAAAAAGATAACACTGAAAAAAAAATTAATAGCTGTGTCCCAGAGCATTTAACAGAAATTCCAGGAATTTCTTTTTTCTTTCTGTAGTAACTTTTGTATTGAAGAGAGTAAAATGCTGTTTAAATTTTAACACTGGAGGATTGCACACATCATCATCATCCAATACCACCAGTTCATCAGAGAAATAGACAGGTACCTTTCCCTCACCAAATGCCAATGTTTAATATTAATTCTAGGACTTGCATAAAGTTTAAAGAGTTAAACTTTAACACTTGCATCAGATGCTAAAAATATGCCACATGATACTATCTATAGCTGTATTTCTACACTTGCCTTGTCTGAAATATTTTAACTGGGAACTGCAATTAACTGAGAACCCACCAGTGCCCCACTCAATACATTGCTTGCTTAGGATTTATTTATTCCACTGACATTATCCATACAGAATGAATTTATACTGCAAATTGTTGTCAGGCCATTAAAAAATGCAAATCCAGCAAGAGTAACTAATTCACTAACTAATTAGTAATTTCAACTAGATTTATTATCTGTACCACCATATACATGTAACAATTAAGAACTGCATAAAATTATCTGAACAAAGAGACATAAAAGATTCGTCAACATACTCCACTTTAATTTCTATTAAATTTGGTTAAATAACGTTTGGTAACATAAATACCACCACAATTTAAAAAAAAAAAAAAACAACAAAAAGAGCTGTTTCAGACATACACCAGCTAATGTTAGATGTCAAACAGAGAAAGAATCACTGGGAAGAGAGAGAAATGTCAGTCTGTATTTCCACTTTACTCACAGTATGATATATACTGCAAGTATGCAAGCATTCGGCAGCATTTTCAGAAATACTAGGGGAAGAGTCAAACCCACAGCAATTTTGCGAAACTTTTCTTTTGAGTGTTAAGGAAATGAAACAAAGATATGGCCTGGGATTTATTGCGAAGTACATGCTTCTAACATTAAACTCCGCGGTCAGACCAGAAAATCTATTTGCCAAACAGAAAAGATGACTTCTCTGTAGAACTCCCTCTAAATCTAAACTGCTGATTAGTTTATCTTAGATACGCTTTCTAGTCTCCGCAAATGAAACACGTAAAACAAAACTCAGAAAACTGTAAATACTGGTTCCTTACTGTTCCAGCATGACTTCATACTTAAACTGGAACCGGCCAAGTCGCTCCCTTGTCTGGTACAGCGTGCGTCCCAGGATTTTTGTAAATACCAGCTATATCACACCGCCACGCGCGACCCGAGCGCGTCGCTCCGTGCGCTCGGCTGCCAGCCCTGCCCGCGGCTCCGGAGCCGGCAGCACCGCGCCTGCTTGGCTCCGAGCGGCACTTTCATAAATGTAAATGAAACTTTAGATGCCAACTACCGATTGGCAGCGGCGATGCCGCGGGATCCCGCTCCCCCTTCCCGGCGGAAAGCGCGGCGGGGCTGCTCCCCGGGCAGCCCCGCGTCCGGCCGGGCAGGGCGCGGAACCCCAGCGGCTCGGGGAGAAGCGCCGTGTGAAACGCCGCTGGCGGCTCTCCGCGGGTATCTGACTTTGGAAGTGTCTGTAATGACAGCAGGAGAAGGAGATTAATGGCTAAGAGCCCGCTGGGTTTGAACACGGAGAATCCTGTTACCTCCTCGCGGATCAAGTACGCGCACGCACCCGCGCACACACACACACACACATACGCACATACGCACACAAAGCTTACCCACGTGGAAACGCTTTCTAACCAAAACACAAGTCCCCGCATCGCCGCTGGAAAAGGCGGCGGGACCCCCGCGCCGGGGCTTCCCCGTGCCCCGTCCGCCGGCGCAGCGGGGACCGCGGCGGGGGCGGGGGCGCGGTGGGACGACCCGAAAACGCAACGTTCTGTCTTTAAACCACAAGAAAAACAAGCCGGGGCGGGGGAGGGGAAGGGCAAGAGACATCCCTCAGGGAGAGGAAACGGAGAGGAACAAAAACAACGGGCGGCTCTGTCCCCGTTCCCTTCGGACACTGGGAAGAGCGGCTGCCGGAGCCCCGCGGCGGCTGCCGGCCAGGACGCAGCGGGAGGCAGCGCGCCCCGTCCGCCGGCACCCGAGCGCGGCACGCCCGCAGCGCTCCGCCCCGGGCCAGGCGGGCAGCGGAGACCCCCGAGCGCCGGGGCACCGCGGGGCCGAGGGCGGCGGAACCGACCGACTCCTCTGCCGCTGCCCCCGCGTCTCGGCCGGGCTGCCTCGCCCCCGCGCTGCCCGGACCCTCGCCGAAGGAGCGGGGGTTTCGGGAAGGGACTACCACCCCCGCGTGTTTTCATGCCGCTCCGTCCGGAGGGGACCCTGCCGCCCCCAAAAAAGTTGTTTCCCCATAGCCTCCCTCCAAGCTGCCGCTGGCCCCGCCGCCAGCCCTCGCAGGGACAGGCGGTCGGCAGAGCGACCTGGCAGTCAGCAGAGCCCCGTCGGCCACCGCAGGCGGGCCGGCAGCCCCCGGCTGCTCTCGGGGCGCAGCCAGGGCCCCCCGTTTCCGCCGCACCGGGAGTGGGCGGGAGGCGCAAGCGGGGAGCGGTGCGACGGCAGCCGTCGCGGCTTGCTCCTTGTCTTGGGGCTTACCCCAGCAGCCCCGGGAACACCCAGCCGAAGAGCGGTGAGGGCAAAACGGCAGGGAATGTCACCTGGACAGAGGCAGAAAGTCCGGCTGGGCGTGGAAAAAGTCACCCCGTCGGCACGGAAAACCAATTTGGTTTTTTTGCAGTTAAACTCGCGTGGGGCCGGGATAAAAGCTCGTCTCTACCCCGCGATGGACGGCCCGGCTGCTCCCTCCCATCACATTTGTTTTACAGCAACTTTGTTGTTGTTGTTGTTGCTGCTGTCATCGAACCGACACGAAAATAAACGCTAAATAAACGCTAAATACGAGCAGACGCACACACCCCCTCCACGGACACATGCACATGCGGCAGGGAACCCGTTTCCTCCACCTCCGAGCAGAAGGGGTGGGAGGAAGACGCGGGGAACTGAGGCACTCACCTTCTCGCTGCCGGGATATGCCGCTACCTTTATTTTAAGGCCGCTCCTTATTTATTTACTCTGGTACTTTCTCCGAGCCGAGGCTCCCTTTTTGCACTGTTCCTCTGGCAAAAACAGAACATCCCCCCTACAAGTCGTCCCCCCCCCCACCCCTTTCTGCACACACAAATAAAGAGCAACTCGGAGCAAAACGGGAGGGGAAATTCGGGGCGGGGGGGATAGATGGAGGAGGAGGAGGCTGGTACGGGAGAAGCCAAACACTCCTCGCACTTCACTGAGTGCAACTAGTTGCCTCTCACGCACAGGAACGTAAAAAAAGTTTCCCCGGCAAGGGACGGGACTTCCCTAAGAAAAGGTAACCCCCTCCCGCCCTCCCGCCCAAAAAGGCCGTCCCCGGGAGCACGGAGGTGAGGAGCGAGGAGCCGGGAGGCAGCGCAGCCCCGGGGCGCCGCTCCGCACTTGTGCCGGGAGCTGCCGCAGGGGCTGCTCCCCGTGCCGGCCCCTCTCGGCACGGCAGCCCCGCTGCCCACCCGCCGCTGCCCCGCTCAGCTCGCCGGCACTGCCCTGCCCCGGGCTCGGAACACCGCGGTGAGCACGGACAGCCCGCTGACCCGGCCACCAGACAGCTCCAAAGTGTCCCTCCCGCCGTCCTCGGCCTCGCAGCCCGGGGCCTGGACCTTGTGCCTTCGCTACTCCCTGACATCTGCAGTTAGTAGTGATGGGAGCAAAGGAGGGGGCCCTGAAGGGTTGATTAATGCCAATCCACTGGAGTACAGGTAGTGAAGTCCACACGTTTTCTGGAAGAAACCAGCGCTATAAAGTAATCCTGAGTTTGAACGATCAAGTGTAATGAAGTGCTACACGCCAGTACTGGTCGGCGTACACTTTTACAGGATACATTCGTCTGCTTTCTCTCAAGCTGGTCAGTGTGGATGAAGGCAAAGTCCTCTCCTGCCCTGAAACTGAACGCCCTTCTCTGCAAGAAATTCAGCAGCTGCATTTGGTCCTCTTCGCTCCTTTGTGTGGAGAAGCGGAAGAAAATCCCTAATTGCTTAGTCACATTTCATACTCTTACCCTTCACCTTGTATTATCTTCTGACTATAGTTTCACTGAGCGGATTGAGCGGCTCTTGTTCAACCAGCTGCATCACCCTCTTTCTGTCAAGTTAACTTCACTCTCCAAAGGGTCTAGGTAAAAGATTTAACAGAGGAGGCAAAAGCTGGGCCCTATATTTGGAGAGAGATGTGAGAGAAAAGTCTTTGGCTTCAGAAGTCATGAATGTTAGAAGTTTTTGAGGTCAGCAAGTCACATGAAAGAAGGGGGGAAAAGGTCTGGATTTGTGAAAATTTCTTCCTACCTGCTTTCTCTTTTCTCACTTTGCATTTGGTGATACTATTAAAAGCTATTTAACTTTACTCAAGCCTTTGAATTTCATGATTTGCATTCAATGAACTACAGTAACACGGTCATCTTTCTTCTAAACAATTTTAGGTTACTTAATCATCATGAAAACAAGTCTATAAAAACCCTGTATTTGCTGTCTTGGGAGACTCGCCACTCAGAAAGAGAACAGATTTGGAAAACTCTTTTGACCTACACAAATAAAGCTAAAAAAACTTTTAAACTAAAAAAGCCTTCTAAAGCCAGCCTTCAAATTGACATAGTGTAGGACGAGCCAGAAATAGGAAATTAATTTTGAAAATGAGAGTTTAGAGAGTAATTGGAAGGGGAGAAAACTCAGATTTGTAGGAATAATGATGATTGACAACCCTGCCACAGACTAAGTTGTGACCAATGCCAGCACCCATCTTGCTAACAAACTCCTTGTACAGGCAAACATGTTAACAACTCCTTCCTTTTGAGGGGACTTTGGTGAGTGGCAGCACGGCAGTCTAGTGTGAGATACTCAAACATGGTAATGAAGGTTTTGTGAAGTCTGGTTTCCTTCCACTGCTATGACACAAATTCCTGTTATGGGGAACAGTCCTGCAGTAACATTGGTTGTTTTAATAGACATGTCACTTCAAAGCAAGCTCTTAACCGTTTGTTGTGCTCTATATTAAAATGTACAGCGGACTTGAAAAGATTATCTATATCCTTGTTCAGTGTAACTTGCTTCAAATTGAGGTGTGGGAGGCCTGCCCTGCTGGTACATGGTATGGTCCCCAGACAAATCTCCCCATAAGGAGCCTGGTCTTGATGCCATTGAACCATGCTGCTGTTTTGCTGTTGATTTTGGTGAGGATGGGCGGGGTCATGCTGAAACTGAGCATCCCATGTACTGAAGGGGAGTCCTACAGAAACTGATCTGATAATCAGACAATTTTTTGTAGAGATTTATTTTAAGTATGACTTTTACAGGCAGTAATTAAATTGTGATATTGGTTGAATCAATGTCCTTAGGCTGAAGCAAATTCCCATGAGCTCAGCGGAAGTGATTTCAGAAGGCGGCAAATCCAAAATGTAGTGCAATGCACTGGTTCACATAAGTGACTCGGTGTGACCATGGAGAAGGTCATGCTAGAAATAGTTCTAACAGAGCCCAAGGAAGGGCAGCAGGATTCACTTTTACACCAGAATAGAAGAATAATGCCTTATCCATTTAAAGCAACATGGGAATGTAAGTAGGCAGGATGTAATTATCTGGACTGGTATTTGGCCAGGCACTCCTACACTGGCAAAAACTACCGTAGAGTGTTTAATGCCCACAAGTGCTCAGTATCCTTGGTTTTACCTCTTAATTAAAGACAGCACTTGTGATCATATTCTTTCTGCTGGTTCAGAACTGCGTCAGCAGAAGAATGCCACCCTGCACAAATACCATTTCATAGAGTAACCTGGAATTTCCTTGGAAGTCTTCCATGCAAATGCTACGGGCCCAACCCTACTCACCTTGTGAAATCTAGTGGGGTTACAGCCATAAGTAGTGTGGCTCTGGAGAATTGTGTTTGCATATGTGGCTAAAAAACAATATGATGTTTGGAATATTAATAAATAATTTTAAAATTAAACCAATATTCTTGTGCATTGCATCTCAGTGACAACGAGGTTGTGTTGCTGTTTAAGCAAAGGGATTATAGTAAAGTTATTCTGAGAAAGGCTAATGACAGAGAGCCAGTATTTTGGCAATGGATCATTATTAAGATTTATTTAAGTGCCTACCATGTCCTGCATCCAGATTAGGTGCCTGTTGCAAATTTTGTTTTGCAAAAACAGAGCTTTGAAATATGGTTTCTTATTTTCAGATTCAAGTATGAAATCCAAAAGCATGTTAATTAGGCAAAGAGTGTTGATCTATACACTTAAGGTTATTATTGGTGCTTCATGGCTTTATAGTCATAAAAAGAAAGAATGAATGGGGGTTCTTTTGACCTGGTTATCAGATTTCAGGTTTAAAAAGAAGGTGACCCACCCTTTTCAGTAATTCGACATGCAGAGTTCAGCTGTGGGTTCAAAAACAGGTTACAACTGGCAAGTCATTGTGATCTTGAAATGCCAACTGTGCCTTTAAGTATGTTATATAACCTATTTTTTTGGTTTCAGTTTTCAAGTATGCCATCATTTCAGTGTTACTTGGATTTCCATATATTTTTTAATCCAAACAAATCTGACCTCAATCATAAGGTTCCATGGCTCCAAATAGCTGAGCTTTCTAATATTTTATTTTGAGTGCCTACGTTCAATACTTCATCACAGAGATATGTGCTGCAGGCAGTGCCAAATACGGTGCCAGGGATGTCCTCAATTATCTCTAGTGCTTACCAGGAGAGGGCTCTGTTCTGCATACCGTACACAGACAAAGGTCCCACTGAAATTACTGCAAGTTTTGTCTCTAAAGCTTGCTTAAAACGAAGCTGGCTAAGTGCAAAAGAAAATCTGCATTGTTTCAGCTGCCTGTGCAGGCAGAATGAGGTGAGCTTGATAATCTTAATTTGTATCCTGCCATTTCACGAGGATTTTTTTTTCTTTCCTGGGTGAGACACACTCTGCTTCCTGCAATATAACTTTCCATCGTGTTTCATGGAAGTTTCATGAAGTTTCATTTAAGTAATCTATGGAGCTGACCCAAAGAAAATGTTACGACATAAATTTTTGTTTGATAATCCATATGTTCCCTTGATCATTGTGGGCTACAAAACCTGTGTCTGCACTGATCAGGTCTAGCACACAGATCTGTTAGCTTACTTCTTGTATTAGTTTTGTTCTCACCAGTTAGCATTCTCCAAAGACATGCCCTGGTCCTGTTCAGATTGTGGTGTGGGTCAAGGACCATTCCTGGTTCTTTGTCTAGTCCAGGCATCCATCCTGTGCTGGAGAATGAGAGAGCTGATAATGAAAATTTTGGCTTTACAGAAACACTGCTCTAACAGATGGCCTTAGGTCAGAAAAAAAATCTTCAGAAAATTTCCTTTCTTTCTTTCCTTTCTTTCCTTTCTTTCTTTTTTTTCCTTTCTTTCCTTTACATCCTGCAGATGTAGCCTGAAAGTCACTCTCAGACGTGTTCCAGAGACAACATTGGGTCAGGTTGTTGGGGAGGCAGGAGAAACGTCAGGGCTGGCATTACCTCACCTCCAGAGCCTCTGGCACTGCGGGAGGACTGAGGGTGTGCCCCACATTCATCCGTGTTTATTCTGGCTGTAGAAACTTGTTTCATATTTCATTTCATTACAAATAAAATAAAGAGCAATCCTTGGATGATTTATAAAAATGTGAACATTTTAAGCTGCACCATTAAATGTTTGTGCTGCTGCTTAGTGTAATTCCCTTGAATTTGCTTTTTTAATCAGTTTTATGTTAGATGTACTTTCCTCACGGAATTTCCTAGAGGTATTTTCCTCTAGGAATTTCCACCATCCTTTGAAACTTCTCTCTGGTTATTCTTATCAATTTACAAGATTTTTCAATGGAATAACTCTGAGATGGCCACCATAATGTTACTAAAAATATATTTAAAGCAGATCCAAAATCTGTGAGATGTAAAACTAGGCGTTTTGAAAATGGTTTTTGATTACATATATAGATAGCATAAACCAGAGACTTCATTTTACTGTCATTGATCAGAAACGGTCTGGGTAAGTCAGTATCTGTGTGTGTTAGTCAACTTTCAGGCATGTTGAGGTTTCTAGTGAAACTAATAGTGAAGCATTCATCAGTGTCCTTGTCAGCAGGGTAGAGCTTGTTATGCAATAAACTCAAATACAGATTCATACCAAGATCTTTTTACTACACTGTAACATCATGTTGTTGCTGTATTGCATTATAATATAATAATATCTAGTCAGCAAGGAATGATTCACTGTATGTTTTTTAGCATGTTTTATAGAAGTAAAAATGCAATTGCCAAATGGCACTACAAATGACATTATATATTACCATTACACTAAAAATAACTCTGTTACTTCCAGAAGCATGATTGAATTCAATTCTCCTAGTAGCATAAGATTAAATGAAGCTCAGGCAATTTTACTCATTTATTTGCAGGTGGTGTGCAATAGAGAAAGGAAACAGAGAAGAACTATAAAATGAAAAGCAGAGATTCAAAAAAAATATGTCAAAGTGTATTTTCAGAAAACCTGTTTTATTTCAAAGTACAAGTTCCTTTCTCCTGTTAAAATGTTCTGTTCAAAGACTTCAGACATTTCTGAACATGTAAGTTAAAGCTCCAGTATAATCTATAAGCATTTATGGATTTAAACTGCTGGTTTATTTGCAGCACTGTCAGAATGGTAGTAGGCAGAAAGCCAGGCATAGCATTTAGGGGCAATTACCCTTCTTTTATAGCAAGTATTGCAATGTTGTCTTGCATTGGGATACTCCTGATCAGACTCTTTAGGTGTTGGTTTCTGTGAGGACCTCATTCCGAATCTCAGAGATATAAACTAAAAATAAAGTAGTTAAGTTATTTCAAGGGCATTTAAACAGCAGTTGTAGAGGTCTGTTTTGGACATGTCTGTTAGCTGATTCTGAGTTTGCACTTCTTATTAAGTCGTTCTTTATGCATTGAAATCTTGAGATATCCAGCAAGAGGAAAGTTTGTTTTGTCTTGGCTGTGAAGTAATGAATGTACTCTGAATGAATGAGTAATGTTCATGGTTTCTGCATTCATCCAATGGGTCTAGACTGTTTATGTAATATATTAGTAGTTATTAATGTAGTTATTATATTTACATTTGGTTACTTATTAACATTTGCCCATAATTTATACATTCTGCTGGAAGGTCCTTGCTGCACTTGGTAAATCCAGAGGGAGGCACAGCCCCAGGGATCTTACCAGCTAGCCCCATGTAAACCACACAAAAGAAGTTACTAAAAGAATTTCCTCTGGCATGGTAATCCACTGATTGAAGTTGATGTAAAGAAGCACTTTGGTTCTAGTATTAACTGGAACATGCCTTGATGTATATCTTTAGGTTTTGTGGGGGCATTTTTACTGCAACTACTGGACTGCACAGATGACTGAACACTTTCAGCAGAGAAGTGGCTAATTTTCTGAAACCACCAGCTCCTAATTAAGATAAAAAGATACTTATGCGAAATTACATAAAGCCATTTGTTTCAGCTAACATAACAATGTTGATGCATCAAGAGCTATGAGAGCTACCTGAGCAGTGCTTTGCTTATTTTCCCAAATTGGACAAGTAGAGATTAAGTGCCTTAATGCACTTAATGCAGTTTTTGGGGTAGAGGAACTTGTCAGACAGGTGGCTGTGTGTGATCAAGTATTGATGCAATGGTATATGCACATTTTTCTCACATTAGTTTGCTTTTGGGAAACAGCTGTTCTGGGATGGGAAAAGGATGCTTTTGACAACAATCTCCAAAGCAGTCCTGAGTAGTTTAAAACAGGGGGCCGAGGTTCATCGAGGCAAATACGCTCTCTTGGACCTTTATCTTCCTCACCCTTCCCATTATATTCTTTTCCTAGTAACAAATACTTAGCATATTTTTTAAGCAATTAAAACCAAAGGTGTAGGTTTTGCCACGGCTCCGGAAGTTGTTCTGAGACCTACAAGTGGCTACTTCAGCCCTGGTTTCAGAACATCTTTGCTACAACAGAGAGAGAGAGAGAGTGGAGGAAATGGACTCCAGGGAGGTGCACCTCAGATGAGAACAAAGCAGTTAGTGTAAATCTCCACTCCTTGCCCTATAGCACACCACTTCATTAAAAGGCATACAAAGTTCTCTTCCTCACCTTTTCCATTAGCCGACTACACTTGGGACTGACTCTGAATGTGAGTGCCCTATTAGCATTTGAATGGCCTGTACTCCTGTGTGAATGCCACTGAAGATCGAACTTCATGGTAAAAAAAACAGAACAAAAAACCCAAAACATCCTAAAAGGTCTGTGTTTCATTTTCACTGCCCCATATCCTGTTCTGGGAAAACTTTTCTCTTCTTCTGACTTCATAAAAGCATATACACATCCTGAGATTTTTTTTTAAATACGCGTTTTCATTTTTCACACTTTTGAAGCTCTGAGAGAGAAGTTATGTTCTGGAAACAATTATATTTGCTGGGAACTATTGATGAGGTGATTACCTAAGAATTTGGTAGGAAATTGAAGAGGAGGCAATTTCTGAGTTTTGAAAGATCATCAATAACAAGTAAAAACAAGTCAGGTTTCTCCATGGATTGTTTACACAAGAGTAGCTGTTGATAAATGAACTTCAGATTTGATATTAGACGTACATAGTGTGCAAGGTGTAATAACAGTTTTACTGCTCAGAGCTTGTGAATACGGAATAATCTATAGGCAATTTACTCAACCTTAGTGGACAAATAGTAAAATCCTTATAGTGGTCCTCCTTATCATGTATCCTATTAGTAATATTAATATTTATTTTTAATTTATTTTTTTATATGTATCAATTTACCCTAAGTTTTGTTTTTGAAAACAGGCAACAACTTTTAAGATAATTGCACTGTATTATGAATGGAATTTAATATTACTGACTTGGGGGTAGGAATGAATAAATAAATACTTTCATGTCTTAGGTAACATAAACCACAGTTACTATGCCCATGGCTTTGCTCTAAGAATGTAGGAGTTAAGACATGGCATTACCATAGTTGGCAGCAAGAGGAGCTGCTTTTTCAGTTGTGCAAACATGCAGCTAGCTGTGCAAAGTCAGAGGCGAACTGACTTTGATGAGTTGGTAAGGAGGAGCTGCTGGAGCCCTTTCTTCGACCACCCCAGGTTCCAGATGATGGGACAGAGAGGTTTTCTCTCATTCCTTCCTGGAACCTTCACTTCTGAAGAAGAAACATAACAGCATCCATATCAGAGCATCAGGAGAAAATCAGGAATGTTCTTGTATCAGGTTTGCTTTCACCTGTCTGAAAGTTTAAAAAAATCTTGTTGTGGTGAAAGATTTCCAGGAGGAATAGATTAAGAGAGGGCAAGTGAGGTAGTAAGCTTGCTCAGGTATCCAGGACCCTTCTTACTTGTCCTGTTTGGTATCATGCATATGGGTCTAAATAAAACATAATGGGAAACAGGATTTCTAGAAGTGAGCAGTACTGCTGAATTAATACTTTCTTAAAGGAAGGATTTATTACAAAAAGGGGTTCATTTCAGCAATTATTCTCAAGTAGAACAATCTGGAAAAGCAAAGCAATCTTGCCCTGACATACCTGCTAGTACCCTATAGAGGGGGTAGATTTCCTCCATCAGAAAAAAAGAATTTTCTCAGTCTCTGTAAGTAGAAATGTGATGAGAGTTTTTCCCCCTATTATCACTAATATTTGGATGAAAATTAGAGTAAGAAAAAAGGGGTCTCTGGAATTTTAATTTTGGGAAATACTTGGCAATTTACATTCTTGCAGATTTTATTGATGGAGAAACAGGCCTAATGAAGACCATTAAAATAAATATTTGGCGGGACAGAATACTTGCTCTGAATTCTGCTGAGGTTCTGTAGTATTTGCAGCCTGTATTATTATCTGCAAGAAATGCCCATGGAAGAAGGAATTACAGTCTTATAGCAGCTGAGTTTGGTGAAATTTATAATGCTGACATAACAAGGTGTTGACATTGGCCCATACTTATTCCCCTTGTAATCGCCTTCTTTTTGAAGTGACTCAATATGTATCATGTTTGTTTTGCAAATATCACACCTGCAGTTTGTACACAAATGCTTGACAGATTTATAGACCATATTATATTTAATTCTCTAAATTATATTTGTATTTCAGTTAAATTAGAACTTTATGTCAGTTTAGTAAGGTTATTAGATAGCCAAGTAATACTTCACTTTTAGTAGAATTTCCTCTGAGATTCAGGCACCATTCTTTATGCCCTACTTGAGTCTCTTGAGTACAGCCAGTTCATCTTCTATCTTTTTTGTCTGATTTTTTTTTTCATTTCAGTTTTTGGCATCTTCCAATAATATTGTAACATAATTCAATTAGTATTGTCAAAATATAGAAGCTGCATTTGATTAAAGGACTTCTTAACAGATTTTAGATATTTCCCTGACAATTATACATCGGTGATGTAAAGTGTACCCCTTGTGACGTGCATAAATATTTCTATCATTATTTTATGGAAAACAAGGAAATAAGGCAAGAATGATTATTTTCAGGAAACTACAAAATCGGAGTTTGCAGACCTTGCAGAGGTCCAGAGCTTTGATTACCCAGGTACTGCATGTCATAAGGCTGTAAACAAATCCTCTGTTTACAGAAGAGGCAGGTGGCGAATGCTGTCAACAAGAGTTCTTACACCTTCACGGGAATCCTAAGTTAGCAATTGCCCTAGTTCATGGGCAAGTGGTAAATAGTAAGTGTTTGAGAAAAATGTCAAAAGTCAGAAAAGAGAAAAAAGAAAGCCACGGATATGTCAAAAAATAAATCTTACAGATATCAACAGGTTTAGTGGCTATTTCATTCTACATGTTTATTATAGTTACACTAAAATTACTGAAAGGAGTAAGTTTGCAGCACCAGAAGTCTTAATTTGAAAACCCTTCCATCAACTGTAGTATTGGCTTCATGACCTCGGGAGGTTATCTGCTGACAGTGTGAGTCTGGAAACCAGAGATTGACTGCTGCCTTTCAGGTCCCATCTTATATGCCCTGGGATGGGGAAACCTGGGGGAAGAATGTACTGCTGTCACTCAGCAGTGGTCTTTCTGGCTAATTGGAGAGAAGGACTGATGAGCTCTGAAAAGAACCCAGTCAGCCCCCACCAAATAGAACAATGTCATATATTACGTGAGTGCAGAGGAAAAGCTTTTAAATAAAAGAAAGAAAAATAAAAGATAGGCAAGTAAAGTCCCCCACAGGGTTAATGAGATGATCCTTCAGAGGCAGATAAAGGGATGCAAACACGGTGCTGTTTGTCCCTAGCTTCTGTATCAAAATTTCCATATATGTCACAGAGATTTTTACTCTACTGAAATGAATACTGCTGTGGGTTAACAATAGAGAATTCCAGATTTATTCTTGCTTTGGGAAATAAAATATGTATCAGCCTCTAGGGTGGGGCTCTTGTTGTTGGATGTTAAATTGCAATCTAATGAAAATGAAAGAACCTTCCTGCAGAACTTCAGACTTAAGGGTGCAGGAAAACAAACATAGAGTAATTAAAGTGTAACAATTCCTCAATAGTATTAGTTGAAGCAGAAACCATGCCTCCTGTCAGACCATATTGTCCCTGTGGTATTATACATTCTAAACATGGGAAGTATAAGAATTTTAATTCTCAAATTATTAGGGTTTTTTCCCTAATTTTCAGAGTTACAGAATAAATTGTATCCCCCTCTTCCAAAATGTAGAATTATCTTCTGTTTTGCATTGCCTGTTGAAGTGTCATGGCCCTCTAGGCTTCATTCCTATTGCAATTACTGTTAACTATTAGCATGAATAGACTGCACAAGCCTATGCTTAGTGTAGGATAAAACAAGGACTACTTGTGATATTAGCATTTCAGCTCTGTTAAAAGAAATAAAACATAATCATGTTAGTGAGCAAAATGAATCAGCAGCGTCACGTACCTTTTTGCTGCAAGTAGCCTTGTAAATATGTGTTAACTGATTTAAAAAAATCACAAGGATAAAAAAATAATAATTTACATAGATGAACATGCCAGCCCTAGATGACTTGAGCCACATGCTGCAGTCTACTTCAGTGTTAAGAGAGTTGAATTGCTCCTGCTATAGATCTCCATTTCTGCTCAAAGCATTTAACTAAAGAAAACACCACAAATATTGAAAGGCCTACTTGCCTTACCTAGCTGGAATATTGTCTTCAGTATAATCTAGACTCAAGCCTCTGGGATTACTGCAAAATAACTTTTCCACACAGCTTGTCTAAGTAGCTGCTTCTACTAAAAATCTTGCCAGGAGTCCTTAGCTACAGTCTTAAGGACCTACCTCCCTGTTATTGCTGGTGCCATATTATTTTGTTTTCTCTAATATGGATGTTTCTGATTAAAAACAAATCTTGTAAAACAAGTTCTTAAAGTCTATACTACATTGAGAACGGCTGTATTTGTTTTCTATATGTAGGACAGATATGTTCAGTACATCCTCTAATATTCTTATTAAAGCTGAGAATTTTCCCCATTAGAGTTGCCTTCAACAGACTGATTAAAAACCATTTTAAAACTAGCAACTGCTAATTTTTGATGTGGAAATGCTCTTGAAAACATACACTTCGAATTCTTTGTCTGTTAAAATAATAATTTGTAATTGTATGAACACCAAGGTTCCAAGGTGCTTTTCAGCCTCCATGAAATTCTTGATTTTGTTTTTATGAAATGTAGAAAAGTTGTTTTACTACTGTTCAGCCTTTTGTTGTCTTTCTATTTCCATCACCACAACATCTCTATTTTGCCCTTCATCACAAAAAGCTGTTTATTTTCCATCCATGCACTGAAAAGTTCAACTGGAAAAGATTTTTATAAATTCTTGTGCTTAACCTTCTTTAGTTCCCTTCAAAGTCAGAGATTTAAAAAAGTACAACTAGTAAAGTCACCATGAATTGTTGGTGACTAAAATATGAATAAACTCCATTTCTCTCACTAAATTTCTCTTATATGTAGAAAGTGTGTGCCATCCTTAAACAACTGAGTTCAAAAGTGTTGCTTGTCACTGTCGAGTGTGTAAAGGGTAAATGTACACAAGCTTGAAGTGTGCAAAGAGTTCCTGTGGAAGCCTAAAGAGCATACACTAGCCAAAGTCTTCTGTTTAACAGCCTGTGGTAATGTTTTTATGTATATAAACTCACTATTAACTTCATGTTTTGCTATTGTTTCTCGGAAAAAACAGATGAAACATTAAGGCTCGTGCAAGAAAAGGAGGTGATCTGAGATAACCAGCACAGCCTCACTTGTTGACAAATCACGCCTACCCACAGGGGCTGGCGTTGGACTAGATGGTCTTTAATGCCATTCTAGGATTTAGGATACTAAAGACAAAATATTTGTCTGATAAGGAAAAACGGTGGAGGCAGGCTCTCTAAAGTAATAGTATAGAAGAAATTATACTGTGGCTCTGGAAGTGCTTTGATATTAAACTGTATCTCAATCCCTTCTACAATGTAGAAGAGAGTGGTCCTTTTATTAGATTGAATATGAGTATCAACAAGAAGTGCATATGATTAAATAATGGGATTATCCAAAGAATTTTTCTAAGATATTTTTCTTCACCTGCTAAGCAACTGGGTAAAAATGGTGCATAAGCAGTGCCCTCAGTGTTAAGTTGTCCTGAAATTAGGCCATTTTTATCTCATATGGCAAAGGTCCTTGTGTGAGAACCTGACGTTAGTGTTCTGTCCCTGGTGGCAGCCACTACCACCAGGCCCCAAGATTCAAGAGAGGTATTTTTAGTAGAAGTTTCAGCAAAACCAGGAGAACTGAAAAGGTCTGATACCTTTTTTTTGTAGTGAGGCACACAGCTACAGCCACAGTAGTAGTAGTACTACCATAACGAGATGGCCAGTCATCTTTTGCCAGCTGTTTGGAGATGAGGGTACTCAGGACTTAAAAACCAACAGGGAAGTATACCATTGGAAGATGAGCAAACACTGATCAGTAAGACAGCCTGATATACTACCCAAACTCAGGCCAGACAATTCAATAGTTTTAGTTACATTAGCTCTTGTTACGTAAATAGTCCCCTAGATTTAAGTAGATTTCTTCAGACTGTCTTACAGAAGCAAAGCAGAATCTGGCACAGGAGAGAATTTCTTTTAAATCTCCACTTTATTGCTAAACTCTTTTCTTCTTGAAGTATGTTAACACCATAGGACTACATTTATATTAAAGGAAACTTTATGCCATGATGGAACTGTGAAAACAAACTTCAAAGGCATATCTTTAATGTTGAAAATGTTCGCCACGGATGGACTGCTCTTCTCTCTTTCTAATAAACAAGCCTGAAACTGCTTTGAGTTCTGAAAGGAGATAGATTTCACATTGTAAAGAAACCCTGAAAATATGAGGACAAGTGCTAGAGAAGATGTTTGGCAATTTCACGAGCATGTACTTGCAGAAGGAGAATAGTATGTCCTAGCACAGAAGGAAGAAACACTTCATAAAACACTTATTTTCTAAGTTTTCCTAATACTGATGAAGCGTGAATTAATGGGAGAAGCTAATACTTTAAACAGTGGTATTTTCCCCGCTGCATATGATCCATAATACTTGGAAATTAAACAACCAAAGCAAGAACCACTTATCAGCAACCATCCAAGAAAAGAAATTAGTGTAACTTAGAGCTTTTAAGAAAGAAATTAAAACCCCACCGGAAACACAGGATAGGAAGTCCTGGACCACTTGATAAAAAATCAAAGGCAGAATTACCATTGGCTTCTGCTGGCTCAGAATTTCACTCAGCATGAACTTAGATTAAGCAAAGCTAAATGATGTATATGCTAGCTAGGCCAAGATACTGTAATTTACACTTGTGAAAGTGCCATGCCATTGATGCATCGGCATGTATGTACAGTGCAAATTCCATTTGTATTTTAGTTAACAGAGGTCCCTCCATAAATTATATCAATAGTCGAAGTCAAGTGCAACTAAAGATAGAACTGTAGCCAAACAACTGCATGAATAATTTCTGTGGTCTAGGTTTTTTTTCTGTAGGACACAAACAGGTTATACTCACAGAGGTCTTTGCATAAATTCTGTGTTCTCCAGAGAAGTGCAGAACTGCTGTACACATGTGGCATTTGCATAATGCTGAACTGAGGAATTTCATCTTCCTTTGTTTGTGTTTATAATCTCAATAGTAAGAGACAACTCACAGTCCATCATTATAATGATCCATCTTAGATACAACTCCATGGCAGGAGAAGTGTAGACAGACCACTTGGAATATCAAAAAAAAAAAAAAAAAAAAAAAAAAATCATCTCTCAGAAAAGAGGATGAAACAGCTCAGTTTTGTCATCCCAAAGGAAACCTCTTTGAGGAAGATCTCCTTAACAAAAAGGATCTCCACTTAGCCAGTCTTGGAAGGGTACTTAAGATAGTCCAGAGAAGCTACTAGTTTTGTAAGAAGAGCAAGTGGTAAAAGTGGGTAACAGCTTAACCTAAGATCTCCACTTGGCAACTGTCAGTTCTGCCATTCCTATTCAAGGAAAAATTATTTTCACAGGGCTGGAAAAAATATAAGGGCATAAGAAGCCTTAGACATAAATAAAGTATTGTAACATGGTAATATCTTAGCATTCATTAACACTGAATCTATGAAGTCATTTGCTATGTTGCTCAGAAATCCACCATCTATATAAAAATCCACTCCATATATAAAATGGGGTTTGAACACACTACTGTATAAATAAACCTATTAATGCAACATGTTTGCTACAAGTTTATATACTATGACCAACAGGCAAGTGACAGAAGAATGGAATTAATAAAAATGTGCCCGTTTACTTCTTTTCCCTTCCTACTTTTTCCAGCTTTTACCTACATTTAATCTGCTTGCAGAGCTGTACTGCAAATATTTTCTGCATGAGTAGTTGCAAATTGTCAGGATTTGCAGGCTAAGAAGTTTTGGCTAAGAACTGTTGGCAGGGGTAGGCTTGGCTTTGGATCCCATGAGCTATACCATGCAATCTTTTGGCTTAATATATATCTAAAGCTCTGAGGCTTCCTGTTTTCTCCACAGATCTGCCTATCCTGCTCTCTAACATTTGCTTCTCTAGTGTAAATACATCATGTAAGCGCACTCTGTGTTAGCCTGTGAATTTATGGAGCAAAAATCAGAAAGAGGGGGGTTTTAAAAAAACAAAATCACCATGAAGTCCTTACCATCTATTAGAGAAACGCACATGGTGAACATTCCACTGTACTCCAGTATGACTATTACGTCTTGAAAACAATCACACTAATAGGAAACCCCGTTAAAATATTTTCCCACCACACAACCCTCCAGCCGGAGACTGTTTCAGACAATGGTTTCACTTTTTAGTAATCATATTCTTAGCAGTCCCATTGTTCTAAACTAGTCCCACAGATATCTAATTTTTAGTAGGATAACACACACTCTTATAACATATCAGAATTTTTAACCAGAAAATTTCCCTCCAGCTTTACAGACTTAAGGGCGCTATGTCACCATATGTGGTTTCTTATATATTTCTGACTACTGTATTCTAGAACTAAACAAACTTTGTCACACCAGCTGTATCCATGACAGATTTCCACTGTCTGGGGGTGTTTATGGACAAGAAATAAGCAGTCTGTTTTAACTCATCAGAAAGTCAGCCTAATGAATATGCTTAAAGCCTCATCTGTTTACTAGTATTTTATTATTTGTTAAACTGTCTCATGGTCAGTGCCATTCTCACCACTGTACTTAGCTAATAGCCTGTCAACATTTCCATTAGAAACTCTTTTTGAGAGGTCAGTGGCCTAGCTGAAAATTTACAATAGTGGTGCTGACCTAGAATACTAGTTCCCAGATGTGGTTTGAATATTTTTATTAGAATTTTAATATGAATGCATGCATATGAATGCTAGTAAGGAATGTTAATGGTCTTATTTAAGCCAGACAGTCATTGTACAAGTTTCAACTCCCTATGATTTAGCCAGTGCACCTTGGGTTTCAGAGGCAACTTGTATTATTTCAGTTTCCATGTTCTTTGAAACAGTGAAGTGCCTTAAATCAAAAGCCAGGGTTCTGCTATCTGCTTGAAACTGGGCTCAAGTAAGCTCAAAAAGTCCATGAACACTGCAATGGGCCAGTTCAGACTGCACTGCCAAATTCGCAGCCGTTTGGGACTTCCTGATGTTTGTTAGTCCTATTCCAGTGTCATGCGGTGTGCAACATGAGCTGCTTCTTGCTGAGTGCAAACTCCAAAGTGGCGTCATGAGCCCTCTGGGGAACACAGACATCATCCTTTTTATTAAGGACCTGGCTGGGACCCATCATACATTCTGCTCACTTCTTATTTAAGAAGAAATATCTATGAGCTCTTTCCTTGCCTCTTCCTTGAAAAATTAAGTACCGTCATCACTTCTGAATGCTTTTCTCCAACTACCAAAACCAGAGCCTATCAGGGAACTTCTTCAACTTTTATAGGCTTGGAAATATTTAGGAAAATAATGAACTGCAGCCATAATGGTCCAGTCTGACTGGAGGGCTGTACAGGCCTGTAACAGCACATCCATCACAAAGCAGAGGCGTCTTATGCTAACAGGACCCTTTGACATCCCTTCCCCAGGATGATCTGCATCCACTGAATTTTCAGTATGAACAAATGGTTTTGAAATTACTGATTTCCATGAAGCTACTGGAAAAGCAACTGTCCTAGAAATACCATGATTTACTCACCAAGCATGCCCCTGACACAATCCAAGCATGAGCTAACATAGGTCCAGCAAAGATCAACACAGCCCATGAAGGGTCTAGAAAATGTGTGTATGAGGAGAGCTGAGGGAGCTGGATTTGTTTCGTCTCAAGAAGAGGAAGCTTGGGGGGACCTCATTGCTCTCCACAACTCCCTGAAAGAAGTTTGCAGCGAGGTGAAGGAGAGTCCCTCCTGCTGTGCCTGCAGCCAGGGGACCAGAGGGAATGTCCTTAGACAGGAAAGGTTCAGATTAGATATTAGAAATTTTCACAGTTAGGGGGGTCAGGCACCGGAATAGGTTGCCCAGCTGGAGGTGCTTCAGAAGTGTCAGGATCTGTCTCTGGGTGATGTGGTTTAGTGGTTTAGGAGTTATGGCAGCAGTGCTGGGTTGACAGTTGGACTGGATGACCTTAAAGGTCTCTTTCAACCTTGATGATTCTATGATGCTATGATTTTGCTGATTCTCAATATGTGGCTTTTGGTAATGTGAGGATTGCAGAATGAATAGTTAATTTCATTCCTTATTCAACTAGAAAAACAATGTCTTAGTAAAACAGTGTTCCTACAAAGATTCAGTGACACCTCAAACTTTTTTCTTTTGAAAGCAGTAGCATTAGTAAGGCCACTGTTTAATTTTATAATATTTTTAATTTATAATGAGGCCTGATTCTGGTTCCAAGATCTAAAAGAGATGACAAAAGCTTAGGCAGGAGTAAGGTAGCATCAGGTGATGTTAGAAACAAGAGCCACATGGGGATTCTTCAGGTACTCCTTGTCGCATCAAATTAAAGGGGGGACCTATGACGCTGTTTTGGAATTTACCTTTCTCAAGACCTCTTTAAGTACAGGGTCTAATCTAGGCAGTGTGCCTCTATGGCACAGCCTTTAATCTTTGCCATGGCCCTATTTCCCAAATGCAAATAGGAAGCAAAGCATAGCTGAAAGCCAGACAGCGATGTCAGGAACATGGGTCTTGAAGCTGGAGGGATTCTCTCATGTTGCTCTGTGACTACCTGGTATACAGATGATTCAAAAAGTAGAAGCTGTTATACAACCCAACAAAACAAAAATCTGTACTGGAAGGAAACTAAAGGAAATTAAATAAAAAGAGGATCAGTTTAAAAGGCTAACTGAATAAATATAGATATCATGTTTATAGAATAGAATAACTGCAGAATTAGACCTTCAACTTTAGCTCTCAGAAGATGAGAGAATTTGAAGTGCTACATTATACCAGGCTTGCTTGGACACCTTTGCTGTTTGGGGCAGCCACAGAGGAGCAGTTGCATTCTTACCCAGAAAAGCAGGACAACCACATGCTCTATGTGAGACTGTTGCGCAATACTCCAACAGCAAGCGTTGGGAGCCCATCCGAGTTATGGGCCCATATTTTGTCATCCTGGTTCACAGGCTATAAATAAACCTGTAACTGATCCCTCTTCACAGAACAAACTAGATGCCTTCTGGTGTCAGCTTGAAGTTAGGAATAAGTTTCTCATTTTCTTTGCAAATATTCAAGAGTAGTTGACCAATTTCAGTTAGTAAAGGCAACACCATTTATTTCTTTACTAACAAATGGCTAATGGAGCTAAATAATGATTTCACAGGCTCTTTTGCAGTACTTTTCTAATTTTTATCTTTACTTATTAATGAACTCAAGGTATTAATTCCTATTTAGTTGTGGCTTTTCAAGTCTTAGACCTTTTTGTTGCCCTTGATTTCATGCAAGGCATTTTCTGCAAGAGCCTTGGACTTCGGTGGTCTAAATTAGGTGGAAACAGATCTCCTTCCAGGAGAACATCAGATAATCCTGTTGGTTTTAAACATTTGTGGAGACCACTAGTGATCTGCTTGCTTCATGTTGTTGATGTTCACTGATGTTTAGTGATGTTCAGAGTAAAGAATACCTACTAAATACCTACCGCATGTGGTAGGAAAAAGAATTAGGAAGAACAAATGTGTAAAATTTAAAAGCATTGAAGTTGAAACTCACATATTTTTTTATACATTTATATTATATATTTTATATAAGGGATAATTTTCATTGGAGCAAACTCCCTGAGGAAATAAAGCCTGCACCATCTCTTTTTATCTTTCTAAACAAGTCATAATACTGTAGTGAAAAGCATTATTTTGCTAATGAATTACAGCTATACATAATTATATAATTTTTGTCCTTTTGGGATCATTGACAATAATTTCCCCTTTTAGATTTAAAGTCTGTAAATCTTCCACATTTGTGATAATATGGATAATTAAATAATTTGATGTTTTAGTGAATGGTTAGATTCCTGTGAGAACAAAAAATTTAATACTACTGAGGGATTTAGTTTTGTTTTGTTTCATTTTATTTGAGGCAGCACTTTATCTTATTAAACTTGCTGAAGTAAAATAAATAGGGTGCATTTTTAAATGCTTTTATGCTAGTTACTCAGCTAGCATTTCTCCACAACTTTCCAAGTAGGCTGAGCATAATTTAGACTGAAAGATAGTGAATTACTGGGTATGGAATATGCCAAACAGACTCTTTCTATAGAGGAGGGGAGGCTTTGCATCTGGGTTTGTACCACAAGGATTTCAGACATGCAGTGCAACTACACTGAAGTACTGGTGGGAGTTGCAATGTAAGTTGAAGTTCTGAGCCCAAACAGAGCTCTGAACAATCAGAGAATGTTCTAAAGAAGATTTCCATGGCAGATCTGAAGATCGATCCCCAACACAATACCTCTCAATGGACAAGGCATGCATAAAATAGGTAGAAAATTGAGTGTTCTTCTCCCTTTACAAAAAGACTGGGAGCCTTGTTTCAGGATATATGGGAGTTCAGTCACGAGCTTTGAGCAGAATCCACTCCATGCCTTACCAACAACCCTGTTAACCAGCATTTTTGCTTCTCTTTTTGTTATTGCAAACAATTATAGCAGGTCTGGAAAGAAAAGTAAGGGAAAACAAACAATCAAGTTTATCAGTCTGTTTTATTTTATCTATTTCAGTATAATTGCTACTACAATGTACATACTCTGAGCAGTATATAAAATGTTTTAATGACCAGGACAGAGAATTACTAGCTGAAGGACAATTAAGTGGTTACCTCCTAAGTTGCCTGTTAGACATTTACATCTGGAGGGAAATTGTACTCTAAAGGCTAAGTCTGCAAAGGGCTCCTTGGAAGCACAGGGTGGTGCTCTGCCTAATCTCAAGCATCCTGGGGCCAAAGCATAAAAAGAAACTTTGGCCTTGTAATTCTTTCCATGGCAGTGCCCGCCTGCCTCAGGGCCTGGAGGAATTTACAGCAGGTGGCACAATGAGCAGGGACCATGGTGTCTCGTAGGTGTCAGGACTTTTTAGGGCTCAGATGCTTTACCCTGGCTGCAGGGCAGCAGGATTGGTGGTGTCCCCTCCTGGAGTGAGGTACTTGGAAAAGGTATCTTTCTTTTTTTGACAACAAAGGATTAGTTGTTTAATCCTTAATTCCTTCCTGAAGCCTTCATAGGAGAAGGTGATGTTACTCCTTATGTTTCAGGAATCCCCAATCTGCAAATATATGGGAAAGCACAAGAAACAGGATGTTTTCCCTCTGAGCTGTGTTTGTGTAGCTATGCTTATTTTTTGCATCTGTTGCTGTCACTGGTGAGGTGCCCCCAAAGGCTTTGCGCAGCCACATTCATGGGCTGCGTGCAGCAGAATCTGCAGTGCAGAATTTGCTCGACAAAACACACATGCAGAGGACCACAATATGCATTGTTTAGCATACCAGAAGCTTCTCAGATATTTCAGAATGTGTATTAATCTTTGTGCAGTGCAATAGTTTGAGGCTGAAATCAAAATGCAACAGAGTGAAGTGACAGTCCTGATGGAACTTTTACACTGAGTGGATGGCTGTGAAATGGAAGAGAAAAGGACAAGCACCCAGAACTTGATGCTGAAGTATTTCTGTGAAACTTCACTATCTTGCTCCTTAATCAAGTACACACTGTAAAAATGATATGTGAAATAAATGCCTCTAAAGAGGCATTTCAATAAGTACAGTCTCAGAGCTGATGACTATCATGCATTTAATTCCTTCTTTATCATTAATCACCCAGTGGCTTCAGCCCTTCCCACTCTGGGTTCAGTATTTTCTTTTTCATCCTCAAGAAAATGTTACAACAGCCACTCTAGAGACTATACTGGGAGAAAAAAATAGATATTTTAATATACTGTCCTAAATAAAGGAAAAGTTTGGGTACAATCAGACATGCATCTCATGGCAGACCACCTGAGATAGGAAAGGAAACCCTGGTTTCCAGTATTACTAGTGGTGATGGCATCGTTTGAAAGCCTGGAGTTGTTGTAAGAGGAGGAGATTCATATTCCAGGACAGACAGCAGCTTTGTATATGAAATAGGCAGATAAAGGATAGAACCAAAGTTGCATAAATATTATAACCACTACTAATCTCTTTGGTGGTCATATGTTTGCTGGGCTTGAATATTTAAGCATGTTAAAGAACCGGCTACCAGAACAAATCTCATTTGAGAACTCAGTGAGGCTATGACTAACTTGTAAATCCCATTGAGCTTCATGACTGAGAAAATTAGCAACCTGCTTAGATCTGTAAAAAAAGTTTTCTGGGCATATCCAACAGCAGATTTTTTGTCTGTTTAGAAATTTTAAAATGAAACATTTAAATAAATTGGGCAAAAACTGAGAAAGAGGTTAAAAATCTCTCTGACAGACAGGTTCTTTATGGCTGTAGCTCTGAAGTGGATCTATTCATCACCTATGAATTTCTCACATCTATGCTTGGACCTGAAAGCTGGGCATATTTAGATCTGAGTTTTTCACTGAATAAAAATGGTAAGTTCCAAGCTTCCCTACCCATTCCAAATAAAATGAGGAGAGTTTTGAATGCATCAATTCTGTTTAGCAAATACCTTACTAGTTCTGTGCATTGAAAAATCTGGATTCAAAAAATATCACAAAAGTTCCTTTAGAAACCCTAACAAGTAATGGAATCTTTTCATTGCCTGTTTGTTCCTGAAGGTGTTTCTCACCCAGCATTTAGTATCTACTTAGTTTGCACCAGAAAACTCTTGGTGAAGAGGAGCTGGAAACTCATGTTATTTATTAAAAAAAAAATAAAAATAATCCTGTCAAATATGCATGATATTAGGGCTTAGGGTTCCTGGAAGAACTATTTGAATATGGTACAAATAGGAAAGCAGACCTATATTTTGTGTCTTAAAAGTTAACTTTCTCTCATGGAAAACAGAAGGATGCTATGAAAGCAAGTAGAATTGGTGTTGCTGTGCTGGGGAAATATAGAAAAAAAACTTCTCTTGATCCCAGATGGAAGAAATGCCCCTGGATCAGACAAGAAGGTAGGCATTGCTTTTCTCTTTCTTTAACTCTGGGATAGACCAACTGTTTTCACAGGCAGGGGATTGCACAGAACTGCCTGTCTTCAGTTCCTTAACCAGGTGTCATCTCTAGGAATACATATCCTAGGAAGCTCCTTGAGCTGCTTCCTCACTCACATTGAGGCTCTGCAGTATCCTAAATCAGCCAAAACCTGCAAGGTACAAGCTGGCCTTGAGTGTTGTATTTCAAATAACACACAGCAGTATTCTTTCAGAAGGGACATCCTCCCTTCTGTAACTGTGTCATTCCTTCTGCTATTAATGGGAGCCGCTAAAGAGGGAGGATAAACCTCAGAAAACAGTGACTACTGCGTGACGCATGTCCTTACTGAAGCAGTTAGCAAACTAAGTCTGCTTTTTCTCTCTTCAAGGGCCACAGAACAGCTGAGGGACATTATTATTTCCCAGGGCAATCAGAAGTGAATCCAGAGGTCCAACAAATATTTTGTTTTCACTCTATACTTGTTTCACTACCCAACTCCAGTGAACTTTTAGTTCAATGTCTCTAAAAAACAGAAAGGAAAAGTACTCCTGCCATTATTGCTATTACAAATTGCCAGTGATATGAAGTCAAAATGTAGGCCATACTGGAAGTTGTAAGCATCATGAATTTTCACTTGTCATAAAAGAATAAAAAAAAAAAAGAATGTTTTTTAAGTTTCAGGGAACAAATGAGAATTTTTCAAAAGTTTATATTTTTTACCTTACAGGAAAATATGCAGGGGAATGGAAACTCTCAACTGGAACAGCAGCTCAGTACAATTGTCTCTTTTATGCATCTTAAGCATCCAAAACTGCAATGACAAGTCACATTCGATTGGCTTTTCCTTTACACAATGTTACAAATAAAACTTCAGAGAATCTTGAATTCATGACAGGAACATTTATAAAAACTGCACAAGTTTAATGGTGTAAGAACCATGTTTCCTGCCCAACTCTATGGCAGGTGTTTCATTTTTAAATTAAAAATTTATTGCAGCATGATAATCTGCAGTATGGAATTTTTTCCCAATACTAAACCCAAAGATTTCCTACACAAAAAAAAAAAAAAACACCAAAAAAAAAACACCAAAAAAACTAAGTGAGCCTTATCAGAAACCAGGATGGTCATAATTATGATTGTCAGTATCCTCAAAATTAATTACAATTTCAAGCTGTGACAGAGCCTAAAATAGCAAGAGCTGCTGGTGATCCAAAAATCACTCACAGCATGTCCAAGCTAGTATTTGGCAGAGAGCATATGCAACTTAAAAAAAGAACATAACCCTTTAGGCCCATGCAAGCAATTAAGCTTTTTGTGGAAATGTCAGGCCATAAGTATGAAAAGACCTTTCAATTGTTTATGCACAACTTTCCTCTAATTAGTGAGAAGCGATTTTAATTTTTGCCCCTTCATTTTTCAGATAAGACCAGATGGGCTTAAATTTGGAGAGCAGCTGTTCTGCTCAAAACAAAATAAAGAAAAAAAAGGAGATGATTCTTGCCAAGTCAGACTCCATGATTCTTACAGTGAGGGGGTACAAGTAAATGCCAATCAGCTTAGCAGCATTGAGAGATACGTAAGGAACTTAGCCTGAGAGCTCTGCTGACGACGTAAAACAAGAAGACATTTCCAGAAGTGTCTGTCAAACAAAGTATAAAAATAATCAGAGGCTGTTGGCACAAGTTACTGTGACTGTAGCTGATGTTCAAGTGGATGAAATTTAACAGCACTTGTATAACTTTAATTTCATTGTTGCAGTGCTTCTTGCTAATGTTCTAAATGCAGTGATCAGTGAGGTAAAAATAAATTATATGATCATGTTTTATCAGAGCTACCTTGAAAAACTAATGGGAAGGATTTTTCTTCCATTGCACAAGCTGTTAAATCACTGCTGTCATATTAACCTGTGCTTTCTCTGCCACTCTTCACAGCTCTGTCTTTCATGTAAAAGACAGTGACTTGTTCCTCCTCTGTCTCCATCAAGATTTCCTGAATCTCTGAGCCTAAAACCACACACTTTAAGTCTTGAGAGTGATGACCCCAACACTGAATAACTACAAAGTAGGTCAGTAGAATGCAAAGCTAATGTCACCTACTGAGTAGGCAAAACCACACGTTGTTCCTGGAATCTTGCCTTGGCTTGAATTTTCTAGAAGAATGCTAAGCCAGTCTCCTGACTTTCTAGGCTTCAATATGTAAATTGAGATCAATATTTATCCAAGCACTGGAGAATGAGGAGGTAGCACTAAACGGTAGTTGTTTAAAATCTTTGGGTAAGAGACTACTTATGTAAATCCTATGACATCGACAATCCATTTATAAGAGGAAATACATAACACAATGTCTTTCAAACATCTTTATGCAGTTCTGCTAAAAGAGCCAAAATGTAGGATCTCATTTAGATTTTTTGGTGATGTGTCATCAAATGTTATTGTGTTATTTGGAGCTCTTTCTAGAATTTATAAGTTACATTGTTCACTCTGCCTCTGTTTTCCCTTACATCTCTGGTCTGTCTTATCTCTTTGAATTAGAAGCTCCTTGCAGCAAGGACTATTGCAAGGTGTCTGTGGTACCTAATGAGTTAATAATATTTTGGCCTTGTTGGCTCTGCCTTAACACATAGTGCTAAAAATTAATCAATTTAGTGCTTAGATTTACAACTGCAGTTTGATGGAAAGTTAGAGTCCAGGAGACAAGTGATATCCTCTTACACTGGCAGAGCCTGCAGAAAATTGTTCCTCTCAGTAGGTCAAAGCAAGAAAAAAAAAGGAGTGAGGGAATGTGTGTGATGTCAGTGCTCCTGCAATATAAAACTGAGACAGAAGCATACATCTCCATGAAACAAGTAATAAAAGAGCACTAAGAATATCAAACAGATCCCCTTGGTTCCATGTGTTGATTGCAGTCTTTTGAACGTAGCCTCTAAGTGTTACCTTTCTCTTCAACTCCCTCTGAATTTTGTTCCTTTTTCTGATTTCTTCCTGTCACCTGGTGTATCTTTATCTTTATGTACGAAATATATAAAGAAAAGCTGAACATTAAAAGCAATCCAGGACACATATACCAGTATTTTGCTGATGACACAAAAGGAGGGAAATACTGAGTTTTTGTTCATATCAAGACTAAAATTGCAAAATGATGGGATTATCAGGATTCTCCCTGCAACATGGCAGCTGGGGATGGGTTATGCTACAAGGCATCTGATGAAACTGGAATGTCAGGATGATAAAATCCTTAGTCCTGTGAGAACTAACCGCAATGATATTCAGCACTCTCATTGGCACAGAGGATGATTTGATCTTGGAGGTTATTAATTTGCCCTAAAAATCCAAAGAAATACAGGTTCATAACAATGATGAGAAACTGGCCAGTTGAAGAAGTAAATTGGTTGTTGTCTTGGATGGAAGAATCGATGGCAGGGCTGTGTTTGAAATACCACAGCCAATGCAATAGCTCAGAGTAAAAGCATGACTCGTGTTTGTAGCAGATGGATATAGCTGTGAGTACTGTCTGGAGAGCCTCTTCATTCATCCTTACATTTAAAGTATAGGAGGCAGTAGCACAAGCTGGGATCCATTCTGCCAGCTTCATCACAAGGAGTTTGGATCTGCTCTGGAAATCATGTCTCACCAAATTCTTAGGAAGGTGTTAAAGCACTGTCTGTGGAGCATCTTTGCTCTGCCTGGTAAGGGTCTAGGAAAGAAGGAGTATTCATCTGCCTTCCTCCTTGGCTTGTCTGCAGAGCCTTCAAAGGAAGGGTGCACGAACAAAGTCCATTTCACAGGTATTGCTGAGAAGCAACTGGATGGCAACAACTTCACCTCCTCAACACCAGTCCAGCCTGAGTCTGACCCGGCAAGCCCAAAACAGAAATCTCTGTATCTCATTACCAAAACTCTGAACCATCCAACTCATTTGACTTCTCATTGTGTAGACTATAAATAACTTGATTCCAGACATTGCCAGGTGGTGCAACAGGCTGCCACAGAGGAGCATGTGCTCTAATCAAAGCCTGTATGTGAAAGCTTGCTTTCAACCTGTATGTCCAGTGGTTTACATTGAAGGTCACCTGCCAGAGGTGGTATTTGGCTGTCTTTTCAATGGATGTTGTCTGCTTTTTGGCTAGGGAATTGTGTTTCCCTCAGGCTTCAGAGGGAAAATATGGTTCACCATCCCCAGGATTAGGAAAGCCAGGGGGCTAAGCAACAGCATACAAATGCCAAGGAGCTGACTTTGATGTAGTGGTTAAGGCTCCACAGGAATTCCAAGGCCAAATCCCATGGATCCTGCTGTTGGCACGCAGAGGAAGCTTTCCCTCTGGCTTCCTCACTGCTCTCAACCTCTTTTGCAGAGGCAGCACAGGCAGCGAGGTTGTGGGGCTGCCCTTGGCTCCTGGCCAGCACCTGCATGCTGAGCCCTGGGCAGGAGGTGACCGACTGCAAACTGCTCACTAAAGCTGCTCCCAGCAGAACTAACAAAGTCCTCACAGTGAGCTTTCACTCCCAGGAGAGCAGTGGTGTCACTGCTTAGTGCATTTGTTTATTATCTTCTCGCTTAGTGCTTTTGTTTATTATCTTCTCACCAGCAGCCTCCACCTTCAGCATATCCTGCACTCCTGCTATGGCAGGAGCAGTTTATCTAGTTTGCCTTGCTTATTACATTGTCTGTAGTTATGGCTAAGGCAATGGTTGCTGGTGAGGGATATGTCCTAAAGCCATCTTTCCTTTTTGCAAAACCTGCAGTCTTTCCAAGGCACGTTTCTTTGCAATTTCCTTCATAGCAAGCTTACATCAAATTTGCCACTGTGGGGATCGATATCCTGTGCTCTCAGCATGCAACAGAATGGCTTGAGACACTGCTTTCTTTGTTGGAATCAAGAAGAATTGCATTTTATTTTGTATTATATCCATGCAGCAATGGAAACAAATGTTGCTGCAGTGGTTTGGATCACTTACATGAACACATCGTTCCAATGGAAGCTGCTTAGGTGCCCAGTAAAGACAGAGGGATTCAGGACCCCAGTGAGTAATGGCTAAATTATAGCAATGGTCCATTGTGGACCAAATTGTGTCTGCTTTCTGTCCCAGTAGTAAGGTACCTAGAGGACATGACTAAGATTAGAAGATGAGAAAAAATCATACAGACAATTAATAGAGACACACCTAAAGAATTGTAGTATTAGCAGAGCAAGTCCTGCTTAGGAACGTTTCTAACAATTATCAACAATTCTTTAGAAAAGAGCCACAGTTTACATGTGCAGTCAGTTGCTTTCTAATTGCTACAGCAGGCTACCACTGGGAAGAACAAAGGAAATATTTAGCACATCGTAAATTCTTCTGCAGCCCTGCCGAGTGGCTGGAGTTCAGATTACAAGTTTATAACCAACATTTGAGAGCAATTTCTTCTCCACTTTGAGAAAGTGGGTGGGGAAGCTGTTCGACACTTTCTTCAGATGCCTGAAGTAATGTGTGTCTGAAAGAAATGAGGGTTCAAAATTCTCTTCCACTTGTCTTTTGTTTCAGGCTTGTAATGTACTGTTATATATATAAATGCTTAAAAAAATCCCCTTGCTAAAAACCAGATGAATGTGTCATTGTTCCTGTTGCTATAACTATTATCTTCCAACTTCAGTGCTATTGTGGGTGATTTGCTGGAATCTCTCTGATCAGTATTTGCTCCTGTCAATGGGATCTCGCACACAAGGGGACTGGAGGGAAGGCATTAGGTTCCTTGAGTAGGTACTTAATCATGTCCTTGTCTTGTGAATGAGGTGTTGAGGTTCTGATAATTGCAAAGATTTCATGATCTAGCAGAAAATAAAGTGGTGCTCTAGCCAAGACAGCCCCCCCCCCCTTTAATTTGAATGATAGGTGAATTCAGACCGTGCTTAAGTTTCTCCTAGCTTCACAGGGATAGAATATTTTCCATTTATTATTAGTAATGAGAAATATTACTGTCTACACAGCAGCTGCCAGTAACGTAGAAGAGGTGTAAGCAAGAGAATCTGCTGTGCTTTTCCGCTTGGAGAGGTTTCAGTGTTAACCCTCTTCAGTTTTCTTAACTTCTCTTAAAAAAAAAAAAATTGTCCAGGACTTAAGTCATGTTAGATGTTTGGATGCTTGTCTATCTACATCATCTACTTTGATATGCTTGGTTGGGTGGTTTTTTTTTGTTTTTTTGTTTTTTTGTGGGGTTTGTCAATACTTCAGTATGTCAGCCAGCATTACAACCCATGCATATTTGCTTCCCCCTTCCCCAGTTGACTTAAAAATGCAGCACACTTGGAGCTGAAAAATTCAGACTCCCACATGCCTCTCTGTAGCCAAATTAGAAAAGAAATTAAAAAATGAGGGATTAAGTGTAGCCCTCAAAAATCACTTTGCAGTGCTCTGCCCTTTGCTACATGTAGTGTATCTACATGTAATGTATTTTCTACATTGCCAGCCTGACAAAAAGTTCAGTAAACATTCAGACATTCTATCTCAACAACTTCATAGTGATACAACAGAGACACTGTCAGGATCTTACTAAAAGCAGAAAAATACACTTTTCCATTGGAAATCCTTCACCAACCTCTGAGTATAGAACTCTAAAATAATATTGTATTTATGAAGCCAACTCTCCGTCACAACTTTCTGGGGATGTATTCCTATGAGAATGAGAGCGGTTGACAGTCTAATCACACTCAACTCTACAGAAGATATAGAAAAAGATATAGAAGCCACTGGTTTAGTGTGGTCTGGCACTATTACTGTTACTCCATAACAATTAAGATTAGATAAACTTTTAAAAATTGTTTAGCGGCAGGAGACACAGCAAGTTTGTGTCATTAGAGGAAAAATCCCAGGGCTTGACCATTGTGTGGAGACTTAAAAGCTTGAAGCAGCAATACAATGGAATGGCTGAGGTGCTCTGTAGAAGTCTGTTTCTATTTATGTCTTTCTATCATCAGCTTTGCACTCTCCACCCCCACACACATTACTCCTCTTCCACTGAATAAATTGAATATTTCACCCATGAATAACAATCTTCTTTCACTAACCTAAAAGTGCCACACAATGCCTTCACACCTGCAGCATTTACAAACTGCAGGTCCTGTGGTCAGGAAAGGAACTTAATAAGCACTTCACAGCTGAGATGGCTGTAGGTTAGAAGCAAAATGTTTGGCTGAAACCTGAATTTTATCATTGCAAACCATGTAATTTTGCCAGCCGTTTGCTCCTACAGCCCGTGGTCACAGCAAAACTATTTCCGTGACAGTAAAGCTATCTAGAGGGCATATTGTAAATGCATTTACTTTTATAGTTTGTTGCCAGTTTGGTAATCCCTGTTTAAAGGAAATTGAGGAAGTGATTTTAAAGGTTAAAGAAATATGCAGACTACAGGACTGGACATGGAGAGGCTTCCCCCACCTTCTGCTGTTAAATGAAATGACAGATGGGTGAGACCTTATATCATGAACATAAATGGTACTTCAACAATTGATGTTATTGCCACTCGTTTTTCCATTCATGCTTCATCACAAATTTTTCTCACCTTTCCTATCTCTCCTCAGTGTTTACCTGTTTTGAAGCACTTGAGTCTCCAGTGGGACACTGAAGCCTGCAAGCACTTAATGTATGGGGAATAATGGGGTTTTACTATGTGTTAACATCATGGTATCTACTTGCCCTAGTAAGGCAAGCAAATTCAGACTGTGCTGATGACCTGCTTTTGCTGGTCTTGTCAATCCTACCATTTTCACCTGAATTTAATGTAAAGCAAAGTGTGAGTCTCATGAAAAAACAAGATAACATTGGCTCCTTTCATTACTTTCAAGCGGTGACACAGGACAGCAGCAGAGCCACTCAAAGGCTCATAGATCTCTTTGCTTCATCTTCTCAGATGACCCTAAATTTCTTCTTAGTGTATTCCAGCCTTTGTAGCTGTGGCCATATTTTGCAGGGTTGTAAGGTGTATGGGTGAGGGGCAGGGAGCCTTAGAGAGGAAAAGATGAGTCCGCATTAAGAGATGTCAAACACTCTTGGGGGCTCTATGTCTATGTCAAACATCATCCCCCATCACAAATAGGAATTGGGGTCCAACAGATTAAAACTGAACAGGGAAAAATGTGCAAATAACATGGGCTGGCTCTGCAAGTGTGTGAATATATGCAGGGGCACACAAAATGGAGAATACATATAAGAAATAATTGATAGAATATATATCCTTAAGTGTTTGGATTTATATCCGTATCCACACAATATTTAAGTCTGTGTAAAATGCACATTGCATTTGGAAAATAATTGTGTGCTTGTGTGCTTTCTGGCACACTATGCTCACTAACTATTGTAGGCACCATTAGCCCTTGAGCTTTTCCTCTGAGGAGGTGCGGTACAAAGCCAGTAACAGACACAAAACCAGTCCATTTATGCAAAGAGATGAAGCACAGCCCACTGAGAGTTGCAAAAGACTTGTGCAGGAAGGGAGTTTACCCTCCTTTGGGCTGTAGCAGAGCTTGCAAAGGTACATCTGCTGATGAGTCTGGGAAAGTCTTGCAGCTGGTTAGTGGGTCAGATGTTTTCATGTCACACGGGACTTTTCGAAACACTGGATCTTAAGTGATCATGTAGCTTTCAGAAGCTTGAAGTCACCACTGTCTGCATGTCAGCTCCCTTTTGCTGTTGCCATTGCTCCAAAACAAAGCTCATATTAAATACTTTGAGTCTTGGCATAACACAGATCCCCCAAACCACATTTATCCCATGACCAGTGATGAGTGTGCAGTTCTATTGTTAGAAGCAAACCACTTCAAAACACCAAAACATATGTTTTACACATATTTTCAACTCTTTTCTTTGTGAACAGCAAAATATTTTTTAAACTTATTTTTTTAAAGTTTTTAAGATCTCCACAGTGAGATCTTGATTAGTTTTTGTCTTAGACATGAGTATCTTTTACACAAGTGTGTTTTGACATCAGCTCTTTTTCTTGCCAGGCCTAGAAGTTTTGGGTGCAATGTGCTCCCTGAATTAGTTATGATGTCACTAACACCTAAAACCAGGCATTTTTCTGTCCTGATTTAGGTGTTAATGACATCATCATCTGCTACAGTGGAAACAAACACCTAAAATTTATGCCTGGGTATGTAAATCGAGGAGTAGCTGGTTTTTGAAATACTTTGCTTTAAAATGTAGTATGTAGTCTAGACACAGATTCTGTTAATGATTTGGGATCACAAATGTTCCATGTACAGAAGAATTGCAGCTAACCTTTAAGAGAAAAGAAAAAAATATTCGAGGTTATAAAATGTTTTTACATACCTGAGAACAAGAACTGCTCCTCAAATAAATAGGAATATAGTTAACTGACTCATAGGGCATAGTAATCTGATCTGCTTTATTAAAGTTTATCAAGAAAATATGATTCAAAATCACCTGAGAATCTTTAAAATTTTAACTGTGACATCTGAAACAAATGGAGTTATGGCAAGAGAAAAAGCAAGAAAAAAGAATAATTGGGTTGTGTTTCCAAAATACTCAGGTAAAGTTTAACCCATTCTTCCTCCTTGATCTGGGTCACCATAGTAGCTTTGGAAACATCTTAAACTGATTTTAAAAATCATCATATTAACAATGATGCAACTTGTCAAATTTATGAAGAAAATTAAGGCTATTGTTTGGCACAATTGTTCGCAGATTTTTTTAAAAAAAATACTTCAGTCATTTTCAGTTCATCTGAATTTCAGTTCATTGTGCTAGGCCCAATCCAGTACCAACTCATCCCTATAAAAAGCACAAAACAGCTAGATGATGCCAATTCAAGGGAAGACCATCTCTGCAGCTCTTGTTGCCAAAGGAACAAGTAGCCTTCATTAAAATCAGGATTCTAGAGTGGAAAAGCAGCAGTTTTATCAGGGAAAGCCAAACTGTACAACCCAAACACTTTTTATTCTCAGATTACCTAAATAGGATTACAGTGGTTTAAGTGCAAAAATCTGGGCTTTCATTTCATGTGACAAGGCTATTATGTCTACTTTGATCATAGATTTCTGAACGTATTTTTAAGGAGATTAAAGGCAGTTCCACAATTTACAGTAGAACACACAGTGAATTAGGTACTGTCCTTACAGGGATGCTGCTTTTGCCTATCTGTTGATTCCTCTGCTGAGTTTGCTGACTTATCCAAGAACAGTTTAATGTAATATACATACACAAACCTCTCTCAGGATGGAAGCCAGCAACCTGATGTATAAAGAGTCAGGAAGTGGTAAACGGGAGTTAAAATCCTCTGAGATATAGCCAGGAAGTGAACCTTGGTCACACATCTCTTTGGTCAGAGCTCAGACCACAGTATTACAATTTTAAGTGAGCATAAGCATGGTTGGAATCCTCCCCCAGCTATTCTAAAGAACTTCAGAAAGTGCTACTATGTTTTATGGGTTACTGTTCCTTACTGCCATGTTTTAGGGGTGACTTTGTGCAATGTATTTTAATGAGCCCCTCAAGGAATTTAGCAGAGTTCCTGGATGCCAGGCAGGCTGAAGTGTGAAGGTGGAAGTGAGCAGCTCAGTTTTGTTTGCTAAAAATGAGACATTTTCTGCATTTAGAATGGTTTTCAAGTTGCTGAACCATCTATCGTGTTAGCATCTCTGATGTCTCAAGGATTAGCTCAGAGAGTTTTCAGTAGCCCCACATTTTATGCAGTTCTCTGCATTTTTGCCTAAGTCCCTGTTTAAGTCTCCAAGCCCTTATGTGGGTAAGCAGAGATTGAGAAAACACCACTGGTTGAACATAAACCTCTTTTTGATAGTGCTTATTTTACCTTGGTGCAAAGTGACACCTACTGTCCCTTTACATTTGTATTATTATCTGGAATTTATTTGTGATGGGTTTATTTTCGTCTAACAGTAGAGCCTAAAATTGTAGAGAAGCATCTCGAAAATAAAAAAAATAAAGACAAGACCATCTCAAAAAACATCTGCGTACATTAGCCATTAGTATTACTATTGTTCTTGGATATCCTCACAGCAACTGCATGCCTTAAAGGTTCTGGAAATTGATTGATTGTTCCCAACCTACTACATAGTTTTAGTTGATTAACCACATATATTTTTTTGCCAATATGTCTGGCTACCTTTTAGAAGTTACTGCATTGCTGGCTATATTACAGAAACAGATTTTTTAGGGATTGGAATCAGTTTTGGCAGCAAAGGATTCAGTTGCAAATTCATAGGTGATCTTAAAATTTAATTTGACATGAAAGAAAACTCTTTGCAATGGAAAAATAAGAGCCTGGATTCTATTTAAAATGACATCCCCACTTGTAATTTTATTTATTTTTTTTTAAGCTTTAGCATAAGCTCTCTTAGGGACAGTGCTCACTGAAATTTTTGGTATTTTTCCTGATCATTTGAGATCATCTTCCTAGGAACAATGTAACATCCTGTCTTGAAAAGCAGAAAAATATCTGTTCAAAACGGCTTCACATTAAAAGGTCTTTTGTCCTTTTCTTTGTCTTTTTCAGTTTTTAATGAGTTTTTTATATATCTTAATGGTTTGAAAAGACAGATGTATTTTATGTAATCTTCCATGTAAGTTTTTTTCATTTCACTTATAAACTACTTTACCATATTTTAAGATGCAGTCATGCCTTCATGGAAAAATCACGGAAAAAATGTGAGCAGTCCTTTGTTGCCCACCATGAACTTCCAGATAAAGTGTGTATAAATTGCAGTAGGTAATAAAATCCCAACTTATAAATAAGCCACAATTTTATTGTAGAAATAGCAATTAAAACTGTGTTGTTCTGTTTTATTTTTACTCCAAGACTGTAATATATGAGCTTCATTTGGGTAACAGTTAAATAGTTAACAGCACACTCTCTGTTTTGCTCCAAGGGCAGCTCTATGTATGAAGTTGGAGACCCCAGACTGCTTAGAGATATAATGATGAACGGCCCCCTTGTAGGGAAGGGCTTCCAGAGCCTACCAGGAACGGCTGTAACCCAGGCATTACAAACTTGTAAGGAACAATGAAAGGCAGAGATGCCAAAACTGTCAACCTTTAACAGATTAAATAATTTAGGCCAGATGCCAGGCTCTATGATTTCATGGATTTCTTCTTTCTGAAGCAGACCTTGACCAAAATGGTGTCCCATATTTTCATCTTTGTAAGCCTTTCCTCAGTTTACTGTCAGATATGCTTTTAATTCTTATAGTTCTGACATGGTTTGGGCACAGAGCTTTAGCTACATTTTGAGCCTTAGTCTGCAAGCAACAAAAGACAAAACAATTGGTTTGGTGGTTTGAACAGATGTGAAAACGTGTGCCTTGTCTGTTGACTTGGAGCACCAATAAATTTTACATCTGTTTGACCTGTGGCAGAGATCCCAAATGTGACTTGAAAATCACCAGTGTTACTTGGCATTTCTTCTCTGAAACAAGCATTTCATACCAGAGAAGGATCTGTGTTGTTTTGACTTGAAATGGAAGCGGTATCCATAAATATCCTAAGTATATGCTTAAAAAACTCAATGTATACCAACTCCTGGTTGGGAAAAATCAAAGTCTGGTGTCTGTAAATCTCCCAAGGCAAAACACAAAGCAAACCAAGGAATACAAACTTGTTGTCTGTATTCTCCCTGGTGGCTGTGGTTAGAAGTTGTGAGTTGTTTCCAGTTTTGCTGACTCTTCTTCTGTTCAAAATCTGCTCTACCTTGCTTTTTTTTTTTTTTCAATTGGAAGTAGTCAAATCACCCAGCCATAACTGACAGGCTTCTGTCTGTATTGGGCTCATGTACTGTTTAAATTTCATCATCATCCTCTAGGGCTGCATGGGATGGGAAGGGAAGGGAAGGGAAGGGAAGGGAAGGGAAGGGAAGGGAAGGGAAGGGAAGGGAAGGGAAGGGAAGGGAAGGGAAGGGAAGGGAAGGGAAGGGAAGGGAAGGGAAGGGAAGGGAAGGGAAGGGAAGGGAAGGGAAGGGAAGGGAAGGGAAGGGAAGGGAAGGGAAGGGAAGGGAAGGGAAGGGAAGGGAAGGGAAGGGAAGGGAAGGGAAGGGAAGGGAAGGGAAGGGAAGGGAAGGGAAGGGAAGGGAAGGGAAGGGAAGGGAAGGGAAGGGAAGGGAAGGGAAGGGAAGGGAAGGGAAAAGGGAAAAGCAAAAGGCAGTATTGATTATCTAATTAGGAGCTTGATTCATCCTAGTGTTATTTTTTATATAATATAAAAATGATATATAATTTGCTGGAAACTCTTCAAAATTATCCCATTGTGTTGATTTCAGTGCAGTCATATGAAAGGGCTGAAATTTGTACTGTATTCTACAGTATCCAGCAGATACTACAAAAACAGAACTAATCTGAAAACAAATAAATTAAGAAAGTCTACAGTTGGTATATATTTATAGAAGCATTCTTCTTTATTTAGCAAAATTGTTTTCAGTTAGAACAACTCTCTCCTGCTTATGTTTTGTGGAAGTAATCCCAAGTTTTCAAACCATCACCTAGACATAAGGAAGCTGTTGAGAAAAAGAGCCAGGCAATGGATACACTGTAGAGATAAATTCTAAAATCACCACCACATTATAAAAGTAGCTAATGAAAACATCACATAGTATGCAGTCAAAAGATCACTTTGATTCTCTGGCACATGTATTAAAAGATATATTGGTATGCTATAAAATGCTACATGAAATACCTTGTACAGGTCTATCCTTTAAACATATAAAGATATTTTATAATTCAAAGCATGCTGACCACATATGACATTTCACATAGATACTACTAAATTAGCAAAGTGATATTGTTTTAATGTACTTACTGCATAATTTTTCTTGACTAGGAGATGAAGAGATGAGATTCTGCTTTTGACTCTTTGGTTTTTCCATGGTCACCAATATATTAGTGTAGCTTAAGAAGAAGGTCTTACTTCTCTGTGTGCTGGGGATAATGAAAACTGCTCATGAAATTTCAAATAAAATAAAATAAAGCATAAAAGACATGGTCTTTTCTTTATTTCTACCATAATTGTGAGAAATGGGCAAATTTAATAAAAGCAGTCCTGCAGAAAAGTAGTTTGCAGCTTCATGATGAAATTTTCAGTTTTCTTCACTCTAGTTTAAAGTTATTGTAAAAAGAAAAATATCTGTTTAATACTAAAATATGACTTTATTCAATGAAGTTTTCCCCAGGGCTAACCTTGGATGTTCAATATGGATCTGGGGGAGGGAATCCCACCTGGAGGAAACTGGGCTAGCTTCCCTAGCACAGATTGGAACTCTGGAATATAGCAAGGCCACACATTATGTTTACATCCCTTAATTGACATGTAATTCCATAAGGCTGTGATAGAGAATAAAAGCAGAAGTACAGCTTCTTTTACTTGTCATCTCTTCACAGACATGAGATAGCAGTGAGTTTCTCAGATTCTGATCTTAATCTGATTGTCCAAATGTGATCCTACACTTGTCCTGAAGCCACACATTCATGACAGTGATGCATGGTGCCTGAAGTGGGAACCTCTGCCACAGCCTGTAATGAGAGGATAAATTGTAGACATGATGCAGAACTGGAAAGGGTAACCATTTCTTTTTGCTCATCCATCACTATGGAAATATCTGAACTATTTTGGCTTTCTTTACAAGAAAATATTAATTGATTGCTTGCTTGTTTGATATCTTAATGACAGAGTCAAAATTTGGGACTAGGGATTATTTTTGTGGTGGTAGAGTAGTTGCCTATGGAGATCTGAGGAACAAAGCTGAAAAAGCATCAAACCATGACTTCCAGAGGATTTGAAGACAAAATTGGGAAAGACATTGCAATAAAAATGAGAATTATGCTGCAAAAAAAGTGAATCCATTATTCTTTTTAAACACAGAAGATTCAGGAAAATCTTTAGAGACTACTAGAGCTGTAGAATTGTATCAGGGTATGTTATTGACTGCTATTGCCTGCTATACTTGGTCACATGCTAATCAGACTATGTGTGATTTAAAGCCCATTTATAGTTTAATTTATGACAAATTGCACTACTTTTGTGGTATTTTAAGGTGTCACAGACAGTTTGGATGTATTCCAAAAAGCAAGCAATGTTTTCTTCTTTCTGTAAGAATCAAGCAATGCACTTTTCTTTCCTTGATGAAAGATCCTGGCTCAGCAGACTGAGCTGCCTCACAAAATATATATATGTCTGAAATATAAGAAGCTTGCACTGACAAAGAAAAAGCCAAAAATAAAATAAAGGCAGCTAGCTTGATGACAAGCTGGCATGTTCAAATTTGAGGCTCAAATTCAATGTGAATCACAACCATGTGAATCTTACTCTGTTTCAGAATTGAAGCAGAACTCAGATCCTGCAAACAGAACTATGCTGCCTTGATTTACACATGTGTGTGGAGACCTGCTCCAGTCCATGGGGTCACTTGCTCATGTACAGAGCTACATGTGGACTGGATTATCCAGGTAATGCCATGGAAAAGCTTTCTGATTTTCTTTTTTTTCCCCCCCTTCTGATGACTTACCATTTTGACACTTTTCCTTCTTTTGGAAAGGCTACCAACAGGAAGGACTGTCGGATATTGTAAAAAAAAGTTCCTATGAAAATAAAAGCTGGACAGATTTTTAAGCAATACTATGAGAACTATATCTGCAGGCTTTTAAAAATGCATGATTGTTTCTAAAGATGTGAGAGAAGGTTGTCAGTAGAAACAGTTCATCCGTAGTTTCCATGTCTGACTGCACTGGGAGCTGGGGGGAGTAGACACAAGGAGAGGGAGAGGTAGAAACAGATTGTAATAATAAAGCCACACAATAGTATTACACATAGAATTTAACATTAAATAAAGATTGCCCAAATTCCTACCTGCAAATGCTTAGCCTGGTGTTTGTTACACTTCCAAGTGTGGAAGAAAAGCCACAAACATTTATCATGATTGTCAGTAAGGGCCCCTTCCACACCTCTCCCATGCTCTCCACTCCTTTCTCTGCTTTTCAGAGCTGTCAACATGCATGCTTGCTCAGGCCTCCATTTTTAGCCATTAGTGTGTTACAGGATTGTTTTACATGGACTGCCTACGAAGAAACTGCTTGATTTGAGTAGAGAAGGAAGAGCTTTTAGGAGCTGGGAACAGTCTGAGCCCTGGCAGCATTCACGACATCCTCCCTGAGCTGATACCCATTGAATTCCCACAGCACACACCGAGCCCTTCAGGTGCAGCAGCCTCCACTAAGCACTGCCACCTCAGGGAATGCCACACTCCAGTGGCCAAGAGTGTGCTGGGATGGTCCTGAGCTGCTGAAGTTCCTCTGCGCTGAATTCAAAGATCCCTTTTTCTCCTAACTGAGAAATGTGAGAAAGGTCTCTTACCACTTAATTTTTTATATGGTTATTCCATATTCATGACTTCGTACCACAGTCTTTGCTCTTTTTTCTTGTGATTCAGTCCCTTTTCACTGTCCTATTTTATCCCTCTTGCAGGTTATCAAGGTTTGTTCTGTGACCATTCTTATGTTTTCCTACATTTTATCATATACTCAAATACAAATATACTCAAATACAGTTCTCTCAGAGTCCATCAGCAGGGGGAGTGCTTTAGGAAACAAATTATTAATCCTCATTATTTTTAACCCAAATTCCAGGCTCTTATGTAAGGAAAGAGCCTTCTGGGCATCTGAAAATGTTGCAGTAGTGAAGGTAGGTTTTTATGTCATGTGATCACAGTGGTGAGACAAACTCTGGAGGGAAAGGGGAGGCATGTGGAAAGGATTTTAGGACCATGCAGGGATGATGAGGACTCACTCAAATCCTGTCTCATTGAAAGGAAATGCAAAAGAAACCCAGCAGTGAAGGTGCATTTGTCTTCTCTATTATTTCTGTGGGGTGTCCAGGTGACCCACACTCAGGCCCACAGTCATGCTGTGGCAGCTGGAGCTCCCCTTGGGGCCAGGCCCCCTCCAGGGCCACCCTGTCCCACCCTGCTGCACACACCCTAATGGGGGCCCTGCAGCCATGGAACCCCAGCCAAAATCAGGTCTCCAGCATAATGAAGCTCAACCCAGCCCCTGGTGGGTGAAGAAGCTTCTGCCAGCAACACCATGTACTGGGGATATGGTATTGCTATAAAATCTCCTACATAAATCCCACAGATCTTTAGGGGACCTTCTAGTCTTTCCTGAAACATTGCAGTGCAGTGCCACTATTATGGCAACTCCAACTTATGTATTTCAGTTTTCAGCTCCATCAGTTCAATAAAAATGCAATGTGGGTGCTACTTAGAGACAGAATTCTTTGTAGCACTGTGAATGAAGGAAGAAGGTAATTAATGCTTAACCTGGTTGGGATTTTTGTGATGGAGCTAAGAGAGGAAGCATGTGGTTAGGATTATAAAGGGCTAATGACATGACAATCTTCAGTTGCTGCCAAACTGAACTCCATTTGCAGCTAGGCATAAAGTGATTTCTTTTGTTTTAAACACAAGGAATCTCTGTCTCCAATCAATTTTTAATTATTAATAGATGATTTCACTTGTGGTCCCCGTTCTTCTATTTGCCACTCCTGGTATTTAATTTATGCTGCTTCACTGCCATTGACTTTGTCTGGCAATTGCACAAATAAAAAGTGCACCTTCATCCTCCTGTGTGCTTTGAGTCATCACTGCACAATAGCAGGCACTGTCCACATTTTGAAGAAGGTCTAATGCAAAAATTGGCTTTAAGAGTAGCCAGTATTTCAGTGACTGAAATGGATATCTCCTTCATGCACAAAGACAACTAAATGAGCTATCCTAGAGTGAAGTTGTTTTTTTGTAGCTGTCAATGACTTATCTGTTTAGGATTCAGACAGTCAACCCTGACCTTTCTTGTGGTTTTCTTTCAATATCTGACCTTGGATTTCATTATTATTGGTGCTTTTATATTTGATAGTTGCTGCATTTTCTTTTACTAACAGTGTAGACATTCTTCCACATATACAAATATGTGCCTAAATTGTTAATAGTTATATTTTATTTTCCACCTCTGCTCAGCTTTCTGTAACATTTTATAGTGTACTCTAGGTTGTTAAGTATTTTCAATAGGCCCTTAAACTATGCAGATAAGCATGAAATGTCTACATGTTACCTCCAGCTCTGACTCTGACGTTACTGTGGTCTCACAGAAAAGCAAACTGCTAGTTATAGACTACACTCTTTATTTTTCAGGGAGGACTCACAGGTATCTATGCATTTATACTTCTTCACTGCTAGTATTACACAGTAGGGGAAGTTTCACCATCATTTCCCTTCCCATGCTGGGAATTTGTGGGTGTTGTCTCCTGTCTATCTTCATATGACCTCAGTGAAGAAAGAAAATTCAAAATGTCAGAGTCAACACAAACTCATAAAGAAATCTACTACAGAGCTGCCAGCCCAGTTGGTTCAGATTAAATGGAATCATTTTATACATATCTGTCTATTGCAAAACATTCCCAGGTGCCATAAAAAGGTGTCACAGTACTTCTGATTCTGAGCTTATGAAGAAGAGTTTTACCATTTTGCACACAGATTTATGGAGGACAGCTACTGGGGCTTCTCCCTAATTCCTATTTATACAGAGAGATCATGTGCTTTTCTGGGATTCTGGTCCTTATTTCCTTCTAGAGACTACTTGTATTGAGTAGGACTAAATGCGCAGGAACTTAAGGTATAGGAGGTTTGATAATCAGAAGTTTAAGTTGGATGGGTGAAATAATTTTTTGCTTTACCTCCCTTCCCTCTAAACAGAATCCAAGGCTATCCAAGCCTGCATATTCAAAGGAAATGCAGAGTGAGACAGACACAAGTCTCTACTTAATTTCTAATCCTCTGAAAAGTTGAGTCCTGGAGAGACTGCTCTGATGGCTGTGTCAACGCACATTGACACTGGTGTGGCATAAAGATGTACACATTTAGAAGCGTTTTGGAAATCACTCCTTTGGACTCCCTGTTCCTTATTTTCTTTCTAGATTCATTTTATCATGTTTGTATTTTGCTCCTAATGCGGTATTTCTTCTCCTCTGTATTTTCCACAATGTCCCACCCTGCTCTGGGAGATCACAGAACAAAGAGAAATTGGTAAAGGAAGGCCTGAATTTTTCATGTTGTTTTCAAAAGCATTTCAGTCATTTGTTTCACTGCTGCTGAAAGCTCAGGATTAAAGAAAAAAAAAAAAAGAGAAAAGAAAAAACAAAAGAAAAAAAAGGAAAATAAATAGTCTAAGAGGACAAAACCTCCTTCCCTTTTACACAAGGGAGACAATATGAGGTGGCCAGCCATAGTGATACCACACTGCTGTAATTATCTGTGTGGAGGATAAATAAGAATACAGAAGTGATTTTGAAATCCGGTGTAGCCCTAGTGAAGTTGTGTGGGCATGAAATCATAGAATTAACTGACAATATTCAGAACCCAATTTTAACATAAAATGCATGGGGAGGCCACTTATGATGCAGCCAGTCCAGCAAAGCTAGGGGTCAGCAGTCATGTCTGGAAGCCTGGGGCCACAGGCTGGGGGTGTGGGTCTGTCTCTTGGTTCTTTGTCACAGAGTTAACTTTGCCCAAGCAAGCCTGGTGATTTTCATTCCCCTGCAGGAATATTGAATATTGTCAGTTTAAACATGGTTTTATGGTTACTAAGTATTCTTCACGCTGGTGGTGGGGCCCCCCAGGGCCTAAGAAAGATCATTCTTTGTTTTAAAAGAATCTCATAAAGGTAGATTGGCCATTCTGATCACATAGACAGATGTGTGCCGTCCAAGCGCTGCCTACCCCCTGCAGACCGCAGCATGCGCTTGAGGAATCCAATAATATGAAGCTCACTGATCATCAGGCTGTCACTTCAGGTCACACTGCTGCTGCTGAGCGAGGCATCCCCGCAATAGGTGCACACAGAGGTGCAACTGAGCTGCTCTTCACAGTGGAGGCAGAAAGCCCACCCTGAAATACTCCGTGCACTTTAGGGCAGCTGTGAGGGAACCTGCACAACTCCAAGGATGACACCCTTTACCCCTATTCACTTTGTCCCCCTCACCTGAAATGTTCAAATTAGCTACTCAGTTTAGAAGTTTTTTCTTTCACTTTTAATTTGTGCTGTTTAGAAAAGTGTTAAATTTTCAGGGCAAAACTTGCCAGGGTTCTGGAAATTAGATGCAATGTGTTTAGGCATCAAATAGCCCAAAAACCTCTACATAAGTGGAGCACAAGACTGCATTTTTCCCATCTTGCTATAATTCCACTGAGTCTCTGCTCTGAGACTCCCTTGTTTCACTTTTCCAGTCTTTGCAGTTAAAAATTTCCCAGTGTCAAAACTGCTGAATCCCTCCATCATCTCTTCCAGCTCTTCACTGCCTAAATCTTCCCCACCGAGATAATTGATTCACCAGCTACAAAAATCTTCTGTTAAGCCTTTGCATACAAGCATCCAGGTTCATCTTTGTCTGCCTGACAAACCTGACGCTTCTCATTCCTCTAAAAATACATCTTCCCTCTTAGATCTAAACTACTCAGGAATACTCTTCCCTTTTCCCAGATCTTCAATCCAGCTTTGCCCAGCCACAGAGAACTGGCCCTTTCTCTTTGCTCTCTATTTGATTACCTTTTGTTTTCAGAGCCCTAAGAAGATTTCTGTAGGCAGAAGTTCTTTTTCTACTATTCTTGCCATCAGCTCGCATATTAACTTTCCTCTTCCAGTAATCTTCACAAGAAGCATGGCCAGTGACAAGTGGACCTTGGTTGTGATTTTAAAAAAATCTCAGAAAATGCTTCACTGAAGTAACTCTTTCAGTCATTTGGCTTACTTTTGACTGGCTGCTTTTGAGCTAAGGTGTGTACAAGACAGTCCTTTTATTGTTTGCTGTAATACTTTATAAGGGAATTGTTATGCAGCTTGGAAAGTGGTGACACTAAATCCTTTTGTAATGCACCAAGGCCACTGCAAGGAATTCTCTACTCACTGTTAGGCAGACACGTGGGTTGAACTCAACAAGGCATTTGGCTAAAAACGCTCACTGCTGACACATCTGCTTTATCCATCTATTGTGGAGGGAAGAACAGGCAGAAGGAGTTGTGGAGAAGACAAGTTATAGAAAAATCCCAACACCTCAAATTATTATATTAAATTATTTGCGTTGATGTGAATGTAGAAGATTAGCTGACTTTCTGGAATTACAGCACCAAAAGGACAGTGATATATAAGATGAAAAATGTTTCCTAATACACAGAGACACTCTATTCCTTCTTCTGCTGCTCTGCTGTATGCAACAGAGGTGCATCCAAGATTTGGCTTATAAAGATGAGACAGAAAGTACTTTATTTTTTACTCTTTCACTGCTTAGGCAGGCAATGGAGTATTTGCTCCAACCTGGACCTCATTTGAAAACAGACAGAGCTATTTTTTTGTATTGCATGTCACTTCAGATGTCTAAAAATATCTCTTTCAAATGTAGTGCTCTTAAACATAAACCATTCTATTTAAAAGCAATAAAGAAGTTTTAAATTCACATGCTCAAAAATCACTAGAAAGACAGTGCTAGAAATAGATGGTTTTTTCTGACTTGAAGACAAAATACATCTTAAAGGCAAACCAGAGTAAATTATTTTGACTTACATTTAGAGCATGAGACATATTTGCCATGTGCCATCTTACTTCTGAGAGTACTCACAGGTTTTGTTCAATTCACACTTTATAAAAGGCTCACTGTATGATGCTGTTGACAAGAGCAGTGATTTGTTCCCCTAAGAGCTCACATGATGGGAAATATACAGTATAAAGTGGAGTAGACAAGGATGTCACTACATTTTGGCAGCTAGGAAATTTGATTAAAGCTCTTGTTGATCAAATCTCCCAGTATCTTTCCCTTAAGAATTTCACCTGCATGAGAGGCTATAGAAGGCAAAGCTTTAGGAAGCTCATGAAAATTTGCTCTCAAGCCTGTTAAAGCCAGGTGGGTTTCCACAGGTTTTGGATGAGCCTGTCCACTGGGTAGAAGGGATGTAAGGGAATAGTGGATGATTTTATGGTTGGTCAGGACCTTGACCTGACTACCAAACCTCAGAGTGCTAGATCACATGGCCATGCTGGTTCCTTTGGACACCTCCAGCTCTAGTGACAGCTCACATTTTCCTATTTGATCCACCAAACAGGTGGCCATAGGGGGTCCACCAAATGGGTGTGTCAAATAGAAAAGAAGAAATGGGAAGAAGAAAATAAATTACTTATGCAAATCCTTAGGCAACTTTACATTGAAAGTTTGTTTGGGACTGTGCTGGTTTTGGCTGGGGTAAACTTTCTTCACAGCGGTGAGTATGGGGCTGTATTTTGGATTTGTGCTGAACACAGGGTTGAAGATATATTTTTGTTATTGCTGAACAGGACTTACACAGAGCCAAGGCATTTGCTGCTTTTGGGACTGCCACACTGGCAAGGGGGTGGGGGGTGCACAGGAGGCTGGGAGGAGACACAGCAGGTGACCCAAACTGACCATAAAGAATGCTCAGTATATAAAGTGGGGGGAAGAAGGAGGAAGGAGGGACATTTGGAACGATGGTGTTTGTATTCCCAAGTCACTGTTACGTGGGATGCTGCCCAGCTCTCCTGGAGATGACTGAACACCTGCCTGCCCATGGGAAGCAGGGAATGAATGTCTTGTTTTGCTCTGTTTGTGTGAGTGGCTTTTGCTTTCTTCATTGAGCTGTTTTTATCTGAACCCAAAAGTTTTTCAGATTTTACCCTTCTGATCCTGTCCCCAATCCAGGAATGATCCAGGTGAAGGAGTGATAAAGTGGCTGCATGACTCTTGGAGTGTGAAGAGGCGGCAAGATGTTAGAGCTGGACACCATTAAAACACCATCTATGTGAGCAGAAGCTCCACTTGTTGGCTGAAGCTGAAGGTGCTGAAAATCTGGGAAAGAAAAAAGGCTAACCTTAACACACCAATCTATAGATGTTTTACAAACAGGATGATAGGTACCCTATCCTTCTAAGTGCATATGTAGCCTTTGCTATTCACTTTCTTTTATCTGCTTGTGGGAGGAATTTACCATGATTTCAGAACACATAGCTTAGTTTTATCCTGTCTAAAGTGACTTTGTGATATACTCTTCTCACTCAATTCTATATTTTCCTTTTGAAGCCTATTTCAGTTTTCACTTGTTCTGTTAAAATACACTTTGATTAACCTTTTGCTTTATTCAAGTCTTTATTTCAAAAATAACACATTTTCACTTAACACATTTTTTCCTAAAGAACTCTTTTTGTGACAATTCTGAGGAAGAAAGTACTATTTTCACTGTTCCATTTTAATGTTTCATTTGCCTTATTGTGGAAAACCCAATCTTTCAGAGTACATTAACACAATTTTCTCTAAGAAACTAAAGACTGTAAAGTAAAAATCTGAATATTGGTGCTTTGTCATTTTTACATTTGACTCTTGTCAGTGGAAGAAGTGTTAAGGGTAAAGGCAATGTATTTCATCACATGTTTTTTACCATAAGCACAGTAATATTTTACAAGATATCCCTCAGAGTAATGGGGAAATAGAGCACCAGCTCTACTCCCACGGAACAAAGTAGTAGTAAAACTTTTCTTTTTAGTGCTGGAAGAATCAACTCTTGTCTTGTTTGGCTACTTTTAATTCACAGTGTGTCTCCTTGTGTTGTACCATCTTGAGAATAGATATATAGGTTTTCCTGATTTACTTCTCTTCTGTATTCATTACTTCATAAATTTTCAGTGTGATTCCTATTAAACAGTCACATACTTTTAGTCTCTTGTTATGCAAAACTGTTTCCATACCTGTACTTATCTTTGCTTGTCATTTATAGCCATTGTCTGCTTGTTGTTAAATCATTTTTGAAGTGGTATGCCCAGCACTGACCATGATTTTTAAAACAATTCTAGAAACTTAATGACTGTGCCAAAGGTCAAAAAAGACTAATCTGAGCAACAGTTTCCTTCTGTGCTATCTTACAAGCTGGGTAAAAGTGTCACATATTAAAAGTGTAATCTAAGGGTGCTGGGAAGAATGCTGCAGCAACATGCTAGGGGCTTGTGTATTTTGGTATTAGCCCCAACCTTCTAAGTGTATCCTCCTGAGGGATCTTCTTCCCTCTCTTGAACATTACAGCTCAGTGATAAGAGCTCAGAGCTGTTGTGCTGCTAACAGAACAGGGCAGTTCATTTCCATGGCCTGTACAGCTTTGTGAGGCCCAAGAGCTGTTGTTTGGACAGCCTAATGATACATGGTTGTGGTACAGGTTTCCTCACGGTGTGACACAACAAAGGCATACAGGAAATTTATCAAATACCTGTGTGACATCCTTTGGGCTTCGTTGTGTTGACAGGTATGACACATGCAAAAGTCTACCTCAATTTTAAGAAAAAAATAGCCTTTGTCTATTTGTTCAGACCTGGCACTGCGAAGCCATACATCCAGAGACCCTTCATTAGCAAAATCCAGCCATCTGATCTGGTCTGACAGATCTTCTAAAAATTATGAAGCTACTTTCATATGCAAAGGAAATCCAAGGTGCTCTTCTCATAATGTTCCTGCAAACTTCAGCTAACGATTGTTCACAAGGTAGTGAAAAAAACAATAATAAGACTGGATATTTAGATACACTGGAAACCATATTTTATTAGTTGTTTGGGCCTTTTCATATCAAATGGTTAATAATATTTGAAACAATAGAGAGTGACAACTTTACAGTCCTAAAAATCATTATTGATCTCAGTCAAAAAAACCCAGGTCATATGTCACCAGCCTTGCTTCAACCTATTCAAATCTTTACCCTTGGAAGAGTATCTTTTTCTCACTCCTTGAGCCTTATCTTCAGGAAATGTTAATTCATTTGCATTTACACAGACTCTCCTTTCAGTAAAATCACTGGGGAACTCTTTGTCCTGTTGTAATTACTGTCATTCCTACCGCTTTTTGGATTTCAGTATCGTGGCCACAGAGCTGAGAGTAAATGGTTTCCATGGGTTCCCTTTTTGAAGTCCTGCAGGCTGTGCAGTTTGGCCTGATAGAATGACTATAGCATGGACATCAGCTTGATATGCAACCTTGAAATTATCTGCAATCTCAGTTTGCACAGGCATGTATGGAATATATTTCTGCTCTTCCAGTGAAAAAGGCTGTACCCACAGCAGCACAGCCTGTTTACCTGCTGGCCACACATCTAAATTAGAGCATTGATTCTCTCTGCACTGGGGTTTAGTTCAATATGGATCTCTTGAACAGTACAGAAACAAGAACAATAGCATGTGATGATCTGATGATGATCATAATCGTTGTTATTGCCTTTCATCATAACTAAATTTTTCCAAAATCAAATGCAATATGATCCAGTTTGCATCCCTGGTTAAGCTATGCACATTACAGGTCCATTTTAAGAGCATTCAGATGGGTATAATTTCTATGTTTTATTTTTTTTCCCCCTAAAGTTTAATATCTAACTAAATTTCAGAACAGACATGTTTCCCCATGCTGTCCATTTTCCTGCAGGCATTGTTTGGTAAAGGATCACATGTCTTCAGACTGGATGGTCTATTTCTGACCCACAAACAGGTGTTTTGATAACCTCCAAACACTTGCAATTCCTCATTAAAGCACTGAGAATGGCATATGTGAATATTAAGGCAGCCTTTGCCAGTTTTTAGGCAGCTCTCATTCCTTGAAATCATTTCCTAAGTGAAGATTTTATTTTTAAAATTCACCTTCAGTGTGTGTAATGTAGCCAACCTAGTAAATAGTTTATAAATAAAAAAAGAGGCATGATCATATTTATGGTTATATGGCCTGCCCAAAACTATTTGGAAAGAATGTATTATTTTTTTCTGGCTTTGAATTGCTTTTATTAAGGAAACAATGATAAGTGCATTCACAGTATATCTGTGAAAATACTATGAATTTCATTGCCTCATTGAAAATAACTTTGCACATTTATCATCGGACTTAATACAAGTGAGTTTTAAAAATGTGTGTTCTCTAAACATAGGAAGGGATTTGGGACAGGGTCAGGAGGAACAATCACAGCTGCAACAAACTGCAACATGCTTGGTGAACTCAGAAATAAGTTGTTTCTGCCCACATCCAGTTCATCTTGTAGCAAGGCAAAAGCAGAATCAGATCAGAAAACAATCTAAAGAAAATCCCCTATTTCTTCTTATCTACCTGAGATGACTTCTATAAGAAGATTTACTTGTTTCAGAACATGAAATTTCATAGATATCATGCATTTTTGTCATAACAATAATAAATAATAGTAAGAATAATAAATAATAGTAAGAATAATAATAGTAATAGTAATGATAATAATAATATTTGAAATTGTGTCTTGATTGACTCAATTTGTACTGACATATCTTTTTAAATGAGGGCCTGCTTAATATGGCAGACTGTGTCTGACCAGCAGGGTATGTAGAATTTGCCTAACTTGAAGCAGTGATTCAGATTTTTGAAAGGGATCTTTTCTTCTTTACATTGAGTACAAAAAGGTACAAATCCTCTGAGATTGTTTTATTGAACTTCTTTCACCCTGGCCACTTTGAAGGCATATATTTAGACTTCTTTAGTTTGAAGTTTAGTTTCTTTAGTATGAGTTCTTAGGTCATAAAAAAGATTTTGTAGAAACAGAGATTTGTTGATTAAATATAGATTCAGGCATTATAAAAATTGATGACAGGGCCTTTTTATGGAAACGGCACTCTTCTTACCTTAAAATATTCATCTTGGAACAGTTGTTAAGAAAAAACAAAATCATGGATAGAAATTATGTTCTTTCCCCCTCCATGCTGCAGCTGCAGTCCCATTTTGCTTCAGGTGAGAAGCAGATGCTGACAATATAGCGTTACTCCATAGATGTGTGCAGGAAAGTACCATATGAATACACAGCAAACTCAGAAAATCAGGGGAAAGAGAGGAGAAGAATGACCCATCTTACCATTCTCCTCTCTGCTTTGGTGCTATGTTTCATAGCTACTAAATGAAAGCAACTGGAGGATATGTTAACAGGCATGCAGCTGTAACCCCCACGGAGGTTTAAAACATGCTGCATCAGAGCAACTTAACTTTATTTTGGGAGGTTATGGGATAAGTCATAACCTGATCTCCATTACAGCTAGATTCCAGAGATATGATCTATTTCAGCAAGGGCTCAGAGTGGCCATATTATTGGAAGTGGGTGAAAATCCACCTGGATTTGGCGCTTCAGACATGCCTAATTAGAATTCTTTAAAATCTGTAATGATTTTTAGAGGACTGTTCAAGAGACACTAATATATGTTTGCTCCTGGAAACTGCATATGAGTTCTTCTTTACATGCTCTATATGCTTCTCAATTTCAGAAGGACAATTAAGAAAATCCAAAGTAAAAACAGAAAAGACTACACTAAATTGCTGAATTTCTTCAGAAAATGATAAGAAAGAACCTATAGATATTCATAGTGGAGGATCATTGGTAGCAAAAAGTCTATCTTGCCAGACTGGAATTTGGAAAATATAGTTCAGGTTTGTTTCTGACCTGGATCTTCGATGTAGTTGCAGGTTTTATTTCTGCCCTGGATCTTCTGTGCAATTGACTGTCTTAAGCAAGACATCAGGGTCCAGATCAATCTCCCTGACTTTGTCATCTAGAATTGTGCTGTGGTTCAAGCCCAGTCAGCAACCAAGCCCCACACAGCTGCTCACTCATACCTTCATCAGCTGGAATGGGGACAGGATCAGAAGGGTAAAAGCTGGAAAACTTTTGGGTTCAGATAAAAACAGCTCAATGAAGAAAGCAAAAGCCACTCACACAAACAGAGCAAAACAAGGCATTCATTCCCTTCTTCCCATGGGCAGGCAGGTGTTCAGTCATCTCCAGGAGAGCTGGGCAGCATCCCACGTAACAGTGACTTGGGAATACAAACACCATCATTCCAAATGTCCCTCCTTCCTCCTTCTTCCCCTCACTTTATATACTGAGCATTTTTTATGGTCTGGAATAACCCTTTGGTCAGTTTGGGTCACCTGCTGCATCTCCTCCCAGCCTCTCAGGCATTAGTACAAAGAGCAGCCAATGCCTTGGCTCTGTGTAAGTCCTGTTCAGCAATAACAAAAACATTTCTATGTTATCAACCATATATTCAGGACAAATCCAAAGCACAGCCCCATACTGTGAAGAAAATTAACTCTACTCTGGCCAAAACCAGCACAAAAGAGAATTTCTTTCCCAAGTTAGTTATTGTACTTACTCATACAGTCTGTTTTACAGAAGACATAGAAAACATTTCACTGCCCTTTCTAGATTCTGCATGGACTGTATCTCATTTAGCTGTATGCCTTTGATATTCTGTGCAGGTGCTAATTTTCTCCCAGTGTCCTTCCCAGACAAACTCTGAGCATGAATGAGGAGGGAGCTTTGCCTCAGGATCTGCTCCATGCAGATGCCAACCAGCAGCCTCTGCTATTTCTGTAGAGACATGATTACAAAAGAGCTGTCTTAGACTGAAGATCCAAATTTGAAACAGCTGATATTAGACATGAATAATTCTAACACTGCATCTCTACATGCTTCTCACACTGTCAAATAGGACTAAAAATAAATTTTTGTCTGCCTCAAATTATTAGCATTTGACTCTGACCTTTTAGTGCTCCTGTGTTAGAAATGTGTGGTTCTATGTAAACACATTAATACTAATTTACATATATGAATCATAGAATGGTTTGGAAGGCACTTCTGAATGTGACCTGGTCCAACTCCATTGCTCAAACAGGGCCACCTGCAGCTGGCTGCCCAGCACCCTGTCCAGATGGGCTTTGAACAGAGCCACTGCTATCAATTTTTCCATTACTGGTTAAACACCATGATTTATATTTAATACACATTTAATATAAATAAATTTAAGAGAAATAAATACACTAGAAATAAATAAAATGTTTAAGCTACCACAATTTAAAAAAAAAAAAATGGTAGAACAACTTAAGCTAAGAATGTTCATTTTTTAATGGAAAAAAGTACTTTTTTTGCTAAACACAGCAAATAGAGAGTTGGTTGGGGTATAGATAACAGATTTGAAATCTATTATGATATTGCTTTGCCAGCTCCTTCATTAGTCGTTAGAATCTCTTCATGTGTCCTAATTTCTTTCATATACACAGCCTTTTGCTGTTTTGTAGTGCAGTGCAGTGGATTAGCCTTTCTCTGACAGTGTTTTGACAATATTTTCAGGATGGCTGATGGGGGATAAAAGAGCTATGAATACTGACACAAATTTAGGCTGTAGTTTGCTGGTACCCTTCTAAGTGTGCTCATGAGTGTTCTCACAGCACACTGGTTTCTGTTGTGGTTAAATGCAGTACAAACCATTTTCCACAGGTCATTGCAGGGACAGGTGTTGAAGGCACTGTGTTGATTAAATGCCACTGATATCTCTGGGAAGCTGTGTGCTTCTGGTTACTGAAATGATTAACACAGAGAAATGTACAGGAATCCTCACACATTTTGTGAGATGAGCAGAAACCTCATTAGCAAAGCACTGATTTCCCATGAGAGTTGGTGGGTGAGAGATGCATCGAACAACTGGCAGTTTTATTTTCGGAAGAAGATCATATTTTTCTCAGTGTGGTTCAGCATCTAATGGACAGTTGCATATTTTTGTTCCCCTGAAATCCACCAAATCTGGGAATCTGGAGCTACTTATGTGTCTCTTTCTGAGCTTTTGAGCAGATCATGTCTGCAAACACAGAATTAATATAACACTTCTTGCAGGGCAGTCAAAAAAGAGTGGAGCAAAAAAAAAAAGGAAAAGTGGCATACCCACACCACCATCATCTCTTCACTGCTCTCCCAAGATTCAGATTCCAGTTTGGCCAGAGTAGAAATTGATAGCACTGCAGGAGGAATGTGGGAATAATGGGCTATGGACATTGTGAATGAATTATGCACTGCAGGCACGGGGCTCCTCAGAGCATCGCTGTCCGAAATTTTATTTTTATGTGACACATATTTAGAAAATTGAGAAGGGCCTTGGAAAGTTGGGACAGCTGGTGAGCGCGTGCGGGGTGCTTGGGGAATGCCGGGGCTCTGCCAAGCTGATCTCCAATGCGCCTGCCAGCCCACCACCCCAGGAGCAGCCCCCTGCCGCCGCCAGGGCCAGACAGATGCTATGAAAAGGCTGGCACTAAGTGCCTTTTACAGGATATTAAACCAGCATCCTAATTAGTAGAAAAAATTAATTGTCACTGACATTCTGTCGGCCCACTTGGAGCCCCCTCTGCTACTTTCTGCAGTCTGGTAACCATTAGGTACAAGAGATCAATATTCTTCTCAGTGCTGGAATTTAGATAGTGATTTCCAATAAAACCTATTTCAGACTGTTCTGGCTAGAGGACAAACTGCAAAAGATAATGCAAGTAAAGCCTTTATTTTCACCCTTTATTTTTTCCTTCCTTCCTTCCTTCCTTCCTTCCTTCCTTCCTTCCTTCCTTCCTTCCTTCCTTCCTTCCTTCCTTCCTTCCTTCCTTCCTTCCTTCCTTCCTTCCTTCCTTCCTTCCTTCCTTCCTTCCTTCCTTCCTTCCTTCCTTCCTTCCTTCCTTCCTTCCTTCCTTCCTTCCTTCCTTCCTTCCTTCCTTCCTTCCTTCCTTCCTTCCTTCCTTCCTTCCTTCCTTCCTTCCTTCCTTCCTTCCTTCCTTCCTTCCTGCCTGCCTGCCTGCCTGCCTGCCTGCCTGCCTGCCTGCCTGCCTGCCTGCCTTCCTGCCTGCCTGCCTGCCTGCCTGCCTGCCTGCCTGCCTTTCTGCCCTCCTGCCTTCCTGCCTTTCTTCCTCCCTCCTTCCCTCTCTTTTTTTAAATTCTAGAATAATGGAAGCAAGATCTAGTGACAAGACACATGCCTGCACACAAAAAGGAGGCATTTTGGTCCAGGCCAATCTGCTTAGCTAATGGCTGTAAACTGACACCCGTAATGAAATAAAAATGTCTCGGTGCAAGTGCGGCAGTGCAATTGTTACCAACACCCACCCTGGCAGCCCCGGAGATGGATGCTGGGGAATGTGCCCTTCCACACCACACTTTTCACGTCTCCCTGTTTTGCAGCAGATATAATAATAAGAAATAAGAAAAATAAGAAATATGTTTCCAAAACGGAATTAAGTAAACCATGATTTTGTGCAGCAACAATCTGGTATCTTTAGACATGGTGAACAGTTCCAGCTCCAAGGAACTGTAATTGACGCTCCAGGTGCTCAGTACTTCTGAAAGTCAGGTTTCTAGTACAATTCCCGTTCTTTTTTTCGAATTTGAAAGCTTGCTTTTCCCCGCCCCCCCCCCGCCCCCCCTTTCTTCTAGTGTTTGAGAAGGAATCTGAAGGGTGTAAGATGAGTGGTACTTGAGAAATTAAATTTCTGATCTATTATCTGTTAGTGAAGGAAATAATTTGCTGAGGTGAGATGGATAGAGATGTACATATATCTTCCACGTTGTCATAGTTTTATATTTTGCCTTTGGCCTCAGTGTACTGCCTAGTTTCTTTGTGTCCTGCAGTGCAGACTTCAGACAGAGGAAAGCCCCTCTCCAAGTGTGCTAAGACTGGACTGCTGTGGTTAAAATGGTTTCCCCTGGATCTCCCTCACAGCTTGCAGTTGTCTGATTTCAATCAGTGGCAGTTCTCTCCACATGTCTAGCCATCAATCTTCTGCTCCTGGATGAGTGTGTCACAGCATGGTGCGTGTTCCAGTTAAAAAATAGCATGCACTGCAGCTCTCCCTCCTCAGTCATTGATAAGTATGTCTTTGATATTTTTATTAAAAAAGAAAGAAAACACATTAAGATATATGTGTCTGAAAAAAGAAAGGAAAAAAAAAAGGAAAACCCAAAGGCCACTGAAGCCCTGGAGGCTGTAGGAACAGCAGGAAACAGGGAGAGAGTTTGGGGTTATGTGATTGTGATAAAGGTATTACTTGGTAAGTTACAATTCATTTGAAAGTTGAGGATTTCAATCTTTATTGCTTCCCACCCTGCACTCCTACAGTGATAAAAGTTCTCTGGACATTGTGTGAGTCTCCAGTGTTCATCTACTTCACACTCCTTCCTTCCCCCACAGTGAATAATAATTGCTGTTTGAAAACACAGCTACGCCCTGTGTAGAGGGGATTATGTACAAAAACTAAGCCAAGTGTGTCATGATCCCTTGCACTCAGTTTTGGGCCTCCTGGAAAGAGAAATAAATGACTGCTTCTCTGTTTAAATGAATCTTTTAAATTACAAACCTGTCTGCCAGTCCTCTAGGCCAGTTTTCCCCTGTGTGGCTGAGGTACATCGTCAGAAGCATCCAGAAGTTGCCCTATAGAGGATGTCATGACCTGTCATCACACAAGTGTCCTTAGCCAAACTAAAATTACCTTCCACAAAAACAGAAGCTACAGGGGGTCTGCATAATAATTGTGCTTGACAAAGCACTTTTCCATGACAGAGCTCAAAGCATGTTATATAAGAAGGTAAGATTATTATTCTTAGGTTTTTTAAATTGAAAACTCAGTCACAAGGAGAAAAAAGCGAATTGTGCAAGGAGGCAAGTGATTTAAAGGACTATAAAACTCTTTTCTCTCAAGTGTCAGGGTTGTATTTAGAAGGTGCTCTACTAAATATCTCGACCAGTAATGAGCTTTTACTGTTCATATATTGATGGTGATGATATTCACCAGTTAAAGAGGGATTGCATAAATAGTCTTGAGTCAGCCAGGCTCAAGCCTGTTTTTCACATATGATATGAGTCCTTTTCATTTCTTGTTCCAATTTTTCTCATTTAGAAAGAAAATGAAAGGGGAAAGCAGTCAGCTGGGAAATAATCACATTTAAGAAGGCAATTAAAAGCTAACCAGTTGTGACATAACTATTTCTTAAGCTAAAATTAATGCCTCAGTGCTACATTGTCACATTGTCTCTTTTCAATCTGCAATCTGCAGTGAAATCAATTGAATATGTAACCTCCACATATTTTAAAGTGTCCTTCTCCATGATATTAACTGAAGTCCCTAAATCTGGAAAACTTACCCACAGTCACCCAATTCAGTTTCTCATGGAAAGCCATGTGATGAAAGCCAGAGGAAATAGTTACTGTTAAATCAGAATAAGTTAAAGCAGAATAACTAAGTTCAGGACAAAAAATTTGCCACCAACTGTATTAATTCATAAGAAAGATTTTTTATAATCTATTTTACTTTTCATTGTGCATTTTTCTGGCTCATTCTTTCAGTAGGGTTGACCAGTCAGTTTTATTACTATGCAAAGTGCATAGCAAATGTTATTCTCTCTTCGTCTCCTCTAGTAGACAATGCACCTCAAAAAACCAAATTATTAAATGTGAACATTTGTAGCATAAAATTGTTGCTTAATATGATTGAGTTCTTTAAAAATATATAGAAGTAGATATACAATCATTACAAATGACACCAAAATTGGAAAATATGTGTAACGATGAAGACATACCAGTACTGCACAGAAATATGAGCTGATTTGTAAGTTGGCCTCACCTGTATCACTGTTAAATGCCACATGAGATGCTGGCCTTCATTAAAAGACCCTTCATTAAGAATGAAAAATACAGATTGTTTTTACAGAGTGGTTGACTCTAGTCAACCTTAGTCCTTAGGCACAAAGTGACTCAGGGAAGGATTTGGTGGTTTTGCTGTATAAACAGACAAACAAGAGGTCCCAGGGCAGCAGAGAGGCTGAGCCAGCAAATGCTGTCCTGGCAGGAGACTATCAGATAGAAACAAAGGAGTTCTACTGCTGGGAATACTGAAACTAGTAAGATTATTAGTGGGATAGCTCTCTCCACTTTTGTGTGGAGGCATTTAAGTAGGATGTTGGCTGTTGGTAAAATGTTCATAAGAAAGTTTCAAACAAAACTTCAGTCACAGAAGCAAGAGAAAAAAAAGCATCTTAATTTAATCACTGAAAAGTGCATATTAAGATTTGAATGATGGTCTGATGATACTTCTGTAGAAAGAAAATGGGACAATCTTTTTAACCAGACAGAAAAGGTTATTATGGATGGAAGCTGGATCTCAACAAATTTAGATCAGCATTCAAGGACTCGGATATTTTTAATGAAGGTTTTTCACCGCTGAAAAAAAAATTCTTATCTTAGAATACAATTTATTCTCGCTGTTGTTAAGTTCCTAAATCAAAGTTGTCTGTTTTTCTGAAGAACAATTGCAGTTCAGGCAGCAGCAATGCATTTCATATTGGGAACACTTTGCAAAACTCTTTGGTCCTGTATTCCATAGGAGGTCAGGCTACATGACTATTATGATTCTTCCTGGCCTTAAATGCTATCAGTCTTTGAAACATGAAGTTTAAGTCTCAGTCTAAATAATTTTGTTTTCACTTGACTTCAGTGAAGCCATTTAACATGGTTGAAGTTGAGCATATACTCAAATGTTTGGCTGAGCACGGGGGGACTTGCCCTCTTCTAACTGACCATGTGCCAAACAAAGTGCTTTGTTGAAACTGTGCCACAGGTTTTTGTATGTCATCAAAGGTGCAAATGAGAAAAGCTCTGGCATTTGTTTTTTTCATAGCTGTGAGTTCAGAAACGACTGTTTTGTTACATATTTTTTCCATGTAAATCCTTCTGTAATGTCCAACAGAGCTGTCAAATGGAACTCCCTCTTCCTGGCCTGTTTTGCTGCTCTAGGATTCAAGGACAAGTGTGAAACCTCACAAGTCACCCCAGGTACATTCAAGGGTTGCATGGACAGGCCAATTTCTGTGACTGTGGGAGGCAAGACACTCCTTTGGGACACATGACTAGCTCAGGCTACCTACCTGAACAAAGTATTAACAAAGCCACAGCTTTTATAGGTCTAAACTGTAAGAGACAGAATCAAATCAAATTGATGGCACATACCATGACTGTAAGGGACTTTTCCATGAGAAACAGTAGTTAGCATTTCAGGCACTGAAGTGATAGTGTTATAATAGCCTTATTCCCATACTTTAGTTCTTCAAGGAATTCCTGCATAAGGAATTCAGAGGATTCAAAACATAATTAATGTAAGGACTTTATGCCCTAAAAAAGGCCAAACAAAACCTAAATTAGGCATTCTTTTTCAGTATGTATTGTATTTTTCCTCTTAGGTGGCCATATTTTTAATTTCAGTTTAGTAAAAAAAACCCCAAAACTATGTCTTCATTTATAAAAGAAAAAAACCTCACAACTTCTATGAAAAATCTTAATGTGCCTCTTTAAAGGGCAACTCACTTTTTAGAAATATGTATTGATGTGTGTTAGTCAAGTCGTGAATTTCACATTAAAAGCAAATAAATGACCAATTAAAAGCAATCAAATACTTGATTTGCACAATTTGTGCTTGTGCATCCTGTTGAAGGCAATCAATAGTTGGTATTGAAAGACTTACTGTAACACAAAATGAAATATAGACTGTGAAATACTGTGGGAAGTGCTTACAAAGTTCATTATCACTTTTCATATTTTCAGCAATTTCAAAAAAAAAAAAAAAAGCCAGAGAGAATGTGCACACTTATATTTTATCTCAATCTTTCACTATGCCTTTTAGTACCTGTCAGGCAACTTCATCCATAAGGCTGAGCCATAGGGGCATTTCTAGTAATTTAGATATTCATGTGAGCTACAGTATGAAGCAATTGATTCCTTGTTAAGCTGAATGGCTAACGTGAGTATTTGTAAGTTTGATTTACACCTTGAAAATTCTATTATTTATAGCAATTTTTCCCTAAAGTGGCTAGTTAACAGAGTTCAGCAAAAGTTAAAATGACTTAAGTCTAATATTAGATCATGCATGCTGTGCAGAGCTGACTTTTGCTTCTGGACAGCTTGGTTCCATACTTCCAGACCAGACCACAAAGGAGTGCAAGCCAGAATTCAGCCCCAGTTAAAACATCTCATTAAACCATTCGACACACAACACCAAAAGCTGAAAACATGGTTAAGCACTTGCATTTTCCAGCTCCCTGCACAGCTTTAGCTCTGAAACTGTTTTCCACAACAGGAGGTGATGGCACATTGTGTCTTTGATATCCGGGTTAAATGGACTCCCAAAAGCGTAAGAGCAGGGCATGACTAGAGTCAAGTACAACTCAGTAAAATTTAAAATTTAGGGCCTCTTTTGAACTGATATTACCCCACTGACCCAACTTTAGAGTACAACTCCACGAACAGCTGAAAGCAGACAAAGAAAGTTGGATACTGGTATACCACAGAAATTCCTAAAAGGGAAAAGTTTTATGCCAGCCTCATTGTTAAAGGCGATCTAGTCAGCTCTAATTATATAAGGATTTTCATTGAGCCCTAGGATGACCTTTAATTCCTGTGATGGTCTGTACTGGACTTTATCACAGAGATGCTGCTTTCCCATCCTGCAAGGAGGAAAATTAAGAAAGGAAATAATATCTTAAATGCCAAAACAACCGCCTGGAAACATAAAGTAAGACTTACATAAAATAAGACTTTTGTTGTCTTAAATAAATACATATAATTATGTTCTTTCATTTCAACATTTTATTTCAGAATTGATCATGAAGAATATTCCATATTGCACTGATGCTTTTCTTCAATTAACAATAATAACAAAAAAAAGATTTTGGAAGTGTCTCCTCACTCTAGAATTACAAAGTCATTAATTTAAAGTAAATAATTTAACCAGGCTAAAGTACTTGAGTCAAAGAGAGGATTCTGTCCTTAAAATTACATATGCAAAGAAATGGAGACTGGATCATTGCACAGCCAGTGTTTGCCCATGACTCCTTAAACTTAATTCCTCTTCTAAACTCATCAGTGTCTAATGTCTTAGAGGTTTTTTGTGATTAATGACATGGTGACAGATCTAGAGGTGTCTCTTGCATGACATCCTATAGGTGAAGTGGAAAGGACTTGACCTTGCATAGGGGATTCCTGTGGGAGGGTGGAAAAACACATTTACACAAACTTTTCTCCTGCCCCATGATGTCTAACAGCTGATCACATTTTCGCATCTTAGCCTTTTTGCATGCATAACATAATTCAGCCTTCCTGCTCAGCAGATCATTTTCCAGTTTGACCCAGCCTTCTCACTGTGACTTGCAGATCTATCTCAGCACAGAAGGCCACAAAAGCTGTCTTTTGGGCATCAGACCCTTTTTCCGTGGACATTCACAGTGGCATTTTTACTCCTATGTGTAGCATAATAATGAATGAGAACAATGCCCTTTTATCCAGAAGGGAGCGGTGCTTCTTTGGCATATTTTGCACATTACCAAGCTACTGGGCATACATTCCCAGAAAGTTCTAGTATCAGAGCTACTACATCTAAAGGGCCACATTAAAGAGATCCAAAATCAGCCCAGTCTTTTCATATAAAGAGCAGTAAAAGCTCTCCAACTTAACCTAATAAATTACTGTTATAAAAACAGTTTTATGTAATGTGCAGAAGTCTAACAAAAACTGTTTTAATGGTTATAGAAAAGGAGAGATTTGCAAATCTGTGAATATAATTTAATGTTATGCATTTTCAAGTAAAGGGAGAAAAAAGAGGGACTAAAAATTGCCAAAGTAAAATGTAAAATAATGGAGTCTCAATTTCATTTTCATCCAGTTAGCTACACTGAAAATGAAAAGGCTGTTCTACAGAGTTCTTTCTAAAAATTGGATTAATTTGACTTTGGAAGCCAATTACAAGGAATCAGGTGTGGTGCCTGCACTTTCTGTGACCAGCTGAAGGACGGGAGAAGAGATAATGACTGAGCTGAGCTCTCATGAATAATTCACCACATACACAACATAAGTTGCAGTCAGAGTGGTTTTGCTTATTGACTCGAATAAGGTCTGGATTTCAGCCACTTTTCCTTTTGATTTCACAGAGCTTCTTACAGCTTGGATAGAGTAATGCACATGCACCTAGAAGTTCAACTTAACTGCTGAAACTTGGAAAAAAGACTTCTGAAGTCAGACATTAGATTAAGGCAGAATAATAGATTCAATAATAAACCCATGAAATATCAAAAAAAAGAGGCTAAAATTAATAGGAATGTGGCTTAAACCTGAATATACGAGGTAAGTCACGGTGAATAGAAGGTGATTTTCTATGCTTAGATACTATACACTTGTATATTCACTTGTAAATTCACTTGTGTATTCACTATTCACTTGTAAGTACATTATACCTAAAAGCCCTGAGCTGGCCTGCCTACCCTATTTGAAAAGGGACACCTTTTCATAATATCCTCAACTTTATGCTCTAAATATTTCTGCAATCACTATTTTTCCCCCTCTATTGTCATTTTTTGCACTTAATTTTCAGCCACTTTTTAATAAAGTGTAGTGTGCAGCCCATACAGACACTCCATGCAACTCTGCACACAGGTGTTCCTGTAGCTGACTGACACCTTGGCCAGGGTGCAACGCAAATATTAAACAATGCCATTGCTGTGATTATCCTGTGATTTAGATACCTCCTCACCATCCAAATATTTTAAAAAATTTCCATTCTTCCTGGTGCTAAATGTATTTTAAACACCTTCTCTGCCTACCAGAAATTATATTTGTAGATGTCAACCAAGCCCATGCAGTCCACCAGTAATAGATATACTATACATTGTTATCTTGTTTTTCCTTCTCCAGCGGAAACCGGCTTTAGTTTCCAGTGTTTTCCAAGCTTTGTTCCATCTCCAGAGCAATGGTATACTTTCTGTGAGAAGACCCAAAATGTCCGGTCTTGTGGAGGAAATAGAGCTAGCACCTCATACAGTCTCCAAACACTGGAACTAATTTGGATTTCTCTCCTCATTCATACAGTCAGTCTTCTTTCCCCACTCTGCTACACCTGTTTTCCTTTTCTACTGAAGTCATACAATGAACTGATGACTGAAGATTTTCCTATTCACAATCCTTGCAATTTCTTTCCAAGTCAGGGCACAGCATGATAGCTGCATTTAACTTTAGTTTGATTTTTGGGCCAAATTCAGAATAGTACCACCCAGTACAAGTTACTGAAGTCAGTGAAATTACACGAAGAGGAATTCAGTATTACCAAGATTTTAACTTATTTTCCCATCCCACTGTGAAAACTAATTGCCTTGAAAACTTTAATTTCATTTGTAGTATCTGGCAATTTTAACTCTCTTTTTCCTTATTTTGCCTCTTTGGTGTCTCCACCCATTTTGCAGTGATGCTTCACTTCCCAAATAATCTTCAGTGTCATTCAACACCTCCAACCCGTTGGACGTCTACAGCTTCATTAACTCATTTATCTTACTAGTTCACTCACTTCCCCATACCCCAGTTATCTCCAGCCATCTCACTGCATTCCCACAGCTGGGAATTCTGTAATTCCCTGTGCCCTGGTTATAAACCACCAGGGTATCCTTTAAGAGCCTTCTCAACTCCCTGGCCAGTTTGAAAACCCAAGGTGTTTCCCCTGTGCCAGGCAGTGATTTCCCAAAACACAATGCTTTCCTCCTGTCATCTCTAATGACCACAGCAATTTGTGCTTGTTCATCCTGTTGAAGGCACTCAAGAGTCTTAGTGAGAAAATCCCAGCATGGCCAGGAAGCCCTGGTCTGCCTGGAGTTTCACCCAGACAATGTGAGGGAGTGCTTTGCCTCAAAGGACGTACAACACGGTTCTCTAGAGGGAATGGGGAAAGAAACCAAACCCAACAGCAGTGAAAACACACAATGGCTGAGAAGGAAGATAAAAATACAGGGAGGTTACATACCCCAGAGGGTAATGACAGAGGCAGCCTTCTTTTGGCCAAGATCCTCACTTCTCAACCTTAACTGCAGGTTTCAATAAATAAGATTTGCTTGCTTTCTCTTGTCACATACGAGAGAACAATCGAGACCAAAATCTCACAGGCCAAGCGCTTTAAGGCTGAATTTGTGCATGGATGGCAGTGAGCTGCGTCAGTGCCCCACACATTGCTCAGGAGTAAGGTAAGTGCTGAGGATGGGCTGGACTCAGCATACGCCACATCTGTTACTTGCCCAGGGATGGCTGCTGTATCTGTGGTTTTGCCACCGGTTCCTCAGAGCAAACATGTCCAGTACAATATTTCCCTGAGCAGCAGCTGCAAGGGGATCACTTAAAATTGCATAAAGCATTAATCTGAACTCTGAGACAAGTTTTGTACTGCACAGTTGGACATAGGCCGAAGTGTCCTATGTAGTGAAGGGAAAGGGGGAAGGGAAGAAGAGAAGGAAAGGAAAAAAGAAAAGACAGTCTTGTCAGTGGTTTTAAGCTGCCACTTTTTTTTTTTTTCTAAATGGAAAAATTGTTACAAATGGGTTCTTCAACATATGTTATTAATTTCATTGTACTGGCTTCTTGCCAGTTAAGCATCAGTCCTGGTTTCTTTGCTTTCAGTTTTAACTAGCAAAATTCATGAGATCATTAACGAAAATGGACACAAACTTTTTTTCTTGCACACAAATGTTTTGGAGCAACTGAATCTTCTGAAGCCTTTTTTTTTAATAAAACTTCAGCTTCTTTTTTTTTTTTTCCTTTTTTTTTTTAATAGGGAGATGTGCTCCTCAGCAAAATGTGGTGTTTCTACTATAAACAAAGCAACATGTGAAGGACTTCAAACACATTTACTGGTACTGGCAAGAGTAACAAAATCAGAAACTTTTAAAAATGCCCATAAATGTGAAGGAACATTTCATAAAGCTACACTGCTATTTACTTTGGTCAGTATATAATACGTTCAAGAGACCAAAGTGATACTGAAAAATAACAATGAGAGAGACTGTGGTTTGATAAAAATATCTACATATGGAAATGTTGATTGAATGTTATTAATGTTTGATTTGGCTTGCAGAGAACTGCAAAATCCACTTGAAGAAAGAATGCCATTCCATGGATTTCTGTGCAAAGCAGCATCTCCCACATTATGAGAACCACGCTGAGCCCTTAATCCAGCACACACACTTGCTGTAGGTGTGGGCAGGGAACACAGGCTCATTTGAAGAAAGAACTGGTTTATTTTGCAAGTGGAAACCGGCATTATTCACCCCCAAGCTATGGAAACAGAAACTTGTAGCAGACATGAAAACAGTGGTCATACTGGTCACCCAGGGTGCTGGTGCCACTGTGCTTTTGCGTCCCAAATACATGCAGTTTCCACACCCTGCCCTCTTCCCAGTCAGCACAGGCCTTTTGTGAGGTCCTCTGAAACCACTGATCCCATTACCTCCAGAACTAAGCTGAAGGCTGTGCTTTGTGATAGTATATGAGGAGAAAAAAAGCTTGGTCCTCCTCTGCCTATGGCTTCCTGTCTGCCATGTACATGAAGCAAATGTTTTGGGGTGATGAGTGCTGGACAGGACCTGGCAGAGGGAGTCAGCACCAATGTCCAGAATATTTGTCCAACTTTATACGTTGTCCATATTCTTCATTATACCTGTAAAGAAACTCCTTCAGGAGAGGAGAAAATAAGTTTCACAACAGCAGGCATAGTGTCCATGTATTATTACTAAGTAAGACAAATAAAGTCCTAAATAAGTAAGTTAATAACTACATCTTCCCATTCAGTAGAGTTACCAATATGCACAAATAACAAGGCTAGAGAAAGACATGCTCTTATTACTTCTATCCTTGTCCTTAATTCCCCTCCTTCTCTCCTGTTGTTTAGTACATGCTCCTATTACATCATGTCTAAAATTAGATTGCAGGATCAGGCTTTCTTGTGAAATATTTAGCACTGCTTCCTTCAGACGAGACCAGGAATTCTACAGGAAAGGCCTTTTTTGCACTATTTTTTATGTCTTAGCCTGATCCTGCTGCTGCCAAATGAACAAATGTCTTTCTCTTGGCTTCAAAGAATCTTGGGCTGGGTCATCCAGCCAGAGACCACAACATGGCATACTCATTAGATAAAGGGAAACGTATGTCTGCATGTATAAATAGCTGATCTGCCTTCTAGAGCAGATGAAATCATGCTCAGAGATTTTTTTTTCTAATTAAAAAATTATGATTCAAGTGGAACCAAAGCCCTTCTCCTATGACAGAGCAGCCCTGCAGATTATACTAGAAAGAGATACAAGAATACATCTTCCTACTCTGAAGATGCAGAAGCCATAGCAGACAGATAAGGATGTGCAGATGTAATCCAATATCCAGGGCTCTGTTACACGTGGCTATGCAGGCATAGACACCAATGTATGCACAGTTTCCAAGGAAGTTGCTGGCATAACTAACAAAGTAGGCTTAGAAAGTACAGTTTAGCCAGATAAAGGCTGCATATCACTACCTTAACTGCCTGTTTCTTCCAACAAACTATTTTTCATGTCTTCTCTGTAGTTACAATAAGATGTCTTATTCAGTAGAGAAGGGTGAATAAGAAATTAAAGCTGCTGCTTCAAGGGTTTATTCAACTTAACCTCAACTCTGTGGTTTGCTCAGAGAGTATGCTGTACCTGTGCTCCATACATAATTTCAAATGTAAATTTTCCCCTCCCCTCAGATAATTTGTAAGAACAGGTACTATAAACTATAATGGTGCATTTTTAATAGATTCTTATTTCTGCATGGTCTGCTCAGTTCCCCATTGCTTTACTTTCACCATCAGGAATATTGATGATCCTGAAGAGCCTCCAAAAAGTATATGGCTTCTACATCCCCTCAGCTGATTAAGACAAGGACAGGCCATTTAACTGCTGCACCTGAACCTAATAAAAAAGGATGATGATATTCTTTTCCTTGAGCTGGGATTGTCTCAAAGTGCATCCATGAAGAGACAGGTGTTTAGATAATGTCCAAATTTATGTTCATTGGTCAAGATTTACCTGCTGTAATTTTAGACTTATTAAGTTGGCTGTTTGAGACTGTGCCTACATCAGCATTTTAGTTGCAGGCAGCAGTGTGGTTTTGAAAAAATCCTGTGAGCATGCAGTACTGATGCTGGGGTCTGAGGACCAAAACTTTTTTATTCTCCTCGTCTGCTGCTCTTGCAAGAGGATACTTGGATATATTTTTTAATGCTGACATAGCTCAGCTCTTAGCTGGCCATATCAAGCCTCCTTTATGGGCAGTAGAAAGAAATAAGAGGAAAATAATCAGCTTTATCTGAAACAGGGATCCCAGGACAAGATGAAAGGGAAGGACCATTAATGTACGCAGTGAGCCCTGGTGTCTTGAGTGAAGAGCGCCAGTCTCTGCCCCACATGTACAATTCAACGTGCGCTCAGCAACAGGTGAGGAAGCAGCTCCCGACCATGTGGTGCAGAGACGGAGCTGTGGGGCAGCTCTGTGTGACAGGGGTGGACATGACCCTCAGGGGAACATGCTCAGCACCTCATCCTTGGACCCCCTGTACAACTCTGGTACAAGCTTGGGGCAGGTATTGTTGAACTGAAAGCAGCTAGGAACAAGAAAGTTCCTCCCAGTTTCTATCATTCTAAAGGATCTGCCATTTTCTGATGTCTCCTGCCAACTTGGCACTTGTAAGCCTCAGAGGAAGGACTGCACTGTTGACTCCAAGTTTGCTACAGCTCTTTACTTTCAACATTAAAAAAAGGAAAATCATCAAAAAGCAAGCATTTAATTGAATTAAAGGCTTAGAGGCATGTATAGGCACCAATAGAGCCTATTTCATAGAAGCTATAGAGAACCTACTCTATATGAACATCATCACAACATACAGAATAAATTTTTGCTTTTCTTTTCCCTTTAAAGTTAACTGTCATGTTTCAAATTGAGAGAAGTAGTTTTACAGTTTCGTTTATCCTATGATTAGTTATGTTCTTTTTGAGAACTTCTATATTATCCATTTACTGGAGCTTTAAGAACTCACTGTGACAGTTGCCAAATATGTAAACGTTGCAGCAATTACACTTTCATTGCCCATGAAAAATGGACTTGTAAGATTTAGATGGCTGCAGTTCTCTGGTGCTGAAAGTATTCTTTAAAATCTGAGAAAATACTTTTTGTTATGCTTTACTGTAGTAGAGGTTAATACCAACTTGAAACATTAAAGTTTGATAAAAAAGTTATGACGTATTTGATTGATTATTTTATCAAAACATTCCTTTTCTGATCTCAAAGGAAACTGAAGGCAACCAGAAACACACCAATGACTTTGTCCTGTATCAAAGATTTATTAGATAATATATTTCACAAAGAAAATCTATTTGTCACATATGCTTGACTAATCTACTAAACAGGCATGACTTCAAAGGATATGTAGGTGCAATAACATGCTCACACAGAGCAAGTGGCAGGACTGGGATGTAACACTTTCAAATTTAAAGAAAGTGGCATAAACATATGCTACAGAAAGGAAAAATATTTACATGGATGGCAAAAGGCAAAGTCAAATGAGTTTTTATTCTGGCTACACACAGCTACATAGTGGTTTTCAATATAAATTTTTTAATAGATACGCTGCTCTGTCAAGATCAAAAGTTTCTGAGGAATGTGCTGATTTTAAAAACATTTTGTTTCCAAAGTGAATGACAAGATACATGTGCTTTTGAGTTTTGCCACAAGAAGTCGTTATTTATTTTATACTTTATATATTGGAATATAAAGATTAATATCTGAAATGAAAGGAATTTGATCCAAGGAAATGTCAATTTTTTCATTCATGGGAGTGAACAGGTGAAGAGCAAACTAGCTAGTTTCAAACTTCCCTGACACTTAGCCTTAGTAGAAGTTTTCATATTCCTCCTGCTCCTGCAGACATCCCTGGTTTATTTAGGTCTCCTGGAAAGCTTCCATTGCCATGGTGTGCTATAAATGGCAGGCTCGCTTTAATGCTGAAGGCCTGATGCCTGTTCGTGGTGAAAATACCCTGAGTCATCTTGCCAGGGTTTTGAAACACAGCTTTTGGATGGGAGCTTGATCAGATTAGAACATTAATGTGACCAACTGCCCCAGCTCCTGTGCATTAAGTCTTAAGGTATCACCTTAGTTTACTAGGCACAGCATCTCTATGCACTTTTATTTCACTGCTGGTTTATAGCAGGGTATTGTCCTGTGCAGTTCTCCTTATCTACACATTTAATGGGTGTTTATTCTTTGTGGCAAGAAAGTAAATAAAACACCCTCGCAGAATTAGAAAACTGAAATGTAATACATATAAACCAATCAAGGAAATCCTACAATATGGCAATGATTAACCACAGCAGCAGTAAAACAAAGATGTCCTTATGTATTGAAATTAAATCAAAGCAACCAACAAACCCTTCCAACAATCTTTTTCATAGGTTAGTAACCAAAACTACTAAATATACCATGTGTTAGATAGAGCTGATCGTCAACAACCAAGCAAATTTCATTTGCATGAACTCTGAAGTGATTTTACGTTGACTGCACAGCATACGCGTGCACTCCTGAGGCCCTCTGGCAGGAGCACACCACTGGATTTGCCTGGAATGCTGTGGTTTTGCAGTCCAGATGTATATGCTGGTGATGACTTGGGTTTGGGGTTTTTGTTTCTTTTTATTTTTTTAAAGAATGGGGATCATGGAAAGCAAAATAAATACTGTGACTGCATGTAAAAAAACGGGCGGGATATTCTAAATTAGGGTAAGATCATTAAAGTAAGTCTATTTACTATATCTATTAACTATGTCCAGTTCTTTTAAATTATTACTTGAATATTTTTCTATCTGAAAATGACTTAAAAATGAAAACCTTCACAAAAATATGCTAATTAATATGAGATTTTGTTGAGAACAATTTGGTCTTGTTGAAAGCAGCTAGGTCAGTTCTGCAGTGTTCTGAGTGTTAAAATGACTCATCAACAGGATTGCTCAAAAGTTACTACAGTGCAGCAAAAAAAAAAAAAATCAAGTCCAGGGTGAACGCATCATTCAGAATTTTATTTTCAACTGAATGTCACACTTGGTAGAACAGAAGAAGCTGAATAATAAATGGACCCTTGGGTCAATGTGCCAAATGTTTTTACTTCAGAACATTTCAACCCTCAAAACTTTTCCATTTGTTCACATGTGTAGGCGCATCAGTAATTCTGATTTAGCTAGAACCTTGGCTATGTGCAAACCCATAGATGTGTCATGGAAGGTTGTAAAAGTGTTTTCTGCTCCTACAACTGTTAACACTGCTCTGCTTTCTGGTTGTGGTGAGCCCTGCCTTTGCAGATCAGAGATTTCCAAAGAATATTAGTCATGACGCTTCCTGGCCTTGCCAAAGGCAGAAAGTTCTGGAAAACTTAAAATGATTTCCAGCTCTTCTTAACACATAGCAGGAGTGCAGGTAGCCACCATGCTTTTCACTGAGCTTCAGAATATCTTCAGGTTTGTCAGAATATCTTCAGGTTATCACCATCTTCAGATGGCACAGACCCCAGCAAGGAGGAGAGCAGCAGTCCATGGGAACAGCACAGCAACTCCACACCAGACCATGATATGGAGAGAAGATATGCTCTAGTGCTCTTTAGCAACTTGAAAATCTCACTATTTTTTCTTACTATCTGTATTGATCTTCAAGGCCTTTTTGAGCTAAATGCCTATGCTTGTCTTTCATAAAATAAAAGCTGGGCACTCCTGTGTTCTCAGGTACATTCCCCAAAATTTGTGCTCTCTGTCCCTTGTGCCTCTGGAGTCCCAGCTGACACCACAGGCTGCCTCTCATGTGTGCTCTTTCCCTATACACTCTTTTTTCCTTGCTGACATCTGCCTCTGCTCTTCACTCTTCCCCACTGGCCAAAAACTAAGCAGAGGGTCAGGCTGGCTTGGGGAATCAGGATGGAACCTTTCTGTATCTTGATTTCTCTGGGGATCCCTCAGCTCCAAGTCCATGAGTGGTCCAGAAGGGTTGTCCCACAGGGCACAGAAGGAAACTGCAGTGGGACACAAGTCCTTGTTGGGGATGGGCAGTCACTCTTTCACACAGAGCAAGGACCTAGATAAAGGAGTGAAAACTAACCCTGCTTATAATACATTGTGTAATTTTCTATGAGTTTGATGCTGGGCTGCCAGCTCTGTTAAGTTTCATAATAAAGCAGTTTACCTTGCAAAGTAGTGCAAATTTACTTGGGTGACCTAATCATTTCTTTGTGAGTATTTTGAATTCAATGCATTTAACTCCTGAGCTATTTAAATTGCAAAATGGGTGAGACCATCCAGGCTGCCAACTGTATGTGTTGTCAAGTACCACGGGGTTGTTTTTTAAAGGGCCTTTGAATGTAAATTGTATTTTTCATGTGGAACAATAGATTAGTTAAATTGTTTTTATGTTTGTTTGCTTTTAGTTAAAATTACTAAAATATGTATTCAGTGTAGGTATGTTCAAACCAAAAGTGACACCGACAGAGTCTTCAATAGGAAGCATGATCTTGGAGAACACTTATTTTTTCAGAAAATTTCAGATGTACAACAAAGGGATAAATAAAGCCTCATATATACAGATACCCATATAAGTTTCTACTTAGGGAATATATAGAACTGTAACGTAGCCAGGGGAGAACAGTGGAAGTATGATGGCAAATGTTTTTGAAGGCAGATGGTTTTTGCATCTTCCCAGTCTTGCCAAAGTTTTGCTCTTTTTAAGATGTAGGACTTAGTTTTTATGTAATGCTTCTGTCACTATCCCCCTGTTCAGGAGATTGCACTGTCTTTATTAATGAATGTCAAAGATGTTAATAAGTTTTGTTGCAATGTAAAAACGCAAAGGATCAGATACAACCATGAAGTTTTGTAACTCATTTTAAAAAATGCAATTCCTGTCAGTCTGATTAAGTTATTCCACAAAATGGACATCTTACCCCCTTTCTGACTATACTATTTAGTGCTCACAAAGAACTTTCACAGTTGGTCTCTGAAGGCTGGAGCAGTGACTACAAAAAAGTTCCTCTTCTTTTGGTATTTTGCTGCTCTCATGCAGCTGTTGTCTTAGCCTCCTGTACAAATAGGTTTAAAAAATAGTCACTTCCTTACATATAACTGTTGGCGGCATCTGGAATGACAGGGTGGGCACATTACAGTAAATGGTGTTTAGAAAGAAATGTTTTGAAAACAAAGAAAGCCACATGGGAAAACACTGACAAAACCATGCAAAACCATACAAAAATGTGGCTTATCTATTTTGACTATTTGCTTTCTTTATGTTTTGGGATGTTTTCACAGAACACATGTGGCCCTCACTTCCAGGCATACAGTATGAAATTTCAGGATTATCCAAATGGAGAGAATAGTCTGAAAAACTGTGTATATAATTAGATATGGAATACTTTTAACAGCTGGAGGGATTTCACACTTACAGCCTAATTTACAAAACTTTAGGCTTGGCATTGTTTCAACACTAGCACTGGAAGTAATAATTTTCCTGGCATTCTTTTGGCTCCTGGAATTATTTATGTCTATACATATATCATTGTAAAATCACACACACAAAAAGAATATTTCTACCTGGTTAGTGATAAATGAGATACTTTAGAAGCAGTGTCAGAATGAAGTCAGAAAAAAAGTAATCCCACAAAAGGCCCATACTTAGAAATTTCAGCTGATTTCCTTGTTTATGAAAGGTCTTACAGAAGTTTCCTGTGTCAATGAAAGTGTTTCAGACATTTTTTCTGCTACTACAGTGGAGTCAATTTGTATGAGATTTGCAAAGAAAAAATATTATCACACAGTCAACACACCAAACAGAGTAGCTAGGAAAGCAGATTTGTCAAGTAGGTGAGGCAGATATAATTTCTGAGGTGAGATCTAGAAGAAATAAGAAGAAGAATAGCAACATAAGGGACAGATGAGTGCACCGATCATTTTCATTTTTTCTACTAACCTTGTTTTAAAAGTAGGATAAAAGCTCTGCAGGCTCTGAATTATAATGCAAAAAGAAATCCAAAGGATTTTTACATAGAGATACAAATGTCTGCTCTTTTTGCAGCTATGAAAGGGGGAAAAGTTCACATCTTTCTCCTAAGGTTTGCAGAATAGGTTCATGGCTGCAGACTTCTAGGTTAACAGAAGGTTCTAGTCTCCTTGTGAAGGCTGTGAAACAGGTACTTAAGAGAAGGGACTTCTTGTGTTATAATGCAGGTGTACAATTGTGCACTCAGGATTAGTCTTCTGGAAATGACTCAGTGCATGGATCAATGCATTTACAGTGATTTTCTTTTTTTTTGTTTGGTTTGGTTTTGTTTGATTGGTTTGGTTTGGCTTTTTACTTCATTTCCCACCTGCCTTACACTTCTGGTAACATACACTGGCTGCTGGAAGAGGGCCTCACTTCCTCCAACCATTAGGGTCTAGCTTTAAGCCTGTGGCACTCAGGCCTTTACCAAACGCGGCAATAACAGGCAAGGATTTGGTGAGTCACACCCCTACCAAAAGGAACTAGCATTGCTGGTCACCAAATGTCACACCAAGTAAATGTCCCATGGGGAAATCTGTCTTCACCAAGCCTAGGTGGGCTTTGCATTGGCAGTGAGCAGCTGAGATAACTGGCATCCTTTTGGCAATGCTCCAGGATGCATATTGCCAGAAATTTTTTCCCCTTTAAGAGGTCTCCTTAAACTTTTACCTATGATGAAGTCCCACTAAGCTATTGAATCATGAATAAAATTTTTTTTCCTCCAAAGGCACAAACATATTTCTGTTCTTCCCTCCATTTCATCTCTCTGGGAATAACTTTAACATTTTGCAAAACTGAATGCCATAAAAAAACCCCAAACCACCAAACTATTCCAGTACTCTCCTTCGTATTGCCAAAACATTTACTTCTACCATTAATCACGCTGAGAGCTACCCTAAATTCCACTTTATTACAGCAACAAACATGGGCTGTGAGCATTCAATAATACCTCAACTAGACTGGAAGAAAGACATAAGGACAAATTCCTCAAGGATCCATATGTTTAATATATAGCATATATGTTAAGAATAGCATCTTAACACTGCGGCATGTTTCAAAAAACCCCAAACAATTTGGGTAGTCTAAAGGGAGTTGTCTTTGAATACATATTGAGAGCAGAACAGTTTTATTGTTGGAAAAGAGCAACCATTAAAAAAATCCATACAGGATTAATTTGGTAAAATAGATACAGGAACAAGAATTTAATTTGTCCATACCAAGTTTTGGTGTGAAATAAAGAAAATAAAGAAAATAAAGGAAAAGAAATGAAGATTTATATTTATGACTACATGCCAGTCACATTTGGATGATAGAAACATTCATGCATCTGATTCAAAATCCTCTAAGTCCACCAGTCTCTCTCCAGCCTCTGGATCACATGTGTAAAATCAATCACACAGACAAATCTTTGCCACTTTGGGCTGAAAGTGGCTACACTTCCTGTTCCATCCCGTATTAAGATAGCTTTAAGCTCTTTCCATGGGCCTTTCCAGACATCACCTCAAAATGACATTTCTCTCAAATCCAGCAAGCTTGAAAAGGAATATCCAAGGCCTGTAGTCCTGCTATGCCACCTAGAAGTTAGGGGTCCCCTCATCTGTGTTGCCCCTAGTATCTGCCACCCCAGGTGCCCATCCCAATCATGCCTCTGAGTGCTTGGAATGGAAAATGAGGCCAACCTCACTCCGTTTTCCCACTTCCCAGCATGGACAAACTTGTAAACCCTACATTTCCTTTTCTGTTTTATTTTAGCACCTGTGAGCAGGGAGGCAAAATACAAGAGATTCATGTGCCAAACAAAGGATGTCAGCTGACAAATGCCTCTGTTAAGGAGGCAACATCAGGAGATGATGAGATCAAATGCCATGAGGAAGTATGGTTCTAGTATTAATAAACACCTGTCCGGTATTACTCTACCTGCTGGACTTCTCCCAGCAAGACAATTGATTACCTAAACCTGGTAAAACAACCTGTTAAGTCCTATCCTAAGCACTGCAACCTTAGACTGAATCTGTTCTAAGACCTGTGCTGGAGACCCTGCATACTCCAGACATGGGCTTTTGAGTCAAGGAAAACCGCAGATCCTGTCCCTCCCTGCAATCTGGATCCAGCAGGAAGTGCACCAGTGGAGGCAAGGCTCTTGGGGCACAGCTGCCTCCCTCCTGGGGAGCAGGGGTGTGAGGCCAGGGAGGCGCCTGGCACCAGCTGCAGGAAGGGTTCCTGCCATTTACATGCATCATAGTCTGAGCTAGACAGAGTGCTAAAACACTGGAAGTCTCATGGACACACTCCAGTTTCTTGGGAAAACTCAGTGAGGTTGTTTTAAACACATTGTTTTCCAGGTTCAGGGCCTCACTCTGCCATCTAGTCCATTTGGTATAAAGGGGTCACTCCCTTGACCTGGCTGTAGTCCCTGTGCTAACTCAGTGCTTCCAAAACATGATGTCCTCCGGCTTTTATCTTGCTGCAGACAAACCTCAATTCAGTTACATAAATAATCCTGGCCCACTGGAAGCAGTCCAGCCATTAAACCTCTCGATTCAGAGTTTAAGCCTGAGATCAGGATGAGGCCTAATGCGTGTGGAGTAGAGATTATCACACATCTGCCAACTGTGGTAGGCTGGCATCTGCTGAGCACCTGTCAGGGATCGTGGCCAGACCCAACCCACAGATCCAATGCAATAATTCCTATCCTCCCTTCTCTTGCTCAAGTGGCAGGACATCATCAGATATGTATTTCTGAGATTGATTGGCCCCTAATTGCATGGCATGCAAGGCGGCCCAGCTGAAGACAGTAAGTTAACAAAAGTAAGTGTGCCTGGCTCCTGCAGCCCACACGCAGGACCGGGGCTGCCAGAGGTGCAAAGCCTTGGTCCAGCTGTGCTGCACAACCATGCGTGTCTGTGAGAGGATGTCTGCACAGAGTGTAAACAGGCTTTTGCCTTTGCCTCGTGTTCAGTCATTATCTCTGAGAAATGGCATGAATAGGCATCTGCAGGAGCTGGAACTAGCAAAGGATGTAGGTTAAGATCCAGGGACAAAATTTCCATTTTTTCTCTAGACCTCAGACTTTATCCATTATTTCCATTCTGCCTGTCCCACTCAAACAAATGCCCTGTTAGCCTTTCCTCCTTCAGCTGCACACAGGAGTAGTGCAGTAGCACCATGGCAGGATATTTATTATCTCAGAACCAGTGTCCTTCATCTTCCCATGCACGCTGAGCATTTTGGTTTCACTTACACATGCAATCTTCTAGGATTCTTTCTGCAGATTTAAGGCTGCAAGAACTAGCTCCCCTTCATCTGTCATATAGTAGGCTGAACTTATTGTAATAACATAGCTGTGATCTTCAGCAACTGCAACAGAATATTGTCTTGAGATCAATTTCCTTTTTCAATAAAGTCCTGATTTTGCCTCAGCATTTATGAAGTGGTGGGAGGCCGCTATCCGTTGAAATTATCTCTTTCATATACTATACCATAAAAATATGGCCCTCTATATGCAGTGTTATAAAGGTATTTGTCTGACTGACTGACTTTAACCACCCAAGAAGAGTAATAAGTTCAGTAATCCTCTGGAAATGTGTAGCCTGGAGTGTGTTATTGCAGCTAGTATTCAGTGCACTCTCCAAAAACAAATCACAAAACCAATTAGATTTATGCATTTACAATCCTTGATTGATGCAGCCTTGACATAAATCACAGAGTTAGAAAAACACACTGCTGGATTAGCAAACCACATTGTAGTAGTGTGGCTTGCAATGTCATTTTGCTGAGATATTTACTATACCAGCACAATCAGTTGTGTCAGTCTTAAGCAAGTTACTCTTGTTACAGGGTGATACAAACAGATGTGCACCTAATTTTTTGTGCGTGCAAAACAAATGCAGCCAGGTTATAACTTGGAAAGATATCTCAGGACAGATTCTTGGACTGGTGTCTGAGATTGGCCAGTGCAGTGACCTCTAAAATTTCACTTGAAGAAAAAACTGTTACCAGCATGCCATAGGGGTATTCTGGTGCCAGTAATGGAGAAATAGAGAAACAGGTCTCCTCAAAGTGTACTGTTTCACAGAAATGGTGTCAGATGCAGAGGCTGGTGAAAGTCCTATCAGACTCCACAGTATATAACCAGACTCGTTTGAAGTCTGGCCATGGTCAACATCACAATGTGGTCTACTCAGCATCTGGGGCATTGTTCTTTAGGCAGCATTTCTGCACAGCACTGTGTTAGATTTTCGCACTGCAGCTCCTGCTGCCCACACTCCAGTATCTTTGCTTTATCCCCACATCTCTAAGAAGTGAGCAAATCAGCAAGAGTGTAGACTGAAGGCCTTTCCTCACTCACAATTAAATATAATGATGGCAAAATGGAGTGGATAAATCTTTATTAAGGACATCATACCTAGAGAGTGAACATTAACAAAGATATTGAGTGATGCAGTAGGTATCTTTCTACTGTTACAAAATAATACTACTACTCTTTTTATAGCTTGTGTCAACCCATGCAGGAGTGTTTCATATTAATCATCTTAAGTTGGTGAAAGGATAGCACAAAGGAGGGGAGCAGGTGCACTGGTTTCATAGTGTTTGGCAATTATATTAGAACATTTTAATTCTTATGTTGATCAAAGAAATCAGAGAGTTAATGCTGACTGAGTCACCAATTGTCCAGTAGTCAGGAGGCTATTGTTTCAGTGGGTTGCTACTTTCAATTTCATGTTTAAAGAAAAGTTACAGGAGGAAATAAAGTCATTGATGGAAGAAATTATCAAAATAAAAATCACAAGCAGATATTTGGAAGTTGGTAAGTTACCTGGGTGAATAAGCAGGATATGATGCCAATCCATCTGAAGCCACATCATCAGTTTATATGTAATCTTTAAAACTGTCCAGATGGTTTGCAGTTCCCAGCAAACACATCCTGTATGTAAGACAAGTCACAGCTTTTGACTCTTGGTTTTGAGAGCAAATAATTAGATATCTGCATTGAGGGTGAATTAGAAAGGGGCTATTGAGATAAGAGACTGGCCATGTTTCCACCATGGTGGACTTTATGCAAAGAAGGAAAGATGATCACTACAAATCCAGCATGGAACTTTAAGATGGTCTGTCAGCTGAAGCAGAAGAAATTGTAATCTAAACTCAAAATGCTAAAGGGAGATAACTAACATAGCCTGACTCTGACAGAGCCTGAGCAGGGGTTCTGCTTGAGATAGCCTTTTCAAATCTATTCAAAACTGTTCTTTTCCCACAATTTATGCTTTAGAAGAAGGAAATGAAATTTGGAATTTGGCCTGTAGCTTGAGGTAAACAATGCACTTTCCTTCCTTTCTTTTGCTTCTGCCAGAGTAAAAAACCCCAAGGAAGGGGAAGGATCTTAGCAGTAATATTTATTACTGAGTCAAATCTTTTGGTATTTGTATGTTTTGAGGCCAGCCTCTCAGCCAGCATAAATAAACATAGGTCCCTCAGAGTTGCATTGTTTTGTTCTACTGCTGATCCAGTCCAACAAGAATAGGATAAGAACAAAAATAAAGACTCCTGATTGCCAGTAATAGAAGAAAATTTAGGTTAAAAAGTCCAGGCAAATAGAAGGAGTTGCTTTTGAAGTCTGCGTATTTTCTCACCACTTGCTTGTTACAGAAGAACCTTAGCAGGTGTCATCTGAGTAGCTGAGAAGTTGAAACATGGAATCAACAGATCTATGACTGTATTTCAGGGAGCAGTTTATCAATGGGTTTATTTAGAAAACAAACTGACAACTATTTTATATTTCACTCATTCCACTGAGTCTGCATGGAACAGGGAAACTGCAGCCCTCTCAGCCACTTTTACTCCCCTGGCTTTACTGCCCTGGTTAGGAAGCTGATGACTGTAACATGTCAGTCTAATAAAAAGTGAGCACTTCATTCTTGCTGAAGAAGATATTCTTAATATAATTTGATATTCTCAAAATTTTTGTCTGGACAACTTTATTGTGTGAAAATTGTCTGCCTTGTAATAGGTGTGCACGGAGAAGATACTCTGCATGGTGCCTGAACACCAGGATGCTGCTAGAGAATATGCTCTGTCTTCATTCTCCACACACAGATGTGCCTGAGGTTGTATTAAGAAAGCATTTCAGACCAGAATGAAATACAGCCTTTTCCCATAATGTAACACAGTCAGAAAATTCCTCCAAAACAGTTTTTATCTTTCTTTTATTATAGAGACTTGGCCTGTCTGCTCTAGCCAGGTTCCGTTTGCAGAACGGTTTTATCTTAATGACAGTCCCCAGAGTAATTTCATCTGTCTCAGCAGTACCACCTCAGGAATTGTGGAGTAGCTTCCAAACTGTGACTTAGGCTGTTCTGAGTCCCTCAGAAACATGGGCTCTGGCAGGTTTTCAAAGAGCTACAAACATGCCTTGTATCTGCATAACCAGAGCTTTTCATGGCTCAAACTAGGTATGGGGGACTGGATCTCATGATCAGGGACATGATGGCCCCTGAGCTGCCCCTGCACATGGGGCCTGACTGGGGTGTTTTGCATCCCACGCAGCAAAAAGGGATGGGAAAATTCTCCCTCCTAAAGAAGGTGTGTGAAGCTAAGCAAGGGTGCTGTGCAGGTTGTAATCACTGTGATATTCTTCAGAGCCACTGCCCAAGGACTGTGCTAGAAATAAGTCTTGTGCGCACATACTGCTACAAAGTCCTGCTTTGTCCACTGCTACCATACTGAAATGTTTTCTCTGGACCTTGAACGGGAAATATTTCCCATTTTGCTCACTATCTTTGAACAAATCTGAGGTCTATGGTTAGATATGTCTTAGACCAGGTTCATAAAGTTTACTTGGTTCTTTCAGAACTTGAAGAGATACTACTGTGCACTCACAACAGGTTTCTCTACAAATACTCACAACAGGTTTCTCTACAAATACCTTGCTATCTCTTTAAAACAATGAGTTCCCATTTGCCTGTTCTTGCAAAGGAAAGGTCCAGATGATGACATATTGCAATCAGTCCTCAGGATTTGAGTACCAATGGCTCACACTTGGGGTAGAAAAAAAGTAAATAAATTAAACAATTGATCCTGAGGACATAAACTTTCATTGAGGAGCACTGCAGTGACCTACCAGATGTAGGCACTTCCCTGCTGGAGGAAGAATAAATTTCAGATAGGCTTTTATTACACACAAAGCAAATGGCTTTGCTTTCTCTGTTTAACACAAATACTTAAAGCTTGCCTTTGAACCACAATGCTACCACTCTCTTGGCAGCAATATTAAAGAGGTCCCCTTGTTTTGTTGGATATTAATACCAGGCTGCACTCTGAAATGTGATTTTAAAAATAGAAAGTTAATTGTTGCTGGGAAATTTTAATTGAGCCTGATTAAAGGAAGCAACAAAATATATTGACTACTAAACCTCACTTCTTGTTTTAAGTGTGACCTATAATGGACTTCCCCAAAATCATTACGTGATCCCTCTAAGCATTCCAGGTTTTTCATTTGAAATTCATTAAATGTTTGTGTGTCTGATTTTTGGGGGGTTTTCTGAAAAGTTTTATAGTCACAGCTGCACTAGTTATGGATAGGTTTATAGTGCCTTGCCCATCAACTGGCCCACATGTCCAGTCTAGTTTGTTTGATACCCTACCTTTCACAAGCATTCAGCAGTTCTGGAGGTGTTCTTATAAAGCTGCCAGTAAATGTACCAGCTGGACTCATTTATGTACACAAGCAGCCTCATTCCGGCTGCCTTACAAAGAGGCAGTGGCAGTAAATCTGTGTTCAGTCCATATATGTACTTTAGAATATTTTTTTACACTTCTGAAAAGAAAATAATAAAGCATTTCTAAGCTTTCTAGTAAGTTATATGTGGTCTTCAGAAGAACTTGAATACACCTTGGTGAAAAAACAACCTTCTGAGAGCCCCTTTTTCTTTGCAGTAAATTCTTTATGCTGTGCAATTAAAGCTATTAGAAAACTCTGCTCTCTTAGAAGCACCCTGATGGATGGCATTTTTGTAGAAATTTATGTGAACAAATTGCTTATTATTTCGTTTTGTGACTTTTGCAGGTGCAACATGAATAAAGGACATCTTGAAGGCTACAAACACCTTCCTCACATCGCCCAGGGATGTTTAGTGGCAAACAAGGTTGGTTTAAAAAGTACAGACGAGTTGGCAGAATGAGAAGGTGCAGACAAGCCACCATGCAACTCAAATTTCCCTAAAAGATAGCACAGGTGAAAGAACTTCCAAAGAAATGAAGAAAAACAAAAAGGAAATAATAATAAGAAATGGGTTTTTTTATCATCTCCAGATTTTCTCTGAGATACATTCTCAGCATAATGAGAGAGGATGTCAAGAAAGGGAACTACTTCTCATTGACAACACTGGATGACCTGCCAACATTACGCTCCTCACAAAATACTCTTCCCTCTCATTTTCCATCATTTTTCTAGATCTACTCACAGCTCTCCTGTGCTGTGTGTGAATGTCTCAGTGCTGACATGCCAAGTTTTATTAATATTTACCAGTAGAGATTCCAGTCAATCCTATCTGTGAGGCTTCTGGCTATGAGGAAGTTTACCTCAGCACTTCTAGTAAGAGCAAGGTCCCCATGATTTCTGTTTCTTTAGGTTGACCAGAGCTTTTAGCCAGCTGTTGAAAGTCAGTTTTCAAAATAATTCTCTGATATCTTGCCTGCTGAACAGAATTTACAGCTTCAGGGCAACGGTGGACTTTCCTGCTATGTGCTTTATGATAAAATACTTTACAGTATGTATTTCTCCTCTACTACCTTACAGACTGGTCTCTCTGCCTTTTCCTATGACATAGGTTAAATGGGTTCAAGCTTCAGAGTGGAGCACAACTGTCATCTTACCAGGATAGATATTATGGCTGTCTTTCTCCAGCCACAGTACTGTTGCAATAAAATGATATTAATATGCATTATCAGTATCTGTACTTTACTGCTGTCCTTGGACATTTTTCCTGTTGGATAGTGAACCTTGTCTTCTTCCTCTCTGGCCTAGAACTGGTTTTAATGAATACCACCAACTAAAAATAAAATTATTATAACCTCTCTTTTGCAGTGGTACACTGCAAAATATAAGGAGCATTAAATAAAGGAACTCAGAATTTCCTAAAGAAACCCAATTCTCACTTCTGTTTGGGGATGTATTTTTGATATTGTTAAAATATATTTTCTGCAAACATCTTCCTCGTATTCTGGAAGCCCTTCCCAATGCTTCAAATTTCATAGCAATTAACAGTTGCAGGGAGAGGTAAAAATACAGCGCTGTGAACCCATATAATCATATAGTCTTTCCTAACCCCACAGCTTGTAAATCATGGAAATTCATGCTCTAGAAAGCTTGGAGTCAAGCTGACCTGGAGGCAGCCAGCTATGCTGCTGGCAAGGTGATCTGAGTCAGTGGCTAAGGACAAGCCTACAGGTGCCCAAGCATCTGCACTCGTATTTGTGTGTCATGGCTCCAGTCAGCACTTGCCTTCTGTTCAATGCTTGCAAGTCCAGAGGCAGAAGTTTTTTTCCCCCAGCTTTCCAAAGGAAAGCAAACCATGACTTTCATTTTTAAATAGCACCAGTCAGTCTGTATCAGTAAAAATTCTTTTTACCTTCATTAAAAAGAAGGAGAGGTGAGAGAATGCTGTTTTTTCTGTGTCAATGTTTCATTTCCTCCCAGCAAGAGAAATAACTTGGCAACTGGTTTCATATTGTGGAGAATTCACAGCCTACACAGTTCAAAAACACTTCCAACGTTACTCCTGACCTCTAGTTATTTACTACAGAGAAAATAAATAGATTCTCGTTCTATTTGTTTTTAACGTTAACCTGCTTTTATTTATCTTTGTGTGAAATTGAAAAGATTTGTCCCAAGGTGTGGAGCTAGACATTTCATATCCTCTTACTAGTGCCATGTTGTTTGTGGACTAGATAGATAATTGTGGAGAAGTACAATATAGACTTAATGTGTATGATATTAAGGGTGTAATGTCTAGGCAGAGATTGGGGCTCTAGATTAGGTCTACTACAAGGATTGATAGAAAAATGAAATCTCTTAGTAAAGCCTTCCTAGAAAACCACGTAAGCATTAATGGCTTTATTTATGGTACTAATAATTTAAGCATAACATAATTGTGTCAGCCATTTAGAATAGCAAATGAGTCAGGACCTGATGCATGACTCCTACAAGGAAAGTCTTGTTGGTGTTTTGGGGTGAGGGAGGTCTTCTTTTAAAAAAAAATACCTCTTAATCTGTTTATGTCATTATCAGAAAGGTCATCAACTATGCCAAGTACTGATATCTTATTCCTAGTTTAACTGCAAATTCTAAATGCTTATCTGGTGTGCAGATTAGCTGCTGAAGAGCAGCCAGGAGTGGCAGGTGAACATGGCAGGGGATATTAGAAGTGACTGAATTTTGGAAATGGGATGGCTTTCTTAAAATAGACCAACAACATGAGTCATAAAGAGATTTCAGGGAAACTCTTAACTCCTACTGTTAGATAGTGAAAGGCTATTCCCAAGGCTGAATCCAGAAAACAGAAAGGTTGTGAGTATTGAAAAAAATCAGTGAAATAGGCTGTCAGTGGGTTTACACCTTTCACATTGCTGTGCTCTATTTGAGTGCATGGAAATACTTGTGGAATAAAACACGTCCTATTGATTCACATGCCTCATGTATGGGAGAACAAATCCTGAACAGCTAAAGAAACTACCCTCTATTTCAACAGTTTGTTTTGTGTGGAAGTGTGGACATTGAAAAAAGCTGGTATTTGGAGAACCTGAAAAGTGCTTTAAGCACATGCTGGTATTTTGGAAATGTTGCATGAACATAACAGGAAGCTGCCTATCCAGAGACCAGGTCTTACAAAAGGAAAATTAAAAATTTTTACAAAATACTAATATGAATAAAATTACTCCCCTAAAAGCACAATATGAATAGGACACAAGAGGCAATTTTCTCTAAGGTCAGCATGACCTTAACTTAAAGGTCAGTGCAGTAAAATCCATGGCTGACCTTTTCAGAAGGGGACATTGGATTGGGGTATATTCAGAGCATTACCTTGGTACCCAAAATTTAGCATTGCAGCATTCAAATGTGGCATTTGAAATCAGCAACTGCAATTGATTGTTTTTCTTATTCTTTGTCCACAAAATTCATTGCAACATAGGGGCTGCTAGATTGTAGTCCATCATTATTACTGACTTGTTAACATTTCTCTCTGTAATGGATCTAAGGTTTATTAGTATGACATAACCTGGAAAACATTTTAATTTTTTTCTCCTCTTGGCAAGAAAATGCTCCCATTCTGGGATGAAAAGATAACACAAATGAAACCAGTCAAGGATTGTTACATTTGATAATCTGAAGTGAGAGATTAATGTTGAGCTCTGGACTAGTTCTTAAAATGAAGTGTTTTCCTCCAGAACAACATCTGCAGCTGCTGAGGTATGGAGAGAGGGAAAGGATCAACACTAATTTTTTTCAGTCTCCCTTATGAAATATAGGTAGTACTGTCATGTTTGGCAGCTTAGCTACTTGAAGATTTGCATTTCACTGCATCTTTTCCACTGTCACTTTGTTAATATGAGAGTACAACAAAGCAAGAGAGAGCTCATTAATTATTTCATATTCTTTGTAGTAAAAAAAGCCTTTGATTGTAACTTTTTATTTACAAATGTAAAGCTAAATGTAAAGAAAAGGGTCCCTTCTCTCCCTGCTGAGCAAGGGGGCAGTGAAATACATTGAGCCAGCTCTCTGTCACATGCTCATTATGACTGGGACTAGCCAGGTATTGAGCCCAGGCAAACTGAGATGAGATCAGGGCCAGTCCATGAGTACTTGCTCATAGGCTACACTTCAGATTTGCTGTCCAGAGTGTATACCAGACTTCTCTGATGCAGAGGGTTACAATTCAAAGGCACTCCTGGTATGCAGCACTCTCCCCAGTGCTCTGCTCTTTGTGAAGATGGGCTGTCTGGGCTCAGCCTTGCAGATGACACCCCCATCTGCAGGCTTGCATTTTTAGTGCCTAAATTAGGCTGTGAGACAGAGACATTGTCACACAATTGCCTATCACGGGCTCTAGGTCTTGGGTACCCCTAAACCTGGGAACAGGAACTGCAAGGACAGACCAGAAAGTGAATGCAATACTTGTGGCTTGCCAGCCTCACCCCAAATCAGCCCTTACAGTACGAGCACTGAGGTGAATAAATTTATATATCACAAGCCAAAAATATCCCCAAACCAGAACAGTTCTTTGGCTTAGAAACACAGGTACAGAGGTAAGAAGGAGCAACCAGTATTGCTACTGAAACTTCAGCTCAGAACTAGCGGGCACTTCCCAAAAATGCTGTTTCTTGATTGGCTTAAAATGATCAAAGTGCATTTTGCTTCTGGAAAGTGTGTTACTGCTATTTTGCCTGCCTCTGCCCACATTCTTCCGTAGCTTCCATGCAAGTCTTTCTTCAAGTTTTGCCATGTGAGACTGCACTGAGTTTTAATAGCTCAATCATGTCTTTGAAAATTCATAAATTAGATATTTTATCAAAATTACTAATTTTAATGCTTCAGCCCATGAATTACTTACTGTCTTCCATCTAATCTTTGGGACGCTAATACATTGAAGAATATCAACAAAATAGAGACATTAACTAGTAAGAATAAACAAAATGTACCAGCTACAGTCTAACATTCAACTCAGCATAAGGTAAAGTTTTATTCACTGTGAAGAAAATGCTCTCTGTTGTCTGTGTTCCAGCTTGAACACATAAATTTCTACATGCTGAAAACATATATCTAGGTCAGAAAGGAACCTCTACTAATCTGGTCTAACCTCCTTCTAAAAGAAGAACGGTGTTAAAAGTTGTCCTGCTTAGGGTTGTGTGCAGCCCTGCTCTGAGTATTTCCAAAAACAGTCTCCACTGCCTCTCTGGGCACCTGTCCCAGTGCCTGGACACCCTCACGGTGATATTTATTATTGCTTTCATCTAATATCCCTTGCTGCAGCTTGTGCCCATTGCCTCTTGACCTCGCAGTGGTGCTCTTCTGGGAACAGTCTGGATCTGGATCCATCTCCATACTGCCCTTTGGGTTACTCCAGGCAGCATTTAGAGATCTGAGCCTTCTCCAGGCTGGACTGCCTCAGGTCCTCACCCTCTCCTCACACATTGTGTGCCATGATCCACTGATCAGACGTGGGATCAGCTGCAAACATATGAAAAGATACCAGATGGTTTGTTTCCAGCTCTTGAATAACAGTTAACATGGAAGTAGACAAATAGCTTTGGATGCAGGTTGAGCACTGCCAGACAGAGGGACGTGATAGTGCAAAGGGATAGTGTGCTTCAGAATATGTTACTCCAGTTCTCTTCTGCTAGCATGGTGCCTGTGCCCTTTGCTGCTGTCACCCCTCTCCACAGCAGCTCGCAATGGCAGGAACAGATTTGTGCATGTGCTCATGGAAGAAGCATTTTTTGAGAAATTTGGGGTGCATTGTGGCAGGTACCAGTGTGAATTTGGGCAGAATGAGATGGAATAGACACAAAACTGCTGGCACTCTTAAGGTTTTGTTGTGAAAAAACAGTGATCTCCTGGTCCCCTGTCTACAACCTCATATAACCCCACTGGAACATTCAATATTATAGAATTGGAAAATCCTGAACATCCTGAAAACACAAAAAGGTGTTCTGCCTTTAACCTGTTGGTGAGTCCGATTTGACCAATTTTCAAATAAGGCCAGGTCTGCCTTATATAAGGAGCTAATATGATAACTAAAGTTTTCAGCACAAGGGTGCAAATATATTTTTCATTGTTCCTTCCAAAGCCTCCACACTGTAAAAGAGGCATTCAACATCAGTGTTCCAGGGGGTTCACTGGTAATGATCATGGCTGTGGATAAAAGACTTGTTGGCAAGTGATACTCTGTCACCCACTGTGTCATATCCAATATCTTCCATTAAGGAGGCTTTAGGGGAAATAATAATAATTTTGAGGAGAAAAAAAATTAATAGAAGTGGAGGTTTGGCAAAAATAAATGTTTTATCAGGAATAGCCCTTGCCAAACATAACATTTTCTCAGGAGCCAATCTTGGCAAAATGAATGTTTTATCAGGAGCAGAAGTTTGGAAAAAGTAACATTTTATCAGAATTGGAGCCTTAACAGAAAATGCCTTTTTATCAGGCATGAGGACCATGGCAATTTAAGGAGAAAAGCTTGCTGAAAGTGGAGTTTTATCAGGAGTTTTGCTTGAGGAAAATAGTGTTGCATGAGGGGTAGGAACATTCCAGAAATAATGTTTTTTTAGGGGAACAGGATGGATGAAAATAACATTTTATCAAAAAGAAGGGGGGAGGTATGGATTTAGTGAAAGTGGTCTGCTAACAGCTTCTACCTTCCAATATGGGAAGCTTTGCTCCTGGAAAAACATTATTTGCACACTGAGTACTTACCCTAGCTAAAATGCTGGTTTTGACAAGCTGTGCTGCTGCTAAAATGTTATTTTTGGCAAGCTCACCTCTCAAAAAGATGTTTTTGAGAACTCTCTTCAGAGAGATGTGCAAATTGACTACAATACCTGCATCAGAGCCAGGTACCTCTGTGAGCCAGCTTTTCATCTGTTTATTAGTTCTCCGTGGCCTCCCTTCTGCCTTTTGCTTTATGGTGATGATGCTGATGCACAGCACTTTGGATCCTGAAACACCATTCTGCCTCCAAATGTAGGCCCCTTTCATCATTTTGTTTCCCTCGGCTGCTCACTGACTCCAAGTGGTTGACTCTTCTCCAAGTGTGTGTTGTGCATCCTATCCCACCCGGCCTCTCTCCCCACACCTGGAAGGCTACTTATGCCTGGTTTCTAACTCCTCAGCAGCATTTGACACCACTGGGGTTGTCAGAGGTTCCTCAATGCAATGAAGGACCCAGTAGTTAAAGCCCCGTGGGACGGTCTTCATTGTCTCTTTTTCAGACTTAAGAGGACGATCACAAGTGGCTGAATCTTTTCAAAGTGCAGTCACACAACAAGGGTCATGAGAGAGGAAGAAAGTGACAAGTTGAGTCACTTAAAACAGGCCCATATCTCATCATATCTCGGTCATGTTGCATAATACATTCATCTGCTACCCTGTGGAATTTTTGGCAAGTACCCGAGTCAGGAGTGTCCCATACATGTTATCTGTGGGTAACACAGATGAAGGAACCGGGACCATTCATGCATGTAGGAGGACTACAGACTCTTAACAATTTGTTGTTTGAATATAAAAGATGAGATGAACATCAGTCACTATGACCAGATAGATGGGATTCTCTGCGGACATTGCCGGAATTTGTAGGGCATCATCAGAATCACCCACTGTTTATTTACAATGTTACTGAGCACCCATGGGAAGTCATAAGAAAGGCTGACTCAGTAACTATTTTTGAGAAAGGTGACAGGTGAGAGCTGGTTACCACAGGTCACTCTTGCCCAGACTTCCAGGTACTGTAAGACATTTCCAAGAGGAATGAAATTGCTGACTTTGTTGAGAAGGGAACCGATTTCAACTTGAGCTCTTCTTTTAAGGCTGTAAGAGAAACCATCCTGTAAGGAACTGGTGAATAAATACAAACAAGCATATGTGATGAAGTATCTTAAGTACTACACTTAAAACAGGATATGGGGCATGGAAAGGACATGAAAAAACCCCATAGATCTGAACAAGAGGACTATAGTTTTCCTACTGTCATAAGGAATAATGTCCTCCAACATTTTCCCAGTGCACATTGGCCTTTAATCCAGGCCCCACTGAAGCATTTCCTCATACAAATGTTGTAAATTAATGTTATTGCATTGCAGTGGTTGTGATTCATTGCATCTGAAGTCCCTGTTCTGTGAGAGACTTATTATTTGTACTATGTTCCCCTGATTGTTGAGTCACTGATGATTTGTCACTGTGTCCCCTAGTAAAGTATTTTGCTGGTTTATACATTGAACTCTACATGTGAGAGAGTTGGGATTGCCTTTTAAAGGCAAGAGATGCAGGTATAATCTAGCAGATCTCTGTAGCTAGGTCTAGTCTAGGCTTTTAGAAGAAACTCTAGATATTTGAATCCATCTTTTGTGACTACCAACAAATGGCAGAGACATTATGCACAAGGCAGGGTAATGTGGGTAATATCTCCTCTTGGTACTAAGTAGCAGGACAACCTGGGGAGTTCATGGGTTACTGGCTAACTAGGAAGGGTTTGGGAAAACTGCATCTGGATCTCTACCTTCTGCACTTCAGGTTTAAATGAATCTCACGCCAAAAAATTCTTACCCGAATCCATTGACTAAATTTTGTTTTCAGCTTGAAACTCTAGGAAACCACTTTCATGGAAATCTATTTGTATATGGCTTCAGCCAGAAGGAGTAAATGCTTTCCAGTTCATTGGACATTTTGCCCAGGTGACGTTAACCCAGATTTACAGCTGTGACATTTCTGCATGCCTGACCCTGCAGGAAAGATTGACTTGGCTCTGCAGGGCACCTCATTCATGCCCTACAAATCCCACCGTAGCACAGCTTTCCTATAAGGGCTCTCCCGCAGACCTGGGATGCTCTCTGCTTGCATTATACAGGTATAAGGTGGCTCTGAAGTAAAGTACCCTGCCAAATTCTGTTTCAACTCACTAGAGTATCCCTAGAGTGCCTACTGCTCCCCTCCTTGGCTCTGCTCACATCAGCGCTTACTCTGCACTGCCCTTAACAGGCAAGAGAGCAACAGGTGCAGCATCCAGAGGGCATCTGTCCTGGATATTTTCTGCTGGGTTTTTTTAGTTATTATAAAATACTTATTAATAACATTGAGCTGTTGTTGTTTCCTTTTCATTTGACTTCCAAATGATTTGCAATATGGTGAGTTTGATCTAGGCTTGTGCATGTATTGAAAAGGGCAAGGACTATTAATTTCAGCTTACACAAATACTTTGCTTGAGCAGAACCAAAGTTGGAGTGCTTAACCAAAAAAAAGAAGAAAAAAAAAGAAGATATAGTTTATGCAAAAACCTAATCTCAGTGCCGAGAGGTTTCTGTCTGAAATTGTTTGCAGGGCTTCTTCCTCATGTAGACTCTCCTTGTGTATCCCCAGCTGCACTCCTATCATAGTCTTCCAGGACACACTGTGACAGAAGGACCCACAAGACCTTAGACCTCCCCACCAGAAATGACTCTCAGGCCCATGCCATATGTTTATTATAGTAAGCTATGTCATTGACCCCAGGGGGACAAGGGCTTGGCTCCTGGCTATTGAAATTACCAATGATCTCTGCCTAAATAGCTGCTGCATTTACAGCTAGGCAGAAGATTTTAACAGCCGTGGAACAACTGAAGGGACAACTCATAGTAGCATTTAAAGAAAAAACTGTGATTTCTATTTTTGAAAGCAGCAACAGATAAAAGCTCACCCACCCCCTCAAACCTTGTATTTCCCAAACTCTTGGTATTGTGATAGCCTGCAATGCAAATATCATATTCAGTTCTCTTCCCTCCCTCAGTCAGGCCTTTTTTGCCTTCCCTAAGAAAACCACAACACAAGGAATATTCATGCCTTGTTTTCACTACCTACATTTCTATCTGTGAAAGCAATTGCAATGATACATTTAAACAGCTGATAGAGATCTTAAATTATAGTCTGTAGCTTCAAAAAGATTATTTTTCCCTCTTTTGTAAATGCTACTTTATTTCTGGGGGTTTGGTGTGGTTTTTTGTTTTGTTTGGTTGTTGTAGTTTGTTGGTTGGGGGGAATTGTATTTTGTTGATAGTTGTTTGGTTTCTTCCTTTTTTTGTTATTTGGCTTGGGCTTTTTAAAGGAGCTTTAATAAGGAAACTCCTTCAAGAAGTGCCCTACCATTCTCTGAGAAAGTTCAAGCAGTTTTCAGGCCTAGGATGTACCAGTCTTGCTGTTGCACAGTATTTCTGTGATAACCATAGCACACTGTTTAGTAGAAAATATAGATTTGGGCAATACATAATAAGTACATTTTTTGGTGTGCAAAGCTCAGCTCAGGGACTGGGTGGTTTCTCCCCTTGAGCCCACTGCAGGCAGCAGGGTTTGGTGTTCCCACTCCACAGTCCTGCCTCTCCATCCTGAGTGGCAGCCTCGCTGCACTGGGTGCAGAAAGGATGGCATTTTCCTCTCCTCCTTTGAATTTGCCTCCCTTTGGGGGTTTAAGTGAGACCATTAGAGTTATTGAACTTAGTGTTTGGCAGTTTATATATGATAAAGGGGTTATTACACAGTGAGCCCTGTATGTTTAGGTCAGCTGTGGCAATCAATCAATGGACACTTTGCCTTTGACAGCACATGCTTCCATAAAAAAAATTCTCTGGCAGAGCCCTGTTAGCTAGTAATGACAGCGTAACCTCTGTCAAGTAATATACTTGATAAATTTTGCATGTGCTGTTGACTGACAGAACCTCTGGCTTCCTGTCTGACCAGCATATGCAGGCTTCAAAGAGCACAGAAACTTCTTTCTTCTCCCCAAAAGGAGCGCCTAAAATCCATGCGGGTAGAGTCAGACCTTCCTCTGAGTGGGGAATAAAACAATGCTGCACGAGGGAGAGACGCTTTTATGCCTTTACAAAGCTAAACTTGCTCTTTCCCCTTTCCTTGCCTTTCCCTGTCATTCACAATTATCCGAGACTTGCCGGCTGCGCGCACTTGGCCGTGCACAGCACCCTCCCTCCCGAGCGGTCCAGGCTGAAGGGATAAGTCTCTCCGGTCTGTATCTCTGGGATCTGGCTGCTCGGCTGCCCTTTGTTTAGTCTGGGTGGAGGCAGTAATTGTGTGCAGCTGCGGCTCCTGCTGCCTCGCCTGCCCTGGATAGCTCCGGAGCTGCAGCCGCGCTGCGTCCCGGCCTTCCTCATCCCGCTGGTGCTCGGCAGGACGGAGGGAGAGGCAGCGGTGGCACTGCCACCCTGAGCGGCCGGGGATGCCACTGGCGAGCCCAGCTTGCTGCTGCTGTCCTTGCAGGTCCCCTGGGTGTGCGTGGCTGCGGGGAAGGCTCCTTCAGCACGCAGATCTCCATCAATATCTCTCCTGTTGCTGGGTTAAAAGATCTGCTGGGCTCTCACCTTGCAAAGCCCTGACCGCGCACAGAGAGGCACAAGGGGATTTCTAGGGGTGTCTTCTCACCATCGTGTCCAGGCCACAGAGCACAGCAAGCTTCAGCTTTTCCTTTTTCACCAGCTCCTTCAACACCAGTCTGCATTTCACCATAGATATCGATGGCTGTTTTTAGTGGGTTATGAAAAACTAAATTTATTTGTGAGCAAGCAGAGCTCACATGAAAGAATCTTAAAGCCATTTGCTACTTCATTAATCACGCGTATCTGTTTGTTTCGGACAGAAGAGGTTTTCATCTTTTGCTTCCACAGGAGCACAATCTGATTACACGGGTTAAGCCTGACATCCTAATTTTGAATGCATCCATACATAAAGACCATCAAGCTGTGTGATCCCAGCTCCTGTGTAAGGCAGACCCATGAGGGAGGAGCTCACAGCAGCACCCCACTGTCACTTACCATATGGACTAATTGGAGTGTAATTTAAAGGGTTTCCCATACTCACTTGTCAGCAGGTGTTCTTTAGGGTATACCAATCAAAACGACCCTGTTTATGGAAAATGTTAGTTAAAACCTACATGTAGGTTGCAATAGTAATGCCACAGTTTCTCTGAAATTGCAAGATCACTCAGTGAAAGCTGGCAAGAATGAGAAAAAATAAACCTAGACCCCAACTGCATGTGTACTTGTGTTCAAACCATTGCATTTAGAAAATGCATTTTAGATAAACATTGCATTTAGATTAGCATTTTTTGCCTTTAAAATACTCCTCTAGTTTCCATGTAGCTATCTACTAATAGCAGTAGGGATTCCTGTGGGACTTCCAAAGCCAAATGTGTACTGAAACAGAGTTTGAAAGACCGTCTAAACATGAATTTCTATGTCTGTATTTTCAATTTGTTATGAACATACTTTAGGCTTTCAAGCAAAATGCAAAATGATGGCACAGGCCGTTAAATAATACTCATCATTCATCTGTCGTTCATTAGGTAAATGACCACTACAGAACTTATGGTATAATAAACCTGCAAAATACATTTCTGCTTTCTTTCTCTCCAACCTAGCCATAGAAACCATATCAGAGCTATTGCATGGAGAGATTTTAATTATGAACAGAAAATAATGTCTCCATAATTAATCAGCAGAATAACAAGTGCCAAACTTCAGAAATGTAAACAATATAGCAAGTCAAACCAGCCTTAAATCTTCTGAGGCACAGAAGATTTAAAGATGAATATTTCTTCTGGTGGGATACAGAAATCTTGATGAGATCATTTCATATGGTGAAGTATGTGGTTGCACAGAAAGAGTGTTCCATTCCACAATGGGAAACATCATTTTCAGTTAGAAAATTTAAAAATTATAGTTTCAAAAATATGTTTGAGGACTACATTCATAATCACTACAGAAGTAATTTCTGATTCAGAGAGGTCTTCTGAAAAGACCCATTTCAATCATTTTCCTGCTAGTAAAGAATTCAGTATGTATATATGATAATTAATTAGTTACATTACATCTGACTGTTCATTTTGTGGGGCTTGAAATAGTGAGGTAGGATTGCTGTGGGTGGACTTAAACTTTTCCTTAATATACAGAGTTGGGGAAACAATTCAGTGTTTTGTTTTTTTCTAAAAAGAATATCATCAGAACAAATATTACATCTCCTGTAATTAAAAGTTCACTGTTGAGTATACTATTCTCTCTCCTACTGCATTTAAAATCTTAAAAAATAAATTCAATTCACTACCAAAATAGGCTTAAGTAACATCTTGAGAGAACTATAAGCTGTTCTTCCCCATCTTCCATCCAAAAATGAAGTTGGAATATAGCTTCAAGCAGGATGAAAAGGGTAAACAAACAAAAAAATAATGAAAAGTGAAAATATATACACTCTGCAAAAGCATGGTCAAATACATTTTTCCTTGTATAAACTTCACCCAGTCTACGTGGGTTTTAACATATTTCCATGATTTTAAATAAGAAAACATCTTAAAGCACAGCCCATGGGAAACCCAAGCTTGATTAGTTTTACCTTTTAGTACAGCCTGCAGAGTGTAAAACACAGCACATCAGAATTGAATTTGTCATCTCCAGACCTCACAAGAATTTTAGGAACTAAATGGTTAGGAAGCATCCTGGTACTTCTCTTTGCTTTAATCATAGTAGAAATTTCAATTTAAACATTCAGGAAATCTCCCTTATTTAAAGCAATCAACTTGTTGCTAACAGAGTCTGGCTTTACTATGTTTAATTTTTTGGCATCATGCAAAACTTGATTGGTTACAGCCAATGCGTGAACAGGTCCCCTCCCTCCCCCTTCTCCCTGGGAAATGCAAAATATCCCCAGATCTTTGCTGCATCATTATTGGCCCTGCAGATCCTAGTATCTGCTCAATCCAATGAGATATATGTGCAAAATCTCAATGAAAAATGCACTTAATAAGTAATATAGCCATGGTAAGTCTTGTTGTCTAATAGCTCTCCTATATCTTTCAGCTGCAAAAACTTAGAATCCAGTTTTTTGCCCAGTTATTTAACTTTCTTGATTGTTGAGTGTGCCTCTTCTTATCTGTTTAGCTGCGTATCCACAATACTTTTCTAAGATTGCAGACTAATCTGGATGAAAGAAGAAAGCAGTCACCTTCCCTTCTTTGAGCTGTGGTGTTGGTATCCACAGAAATTAAGTTGCATGCTCAGAGGAAGAACCTTTGGTAAACCAAGAGATGGCTATCAAGTCTAACATTTTAAGATAAGCACCGACAATGGACCACAAAATAAGATATAACTCCCAGTTAAAGACAATTGGTTGGCTGGACCAAAGTGGAATTTAATATACTACTCCCACACTTATGTCATCTGATAAAGTGTCTACAGGCAAATCTCACATGGAAACCACAGAATTTTAGAAATCCAGAGAGGTGATGCCTTGGACCAGTCTCCTCCAACTCTGAATTTCACTTACAAGACCCAGGTCTGTGCATGTGAGTCCATCATAACTTGGGTGAGCTCATGCCAGAAGAGTTCACATTAAGGGTCAGGAAAGGATGCCCTAAACCAGAAAGATCTGAAGAACACCAAGTAGTAAAACAAGTTTGTGCTATCCTCCTGGCATATTTTGCCACAGGATAGGGCAAAAGGTAGTGCTACAACGCACAGCTATTCCCAAAAGTGCAAAATCAGGCTGCCCATTAACTTTTGTGGGTAACTCTTTGGAGTGGCAAATTCGATGTTTCACACAGGAAACCACTGAGCTGCAGGCAACCAAACTATGGCAATTTAATCTGTCCTCTTTCCTTCGTGACTCTTTTATTTTTAACAAGAATAAGGATTTTTAAAATATTTTTTCAGCCAACATTCACCCTGTATTGAATCCCACAGAAAGAAAGTGATAAGCAGACAGCGCTGCTGCTCTCAGCTTCTATGATACTTATTCCTTGCTGAGTCTTATTCATGTGGCAACTAGGATCAGGCAACTTTTCCTTTTCTTGGGGTAGGGAAAGATAATTAAACAGGTTTTTTTCTGTCAAAATGCTTGGTTTGTTGGGGGGTTTTTTCCACTCATTTTACTATGTTTTAATCTGATTTTCCTGATGCTGTCTAGGTAGCTGGAAAGATGATCTCACAAGGTAGGAAAGATGCTGAAGAGGTTAGCTTAGAAATATTGTTTTCTGAAGAATACTCTTTCAATTTTATAAAATTCACACTAATTAGAAGTGGTACTTAAATGTTTGAGTACATAGGGTTTACAGGTAAGGATTTCACTGGGTGATGTACCAATAAAAAATGCAACCATTTCCAGGTTCATATGCAGTTTCTAGTATTTGCAAAGTCTAGAAAGACTGTGACTTGTTTCATTTTCATTTGTGAGCATACTTACATCAGAAAGCTTAATGAGTAATAGTGCTGAAGTACCTGTCAGAAAGAAATTACTCCATCTTCCTAAATGTGTATGGACAATTTTGAGACCAAATTTACTCCAATAAGTTGTTTCAGTTCCCAAAAGTACTTCCAATATAGAATTTTTAAAAATAATGTATTTTCTTATGTTTTTTCCTCAATTTCATCCAGATGTCTAGATCCAAATACAAAACCTAGGACCAGAAACATGGGAGCTATTTGTCTGACTCTGAAATACTTAAACTTACGTGTTTATCTCTAAAAGCTATGAAAACTTTCTTCTACAGATAGTAAAACTCTCACCTTTTAGTTGTACTGCGATTGTTACAAACATTGCAACTTATAAATGAATCAACATAATTAAAGTCAGCATAATACATTACCTGTAGAATGGTAAATATTGTTGATTTATGCAAACTGTAGACCTGTATGAGGAAAAGCTTTTGTATTTACTACTTAGGTTTATTTCTTCAGAGCTACTATCCCAGTCTAAAACTGAACTGTCCTTGACACTGCTGTGAACAGGGAATTTGTGCTTATCTAATCACAACCTAAAAGCTGATGTGAAATAACCAGAACAGCCATTAGGCTTGTACTGAGGAGTTGATATTTCCTGGTGTGAAACTGTACTGCATTTCTCACCTTGCAGCCATTCTCTTGTCTACAGCTGCAGTCTACCAAAGTGGAAGTATTATTTTATACCCTGAGTCCTCTCTCACTTCTGGAGTGGAGATGAACTTCAACAAAAAGCTTCTGCTTTATGACTCTGCAGACTAGTGTTTCATATATAGCCCAAAATCAAGAATAAGATGAATTTAGGTTCCTGTTCGCTTAGCCTCAAATTCTGCTTTCAAAAATTTGGATCAGCAGGCTTTGGCCTTTATTTCATATACACAGTTGTGTCAAATTGAAAGGTGTGAATCTGATAGAAAAAAACCCACACAAATCTAAGAAGAGATTATAGACAGGATATGCATAGTATGAGGAATTAAACCTGTATGGAATGGAGATTTGCAGTGTGGTGTTTCCATGAAGAAATACATCCATATTAAATAACTTGAGCTTTAGAAAAACCTTGAGTCTTAATGAAAGCTAAAAAACCCTCACATTGTAAGGACAGAAATCTCTCAACACAAAGGCCTATGAGGTCAAATTCCAATATATTTAATAATTATTGTATAAATCTGGATTAAAGTCTTTGAAATCAATGGACTTGCTTTATTGGCACATCTGTGGAAAAAAAATGGCCCACTGAAAAAACAATGTTAATAAACATCTATCTAGGCAATTTTAAGATAAAAGTAATTTCTGAGACATTAGATGCAATCTCTTATAAGGATTAGTACATGAGAAGACTTGTAGGTCTAAATTTCCAGCTCAGATATTACTTTGAGACTCTTGAATAATATCAAGAAATGTCTTACCAACACCCAAACTTTCAGAGAACATTGTTCTTAAAGATGCAGAGAGATCATATTTTTAAATTATTTTGTCATATTCTTTGCTGTAGTGAAAAAGTTGTTTGATACATTAAATAGGCAATCAGCAAGACGTAATACAGGACATTTGCAATTGACAATAATCCAGAAAAGAATGACCAAGTTAGGAGAAAGCTGAGAAAGGGTTGACACAGAGAAGATGTATAGTGAAAAGATCACAATATAGTTGAAATATGTTATGCCATTGGAAGGCCTACTTTAAAACTTTTAGATAGTTTCTGCCTTTCTCAGGTTTTCTTAAATATATATATAAATAAACTGATTTATTTACTCTGAGTTATGTAGTAAACATAATTTAGAAAAAAACCACAAAAATTCACTTTAAACACAAAATAGACTAAAATACTTTTAGCAATAATTTTTGTTGTTTTATTTAACCCTTTAGGATAACAGCAGTTTTTTTCCTACTGTACATGACTGAATGTGTATTTGCTTGCTAAGAGAAGAGAGATATTAGAAATTCTTAAGTAACTTAGTAGACTTGTAACTTAAGTACCTAAGCAGCCCTGTGGAATTTATTTCTCTATGTATTAGATCTCTGCTAGAATTAAATTTAAAAATCCCTAACAAAAATACACTTGTCCCTTTTTTTCAGATATCTTTTTTCCTTTAGTTTCAACCTGTTGTGGCACACTTAAAGGCAATTTTCATAGACCTTGTTTAGGTTAATTGACCTTGTGGAATTTTCCACTGGCTTCAGGTTGTAGCACTCAACACCTCCAAAATGTTTGCTCTGAGGGTCTTGCCTGAATTAAGTCATCTTCAGCAGTCAGGCATGCAAATTCCCTTGTATAAAATGAGAAGATTTTAAATGGATTAAGTTAATGAGAAGAATCATCACCATCAGTGACCAAGTTTCTCAATTCTCTTAACTGTCAATAACAATAAAAAATCCTGAAATCCCAGGATACCAGAGAGTGAAGAATTTATCTAAGGAGCCGTAGACCTTCTTGCTGGAAACACAGTCAGAAACAAATGGGAGGTAGACAGGTTTGTGGAAGCAAGGCTGGGGTGGGCATTGCTTTGGTCTAGAGAACAAATCCATAAAGGGCTGTGTCCTGAGCCTCTGGGGATGGCAATTTCACAAACACGTAAATTCCTCAAAGATGTCTCTTCTGACACTGCTTTGTCCATGAGATCTGAGCTGTGTGGTTTTCCCTCTGTGTTGAACTCAGAAAGCAAAGAATCCCAAAGATGGAGGCACATGAAAAATTTGAGTCAGAATTCTCTGAACACCACCTTTGCCCAAGAGGTCTGTATAATAATAATTCACTTTGTAGTAAGACAATCTTTATTAAGGTCAAAATAACGCTGGAAAAAAATATAAATCTTTCTCATAGTGAAGAATAATGTCAAGCAGGGGAATAAATATAAACTGGCATATAAATTAAATCACAATATATATATAAAATCAGCAGTACAATATGATTTACGAGTACAGCCTGTGATCCAAGATGCTGGTAGGTCCAACAAGCACATATAATTATAATAAAGCCAGGTTTTCCAGAGTGGCCTATTTGGAAAACATATGTTATTATTAGGTTGCTACTGCATTCACTGGATGTAAATCAATCTCTTCTTTCTACATGCTGACAGTGGCAGCTCTGGACATGATAAAATTTTATGATATCAGAGCATCAGCACTCCCACCTGCAGTTTTCATTTGTTATTTGTATGTTTGGGTTTTTGACCAAGACAGCTCCCAAAAATGGTAACTTTCTGCTGTCTCAGTGTGGCTTTCCCCTTATTATACAGCCTTTTCCTTTTTCCTTTAGACCTCACTCTTTTGATTCCTGCTCTTTTGCCTGTCATTAACTTTCCTTCTATATCAGATAAAATCCCAGCCAGATTCCAAAGACTTTTACCCCTTTTTTTCATTACTGGCCACAGAAGGTTACCAAGTTGTTAGCTGAGGATGAAGCATGTATCCCTGCTATTTTACTACAATCACACCTGGAGTCCAAGGTGGGGTTGGATGGGGCTTTGAACAACCTGATTTAGTGGAAAGTGTCTCTGACCATGGCTGAGGGAGATTGGAGCTGAATAATCTTTAGGGTCCTTAGATCCCAAAGCAGTTTGTGATTCTACAGAATCAGATTCCATGGAATCAATGTTCTATATTAGGCTTGAGAATGGCTTTGGGGGATCCCTGAGCCGACAAACATCCAAGTCAATGATGCAAATTATTCCTAGGAGGTTTTCTTTCAGCAGGGCACAAACACTCAGCAAGAACTGAAGTTTAGCCTGTTCTGACAATCCATTTTGCCATGATAAATGTCCTTGGCTTGCCTGAGTCAAGTTTTGGCATGGGGATTGTGCTGAGGTGTGGGAACTGTGTGAACATCTCTTTGTCTCATTTTTATAGGTTGAGTTTGCAGGCAAACCACAAAACACATCACTTAGGAAGATGAAGCAATTTAGCTACCATTGGCTTCAATTTAATCTGTACTAGAGGTTTCTTAAATTGTTCTGAATTCTTGCCCAGTGTCTGCAAGACAACTGTAAAACTCTGAGTACAGTTCAGGGGATCAGTCATGTCAGCAGCATCACTGCAGTGTGATGTTGAGGGCAAAGGAGACAAGAGAGCCTGCAGCAACATCCAGGTAGTGATGAACAGGAGGAAGCTCTTGGGCTTGTGCTCATGATTCTCAATGAGTTCATTGATTCAAACTGGGAAAGAAAGAAATTGGAAAGGTCAGCTGGTGTTACTACTTTCTTTATTATCCCATGTCTCTGGAGTTCTGTTATTGTCTTCATGTGTTACGGTGAATGAACTCAATCAATTACTTATGTCAAGCCCTAATTAGTGCTGCCAAAGGAGGCTAATTTAATTAAATTACAAGACAAAGACACAAAGGGGATGCATCCTTCTCTAATTCAGAACAGTTATGAATTTCATTAGTAAGGTTTGGAATGGTTTACAATTCTGTGCTTTCATTTTGAAGTTCTGGACAATATCGAAAGTCAAATATAAAAGCCATTTTCTCATCCAAATAGACCCTCATCTCAGCTTCCAATTGCACATCAAAAGATACCATAATTTTCTTTCAAAAAAATTAAAATCATTGGCATAGAAAACATTCTTTCCCCTCCTTGTGTCCCCATAATCCCCTCACTGCCTGCTCTACTGCTGATTTCACTGCCCTCCCTGTACCTGGACCAGCTAAGCAGGGCAGGACAAAGTGCAGCAGCTTGCCTTTGGGGGGCTTGAAAAGTGACCTGCAGACTTCATCTGCTTTGTTTTGATCCTTTTAATTTTGTTAGAGGCCGTAGTAGATCTCCATCTTATTATTTTAGGAAAAAGGAGGGGTTTTTTGTATTTCACCATAAAATTTCCCCAGTTAAATATGCAAAGACCAGATGAATGAAGCTGTAGGTTGAGCAAACTGATAAAGAAAACTTTTACTTGACCTCAAAAAAATTCATTTTCTCCCCACTCCACCTTTTTTCTTGTTTCATCAAATAAAAGAATTTATTTCTTTCTTCCTTGTTCCTACTTTGGATTGCTTTTGATTATCTTTTCTAAAGGACAGCTTGTCATGTTTTAAAGGACAGTTTGTCATGCTCTGAAGATTGTAGTTGGACTTAAGCAGTTTACCCAGCAGAATGAAATGTAAAGTGAGGATTTTTTCAGTACATAGACAAGTATTTTATATACTGTGATTTTGGTGGGAGGTTATTTTTTTGAAACAGTTCATAAAGTGACTGTGTTGTGACCGGAAATTATTTCTAGAAGTCAACTACTAGGTAATTTCTCCCTCCTGCTCTCATTTATATTTTCTTTATAAGTTTAGTGAAATTAATACCGCTGAAATAACATATTTTTGGCTTCACTAATAGGAACATAAGAACAAATTAACTGAAGGTCAGTGAAGTTTCACTGTGTTACCCATGGTTCTGTCAATCTTTCTAGTCTTTGGGTTTCTTTTAATTTCATTGTGGAAATTGTGATTTTCTTTGCCTTATATTTAAATCTTTCAGCAACACAAGCTGAAGGCAGGGGTACAAAACTTTGGGTTCACTCTGAAAAAGGACATCTTGTTTCCATCTTTCTTTTCCTTTCTAATGATGATGACCTCACTCCTTTTCTGTAGCTGAAAACCACATTTGTGATTACCAATCAGTCACAGGCTTTAGGCCAAGTGTCACTCACATCTTCAGACTTCTACGGCACTAATGAGTCCTAAAATCCCACTGGGCTTACAATATTTGCACCTTCACAACTAGATAGCTAGAGAAAACCGAAGCAGGCAAAGCCTGCTGAGTAATTTTGGCATTTAAAATACTTTCCTGCACTGAGAGTGCAGGCATATCAGTTCCACTCAGGAGAAAGTTAGTAATGGAGTCGTCAGTCTTGTGTCAGGGCAATAAACTAAGCTGTCAAAATGCTGTCTGGTGTCTCTTGCTCCTCTCTGTTTTCCTTTGTCACTGCTCCTTTTTGTCTTCCAGTTTCCTTTTCACTCTGACAGTCAGGGCAACTCAAGGTAAAGGCTGTTTCAGAGACTCCAGCTGTGCTGCTGAGAGGTTTACATCTTCCACCATCACAGACATTGAACTGGATGAATTAAAACATGACCACACAGCTGAGAGAAGAAAAGGAAAACCCCTTGGAAGGTTTATGCATCTGAGAGGGACAAAGGACTTGCATGCTATCCATAATTCTCATTTAGTCAAGACCTGGTCTGGAGCAGGCATAGCCTCCTATGACATTTTGCAATGCACAAAGGCACAGATGAAACTATCACTACCAACACACTATTAATTTTTTAATTTTTTAATTTTTTTTTTAATTTGGAGCAAAGAAAAGCAGCACATTTGCTCTCAACTTTACCTATCCTCTGTTAGAGAATTCTAAGGACACAATTAAAATTAACAGGAAAACAGAAAATAGAGTGCCAAGATTTTTTTAAAAAAAAAATAGGAGGAATCCTAACTAAAGGAATTTTTGGTCACTCTGGAGTCATTTAACAGCAGCAAAAATAATTCTTAGAAATTTGGTAATTTCTGAGCTTGGAGAGTTACTGTGCTTTGGGAGATGGGAGGCAAAGGAAAGAACAAAATCATGTGCTTAAAATTATGTTAAAATAAGTGAGCAAGTCTTGAAATGAGAAAGACTCACTTTCTACCTGCCAGCTCCATTGTGACTGCCTAGAAATTCTCTTCTGAGAAGGAAACAAAATCCACATGATGGCTTACCATAGGAAAAAACCCAAAAAACCCAAAAAATAAATTTAGAGCTGCTGCAACCCCCTTTGCCCAGGGAAGGATGTATTTCTCTGCATGTCTTTTTTTTGTAGCTTTATTAAACTGTGAATACAAGAATCATGCATGACCTGCAAAGGATATAAGGTCAGCTGGGTTACATCACTTTTGGTATGCGAACCAGCTGTCAAAAATGCAATAACAGTACACTCTGGGAGATTATGGGGCTGGAGAACCCTAACATAGGCAAAGCACAGAGAGTGATTTTTCAAGGAGGTGTGTGCTGTCATCAATGTCGAGAGCGAAGCAACTAAATTTCTTCAGTGGCTTTTGAAAATATACCTTGTAGCAGCAAGGCACACGTAGCCTTCTTAATTTAGCCTTTTCATTTGAAAATGTCAACTTTTGTGGGAAGTTTCTGACACTTTCAGCTTGGTAAGTAACTGAGCCCTGGTACACAAATTCTCAGTGCTTTTCAGGTCACATTAAGCACTGCCTCTAAGCTATTTACAAGTCTGTACTACTTCTGCCACTCTAATTCTGTAACACACACAGCCAACATCTCACTGATGTTTACCTGAAGTGTGTGACAATTTGTGATGCATTTGCAAACTATTTTGATCAATCATGCAGACTTCATGTAACAAAATTAAGAAAATTCCTCCTTAATACTTAACAATTCAGTGTAGTAATAACCATAATAATTATAGCAAAGCGGAGCGTTCAGTGAAAACCAGGTGTGAAAACAGTAGATGCATTAATTAGCCCAGAATGAGAAAGGCTTTTAGGGTCTTGCCACTGGCTGATCATACAATGTCAGCCATTCATCTTCACTGAGGGAAGTGCTCCAAGTGGCTGCTGGAACTTCAAGATGACTTTTCAGAGTTCTGTGTAAGTCTTTGCAATTTGGTCTTTGCTACACGTTAACCATTGTTTCAGAATGGGTGGCGTTACTTATGCCCTAAATCACACATTTGAAATGGGGCTTGCATTTCCTAATTTGCAATCTGTTTCACCAAACTCTTGTTTTCTGACACTCTTCTTGCAAATACAGCAACAGTAAAGACTACAGCCTACCTTAAAGTGTTATCAACCTCTGTTAAAATCCTGATCCTTAGGGCAGTGCATTTTCTGTATACATACACACACACACACACACACACACACACACACACACACGTATCTCACTAGCAACTGCTCCCAGCTATAGTAAAGTTTTTTTCAGGTTTTTCCAACTGCTTTCCCATGCCTTTCTTATTTTTTCCCTACTGACAACCATGTCACATAAAAATGTCAGATTGGCTTCTAAAGGCTTTGAAATGTATTATAAGAATGAGGGGGGAAAAGAAAAACATTTCAAGAGACTGGTTTGTTTCTTATGTTAGTCTGTATTTTTGGCAAACAAGTTATGAAGAAGCTGACTATGAATCATTGATTTGTTGTTGTGTGAATGACAAAATACAAACCTCTACAGGAAGCACATAATTTTTGAAAAAAATATTCCTGCTACGAAATGGAGACAGAAAACTTTGTAGGTAGAGGTGTGTATAATGAATTTTTAATATGAATTTTTAATACTAAATATTTAATATGAAAAATGTGCATCTTTATCATAGTATTCAGTTTAGAAACTGCATAAATCAATACATGAACATTGTTACCCCATTAATGATTTTTTGCTACAAAAGCAGCAACAGGAAAAGAAATGCCGAGTACTTTACCAACATCAACATGTTAGAAATTTCAGGTCATCCATTTGAGCAGCAGTGAAAGAATGACAATAAAACATAAAGCATTAGTCACACCAGCTACCTTGTAAATACCATGTAGAATCAATAGCTGGAAACTCTTTGGTAAATATGATAAACAAGAAATGTATTTACAGAAAATAGACTGACTAACTGGTGGAAAGACAAGCTACATTTGTAGGTATTCTTTTTAAAGGACCATTCAACCAGCTGTACCCTGTACATATTCAATATTAGCATATATCACTAATGTGTACATAAAACAATGAGGTGTACTCTGGAGAAAAATGAAGTTTTATAACATATTTGTCATTCAGTTTTCTTTGTCAGAATACTAAATGTGATTCACTCATTTTAAGCTCCTGCTCTTTGCTAGAAACATTTGGATTATTTCAGACTATTTCCCAACAGCTGTGATATCCAGACCAGGATATGTGAGACTGTAAAAAGTACCCAAGAAAAGTAAATGAATGGCAGATTAACTAATTTTACTGTGCAGAAATTCTGTATTAGAAGATTTTGAGTAAAGATCCAAATATCAGAAATATCTGATTGCTATGAGTGTATGAGTAAGACAGAAAACATATCCAGATTATAGTGCTGTTTATCATGAAAAAGCAAGATTGATTTGAGAAACTCAAGATGGATAGTTTCACCACAGAACAGTGGGGATTTTTTTCCAAGTATTTTCAAACATACTCTCCTTACAAACTGGATTATGCTTCTCTTGCTTTTGTCTTATTCTTTCTGTTTGTTCTCTTTTCCATTATCACAGTATCTCCGCTTTCTTTAGTGTTACTTTTTCAGCATTTGCAATATATTATCGTGTCCCCCTCGTTAATCATCACTTAGATGTAAAACACTGGTAGTATTTTAGGAATGTACAAAGTTTCTTTCTGTAGGAATACTCCCAGCTTCTTTCACCAAGAAAAAAACTTCAGGCCTTAACTCTGGGTTTGGCTTCCAAATCCTCTTGCCTTGTCACAGCTTTCAGAAGTGCAAATACCTATTGTAAATACCACCATCATTATTCATAATTCATAAAAGATTGAAGTCTTTAAATAGAGATGTTTCAGACTGGCTTCCAAATTACATGTCCCTGACAATATTTTTCAGCAGATAATAAATTCAGTGAAATACGTGAGATTTTGTTGTACAGTGAGAAGTTTAGTGACCAATTATGACACTGCTTTTGGCTAAAAAAATTGGGAAAAATACAGCATGTTAAAGCAATGAAAAGGTTTTTTGCACAGGATTTCTGTTTTCTGAATTCCCCCAATATTTTAAAAAAAAAATCAAGGAAGAAGAAGAAAAAAGATTTCATTATCCTGGAAGTGAGATACAGAAGTGAGCTGAAGAAAACTTTTAAGGTTTCTTATCTAAGTAATGTGAGACAAAGGGCTGAGATACAGTCCCCAAGTTACCAATGGAGACCTGACCTAGTGTCTTTGTGAATATCTCTTTCATCTGAGTGCTTCAGCAGCAGGAACGTGTTGATCTTCAACTTTCCTGTAGGGAAGAGGAATATTACTGACTCTTTTTTCCAGAAGGGATGGTGGGGCAAACAACACAGGAGCTCCTGGTTCAAAAACTCTGCCAGTGATGGAAAAGCATCACTCCTTCCTTCCTTCCTGTCATACCACACCATCACTACCCTTCTCTGTGTTTCAGCAGAAGCATTCATGCCACCATCAATCAAACCCTGGAGACATTCCTGTGTTAAAAATGATTTTTTTTTATTTTTTTTTTTTTGTGGAGGGGAAGACACCTGAAAGAGACCTAGCACTTACATGCCCTGCCTTGTGTCCTGGTGTAGCACCACTGCTGACTGAACTGCTTCTTTTGGTGGCAGCTCTGAATCTCCTTAGCACAGAAAATCCTGTGCCAAACCCTGTGTGAGACTACAATGTGATTTGTGCAAAAATGACTGGTAAATAAAGGAACCTACAGCTGCAGGTCCAAAACTTCAGGCAGTAACTGATGGCTGCATTAGCATTTCCTTCAGTGCTGAGCTGGGAATTACCCTAACTTAAAGTATAAATTTCTAGAGCTACAAAGCATCCAGCAGTAGCCACCAAAAATATATTAAGCACATAGGTAATATGAGTAATCTTATTAACATCCTTCCAGGACTAACTCTCATATTACTGAATTTACTCTATGCCAATAATGTTTAAACAAAGATCTTTAGCTGATCCATCTTTTATTTTGTTTGTAAAAAAATTAAAATTAAAAAGAAAAAACACCCAAAGGACAAAGGAGAAAATAGAGCCCATTATAGGAATTGTCACTGGAAAATTGAATTGTATGTGTAGCTGTAAGTATAGCCTACAATGTGAAGTAGCAGCAGATATTTCTTCTCTCTAGAGAAGATAGAAGGGTGGGCTGGAATGAAGGCAGTATATCCCTGCCAGCATTTTGCTGGCGCATGCATACACAGAAACATCTTTTCCATCCTATCCTGAAACTGTGGGCATTTGGGAAGAGTGACTTGGCCATCTAACAGCCCCCTGCAACAGTATGTCTTCAGGGTAGAGCTGTTTTGTGACTCTTATTTCAGCTCTGCATTTTACTCCATTTGTCATGCCCACACACAGGCTCTGATGCTGCCAGTCTCTGAAGGATGATGAAGTTGGAAAGAGAAGTTAGAGACAGCTTTTCACCTTCATTCAGTGTTCTCATTTTCCCTGCTTCCTGGTGAGGATCTAACTCACAGGAACTCACAGAGGTTTTTTTCAGAAACAGCTAGACCTTGTAAAGGCATCACATTCCTTCCTTGGTTGTTGGCAAGTGACCTTAAGCTAGAGGAGCCCTCTCCAAGGCCATGCCATGGTCATTACTATCCAGATAATGTCACTAATTATTTCATAATTATTTAGTTGATAATTTCCTTGAAATGGTTACAGTTGGGCTATGTAATTCAGCTGTTCAAAGTTGCTCAGGGTCTGAGACCAAATGACTTAGATTTGAGACAACTCCATGTACTGCAGAGAGAAAGAACTAGGTGGGATGCCCTATGAAGGATGACAGAAATACCAAAGGGAGCACCAAGCTAATGAGGATTCATTAGCCCAGAATAGCTTGGCAGTCTGGCTCCTCACACCTCATCTCAGTAAAAGCTGCTACTCAAAGCTGAGGGTCAATATATGGCCTTACTCTGCAGCGAAGACATGCTTAATGGGGCTATTACATTTTCCACAAAAGGGAAATCCACCTCTATTTATATCCAGCTTAGTACTTTGGATTCAGGCAGAATACTTCTGAAACTCCATCCATCCAATATTAATAGCATCTGTCTCGCAGATTAACTATCACATTGTGTTTTTATTTAAACATCATCACTGAGAAATCACTCACTAAATTATTTAAAGGAAACAACAAAAAATTGTTTTAAGGTCACAAGAAGGATGTCAGTGAGCCAGTATTACTAAGCATTTTAAAATCTGGAAGATTTCATTTTAAGGAAGTGTAATAATGCCTTTCTTTGGCATATGTAATTCTATATTTTATATTTATGAAGATGGACATTTCTGAAGTGTTTAATGAGCAGCAATATAGTTCCTCAGTTAAAATGCAGAGCCTTATACTATTTTTAATATTATCCAGTAAGTAACTCAGTGCCATATGCTTCTGTAGCTTGCCTGCCAAAGAATGCAGCAAGTTGCTTTGGAGGCTGCCTCCGCACCCCAGCCAAAACCATGTTTGTGGTACAGCGCTCTTGATGTCCTACCACTGCAGAGCTTAACAATGGCCCCACAGAGGAGTTATGCAGAGGTTCTGCTAACTCCATTGAACAGGATGTGGCTTGGAGCTGTGTATGGAATCGGGGCAAAACTCAAATACTAGACATGCTACACTGGAAAAACACAGTGCAATCCTGAAAACAGTGAGGTGCTTACTCCTCTGGGCTGCCAGATGACCTCTGCTCCCCAAAGCATAAGCCACATTCTTGACTTTCATCTTAGGGTACATTAAATATTTCAGACTGGGAAATGGTAAGAGAGCCACTCCACTTCTATCTTCTGCTGCCTCCCTCTCATCTTGGCAGCTATCAGTGACTGAGCTAGAAATTAGAAAGAAGGTTAGAGAATGGGAAAAGAAAAAGAGAAATTATCATCAATAAAGTGTGAACGTGAACAGAAATTGAAGAGGTCTGTTGGTTGTACACATGCCCTTATTTTGTTGTCTTGCTTGTGAATTATATTGGCTATTTAGTACAACATTTACCTGTTATATTCAGAACGCAAATCTTTACTTTTTAATTGTTTTTCATACTTGCTCAAGATTAAGCTCCCATTTTGCACTGGCTGGATTGCTTCCATAAACTCTAACAAACAAGCATTGTATTCCCATCTTATTTTTTAACATTATGCAGAATAGTTCTGTTGTCCGGTAATCATGATACGCAAAAATAATGATATGCAAAAATTTCCAGTGTTTTTATTCAGCATATGGGTACCCACTGATCATCCCAGTACTGATGGGAGCCCAAATAATCTAAAAAACAGACCCCAAGATGTATACTAGGGCCTTCTTAAGGTGCAGTCCCCATGGCACTCTCATCCTGGGAGGATAGCAAAAATGAAGAGACTCATTAGAAGCATAAATTGCTACATTTCTAGATCAGTTAATTTTCTTGTAGTAGTGCTGATTTGATGGTAAAAATCTTGATGTGATGAGGACTCTGAGCTCAAAACCTTGTGGTGCTTTTCTGGCTGCAACAACTGGTCTGTAAAAAGACAGATACTCTCTGTAGATTTTGTTTTGCTAAATGAAGAGAGAAAAAAACTATTTTCTCCCCTTTCCACAGAAAAGTTGAACCTCCTGCTCTTAATATGACAGAAAACAACAATTAAAATAAAATTTACCTCACACATACTCCAGTCGTAGCCCATTCGGATATTTTCTATACAATTTAATATTTTCAGCCTAAAAAAAATAATGGTTGAGAAGGGACATAAATGGAAACAAAGGAGCAGCAAATCTGAAACAGATGTTAGGAAGCACTTCCAGCACAGGAGAGCTGATGTGCTGAAAAGCTACCTGGGGGCAGGACATTAAGAGACGCCTCTCAAGAAGGCCCGTGAGGTAGAGCAGAACAATGGAGGAAGGCTTGCTTCAGATACCTCCTTGTCCTCTACACCTCTCTTGCCACCACCTCGGGGAATTCTGCTCTTCTTGCACAGCACGATTCTGTGGCCCATTCAAGCCCACTCCAAAACAGAAGCAAAAATGTGAGGGAGAAATTTTGAGTGAATTTCAGGTTAAAAGAGTAAGAAGGAGTAAAATCACTGATAAGTTCTTTTACCTCCAACAGAAATAAGCAAGTTTTGCCTAGGATGTTACTCTAGGGAGATTAAAACCCACCCAGTATCTATTCATGCTATTAGTACCTTGTTCATGAAACAGTTAATTTTCACAGTCTGGAAGATGATGGGAAATTAATTTTTAACCAGTGTTGATGACCACATTGGTAGCTATATAATTTATAGTGAACATTTTAGGAATGTCTCTAAAAATAGCAATATTATGTTGAATAGAACACCCACTGTGATTAGCCCACTCAGACTGCTAAGTTATCCTTAATGATTAATATTTAAAGCATCCTGTAAAGTACTCTACAATCATTGGTGTCATCCTTCAAAACTGTGAGAAAGACAGGCATAGCACTGGGGGAAATTAGTCAAAAAGTAACATGGATTTCTTTGTCAGAGACCTCAGCTCTCAGTTCCCACACTCACTCCTCATCTCCCACCCCCAGTTTGTTACGGTTACTTTGTCAAAGAGGATATTTGCATGTTTCTGTGTCTTTTTAAATGTAGACAGAAGCCCACAAGTGAATTCATCCCATTAGGAAACCAGAGGGTTTGTATTGAGTGATTTCCAGAGGAGAATTTTCAATTCTCCACACTCCTAGATCCTGTGAAGGCTCTGCAGAGACTGTTTGTCGATGTCCATGGGAAAATGTGCCAAATGTGTGATGAGGACCCAGGACCCAAGCATTGCTGAGTTAGTCTAAATAATGACCTGCACTACACCACCTGTGGCACACAAGCAGCTAAAAGGCAGGGCTTTAGCACCAGTGCTCTTGATCATCAGATCTAGAAGGGAAAACTCAGGCAATTACAATCTATTGGAATTTCTAGTCCACCCTCGCAAGTAGGTACCAGGAAAGAATGGTACTTTTTTGGGACATGGTTTTAAACTTCCTGTCCAAATATTTTTAAGTATCTCTTCATGCCTTCATGGGACAAGGAAAATATACAGAACCACTCACCACCTTCCCCTTCAGGAAGAATTTATAAGGGGGTAACTCAAGGAAGAAGCTGATTTGACAAGCAGAACTGGTATCACATTTGCAATGACTTCTTTCTGCCCAGTAGATGAGTGCATGTTTCCATTACAAACACATTAAGTTTGCTTTCTTTCTGACCCAGAAATACTCTTGTCTAAACTACAAAATTCTGCAGTACAGAAGACATGCAGCATTAGAATTCAATGCCAAAATATTCCATGTCCACTAGGAAACACAGTAGTTTTCTTGTTGAGCTCAGCCCACTTAAGCAAAACATTTGCATTACTCACAAATCAAGAGCCAACATGCTTAGAAATCAGAGTAGTTGTATCAAACCCTTCTGCATGTCCCTCCTTTTCTGTGTGTCACTGCAATGAAAATCCTTTGCAGCTGTTATGTTAGTGGATGACACAAATGATGCCTGGAAGGGATATACTCTACTTATGAAATGATTATTTTTTTGGTGACAGAAGACACACATGCAGCCAGTCGAATAACGAGGGTTTGTTATGGCAGGCTATGCATGTATATTTTATAATCCCTTTTCAGTAACTAAATTCTGGATAACAAAATAAGAAATATCATAATTTCTAAAAGCAACTCTCTTCTTATTCGGAGAATTATTAATGAAGATACTGTGTGTGTGCTGCTGGCACTTTAGTGATGTGTGTTCAGACTGACTTCCTGCCCCTGTCAGACTCTTCCTGCTGGTAACTCATGGTCCGTCTTTAAAATCTTGTACAAGTTCCTACATCTTTAGTGTTACCAGTTTTCTTTGAGGGTTTGTCTTCTGAGTCAGCATATGCTGACTTGTGGGGCAGTTCTTTACAGGGATGTGTTTTTACTGTTGTTATAGTGTAGCCAGTTAATATCACAATCATAACATCTTCTGCTCTTCAGGACAATCTATCCTGCTCTTTGGAGACATGCTTTGGTTGGGATTTGCTGCTGCCTCCGTCTGTCAGATGTTTTCCTGTCAAGTCTCTCTGTGGTTCACATGCTTCGCTTCCTCACACCCTGTGCTCCTCCACATGGAGTACCTGCCAGGTGAGCCACTTAAGATTCTCATCTTGACATTTTTCACCAGGCACCTCCTGTTGCACTGCCATTCCTTTGGACTTACATTCACCATTTGTCCTTAGTCTCAGCTACCTGTAGAGCTTGAATCTGGCTGATTTCAGCATGGCTACTTGATGCCTGAGCTAGCTCATAATATCACAGAATAATTTAGGTCAGAAAATACCTCTAAGATCATCACGTTCAATCATTAACTTAACGCTGCTGTATTCAACACTAAACCATATCCCTAAATTCCTTATCCACATATCTCTGGAACACTCTCAGGGATAATGATTCCACTGCTTCCCTGGGCAGCCTGTTCCAATGCTTGATCACTCTTTCAGTGAAGAAATTTTTTTCGAATATCCAATCTAAACTTCCCCTGGTGCAACTTGAGGCCATTTCTTCTTGTCCTATCACTCATTACTCCGGAGAGGCTGACCCACACTTGGCTCCACCCTCTTTCCAGGGCGTTGTAGAGAACAGTAAGGCCCCCTCAAGCCTCCTTTTCTCCAGGTTAAACACTCCTAGTTCCCTCAGCTGCTCCTCACAAGGCTTGTGCTTCAGACCCTTCACCAGCTCTGCTGCTCTTCTCTGGACATGCTCTAATGGCTCAATGTCTTGCATGTTGTGAGGGGCCTGAACACAGTGTTACAGAAGCATCCTATTAGTCTCTTGGGGTGAATACTGGTTTTTCCCTGTTTTTCTATGGGGACTCAGGGAAAACTGGCTTGCAATCAAACCAGAGTTGAACTTTGATGATCCTTGTGGTTCCTTCCATCTCAGGATATTCTGTGATTCTATAAAACTGACTTTGCTGATGAATTTTTTTAAGCAGTCAGTAATGCAGCACAACCCATTATGGGAAGCCCTTGGTTTCCTTACACCAAGTCTTGCTTGCTTGTTTTACTGATAGTTTAACTTCTAGACACTGAAGTGATAAGTGTCTGTAAATGTGCAGCCTTTCCCCCTGAAACTGAGCCATGAGGATCTGTGCAGGGCATGGCAATCGCTCCGAGAAATGGATACAGACAGAAGGATTTACCCCGAAATGAAATTATCTTCTATATGCCAATACCCATAAATTAAAGCTGTCACTCTAGCACAGTTCATTAATTGGTGTTAGAGAGAGAAGGAGCTGAGTTCCACTGTCATATAATATATGCATCTAAGCTAGATTGTAGGCCAGTTCTTTATGAAAAACAGTAAAAAACAGTGAAATAACTATGGAAAACATGATTTATTTACAGTGCTGAGAATTAATAAGGATCCTCAGATCCCTTGCCTTCACAAGCTACCTAGACCAAGGCTGCAGTCCAACCACAAATTAATTCGTTTTTTCAATATGTCCCAACCTCCATCAAGTTGCCTGTAAATACAGTGAAGAGGAAAGAAGGGTGTGGGAGTGAATGGAACAAACTCTAAATAGACAAAAAAAATAAGCAAGCCAATAAGACCACCAAAGTAAAAACAAATTAATGTGCAATGCCCTAAATCTGCTCTCTTGAGCAGGCTGATCAGCAATCTCCAGTTTTTCATGTTTGGTGCCACATGGTGTATGTAAGCCATGACAAGACTCTGAGGAATCAGGGAAGCTGGAGTCTGGCTGGCATATGAAATCATTCCTGAAGTGCCACTGCCTGAGACATGAGGGATCATTCCAATGTCTCTGCTTGCCTTCAGGACCTTTTTCTGACAGGTGCAGCAGATGAACTTCTCTCACAACCTTCCTTGCGAGTATGAGACCAGCCCTCTGCCAGTCCAGGATGCCAGATGAAGAGGAAGGTGGCTTTGCTCATACTCACAGGACTTTGTGGTATTCTTGTGAATGAGCAGCAGGGACCTCCTCTTCTGTGGAAGGAATGTCTGAATGCTCTGATTTACTGCCACCATGGGACCAGGAATATGAAAAAAACACGAGCTTCCCAGACTTCCTCTGTCCTGACACATGAACTCCACAGTGTCCTCTGGGCTGAGAATCAATCTGAATCACCAAATGCTAGGCAAAATGCTACAGCTGGGACTGGAAATCTGTTGCATCTCTGGAGTCGTTCATGTGCCCCAAATTCTGCAGTGACCTGACTGATTCAAATAGCAGGGGTGGAATAGCTCCAGCTCAAATTGTATCTGTCGTGGGGGGAGGCACAGAGGCTGCTGAGCCAGCCTTGCCTGGGCATTAGGAGTCCCAGCTCTGGTCTGAAGTGGGTGGTAGGGAGCCAGCACCAGGCTGCAGGACCATCACTCCTCTGCCCCCCTCCAATTCCCAGCCTTCATCCCCGAGAGAGGCAGAAATTGCTCTGGTCTCTGAGAGCAAGGGCAGCTAAGTCAGACTGTGGAGAGCAGGCTTAGGTATTGGTACATGGAAATGTTCCACGGTCCAGCTGTTTAAAAGGTTGAAATAAAGGGGTCAAGGATGTGCAAGGACAGATAACAGCACTCCTCAATGGGTTGTGTGGTTGGTTTAATGTATGGTTTATCTGTTCCACAGTTTCTGTTAGTTGCTGGAGCTGTGACTTTAAAAAATATACATGTAAAGTGTTGAAAACTATTTTGTCACTTGCTTTTTTGACGAAGGCCTAAAACGAAGGATTTTTTTTTTTTTGTAAAGATGGAAGACTGGAGATTCATTAGGTGACTTTTCTTCTTAAAAATCAATTTTACCAGAAGCAGAAAAGGAAGGAAAACTGCCTACATTTTCCAGTTAGGAATAATATCCATAACTACAGAAGAAATCTGGAAAAAAGGGTTTGTCCTCAGCAGAATAAAACCCATTCCTGTGGTCGCAATCATAGAGACATAATGCACACACACACAGAAAAAATCTTTCATCACAGCATCAGCACATCTTGGATGTGAGAAACAACATTCATTACTTAAATGTTTTGCAGCATTTTACAGATTTAGGGGCTTATTTTCCCCTGTCCTTCCTGAGAGCGTTCTGAGTTAAAATAATGGCTCATTATTTGGGCAGAAAAGCACTCCTGAAGAGTGTTTTCTTTGTTTTTGCTCATGAATTACTGATGGAAATGAACAGCTGACAAATTAAGTCACCCTGGTAGTTAGGGTTTAAAAAAAAAATGCCTTCAACTTGAAGTTTAAGATCTGTTTACACATCTTTAGAAAGAGAGTGGGTTCTCTCTACTGTTGTACACCAACCTTGGTTCAGTCTCCATCACCTACATTTGTCCTTTATGACTCATCTGCACTGAAAAAAAGAATGACAGAAAAGCCAAAACCACTGAGTGATCTGGGAATAACTTTTTTTTAAACTATTTAAACATGGCTTTGTACCATAACATGGACTAGAGCTAACCTGCTTGTAGCTTTGAGGCTATAATTGAAGGTCTTTTCTACAATAAAATACTGAATTTATGCATTTATTCATACTATGGAAATAGCAGCTGTGTTAACATATGTGGGTGTTGTTTAAAGACCAAACAGGTTCAATTCATGTGCTAGATGCAATGCAATTTTTTGGTAACACAAGACTACATCTCATGTCATAAATATATATATATATGTATGTGTGTGTGTGTGTGTATGTATTATATATGTATGTATGTATCTATATATCTATATCTAATCTATATCTATCTATATATCATATATATTCAAATGTATGACAATATTCGATGCTGGTGGCATATATTTGCAGCTGGTTTCAGTACAAGTTAGTTTTTTAAGGACCACAAAGGAGCAATAGTGAGACACTGAATTCACCTGAAGGTAAACTAATACCGTACATATACATCTTTTTTCTTTTCCTCCCTACTGCTGAAATTCAACAAATGACTCCTCATTAGCAGATATTAAGAACTGTTACAAAGGATGCAATCCTCTGGAAAGGCTGGCAAGCATGCAGTTGAGCTATCAAATAGCACTGAAACAGGTAATTTCTAACAGAAATGTGGGTCAGAGGCAAACTCTGTTGTGGCAAAGGATTTAAGCCTTTGAAGTGTCTCATCATCCCCCTCCCAAAAATGAGCATGAAATTTAAATGAACACAAATTCACTGCTATTAATGATAAGCTAGAATTGGAAAAATTCTGAAAGTTTTTTGTTTTTGTTTTTAGCCTTTGCATTTTTCACAAGTTTATATTTCCCATGGTGAGATTTAGTCCTTCTGCTATAAAATAAGATACCATGGTAAAGAAAGAGGAAAAGAAGGAAAGAAAAAAGTTTCCTAAACTACTCATAGTATTCCCAGAGGACATCTCAGCATCAACTGGAAAGTTTCACAAGCTGTCCTTGGACATCAGAGAGTAGAGGCTCGTTTGAGCTGTGGCTTTGGTGAGTCAATCTGCTCACACTTCATCAGGAGTGTCAGGGGATCCTGATAAAATGGTAATGATGCTATGATAATGATGGTAGAGGAGAACATAAATAAGCTACTTAATTCCATTTGTTTTAGCATTTCTTTATATCCATATGCTCAGATCATATCACACCAGCCCAGACTTTGTACTCAGAGAGTTCCTCTGAATTGGATTAGGTAATACATTGAAAGCTGTATTTCTTGAAGTGCCTTAGGGTTTTGTGCGTATGTATGTGTGTTGTGTGCATTATTTCTATGTGTTTGTGTTTTTGTATATGTATGTTTATGCAGAAAACAATTGAATGATGCTTCTCCTGGTACTTTGCTAGAAAGCAAAATCATCTCCTGAGAGTTATTTACTATAAAAGTTTGTGATGAATAGACAAATTTATGTGTAAAAATACAGGAGTACTATGGGAGAGATAGTAGTTACCATTTTATTTTGATGCAGCAGACAGCACTAAGTGAGCAGTCAGCAGGCAGAGCACGGCTCCACACTAAATCAAAGCTTTGTGATAACTCTTCTTTCCCTCTGGAGAGGACACTACAGACAGCCACCAGCCCTCACACTGCTCTGAGCTGCAGAGGAGGAGGTAGCATGGGACACATGGCTCATCTCTAAATGCACAGACTACTGATACAACTTGCTTCAGATTCAGAGAAACATATTGAACTTTTTTTGCCTTGCCTAGATGTTGGGTATTAAAGGTAAAATCACAGCTAACCTGAAGAACACCACCCCTGGGAAAGACTGTCCTTCAGCACCACGAGCTCTGTTCCTCTTAACAAACATAGCACAGCAGACATGTTGCCCATACTTCTTACATGGAATAAGCAAGCTCATCATGGAATGCTTGTTCTTCTGAGGTATCTGTTAAGTATCTGATGTTCTTCCAGTACATGTTGGTGAATTAATAGTATTAATTTTTATTTCCTTCTCTTTATTGCTGGCAGCCAAGATGCTCCCATACAGTCAGGTGTGATACTGTGTACCCAATGTCTTACATACTAAATAAGTATCTGCAGTGCCAATACCCTGGACACTGTTGACTGCTCTCATTTACTTGGCCCAAGTTTTTTTCATGTATTATTTCATAAATGCATAATATAAAACCACCTACTGCAGGGCTCTGGCCCATATCCTTGCCACATCCTGGCAAGCTGCTCTTTCCTCCCATGCAGTGCATACCCAAGCAGTGTGCTCAGTGAGAGGGAACAAGGGTCAGGCATATTGCCCTTGGTACAGGTACTTGGAACTGGCACTGACCTTGGAAAACAGAGGAAAGAAAAAAAATAGGAAGATTTTTTTTTTTCTCCCCGCTCCCAGAAACCATTCCGTAATTGTGCAGTTGCTAGATCAGATGCAAAGAGGAATTTTGGAAAATGCAGTTGGGGATACCAGAGAAAATGGGGCCATTCCTTTTGGGTAGCAGCCCATAGTTAGATCAAATTATGCTGATCATGAAACTGTATCCTTAGACAGGAACCCACAGCTGCAATTGCGGACTCCTGGAGCATGCGCAGAGCAACTGGAATATTCTGGAAATGCAACAGGGAAAATTCAGGAGTTCACAGCTGAGCATGTGCAAAGTGAAGTGAGTCAAAGGTCTGAAAGTTGGGGCATCTCTGTGGGAAGATTTTCTGAGGAAGTAAAAAATCAACGCACCACTAAGGCCAAATAACTTTCTCTCTATCACGTTTCAAACTCTTCCTCCAAATCATGGGACAATATATAGGCCAAAAAGAAATACATATTTTGCCTAAAGAATAGCTGAAGAAAAACTGAATTTTTTCACTGCCACTTCCTAGGAGCTCTGATCCTGATGTTATCCCTTACATGGAAAGTTCTATCTAGAACAATATAGTTTAGGCAACAGAAGGCTGTGGAGAGAGATGTAGTAGCCTGCCTTTCAGTTTCAAATGCCCACTGCCCCATCTGCTGTGGTTTCTGTTACCACTGGCTTAGCATTCTCAAGCTCCTGGAGGCCAAGAACCTCAATGGGAACAACACGAATGGGAATAGCACATTCCCCTGACAAGTTCTTCCCTTCCCCTTCAGATGATGAGCCAAGACTCCCGGCAAATCAGCTTTTGTCAGGCTTTACATTTATGGCAATTCCATATTTCCTCATCTTCCTTCTCAGTTCGTCATGTCATGCATCTCCATTCATCATCTTCTAAGGGACTGGTCTAATACTATTGAATTGTGACCATGTAGATCAATAGTGATGGAATCATAGAACCATAGAATGTTTAGGTTGGGAAAAATCCTTTAAAAATATCGAGTCCAACTGCAAACCTAACACTGCCAAGTCCACCAATGAGCCATGTCACCAGGTGCCACATCTGCAAGTGTTTTAGATCACTCCAGGGACAGTGACTCAACCACCTCCCTGGACGCCCTGTATCAATGCTTGAAAACCCTTTAAGGGAAGAATCTTTTCCTAATATCCAATCTAAACCTCCCTTGGGAAAATTTGAGGCTGTTTCTCTTGATTTATTGTTTTTTAGCTGGGAGAAGAGACCGACCCCCACCTGCCTATGCCTATGACACCTTCCAGATAGCTGTAGAGAGTGGTAAGGTCTTCCTCGAGCCTCCTTTTCTCCAGTCCAAACAACTCCAGCTCCCTTGGGTGTTCCTCATAGGACTGCTCCAGACCCTTCACCATCTCCACTGTCCTTCTCTGGACACTCCCCAGCACTTCAGTGCTTTCCTCATAGTGAGGGGCCCAGAACTGGACACAGGACTCAAGGTGTGGCCGCACCAGTACCAGGTACAGGGAGACAATCAGTGCTCTGCTCCTGCTGGCCACATTATGGCTGACACAAGCCAGGATGGCACTGGTCTTCTTGGCTTCCTAAGCACACTGCTGGCTCATGTTACATGTTGTTTTCTGATGAGCAGCTTTCCAGTCACTCTGCCCAAAGACTGTAGCCCAGACTCTTATATGTCTGTCCACATAAGTACCATGGTAGTGTTATAAATAACATCTTACCCTCTCTCACCTGCTATCTAATTCAAGGAAAACAAAAGTCATATATTTTAAAAGCTAAGGGCTCTATGCCTGGTCATCACAGAACTCTGGAGCAACATGCTGAATGATATAAATCTAGAAGAAAAAATATATGGGCAGCAGGACTGAGGAATCAAATGCATATCAAGACCAGTGTGGATAAATTTCTACAGACAACATAACAGACGAACTTGCTTTAATGATAAATTAGAACTGAGGACTGAGCCAGAATCAGTTGTGAAGTTCCTAAATATAAAAAACTATATTTTTTATAAAAATAACACTACTTAAAATTCAGTGTTTGTTCTGCTGTTGAAATGATGAAAGAGTGAAAGTGTGCAGACTTTAGGATGTCTGTAGGTACTGTTGTGACTTGAACACCCTGGTGCTAAGTGTATCAAAATCCCATGGAGGTCTGTAATGGTTCTACATAGTCTATGTCTAGTATCCATAGTACTTGGCAAATTTAGCACTGGTATATTCCTAGTATGCAGGCTGAGGTTTCAAATTACTGACAAGCCCTTCTGCTTCTTTAAATGTATTAAAAGTACCTTAGAATTCTGAGCAATATCACTCTTTTTTAAGTTCGGCCTTTCATTATACTGTGCCAAGGTTTCTTAGGTAAACTTGATTGACAGACACCCATCTTTATCCTCTGCATGGCTGGAGGTCAGCCCTGGTGGAAGGTAATGCTTTTTTAATTAGCTGCTAGGGTATTACATTTCCTTTGTGTGGATTGCATGTTGCATTCCTGTGAGTCACTATCTGAAGAGATGGTCTTTTCATTCACTGTTAAGCATAACACAGACAAGTGGAAAAGATTTTTACAGACTCATATAAAAGATGTTTATAAAATGTCTTGTATCTAGGCAACCTCCAGGTTTTCCAGCAGTGAGTGTAAGAAAAGAAAAACAATAGAATTAAAATGATGACGGAACCAAATCCAAAGACACCCTTTGCAGTCTGCACCGGGAATCACAAAGCCAAATTGCTGTCCTCTCAATTCCTTTACAGATATGACTCCTCAGTTAGAATCAAAAGGAACAAAAAAGTTCTGTGCAGATAGAGACAAGAAATCAAGATGTTCAAGATGACAGCAATCTTGTAACTGGATTTATGTTTACCTAAAATCACCCTGGAAAAAGAGATTGTGGCAAAAACTCTAAAAATTTCCAGCAATCCTCTAATAGTGTACAGGCATTTGTTTGACAAAAACAGAGTACACGTGAATATTTATACAAGACTATTTCTAATAAGCTTACAGTAGACTAGAGGTGAAGGGAAATTGCAAAAGAAATGGAAAAATGAGACTTCCATGGAGATTCCACATAGCTGAGGAATACATTCTCCATGCTTCTAAAATTTATCTAGAGTAATTTGTCATCATACAAAGTAAAAATATGCAAAGTGCTGCTACCAGGACTAATAATAATGATAAAAATTCTTGTGAGACTCCAAAACTCAGGGGTTTCCTTAGAGGTAGTCAGACCACTGCAGTTTAAGGAGAAATAGCAGGTCACTAGGAGCACCTAGTACTGAGAATACGCTTCAAAATGAGGTTCACCAGAACCAGTTTACTTAATATATGAATGAATGCAAGAGCAACATTTTGGAAAAATGTCCCCTTTCTTTTCTGGTTGGAACTTCCACCTATAAAATGTTATCATAACTAAGTACCTCCTCCTGGAACTAATTGAGTAAAGCTCTCTCTCAGGCAGGGACTCATTTACACTTAGATTATCCCTGCAATTCAGAAAAAGTGGAACAAAATGAGACCATACGTTCTGTGCACATAAGCAGTGAGATCTGGCCACAGTCCAGGTGGTGTTATATCCCATAGCATGTAGAAGTATGTGAATATGTTAGGTGTAAACATTCATAAATATCCTTCAGTCTTCCCTTCCATAAGCTGACTCTGTAAGTGTTTTCACTTAAACTGGGGAACTGCTACTTGGAATAACACTTCCAAAGGTAATGTCCTAATGAGAGGCAGAGGCATAGGCTGATGATAAATCTTGCTTACACACAAATTAGTCTGTATGGAAAGGAAAGGGCACTGCAGACAGGATTGGAAAGACTCTGAACTCTAGCTAGGTCCAGGTGGTCTCAGCCAACTTAGTAGTTACCTTTACAGAAGACTAAACAAAAACATGTGGTGATGTCTGGAATAATCAAATAATGATGCAAATAGGATATTTTGAATCAAATCTCCAAGATGTTCAGATAAATTTGTAAATTGCTCTGTTTCCTTCAGCATATTCTGTGTGAATAATGTCCTTCCTGTGTTATGTGTCAAGTGGGAAGACAAGCTTCTGTAAAACATTCCAAAGTTTTATCTGAAGTTGAATCTGTTGTTTCACATTTTCCTCTTTTTAAACATGCACACACACAGAGTCATAATCCATATTAGTAGAATCTATGTACATAACTCAGGGTAAACTTCACTGTTGTGTGTGCATATGATGATGGGAGAGGAAGACACAGAGGGGGAAATAATATCTATAGGTGATTGCTCAATATTTTAATAATATGGACACCGTAGTTTTCCAAACAAGAATTTATTACTTATGAAAAAGAAAGATATGAAGAGAACTGTTACTTAATTATCTGTTTCTCTATTTTTAATAAGACGGTTTAGAATTTTTAATTTCTTTTTTAAGGTTTCAGAAGTTTATTTCATTGATTTTCCTACTACTCACCTTTCTAACCTGCCTGCTTTTGTACAGCATGATGACAAATAATATCTTTCAGTGGGCTTTGATTTCTGGATATTTGGTTATCCTCAGTGTGTGTATACAGTGTGCAAAACATCTTGTTTTAAATATATAATACAGTTTATGTTTGAAGATGAACAAAGGCTCCAAGACTGAAGGCAGTATGTCAGTAATATGGCACTGGATTTTTTTAGCTGTTTTTTTGGTAGGGATTCTAATTTGTGAGAGTAGAAAAAGAAAAGTTGTCTTTACTTTTCCATCACATTTAATTGACTTTTGTAAACTGCAGGAGTTTTGCTCAAGATTTATAAACAAATACACCATTATGTTCCTCATTAGTCTGAAGAATACCTGGGTAAGTGGTAGCTGTCAGATATACAATAAGTGCCCCCCTCCTTTTTTGCTTATATAATAATCCCAGCATTCAAAAGTCTAATCACTACACACTGATCTACAAAGCATCTTACTTCCTTGTCAGATTTCTCTGCTGAGCTTAGCCATGCATGTCAACTTCCCAGATCCCCCTTTCAATAACGGGTTTATTCTTAGCATCTTGCCAAAATGCATTCCTAGGGCTAAACCATGGAAGAGTGAAGTTCTAGTTTCTTTATCTCAGTCAAGAAGAGGTTTCTACCTGCACTCATGGGAAAGGTCACAGGCAATTTTGGTTGTAGGTTCCCTTGAAAGAAGCAAGCATGTACAACACATTGAGGGCCTTTGTCTATAAATGGAGAGGAGAGGAGAGGAGAGGAGAGGAGAGGAGAGGAGAGGAGAGGAGAGGAGAGGAGAGGAGAGGAGAGGAGAGGAGAGGAGAGGAGAGGAGAGGAGAGGAGAGGAGAGGAGAGGAGAGGAGAGGAGAGGAGAGGAGAGGAGAGGAGAGGAGAGGAGAGGAGAGGAGAGGAGAGGAGAGGAGAGGAGAGGAGAGGAGAGGAGAGGAGAGGAGAGGAGAGGAGAGGAGAGGAGAGGAGAATAAGAATAAAAATTAAGACAATGCAAAGGAAAATAAATAGAAAAAAAAGAAATAAAAAAGGAATGGTTGGAAGAGAAAATAAAATAGAAAAAAGGATGAAAAATAAAAAATGATAGAGAAAAAGGGGGGAAAAGGGAAAAAGAAAAAATGAAAAGGGGAAAAGGAACAATGAAATTCATCAAGGAACTGCATGAACTTCTATGTTAGCACAAATGTCAGCTCTAATTCAGGGAGAGTGCCAAACTGAATTTGAAAGATAGAAACTGCCCTGTCCTCTAAACTTTAGCTCTTCTGGTGCTTTTCTGGTCAAAGTTGAGCTTCCCCTGCCATCCCTGTTCAGAGAACCATGGTGAACACTGACCAGTGCCCAGCTCACACCCAACACAATACAGAAGGCTGGGCAGCTACACATCAATGGCCATGGTTTAATCAGGTATTTGGGTACACATGGCTTGCAGGTTCTGATGCAGCAAGAAGCACTATGCCCCAGGTCTGTACTCATCAGCAAGTTTAAACAAATCCACGTTGAATGAGTATGTCCCTGTGGAGCAAGCACTGAAAATGAGCATTTACTGATTTTCCAAGCATTGACTAAGTGAATTAGGGATGGATTGTTAGATCCACTTGTGAGACTCTGACTTGCCCTTCCTTGTAAAGGCTAATAAACTTACTGATTTCACCTTTTTGCCTATTCTCTTCTGATGTTTCATTCATATGAAACCACTCATTTATTATATGTTCATATATGCAGTAAATGATCCTGTACAGAGAACAGCAATCAGAAGGAAAAACTATAGCATTTCAATAGTGTTTCACCTCCTGCTTGAGGTCTGTCATGGGTTTGACACAGTAACTTCTGCATCAGTCAAATAACCTGAATCATAGCCCTTAGCAAGCTAAGTCTAAGACACCTTCCTTCACCATAAATACAGCTGTGGTCATTCCCAAGCCCACACTTTTCAGGCATATTGCAGGAAACAGTGCAGGATTTCCCATCATGAAAAATATTATTTTCTCCAGGTGACAGATATGAAAGATAAAGCATGTTGTGCTGCCGTTTCACCTTAATATTTTTTACTAAATTCCTAAGCAGGTCCTGTATATTAGTTTACTAAATCAGAAATGATATTACTGACTTTCTCCACTGACAATAAAACAACCATTCTCTGCTTTAAACCCACCAAAGGAAAGGGAATTCTTTTCAATAAGCCAAATAATCCTGGATTAGATCGGATCAGAACTTTGCTGTTTTACTCAGCATGATTTAAAATTATATTCACTGCATAGCCTACTTAGAAAATTAAGATGACAGGATTTTATAATCAGGGATTTGTGGTTTTCTACATAAAAATTACCCTCAAAACTTGATATTTTATTCTTCATTAGGATGAGTCTAGCTCTATGGAGATCAAGGTAAAAATACAAGTTAATTCACAGTGTTTAGACTATGTATGTGTGGATAATGCTTCTGGCTGCCAATCCATTTTAAAAGGAAGAGACAAGACACAAAGGCTGCTTCACTGTTGTTGAGGTTGGACAAAAGAGCAGTACAGAGACAGAACAGCTCCTTCACAGCTAAGGACCATTCTCAATTCTCCCTCTCTCTCTTTCTTATCTCCCTCTCAGGTTACTGCATTTTCTGTTCCCCTCATGCCATTGCAGTAGTGCTGAGCACAAATGAGATAATGCTTGGCCCAAATCCAGGCAATCATTTTGGAGTAATTAGTTTAGGTACTGCACACCCACTCCATACTTTTTTTTTTTTTTCAGGTAGGTATCAAGTTGCTCATATTACCTGATTACCTACTTGCCTGTGTGTGGATGGCCAGCCCCAAGGTGCAGGTAAAGCTTCTGGTAGCAAGTGAGGGTTTAATTGAATATATCAGTTTGTTCTGGGAAATTTGGCTCTGCTGCAATGACTTATTTTTCCTCATGCTGCTGTGTCCAGTGTCTCTTTTGCAGCTCAGCCTTTTTGGCACTTTAAGCCCAAAAACATAGTCTGTGTTGTGATGATCTTGGAGCTGTTGTTAATTCTGACATTGCTCTTTTTGTTCCTCCATTTATTTGGAGAGCTGTGAAAGAGCAGTGTACACTTTTAGGGCTGAGCAATTTTTCACCCTGAGAAACCCTGGGCACAAGCAGCTGGGTGTACACTTTTCAGGTGGATGCTAGGGTTTTTAAAGGTACACAGACTGCACATCCTCTGTTATGTGCCAGAAACACACATTCAGCCCTCATATGAGAAATGCTGCATAGAGACAGAGGATGACTGATATTGGCATGCACTTTATGCTGACAGTCTCCTTGCTCAGGCAAGATTTTTGCACCTTTTGTTCCTTTCCTGCCCCATCCAGTGATTCCTGATCAACCCTTTGCCAGGCCACCCCTTGCACCCCTCTAGCCCAGGGTCTCTTTGACCCAAACTCCTTTCCTGAGTGTACCTTGAACAGCAGTAATATCTTGCCTATGACTTTTTTCCCACACACCTGCTCGCTGACCATGGGGACACTTCAAAGGGCAGGGAGGAGCTATGTCTCCCCCTTGCTCTCATCTCACCTGCTACAAATTCGAGGAGGGTGCAGCTTTAGGCCAGCTGTGAAGGTAGCCTTGGGCTACGGATATATTTCCACCAGGAATTGGTGCGAGGTTGCTAACAGCTTGACAAAGACAAGAAAAGAGCTAAAGAGCTGTTGGATGCGAAAGGCTTCCAGCCAGTACTAGCCTGGATCAGATACAGATTGGCAGCCTTGAGGTGCATGGCTCCAATTTCCCATTACCAATTCCCCTGAGCTGCTCAGGCTCCCATGGTGAAAGCTCTAATTTAGGAGAGATCCTGTAGGGCTGCCTTGTTTTTTTCCGCTCTGCTTTGTTTCCAATTTTTAGCAGCAAGCTCATGAAGCCTTGCAGCCAGATGCCCACTGGCTCTCAGGTGAATGTAAGCAGGCGTCCTGAGAATATTTGAGCTCAAGACCTAAAGCTGCAGTCACTATTTAAATTCCTAGAAATCAGAGCAAATAGCAGTATTCCAGTCCCATTTCACCTAGCTGATTAGCTTTGCAATTGGCGCGTGAAAGAATTTGAACTCGGCAGCTACTCAGAACTCTGAATAGTATAAACCAGGCCATGGGAATAAAACAGTGGAGGGACAATTATGCTCCTTTATACAACTGATTGCAAAGAAAACCATCAAATATATTTTCAGTTAGAACTTGATTAATATTTGGGCAAAGAGACTCGAGCTATTCTTGCAAGAAAATGTAACTGTGTTCGTACAAGAGGGAATTTGCTAATTCAGTGTTACTTGATTTCTTTAGAAGAAGGCCAGGTTCTGAGCTGGCATTAACAGATTATTTCCTTCAAAACTGGCAGAGCTGAGATGATTGCAACAGCTGAAAGTCTTGCTCTGCAATGCATCAGTGCTATTATAATTACGGTTTTCATCCAGTAAAACTAAGTAGATCAACATGGTCACGGCTGGCTCCAAGTTTTTCAGCAGCGTATCAGAAACTGGATGTCACTCTGCTGCTGTGGACAAGGGTCTAGGAACAGGCTCCTTCTGCCACTGGAGAGAGTAGGAGAAGAAAGGCATGCTTAAGGTGGAGAGATGGGAGGAGCTGCTCTTCCTGCCGCCCTTGCAGCAATCAAGGGAATAAAGGGGAAGGAGCGTGGCTGCTTCCAAAGCAGCTGTACGGTCCTCATGGCCAGCAGTACCTGCACCCACATCCTCGCCCTGTGCCAGCCCCAGGCAGGCAGGTCCCAGGGGAGCTAGTGTGAACCCAGACAGCCCCTCAAGACATCACCCCCACTCCCTATAGACCAGCACCAACTGGATGAGCACACTGGGATAACATTAACATCACAGAGGCGCCTTCGTCCTATGTTGGTTTTTCTGGGCTCTCTTTATAACTGAGGCAAAATGGTGAAGTAGGCTCCTGGTATTATATGCAAGGCCTCACTTTTGCTACTTTTTTCCCTAGTAAAATAAATGCTGATGGTTTCTCCATTCCTTTGTCTCTTTTCTGATCTCTTCCAGTTTTCTTAAGAATCCATACAAATGCATTTGGTAGATGTGTTTTCTGGCAAAATGTTAGAAAGGGAAATACTGAATTTACTTGTTTTTCAAATAATGGTGCTATATCTGAAACACAACTAAGAAACATCACAATGAGTGCATGGGCCAATGAAGAAATCTAGAAAAGCTCAAAGAGATGTTGAAGTGTGGATAACCTTGTCCTCTAACCCACTACTTGGCATGATGGCAAGTTAAATTAGTTAGAAAGGTAAGACCAGGATTTTTAGTTTAAATATATAGAATTAGCAGTGGATAATGCAAGTTTTGCCACTGATGCTAAGAAAACCAGCAATATAATATTTTGGTTTTTTCTCACCAAAAACAGTGCTATCCCCTGGGGAAGATATACTCTTGACAAATACTCTGAATGCAATGGTATCATCTCGACATTATCTGGGATACTTATGACATTAATATTAATGGCACATGAGTGGCATTAATAATTGCAAGGAGTTTTTCAACTCTTGTAAAGATATAGTATCATGACTGAATTTGGTTTTGTAGCAAGTTTGACAGTCCAGAACATTATATTACATATATTTTACTTTTTTGCAAACCTACTATTCAATGGAGAGATGAGAAAGGGATGTAAAAATCATCAGAAAGAAGGTCTGACAAATCATTCATCTTGACACCCTGTAAAGATAATTCTCAGCCATCTAAGATGGATATTGAAGAGGTTCTAGCAGATAAACAGACCGGCAATAAAAATCTCAAGAGAAACTTTGGCTTCCCATAATTTCTCAAGAAAGAATGGATTATAGAGAGCAACTGGTTACACAGGTGTACCATCTTCAGTACACTATTTCAATCTCACTGTTGCCCCTGAAAAGAATGAATTCTGCTATTCCACAGTAAGGAAATTCATAGACGTGCGTAGGTTTGGTCAGGAAAGAGCTAAATAAAACCAAAATTTTGTATTTTTAAACCAGACACAAGAATACGTTAGAAGTTTTCCTGTTGGCTGAAAATGTTCAGAGCACATTTGAAAGAGAAAAGAACTGTGAATAGACAGGCACACTCTGAGCCACTATTAATCACTGATATCGTCATGGCAGGTTGGACTGAAGCTGCGCCTCAGACCTGGAAAGGAGATATGTTGTGCAGCATTAAGAACTGTATGGATGAAAAATTGTCACCTTGAGAGTTACAGTTCTTTCTGTGTGTTTTTTGTTTGCTGGAAAAAAAGAACCTCACAGTTACTTGCTTATGGTCCATAATTCAAAAATGGGATGGGGAAGGACTATCCTGCCCATTTGCTGTGCTAAAACAAAAGCAGCAGCTTCATAATGCATTATAAACTGCACTCCTGTCTCCACTCACTCATCAGCATCCACATCCCATATAGCTCATGCAGGGAGTATGAAAAGACTCCCTTTAAGCCCAATTTTTAGCATGTAATCTACCCATATTAAAAAAATATATAGTTCTTTTTTTTCATCTGAGTGTATGATGTAGGGAGTTTTTGGTCACTTTTCTGTTTCTGTTCAGTTTTATAAAGTTTGGAATTAATCAGCAAACCTGGGAAAAAGCAAAATTAGGATGATTTGAAGCTAACTCAGTCATCACTTTGAAAATGAAGCAGTGCCTACTCTGACAACTTCCTATGCCTTTTGTCCTAAATATTTTCTCTACTGCATTTTCTTCAAGGAAGTCATCTCATGTCATCAGTCCAGTATAAACATGACTCCTCTCCTCCTTCTTAGGTCAGAGGGAAGTATTTAATGTACTGGAACTTACCAGCACTAATTACTTTATTCTTGACAACAAAAATTTTGACAGCAGAGAGAAATGGAGGAATCCTATGCATGTGTGGAGTCATTAAATGTATACTCAGGCACCTTCATATCTACTATTACCAATTACCAAAATCCTGGCAGAGTTCTGAGGAAGCTTGCAATCCAATTCTGTAAATATTCATTCACGTGGGAAGGGCTGCACAGCTGAGTGGCCTCAGTGAGTTTACTGCCAATACCCATGTGCATAAAAAGTTCCCTACGTGCTTAAGCGCTTGCAGGAATCCTAATCTTTGCCTGTGCTGTTCAAAAGTGTCTGATATGAAGAACAGTTCTGAGACATTTCATCACTTGTCAGATTTTTGTAAATTATCCTAAGTTTTCATTATTCCAGTAGTTTCCATGTTTACATGTAGACACAGCAGATAGGTCATGGTATTTGACTTTGCACTTCTTTTTTAATTAGTTTTGCTGACCAGGGACCCACTGTTGTTGAAACAGATGTTGCAGCCCAATAATAGCTCTCAGCTGCCAAGAGAAAACTGTGGAACTCAGCCCTCGCCATGCAGAACAAATGAGTGCAATAAGGGGCCCACGAGCTCCAGACAACAGGAACACTCCATAACATGTGTATTTACCAGCTCTATCTCAAGGCACATAAAATTTCAAACATACTTCTCTTTCTCATTTAAAAAATAACAAATGAGGGATTCTCAAAAATGTGTATAATGCCAGAGAATAAATGCATTCTTTTTGTTCCTTTGTCTTGCATATTTGTTTACCTATCTTAATTTGGCTTTGTGTCACATGCAACACAGATCAGACAGGCTCTTCCAGACTTGAGAAGATCCAGCAAAACTCAACCTGAGGACTCAAATTAAGCTTCCAACCAGTCACATCTGGTTCAGACAGGCACAGAAGGAAACTGTAACACTTATTCTCTACGGCAAAAAAATAATTAGCTCCCCTATAAACATACTTTGGTTTTTCTTTAGAAGGACTGAGGTACTCAGCCAAAATAATGATGATCCTAAATCAATATCTTCTCCTCTATGATAACCACACTCCCTTTTTTCTGTCTTAAATATTAAATTATTGCTGCACAACCCAATGTTTCTTTGTAATCTGCCTAAGTCCTTTATGCTATGTCTTTCACCTAGGAGTTGTTCTGTACTATTAGCTCTTCTTCTGTATAACTCATTTTGTAACATTAATATTACATAGATCAGGCACAGTGTTGATCTCTGGACATGTCTTTGTACCTGTTTGTCTTTCAACAAGAGCATTACTATCTTTCCTAGTTTGAATGGCTGAATGGTATATTAACTTATTCTTAGACATATTGCTATTGTAGAAAAAATGCATTTCTGTAAAGATTTCTAGCCCATTTGTAAAAGGAGTGTCAGTAGACATTACTATTTAACAACAGGAGAAAGCAGTCTTGAAAAGCAATGATGCTTCTGCAGTACTGCTGGAGAGAAAATTAGGCAACAGCTTATGTTGTAACATGGTGTAAAATTCCAAAACAAACCAAGAATCCCTAATTCACGTGGTTACAAAAATCACATCCACACAAAATCTCAGGTAGGTTTCCACTTAGGAAATTATTCATTTTTTTGGTATTTTAATTTATTTTGAATGTCACTGTAATTTATCCCAAAAACTTTTCTGGGATCTCAGCATGATTACTTAAAACTATCAGAAGTGTTTAAAATAGATAAACATCAGGGTGAAGAAAGGCCACCCAACACAGATCTGGCTAAAGGGATAAAGGGATAAATCCATCTTCCCATCATCTCTCCCCACCTCATCCCCTGTGCCCATGTAACCACACCATGAATGGCTGCTTGCAAATAGTTTAGGCAGATCAGCAGCCTACCCTGGCTAACCCAAAGGCCACCCAGTCTCTGAGGACAGCACGGAAGGAGCACCAGCACAGACAGCCAAAGGAACCATTCATGGAGACACCTTTCTCTGCCAGGGTGTCCTTGGTGCTCAGCAGCAACAGGAACGAGCTAATGAGAACTCAGCTGAATGAGGAGTCTGCTGTTTCCTCACATCCTCTGTAGCTGAAATGAGGTGGCAGTAATATTTGTATATCCACTAGATCCGTGAGATCCTGATCTCCATAGGCTTTTGTGGGCACAGTAAAAACAGTATGAAAAAAGGATTTAGGACAAATACTGGCTCAGGAACCTTTCTCTAACACATATACGATATATATATATATAATTCTGTCTAGTAAACCAAGTACCTCATTTATGAAAAAGCTTTTTCAGTCCTGGTCTGGACAAAGCACAGTAGACCATGGACCTTTCCACTCCTCTTGATGTTTTCCCTGCTCACAGTGACTGAGAATGCTGCTCCAAAGATCATTTCCTGACCTCACTGTCTTGATCAGTTACAGTTTTCTCTCTTTGCCTCTCTGCCTCTTCAAACAAGATAACAGGCTTCATTTCACGGTCCACTCTTTTCTTGGAGTCAGCACCAAGAGCTCAACTCTTCCCTAACCCTTCTGTTTTGAATTTTTTCATTTGTTAGCAACCACAATTGTGTGACTCCTGGTGTTTGGAATAGTTTGCTCTAAACATCCACAAAGTCAGCTGGTTTTCAGACCTTTCCTTAAAACTCCTTTACCCTTGTGCTTATGGGAGAAACCAGTGAGACTTCCGATGGTCTGAGACTTCTGTTCATCTGTCTGACAGACTGCCTCCACTTGTACTCCCTCTGCAGTGCCGTTATCCTGTGGTTCCTAGAACTTGATACCACAGTCTTACATTGGTGACAAAGTCTTATGCTCGTGACAAAGCCAACCAAGGGTGCTCCTGCTTTACTCCAGACTTAAGCAGGAATGAGCTCCAGATCACTCAAACAAAGTACTGTTTCCCACTTGTAGTAGCTTCCCAAGCAGAAGGTGCCTATGGATTCCTACAAGCCAGATCTCTTTCAGCTAGTCATATCTGCAGTTCCCAAAGCAGGATGTATTCCCTTGAAGGACAATGGAATTTAGACATTTTGAGACACAGGCATGGAAACAATCCCCACTCCATATCGTAGAATGGAAAGTTTTGAAATGAACTGTGGAACTTTCCACTCATGCAACAATTTTCTCCACTGTTCTACAAAAAGGAGCAAACTCCTTTTGCTTGGGAATGACTGCAAACACACATCCCCTGAAAGAAAAAGAGTGAGAGGAAGAAAGAAAAAGGAAGGAAGAAAGGAAGAAGGTGGGAGAGGGAAGGCAAGGAAAAGCAAGGCAAGGCAAGGCAAGAGTATCCTGTATGTATCTGAATGGCAGGAAAGCATCTGGGTCATGTCTATAGCAGAGAGAATAAGCACCACATTTCCAGAGACACATAAATGTTACTCTTAAGACAGAAAGTATGATTCATTTTTCTATCCTAAAAGGAAAGGTATCATTTGGCCTCCCTGCCAGCAGAGTAGACAAACTGTATTGCAGACATGTAGTTAGCAAAACAGTTTTCTCTTCCACTTTTATTTTGTTGATGGTTGCTGAGCATGTGTGGGGTTGGACGCTGGAGCTTCCCAGCAGATTGGCTACAGGCTTCTGGAGTGGGCAAACACAGAGAGATCAGCATTCCATGCCAAGATTGAGTGTTGGACTTTCATGCAGAGTAGTTTAACACTGTAATCTTAGTCTACCAATAACTGGCCTACTGCTGGGGAAGTCTGACACAGATACCTAACTCTGCAGGCACATTTCTTCGGTTTAAAAGTGGTAAAGGATGTCAAAGAGAACGTAATGCAGCAAGATGGGAATGTGAATCAGTGTAAAATATGAGGGCAATAAATACTTACTCATTTTTGCTTTTCTCTAACACACAGAGCTGCAGCAGCTTTTAAAGGTATGTAACTCGTTTCTGCATATGTGTGCTTTTAAGTGCAATATATGCTTTTAATATACATGCATTGAACAGTTAAGTTAAAAATACATGCATTCTTGTGTGTCTTGCCAATTTAAAGTGGATTAAAAATGAACTCAGCTTTCCTGCTTTGAGTGTAAGACAGTAACTAATTGAAGGCAATTATAAAGAATTATTCTTTACTGGCAAACTATTCCCTTAATGTCTTCCTTGAGGCTTTTGTTATTTGGAGGGTCTTTTTTATTTCCTGCTTGTGGAGCATCTGGAGGAGGTCAGCCCAGGAGCCAGATTTCAGCCTGGAGAGTAGCACAAGGCTGTTACAGGAAAGCAGTTTCCCTGTTCCTCAGAGAATTGTCTACATTCTTCTCTGCTAGGTGTGCAGTCAAGCATTTTTATCATTATTCCCTAACACTGTATCACAGAACTTCTGAATTTTTATATTTTGAAATCTATCCTCTTTCCCTGGTGCTGTTCCATTCCCAGTTGCTGGTGTCCATGAACACATGTAATAAAACTCAGGAGATATTTTCAAGGACACTTGTTTTTCTTCCCCCAACTGCACTCTCACAATTGTAAAACCTTCCTTTTCGCTCCTGGCTCTGCCATGATTTCACAATACATAAGGAAAACAGTGATATTATATCAAAAGCATCTTTTTATTCCAGCAGTTTCTCTGCCCTGCATGCTACAGCCAACCAGAACAAAAGCCAAAATTCTGAGTTTTTCCACCAGAAGCAAGCTCCAAGACTACTCTTAATTGCAAAGAAGGACTGAGCAGAAAGAAAGTCAACATTTCATCTGGAGGTAAAATCCTTCAGTTAGGTTTGAGGGGCATTTTCTTCAGGAATTTTGGTGAAGGTTATTTTTTTGCATAATAACAAGGAATTTAAATGGATCATCAAGAATAAAGTGGCTAAGGGTCCTGCATTTGTGTCCCAACAATCTCAGGCAGACCTATAGACTAGAACAGAACATCTGGAAGGCAGCCCAATGGAAAGAGACTTGGGGGTGCTGGTTGACAGTGGCTGGACATGAACCAGCTGTGCCCAGGTGGCCAAGAAGGCCAAGGGCATCCTGGCCTGGATCAGCAATGGTGTGGCCAGCAGGACCAGGACGGTGATTGTCTTGCTGTACTCAGCATTGGTGATGCTGCACCTCAGGTGCTGTGTCCAGTTCTAGACCCCTCACTACAAGGAAGACATTGAGGTGCTGGAGCATGTCCAGAGGACAACAGAGCTGATGAAGGGTCTGGAGAGTAAGTCTTATAAGGAGAGTCTGAGGGAGCTGGACTTGTTTGGTCTGGAGAAAAGGAGGCTCAGGAGAGACCTTACTGCACTCAACTACTGCCTAAGTCTGTAGCCAGGTTGGGGGTTGGCCTCTTCTGCCAGGTAACAATTGATGGGATGAGAGGAAATGGCCTCAAGCTGCACCAGGGGAGGTTCAGGTTGGACATCAAGAACCATTGCTTCACTAAAAGTGTGATTAAGCATTGGAACAGTCTGTCCAGAGAGGTGGTAGAGTCACCATCTCTGGAAATGTTCAAGAAAGACTGGATGTGATGTGGTTGGATGGTGGTTGGGATGGTGGTTCTTGGTCAAAGGTTGTGCTCAATGATCTTGGAGGTCTTTTCCAGCCTTAATCTTTCCGTCTATGATTCTATGCTATTCTAAGAAAAATCTGTAGGATTTCCACCCCTCTCCTCCAGTGCCCATCAAAGAAATGTTTTTATAAATCAACTATTTTTTCTTATTACAAGTAACTTGATCTATAGAACATGTAGGCCTGGGGCAATGCAGAGTTATTTGAAAGCTGATATGAGAAAGAAAGGGAAAAGAGAGAATTAAAAGCAAGATGAGGGAAGTAGATAGGATGCCAACTGTTTATGTGGTATGCCTGGTGGAAGCCAATGGGTCTTTCAACATTTCTCTAAACCATTTTTATTGGATTTTATTTTTATTTGAATGCCACTGTAATTTATCCTGAGAACTTTTCTGGGATCTCATTGTTTAATGAAATGTTTAATGAAATTAAACAATCCATGTTTTGTTTTAGGGAAGGCACACTGAACTCACTGTCTCCATCATACCAGCAGAAGTAATCATATTAAAATTTAAATATGAGAGATGTTTAATTATATCATATTAATTCTTGGAGAAATGATGCACAGTCTTCCCTTCTGAAAATGGAATTTTCATACCCACGTATATAGATAAGTTTCTGTTGCACAGAAACACAACATAGCAAAGGGGCTTCCTTCCTCTCTTCTACAGATTTCCCACTATAACCTGTCCAGCAGAACCACAGCCAGCACCTTGCATTTTGGTTGTGCTGTATGTCCAGAGAGGGAGAGCTCAGGTATCACCTTGTACAGGCCCACCAAGTGGGGAATAATGCCATTAATCAATACTTCCATCCAGGAAACAGCTTAGAATAAAATACGAGAAGAGGGTCCAAACCTCACCCAGGAGGAGCTTTCAGTGCGCTGTCTGCTGCCCTAGGCTGCCCTCTGAAGGCTGAAGCTAAATCCACAGCCCGGTATGGAAAACATTGGTCTGGCCCTGAGCACATTACTTGGAATGAAACTCCAAAGTTCTGCTGCTGGGGAACACTGGAAAAACAAAACAAGGAGAGTGTCATTTCCAAAGGTTTTCAAGGAAAAAAGTAGAACCTGAGGGGGTCTGTATGTGGGGCAGCTGCTCACTGTTCCCACATTAAAAAAAACCTGCAACTCCAAAGAACACTGAAATATCAAAAACTGTTTGCCTGACATACCATACACTTTAAAAATTGATTGCAGACACTGTGAAAACAAGGGTTACTTTAAAGAAAATGTTGTCACTTAATTAGTCAGTTAGGCGCACTATTATGCTTTTTGTCAGCTTGAGGCTAAGAACAAGTTGGCACTTTATAAGAAAATCTGACTTGTACTGCCCTGATGCTGTCCTTCCCTATGACATTGCAGAGGAACATCAACTGTCCACCCCACAGCAGGTACAGGCCTGTGTCCCTACCTTCCTGAACACATTTTTAACAAGGTTTTGTATATACTTACCGTGTTTACTCTTCATGTTCATTCACAGTTTTCTCCATTCATGTTCTCCTTACTCACATTTGTAAAAATAAAATATTTCGGCAACAGTTTGCTCCTCACAAGGAGGGAAAAATAAAGCACATATGTTTCAGCAGATATCACACAGGCTTATCCACAGCCCACATTGCTGACCAGCTATTCCACACTATTAGAAACATGATTGAAACCATTAGTCAAATTTTAATGAAATCCATGCGCAAGCTGAGTTTTTTTCTCCTATAAAAAATGTCTATCATATAATTACACACAACATAATTGAGATAAATCACAGTTTGGGCCATATCTCAAATTGTTGGTTTAAGAGAATCCTTTCTTAAAAAACATTTGTGAAAAATAATACAACTACATATACGCTATTGGTTCTTCTTATTGCTTCCAGTAGGCATTAGGAAATGCCTGTGCATTTGTGTTCATTTATGCAGTGATGCTCACAGCTAACAGTGAATTATGGCATGTTACAGCCTTGAGTGTACTATGAACCCAACTGCTTTTTCAGCCTGATTTCCTAAGGAAATGAGTCTCATATTGACATGAGATAATTCAATAATTTCTGAGCCCTTTGGCCTACGTCAGCTAAATTTGACAAAGGTGATAGAGATCTCAAAGGTAGCAAAGCTCCCACTGGTGTGGGAAAACAGGTGGCAGCCTAAAAGGCAAACCTATTAATACCCTCATACTGGGTGTGCTGAAGCATGACTTTGCTTCATACTGGATTTTGGAGCATCCACAAAGAGAGCCCAAATCCTGGGTTAGGCACTCAGTCTCTTAGAAATCCCATCTTGATTTTTGCGAACAACCTGTTTTTGCTGAAAAATAAACTATGAACTGTCTTCTGGTGTGCTCTGTAACAAAGCCCTTTTTTTTTTCCATTAATTTATCTGCCAAAATAAGATTTCTACAGTTTACTTGTACCTCTTTCGAGCAGCCTGTAGGATTAAACTAGTGTGTCTGTTTCTGCACCATGTAGATGAAACTTAGGTGCAGAGAAGTTATATGTGTCCCTTGAAGTTGCTAATGTTGGACACTGAAACTGGATCACAAGCCACTGATGTCTCTTCTGCCTAGCACAAGGATTTAGGCCTATACGCTGTTTCCTGAACCTGATGCGGGAAAAATAAACCTTTAGAAAAGCCTCAAATGTTTCTGGATTGAAAAAAGTCTCCTACTAACATTTGCCCATGTGGCTGCAATTTTATTTCTTCTCCAGTCCCATAAACTCTGACAGCAACCGACTGCACAAAACAGTTTGAGGTAGGTTTTATCTATACTTTCAAATGAAGGGTCTAGCTACTCACTGGTCTGCACTACTGGTGAGCTAAACCCTCTTGTTTTAACCCTAAAAAACACTACTTTGGTGCTTTCTGGAGCTGACAGTTCTTCCCCATCTGGATCCCAAGGCAAGGGAACTTTGATCAGAGAAACAATATTGCAGTTGGAATGTAGGAAACACAAAACAGGATCCTGCATTTTCTCTGCCCACTGTTATTCTGTGTACTAGTACTGTGTACTAATAGTCCTCTCAACGAAAGTGTGTCACAAAGAGCAGTTACAAGTCATGGAGTCTATATGACAACATGAAGCTTAGTGGAAGCTAAAGGTAAGACTCTTTTTCATGGAGTATGGACCTTGATCTGAATGTCTAATTGCAACAAGCTTGAATTTCTCTGTCTTCAGTAGAATATTCTTTTTTCACTCCTCTATTACGGAAACAAATAACTGTTTGCAAAAGGAAACTGTCTGTAGGTAGCAGAGTCTTCACTGACACTGAGGAGGGAGACAGTAGCCTACAGGTATCAAGTTTGACGTGTGAGAGCACAAATGAGTTCAGCTGCACGTAAAACTTCTCCCTCAGTTAAGGTGCAATGATGGTTTAGAAAGAAGCAGTCTGACCAAAGCTGTGCACTTGTCAGCTGAGAATCCTGACCTAAAGGACTTGAAAAAATATTTTGTCAGCAGAAGATAGTCCGTCAGAAGATTTTTATAATTCAGTATTTAACCTGTTTTTAAAGTTACTATGACTTGAGTTGCGGTAACTCCCACTGAGAAGGAGCTCAGATGCCAGGCACTATACAAACACCTAATAAGAAACTGCGGCTGCCCTAAGTCACATGCATCCTGATCCTGCAAATGTTTAGGACTTTGTTTAACTTTACTACTGTCAGTATTAATGGAGTTGCTCAGAAAACTAATGGTAAAGAGAAGAAACCAACAAGAGCCAGAGATTTAGAGACTGGAGTTTTTAGGTGTCTAATTCCCAATGGTCTCGAAATGTTAATGTGCATCTGACCTTATACAACTTACTGACTTTAACAAATTTAAACAGACTCAAAGTAAGTACACACGTTCACACCCTGGTCTTCCAAAGTACTGCAAAGCTATTTCCAAAATCCCCTTTTTAAATGTCTCTGCATTAGCTTATATGTTCATTTTTTAACTGAAACACCAAAAATATCTGAAATGCACTTAGGTGCAATTTTCTTCAGTTTCTTTCAGGACAGGGTTCAGTCGTGCCCCTAATGCCATTTGCTCAGCCCTCCATGTCCTGAGATCTGTTGGTTACTTATCAATTGAGTGAAATGCTGTTCTGTTCTACTGTGCTTATCATTACCCAGAGGAAATACCTTTGTTGCACTGAGCCATCAGGTAGGAGAGAGGCTCTCCCTTGCTACAGCCACTGCCCATAGCAGTATTTAAAATATTTCTGTTGATTAAGAGAGTGGAGACACTTCTTTCTGTTCTCCTATTCTCGTTCCCCCCTCTCCCTTCTGGTGAGGCTGCAGGCTGAAGTCACCCTGCTAGCCACATTCTCCCCTGTTTGCTTCCTCTCTTCTCTCACTTTTTAAAAAATAGAGTTTTCTTTCAAGTCCTCTACAGTTACAGTATTTTGGCCATCAAAGTCCCCTCCCAGCCATTTTCATTTACCTTGTGACTCTGACCCTTTGTAAGGCTGAGAATTTTCAGAGTAAACCGATCCCTGAGGTCCCCAAGGATGTTATTCTCATTTATTCACTCAGCCCTTTGAATGGAGCAGCCTGGGGTTGGCAGCGGTTCAGCAGCCCTGCATTCAGAGAGCACACAATCCTTTTTCTTTCAGGGGCCTTTCAAAATAAGGCCCAAGGTTTGCCGAGGAGCTTGAAGGTCTGTCAGTCATGCAGCAAGTTACATTTCACTCCCAGCCACCGCTGAAAGCGAAGAGCAGGGAAGGGATAAGAGCAAGAAGCGCACAGTAAATGAAAAGGAGGATCCCTCAGGATTATGCCTTCCTTGCCAGTGTGGTATGCTCTGGGGACATCTGTGTCTGCTGCTACGGGCCCCCCACCAACCTGACAAGGGCTCTGAGCCCCAGCACCAGGGCAGAGCGTGGCCCCTACAGGAGCAGCTTTACAATGGACGTCCCCTTCTTTCTCCAGGTGCTCAGTAGGCTGAGGGAACACCTCCAGTGCCATCTGTGCATCCACTGGCAGTCATTACCTCTGACAGCTGGCCCTCCTTTTCAGGAGGGAAAAGGCCCCTTCTTTGCATTTTCATTGCAAAATGTTTGGGAATTTTCCCCTGGGACTGATAAGACAGAGGCACGTCTGTGAGTGTCCCAGAGGGAGGGAGGGCTGTAGGAAAAGGCTCATGGTTATGTACAACTGTACCTGCCAACTGGTGTGTCTAAACGGCTAAAATTACCAGCCGGTCAATTATCTGATTAAAGAGAGCCTTTCATTTGAGATTAAAAAGAAAAGAAAAAAAAAAGAAAAAAAAGAAAAAGAAAGAGAGGAAAAAAAGAAAAAAAAGAAAGAAAAAGAAAATCCTGGCTGAAAGCAATACCTTTGCTAGGTTACCAAACTTAGTAGACATTGCGTTCTTTGCTTTTTCACTTTTGGCAGTGATGAACAGCAGAGTTTTAAAAAAAAATCAAGGAACTTGGGGAGAATAAATATTTTGTATTAATCAAACATTTTTCTACATCTCATTCCTCTAGCACAACATGTTCTAATTTATCTCCCTTTTCACAAAAAGGCCTTATATTTTAAAAGAAAGAATGACTGCTCATTTTACATATTTCCATTTTAGTTCAACTGATTAAATAAGGAACCTTCTCCAGGAAAGTTATTCAGGTTTCATTAGTTTACAGTTGCCTTGGAATCCCTTTGAATTACAGCGAGCATAAATTAACATTCTGTCAGCTAACATCAGAAGTACCTCTTTAAGGCTCCTGGGCTCAACAACGGCTGCTAAGGTTTGGGAATAAATGTACGATGTGCCGGGGCTTCACCAGCTGCTTAATGACCTGCCGCAGTAGTTATAGGGCCCAAGACGAAGCTGAGGAAGATTAACTAATCTGGCCAGTCACTGGTGTGCTGGCTCGGAGTGCTGAGCAGTGTGGAGTGCGTGATTGTAAACTTTATTGTTTGACCTCTGCTGAATTAGGAGCTGGGGTTCTGGGGAGAGAGAGAGGGAGGGGGCTTAATGTTTTATTAATAACGTTTCCAGCGTTTATCCTTTCCTGTTTGAGTAACTAAAAAGGTAATTTCCAAACACAGGAGTCAGCAAAACCGAGTTTCTTTCAAAAAATGCTGTGTTCTCTACGCACAAATCAAACAAATATGGTTCAAGCTGCAAATTATTCCTGCATTGCAACAGACAAAACTGGGGTCAAATGTAGTTGTTCTTTTTCATTCATGTCTGCTCACACGGTTCATCTTTCAATTGCCAATCACCGAGCTGCAGATGAAACCCTCCACAGAGTGCTACCTCTGCAAGCCACTAGCTCCAAAACCCCTCAAAGTTCAATAAAATCTGAAACTTTTCTGGTCTCACCCATCTCCATTGCATTTGATTTCCTATCCAGGCAATGTGAAAGAGTAACAGGAAGGGAGAGTGTTCATACAAGATTGGCATGGCTATGAAAAAATAATTGGTATGTTATTGTAGTTACAGTGCAGCTAAAATGAACTCTCTTTTAACACATCTTAAATCCTTTTACTTTCATGCAACTGTTTACTCTGCTACCCAACCAAGGACATAGTGACAGTATCTCTTAAGTATGAAATATTTTTATAATGAAACACTCATCTTCTGGATTTCTTCATATGAAAGGAAAAAAGTATGTCTGATGTTAAACATATTTTCCTAGTTGTTTTCTGCTTTGGATAGAGGAAAAGAATTGGCAGAAAATATATTACCTTTTTGGTGTTGTTCAAATTGTTACAAATCCTGTTTCCTGTCTTTCCCATGATACTGACCAGTACCAGCTTGGGTGGGCATCTGTGGGGTGACCCACCTAAAGGAGAAATTTCCTCCAGTTCCAGGAGCTGGCTGCACTGATGAAATTTCAAAGCATTTATAAAGCTTCCAAAATTCCTTCATTAATAATTTCTATTCAAACTGAATGTTCCCATTAACTCTAAAAATATCTTTTTATTAATCCTTCTAAACTATTTATTATATGTTTCAAAATCTCCATGAATTTTAAAATAACTAAATTCATATGGAGTGTCTCTAAGTCACATTCAGCTGCCTTCTCATGCTGGAAGGATGAGCCTCAGGTTTTAAACCCTTTGGTGCCTGCACTGCTATTGTCAGACAAATGCTCTGTCCTTCATCCCAAGTGCCCAGTGTTGTCTTGATGCTCTCTGCAGCCCAGCTGCCTAATACAGTGGCTTAACCAAACTGCAAATGACATACACCAAACACCACGAGGGTCAAAGCCTGTGGCTGGACTGCTCTCCTGACACTGCAAAAACCTGGATTCAAATCCAGTCTCTATATGGCAAGATCCCTCTCACCTTCAGTGTAATATTCTCTTGTGAAAGGGTTGTCCATATGCTGTATCTCCCTTCTTTCTGTAAGAAAAGATGTGTTTTGGTGTTATTTGCACAAGAAGGTTCCTTTCCATGCAAACTGAGTGGAGAACTGCGCCTAGTTCCCAAGAGTCCCCTGCTTGACACTTCCAGCTTGTTAGCCTGTTTTTCCAGTCCAAATACAGATCTTGGTGTGGTTTATTCCTTACTGCTTTACTCTGCCTCTGTGCTAATCTGGACTGCTAATCCAGGCTGAACCTCAGAGAGAACTTTGTTAGGCTGGCTATTGCCAAGGTGCTTGGTTGACACTGTGAAGAACAGCAACAGGAACTTGCCAGAACACTGTCCTGCAACTGGGTAAGTTTAAAAATTACTACTAGCAGAAGTGTAAGGTATGATATCAGTAGCCAGAGAAAATGAGAAATAGCAGGGGTTTATTTTTACTTTTTCCATTCAGGATGAATATTATATTTGGGATCAGATGCACCTCCAAACAATGAGGGACAAAAGCACTTATATGGATGCAACTGATGCATCTCATTTTTTCTAACTTGGGAAAGGGTGCACCACACATCTGATTTTCACAGCTTTCCTTGTGTTAAGATGTGACTGTCAGAGATATTCCTCTCCATATTAGTGTGACCAAAAGCATAAGGCTGTCTTCTTACTGTGTGGGTACTGACAGGCTTTTCAAATCCCTACATCAGAACTTGGGAGGGTTTACCATATTGTGTAATGAGAAGAGCGAGTTGCAGGAGTTTAGAATCTTGGGCATTTAAGGGAAGGTCGAGAGTTGTTTGTAAGGTGAAAGAAAAAAAAAAAAAACAAAGGAGAGACAATTTAAGATCACAACCACACAAAAAAGAAAGATTTTTTGTCACTGGGTAAGCAAAGAGAAATCTAGGGGACTCAGAAAGAGCTTGTGAACCCTTGAAAGAGGAACCAGAGCAAACTCAGGGAGTGAAGGATGCAGGCAATGGAGATGAGGAGCAGAAGCAGGGAGTTACCTAGCGTGAGAGTCAGAGATGTGTCATGGGCAGGGGCAGCTCTAGGTTAGATGAAATTGGGGGGATACAAGCAGGGCAATGAGCAGCACCTGGACATCTTTCCCCTTCCCACCTGTTACACACAAAGCTAGAGAGAGGGAGGGTAATGGCACCTGGGCACTCAGAAAGTCACACGTTTATCTAAAAAATGGAAAACCAGGCTGAGACAGCAAAAAGCCTTCCTCTCCCTGTCATGTCTACAGTGAGCCCTGATCTTCTTCTGCCTCCTTTTGATTTGTATCCAGTCTACCCATTTTAAAACTCAGAGTCCTGTCTGAAGCTGAACTGGCTGTGGGAAACTGAGATATTATAGAAACCCCTCAGTGCCAATTTATTAATGTTACTGAGACTTGTCTACACTCAGAATAGATATATTGCTACAAGGGAGGCCTTCATGCAGCCAGAATCAGTAATCATGGCTCTGCCGAGATGTAATCTACTGCTAAAAGCACTGCTTAAACAAATGTTTGCATTGTAGGGTGGGTCCCCCCTGCCGGCCACTACAGCGGTCCAAAAAGCAGCACTTACAATCCAGATACCCAGGGGCAGATCTGGAAAATTATCAGCTACTTGGCAGCATTTAGTCATGGCTTTCTAAAGGCAAACCTAGCCTCGCTTGTGATGCAGTGTGGCTGGAGGGTGGCACCAGACTGTGCCACTGTCTGCCCCCAGCTCCCACTGCCCAGCTGGTGCAGCACAAGGTACCAGCACCAAAGGGTGTAGGGGACATGGTGCTGGAGGTCATCTCACAGCCTACCAAGGTGTCTTGGCTCTTTCAGCTGTGACAGGACCTCTGAGGAAGCCCAGGATAAGGAGAAAGTTGCTGTGTTGTTTTGTCTCTCTCAGGGCTGAACAGGTGGACAAAGAATTGTCGCAGGCACAAGATGACTAGCCATGAGCTTTGTTTTACAAATGAAAACTACTTTAAGCTTCCCCACTGGTAGTCCCTCACATCTTGAAACCATGATTTAGTGGCAAATGCAAAACTGAAGCTCACTGAGGAGGAAAAAAATGTCCCAGTAGTGGCCAGAAAGATTATAAGAATTAAAGAGCCTTATGCATGGAAATATATTGTCAATTTTTCAAAGATCCCATGAAAAAGAGCAGGGCTTTATTAAAACTGGTTCATTATAGCAAAACACCTGGTCCTCTGATAATTTCTCATTATGACTCCCTGAGTAAAGCAGAGGTTGTAAGTCCCCTGCAGAGATCAATGTCTATTCTGGAGATGGACACGCATGTCAAACTGGTGTAGGATCAGAGCCTCTTTCTTAACTTGTCTCAGTTCTCTCACACAGTAAAACTTGTGCAGTTTCATTCCAAGCACTTTGATGTTTTGTCACTGATCTCTTGAATTTAGGACTATAAGGGGTCATTAGATATCTACTTGACTTCTTGACTATAGAAGACATGAAAATTTTACTGCCAATATCTGACTTGAACTCAGAAAAATGAATATGACTATTATACATCTTCCAGGAAAAAAAAATAAATCTATGCATAATCTGAAGTTGGCAAGACAACAAATTCTTCCCTTAACAACCTCTTTCAGTGCTTAGTCCCCAGTAACCTTCCTTAAAAGTCCCCTCTTTTTCCTGCCTTCTCTTACTTTAAAACCATTGCCTCTTATCCTATCACAGGAGGCTTTGTGAATGTTATTTTTTACCACCCTACAATATCATTATCTGCTTTTTCTCAGCCCTAGTTGTGCTTGGATGGGTACAGACACACAGGCAGTACGAGGTTTGTAAGCTGAAATATGTCTTTCCTTAGGCAAGCTACTGTAATTGGAAATGGCTGACAAGTCCCTCTTTGGTCTGAAATAGAAGCAGTAAGCTTTAAAATTAAGTGCAAGTTGAGAACAATTATCCAGAGCACAGGAGGAGTTCAGAAGTCCTTATGCATATGGGAAGGGCACTTTTTCATATGGTTTATTTTCTTTTAAATATGAGAAAAATATGGAGCAAAGTAGAGTCCTGTTACTGCAGCCCTCCCCAGCAGCCGTGCAAAGCCAGAGACCAGGAAAGCCTCTACCTTCGGCAATCCCACAGCCGGCTGTGCAGCTGGGATTTGTCATCACAAAAACACAACCACACACCGTGGAGCACGTGTTCCACAGGGACCTTCGGCTGTCAGTGGCACAGCCACATCCATGCAGGGTGGTTTGCAGGGGAAAGAGCTGGCAGGCTTTGTCCAGGGCACACCGCTGAAGGGCTGGTGTGCCATGCTGCTACAGGCATCTCTCGTGCAGCACACTAGTACAGGATTACTCTTAATAATTCTGTTTCTCCTACAGCAGCCTCAGGACCATGACCAAAGCAATAGAGGCAACACAGAAAGGGAGGATTTGGGAGAGTTTGATGGGCAGAAGGGTGATGGTTTCAGCATGGGAAAAGTCAGACATTCAGAAGCGCTTTTGAAAATCTTCTCCACCGTAGCCGATGCTGCAAATTGTGTGCTCATGAGGAGCTTGCCACATGCATTTAAATCCACTGCACTCCGTTATTTTCAGTCATAATTATGTTTAAGATTGCTGTCACAGCATCCAGTACCACAGGAAAGAGATTAATCATTATGATCTTATGTATCTTAGATAAAATATCTTATGCAAAGCAAGGTAAAATCAATACCAATAATCAAACATTCACACCATGAATATATAAACAGCACTTTTGTGGTCTTTATTCAGTAGAAAGAGCAAAAGGTGAATTAATATTCTGATAAAAATAAGACACTGTTAGCAGGTCTGCTTTCCCAATGAAATCAGAACTGAGAAGTTTTAATTCTCTGAGGTACTTACTTGTTGTTTCTTATTTTATTTTTATTTTATTACCCTCCTCCAGCTGTCAGAATTCACAATAGGCTTAGAGAAAGTCATGTGTAACTAAAGGCACTTCCAGAATCATCTCTGTTGATCTCACTCTCAGTATGACACTTTTCACTGTGGAATAGACAAAGGCAATATCCAGCACTGAAGTTCTCTGACAGGAGGTACCAAACTGCCGTCTGGTTTTCAGAAGAGGCTAATAGAAACTATAGCCTAATTAAAAAAACTGAAATATTGTCCTGTTAATTTATCCTAACAGAATCCAGTTAATTTTCCTCCTAGGTAGATTTTATTTTGCTTGAAGGAGACCAAAGATCTGTCTTGAAGGAGACCACAGACTTTTGATAGAATCCTAACCTGCTGTGTCTGAAGATACTGAGAGGGCATATAATGCAAGTTAGTTTTTTTGTTACAGCACAAAACTCAGCTGGAAATGGCACATGATTCTCTGTGAGCTCTTACTGTGCAAAAGTGACATGACCAGCCATGAAATAAACTTGGGACAACAATAATAGCAAGTAACTTTCTCCCTTGGGATTTTTTTTCATAGTTTTTCACTGTATTAACCTAGATCACAGGGACAATCTAAATTCCAGTATGGCTCCACAAAAGTTTCATTAGCAGGCCAAGGCAAGATTGATCTGCTGTTCATCATAACCTCTGATAGCCTCCAAACAATAATCTTCAAACTTAGCTTCACTGCCAGAGAAGCTGCATGCAAAATTTCCACTTTGTCTTCTGCAGATTAATATTAGAAGTGAGCTAGATTCAAGATTTCTCCTTTTCTTGACTATTAGGGAAACCGAAGTCTAAACTTAGAATCTGTTCCCTTGACTGAATGAAAGGCACAGAACAACATCTGCTTGGGAAGTTTGGATATGGATGAAGACTGTGGCTCAGATTCTTTCCCCAAAAAACTGACTGCTAAGTAATTGTGAACGAATCTCCTTTTTCTCTTCACCATTCCAGCAAATTACACTTTAACAATCAAAAGTAATGTTTTATAACTACAAATTGATAAAAAGGTTTACTCCTGTAAGCAAGTCAGGGGATATTGTCAACAATGCTTTGCTTTGCAACAGATGTATACTTTCCAAGACCATTGGATGAGACATTACTCGCCTGAAAAGTAGAAATATTGTTCTCTAATTCTAGCTTGCACTTCTTATTATCAAGGTTTTTTCTGCCTTTGAGAAGATGAAATCAGTCATCATAAAGTTGTGTCCTTAAATATTCCCTACCTTACACTTCAAGGAGGTGCAATGGCTCCTGTTAGAGCTTTGCAGTGTAAAGCAGCCAAGAGACTGCTGTGTCCCAAAAATGCACCTGTGTCAGGAGGGTGCTTAGAAATTTGCAGGTGCTAGAGAGCTGCTGGTTCCCTCTTCACAGTGTCTTAATCCCTCCTGATGAATGTTTAGCTTCTCATGTCAGTAAGAAGAACAGCTGACGCCAGCCATGGCTCTAAACCAGATGTGATTATGGCTTGCTAAGATGTATGATGTGCAAGGTTTTAGCACAGTGTTTTGAAGGCATTTTCAGAGAAGGAGGAAGGTAGAAGCCAGGAACACGTTATAAAAAAACACAATAAATAAGTGAACCTCTCTCAAGCAGAGAAGGAAAAGGCCCAGTCCCCTGCAAATGCACTCCTTAGTAAGCAAGGCTGGATCACTCCTCTCTGCTTAGAAAGGGAGCATGAAAGTGGCTATTTTAAGTTGTTCCACTGTTATTAACAGGCAGAAAAGATGTGGCTAAAATCCACCCAAATCAATAAGCTGCCTGGAAAAGTGGAGTGGCTAAGGGGGAATCATCACTGTCAAACACAATCCCAGACAGATAAGGAAAACTGGTATTAGCTCCTCACATACACACGGGCACATGTACACACCAGACTCTACCTCAGAGCCAGCTTGAGCACTGATTTTTAGGATAACTAAAAATTTTTAATATGCCATTTTTAGTATAGCTAAATTTGGTCATTTACTTTGGAAAAGAAAATCCTTTGGAATAAAATAAGCAATGCCAGCACTAAATATGAAGTACTGGGAATACAGTGACACTTACCTTAGATAACCAGCCAAAGGACTGACAGAGAGCTGTGCTGCTTGGTAGAAGTCTCCTGCTATTCAACAGAGCTGAGTGAATAACTGAATTTTTGTTTTTCTGAACTCCTAAATAAAGCCAAAAAGGGGAGGAGAGTGAAAAAGGACAATATTTTGCTCCAAATGAAATTGATTTTTAATAGATTCCTGCTAAATTGAAAAACTGAAAATATTTCCATTACAGTTTAGGTATTTTGAACAGAAACAAGGCATTTGAAATAAAAGGCAATGCTTTGGTACCACCCATAAACATGCCCCATAAAAAAATGTTAATTTTTTTTTTTTGCTTAGTTCCATAGAAATTAAGGGAGCAGCATTCATACAGAAGTATATTGGGAAAATTTATAAGTGAGGCTGGCATCCCAAGAGAAAAAAATGGGTGCCTTTGTCTTCAATGCACTCACTGTGAACGTGTCAGGTTTGATTCCTGCCCTTCATTAAAGGAATGGGAATATCAGGATTTCCCTGATGTGTATAGGCACAGCTTGGTGGAACTCTTCATAACCAAGGGGAACTGCTCTAGAAACCACCACCTTTCCAAACACTGGTACCATAAATCTGGACACCAAACAAACTATTTGAATAAAGCCGTTTAGCAAACTCAGATTAATAGGAGCGGAGTGACTGGAACACCCTTTTCTGGTTTATCGCTAACAAAGGAGACCCCGCCCAAGACAGCAGCATCTCCACAGGTGTTGAGAGATGTTCTCTTCAGGTGGGTGCCATCAAGTAGGAGCCATTATCTGAGCTGTATTTGTTACACATCTGTTACACATGGCACTAACTCCAGTGCGTTTAGCACTTCCCAGCAGGCTCAATACTAAAATTTATCAAGTCATTTTATTTGGACAGGAGTTAAATTCAGCATGGAAATGCTTCCTATAATACAGTAAAATATAAAAAGGGTTTTATATAACAGTGTATCTTTTGTATGTATGAACATAAATGCACAAACATATCCAAAGGATGTGCATGTATATATATATATATTTTATATATATAAAAATACACATGGATAGATAGATAGATAGATAGATAGATAGATAGATAGATAGATAGATAGATAGATAGATATGCATGACTGCAGAAATCTATGAAAATTGAGAAAAGAGTGAATTCTTACTGAACATTAACAAATGCACTTTAATACAAATATAATTGCATCTACACTGGACAGCTTTGAATACAAAATCTACTTTTGAACATAGATCTCTCTTCTTGCCAATTAAAATGTGAAATCTTCTTTTGAAGAATATTCATTTACATCCCAAGCTGCTAAGCTACAGAACAGAAGGGCACTGTTACACATATCTTGTTTTTAGAGGCTACACCTCTGCATTCAAGGACACCAGCTCATATTGGTTCAGTTGTTACATTTGAGAACAAGTCTTTTGCTGAAGCTCTTGAAATTCTAGTCAAGTAGAGAGAATTGTGGTGTTAAAAGAAAAAAGAAGACACATTTGATTCACAATCTGTATTTTATCCTCATTTTATCATTCCAAAATGCAACAGTAGAAAAACAGAAGTGTCTTTTGCTAGGTTTTGTTTTTTTTCTTACACTGGCCGGCACCCTGGTCCTGACACACTGGTCCTACTCTTTTCATTTCCCTCCAGCATTTCTGCAATGGTTCACTCCTAGGGAATGGTTGACCCCGTGGACTGTAGCTTTAACTCCTTCTACCTCTTCTGAGGGGAACCAGAAGTGCACTTCTACCCTATTAGCATCTCTGTTAGCCTGCCCCATAGGAGAAAAACATGAGATACCTGCAGTCTTAAAAGTAAAGCTCAGCTACAGTCCCTATAGAATGGTTATGCCACCAGTCCTATAGGTTATAGTGTCTACATCATTCAGAGCCACAACAACCTACAGGGCTCTTCCAGGGTTTGCCCATAACCTACTGGAAATATGTTTGCATAAATGAGGATTAGCAAAACTCACTCTGACACAGTAGCACAAATTTAATCTAAAATCTGTAGCATGGTAGTGTGTGTTTCATTTTGCTGCTTGCAATGAGAAAGCCGTATAATTTGTAGGCTAGAGGTAGCTTATTCACCAGTTCAGAGGGAGGCAAAGTCAGCCTGACCCTCTACAATAAAATAATAGATTGTGTGTACCAGATCCCTGGGTACCTTGTAACAGAGCTCCTGGATCTGTGGTCCACACACCACTGATGGCTGCAGAATATCTGCAAGGGTCATGGCCAGAGCTCTGTGTCTCAAGGTTCTGCTTTAAGTCTGTGTTTCCAGCTGCTAAACAGCAGGAGAAAACTGATAAATGTGGTTGAGATTTCTTTGTGCTCTATTTTCACTTGCTTTACTTGCTAAAGAAGCAGTAGGCGATGAAAAGGAGAGGATGAAAAGTGATGTGTATGGCTGTGAAAGAGAGAGAAAAATACAGCTGGGCATCTCTAATGAGGTGCAGTCCAGTTTATAAAAAAAACATAAAAAATTGTTGGGCTGAGTGCCCTAGAGCAGCACAGACCCAGATTCTTTGCAAACAGGAACTAATTGCTAAAAGCTCTCCAGAGGACTTTTTTCATTCCTTTCAGTTAGCATTGGCAAAGATTTAGAAATTTCATCAAGAGGAATGATCTCTTATAAGTCCTTCTTTCTTAAATCTTTTTTCCCTCTTTACTGATGTGAGGATTGGCACCAATTTAAAAAACTTCTTTCATCTCTGAACATGGACTTCCTTAAATTGGTTTAACAATTTAATCCATTTAGCTGAAGTCCATTCCAGTCAAATCCATTCAAGAATTGCATGGAACAGACCCTCAGTGTTTTACCAAAACCACTGCTCCATTAGCAACTTCAGTCAGTGAGCTCATGTTGTACCTTTTTTGGTAACACACCCTGACACCCTCAGCTGACTCCAGCACAACTTAGGGGATCTTTTGAGTTGGTTTCCAGTGAGAGAAAACTCAGTGTCTTGGAGATGGACTGTGGCTCTACAGGTATCCTGGTTTTATTTATACCTACAGGAAAGCTGTTAAAATAGAGGTAATCACATGTGGCCTCCACAAAATCAGTGTAATGTGGGGCCTACACATCACAGCAATACCACTATTTCAAAAATACATCTTTCTTCAGAGCTGTCTATAAATATCAACAACACTGCAGGATTTTGTTGATTTTTTTTCATCTCAATGAATTGTTCAAGTAGTAGCACAGATGACTGTCAACCTGGTATTTTGCCTGTGTTATAAGGAAGGTAAGAGAATGGAACTTATAGGTCTGCTAACATTTTTCCCGGTTGGGCAGCAGCGCTCCGTGAGCTTTGTTGGGTGCTGAGGCACGTGGGAAAGCGCATCGTCACTGGCACAGCATGGGACCAGGCTGACCCTTTGGCTCTTCCCATCTGCCCCTTCCAGCCTGCAGCCTGCAAATTGCAGGCTGTTCTCCCACTGCAAAACACACATGCTCCCGGTCCCCAGGTTTGTTATGTTATTTTTGTGTTCATGAAAACATTAAAGTCGGGCTAAAAGGGACAAATAGTCCCGATTTGAGGATTTTCCATCTAGACCAAAAAAATGCTGCATGGCATGTGTGTTTAGCATTAGCAGGAAAATAAATGTGCTGTTTTCAAATTTTTGCTTCAGGGTCAGCCAACATCAGTCTACCATGTAACAGCTTTGAGGGGGGAAAAAAAGCTTCACTTAAGGATACATCTGCCAGAGTAAACAGTGCCTCAAACCAGGGAAATCTAAAGCACATGCCTTATTGTCAAGTTTGGTTTAACTTGTTTTACAAATCAAAACAGCAGCTCAGTTTTTAAAACCTATTTTTAAGTCCACTAGTGTTTTACCAAGGAGTATGAAGACCTACATTACTGTTTCAGTCCTTGTATTTTAAATCAAATATGATGTACCAATTTATTTTCCATGAATTAATGCCTTATCCCATTCTTAACATGCAGCTCTTCCTACCTCTTCATCATTTCTCATAAATCAGAGAATCAGATTCCCCATTTTAACTCTTCTGAAACACCCTGTGCTTTGTAAGCAATCTTTCTGTAGCCTCTTTCTGAGTCTTCTTGTGAAATATGCTAGTGCTCCTTGTAGGGTGAGAGCAGCTGATTCTCAATCTGTGCTGGAAAAACACAAAATTTTCATAAATTTGTGTGAATAGAAGGAAGTTTGTGCTCAAACTTGACTTCTCCTTAAGAAGCAAAGCACATACCAAATGAGAAATCTCCTGCACTTAGGGTATGTGCAGACAATTCTTCTGATTAATGTGGGACTATTTGCATGCATATCTGAGGGAAGAATTTGGCTTTTCGCTGTTAAAATAAAACACTGAAGAGTATTTAAGGAGCAAAACCAAGACTGGAATGTTTTGAAGACATTTCCAAGAACCTCTAAGAAAGGAAAAAGCCTTTGCCAAACATAGACAAACCTCATCAAACCCTATAGCTTCCTTTCAACTTTTATTGTTTCTGTTCCTCCACAAACCAGCAGGTAATTCTGTTTGCTTGACTGTGGCTGAAGTCCCATGATTATTTTATTCCAGTCGGAGCCCTATTGAAAGGGGGTGGGTGGGGTGGTCCCTTCCCCCTTTTTCATCTACCCAAAGCTACTTGTGCCTTTGCATCTGTGAGTAATTTGTTCGGTTCTGCAGGGAGCTGGACCAGGGGAAGGATCCAGCTAGAAAACAGCTTTCCCCCACCCAGCCCTCCATTGTGCCTTGCTCCTCCAGCACTGTTGGATGAGCAGTAATGTGAGTACATGGAAAAGATGTGGATATGTGGCCAGATGAGCAGAGAGAAGGAGGTGGTATTTTCCTCACAGCTGCCCTACACAACACTGAAGCAACCATACAACTTTGGCCTAAATCTAAGGATAGTAGGCCAGTGTCTCTTTCACTTGAGAACTGTTCTAAGATGGGTGGTGTTTAAACACTCTGCAAGCCTTCACTGAATACAAAAAAGGACCTTATAAAAAAATACATTACATTTAATATTCCATTTCTTCATCTCATGTGTCAACTGCACACACCGATGCATGATAAATAAAGGGAAACTTAAGTGGAGATTCCTATTTATTGGTGTATGTGTTGTCGGATCAGTTATGTGTAACAGGCTTCAGCATATCTGTTGGGAAAGAGCAAACTGGTGATATCAATTTAAGTTTTCTCTTTTTTTTTTTTTTTAGTGTAAATTTTTGCATTTGTTCATTTTATATGAGTAAAATACACATAGTTATCATATATATATATGATATACATATATACCACTTCACTATAATTGTGGCTTTTGATGTCATGGTGGAGCACTAAGAAAGTGTTGGGTGCCACCACAGTAATAGTAATTCAGTTTTAAAACACCTCTATATATCAAGTATTTATTATAAAATATTACCCAAAGCAAGCAAATGTAGGAGATGGCCCATTTTATACAAAAATCTATTAAAACTGAAGCCAGCTCTCTAGAATATCCAAAGCATTACGTAATTGACATAAGTTCAAAAGGTAAAGAAATTAAAGCCATGCTTAATGGCCAAATGTTGAAGTCCATTCAAATCTGTGAGGCATTACTGACTCCAGAAGGACTGGTTATGTGTGAGTGACTGCTCACCGATACCAATGTGTGTCCAACAGATCCCATATCTTTCAATAAAACTGCATCAGATTCAGTCATTCAGGTGTGAAGCTGGAGTGGGATCAAATTTTGACTTCAGCCAGTATGTTAGCAGGAGTGGTAACAGAAGTATTGACTGTAGCATGTAGCTGGATACAAAGAATAAAGGAAATTATGTATATCTGATTCCTGCCCAGGCTGCTCTGAGATGGGAGGAAACATAACTTTTCAAAAAGATTGGTAATTGGAGCGTTTCTTCTCTCTTGCACAGCAAGAAGCACTGATTCAGCTTCCCAGCATTCTTGTGAAAATTGCTTAAATGGCACATGCTGGAACCTCCCACGCAGGAGGAAGAACTCAGGAAGGTACATAACTCTCCAGGAGCACTCGAGAACAAGCAACCTCACCAGGAAAGGATTTAAACAAAGGAGTCTACACAGACATGATTCTGCAGGAGGGAAAGGGCAGGTGGGACACAATTAAAAGCTTGGAAGGATGAACTCTCCCCAGGACAGGAGATCACCACCTCCTCGGGTAGTGCTCCTGTGGCTGGCTGGTGAGGCCATCATCACAGCCTCTTCTTGCCCCCACTGATGTCCCAGACAAAGGCAGTGTTGGGTGGCCATGGCCAGGAAAGGAAACCTCACTCAGCTGCTCAGGACAGTACCCAGCAGCCTGCATGAAAAATGGGGCCATGCCCTGCTGAAACAGCTCTGGGGTGGCCCAGCTGTCACTTCTTATCACCAGTGCTCAGCATTTGGATGTGTTTGGATGCTCAGCCATACTGACTGTCTCTTGACAGCTGTCCTGGGTGTGCTTTGGCTCCCTGCAGAGGAATGGGTGACCCTGAGCACTTGCAGACAATCTTCATATCCCAAAAGAAAGGTCATCCCTCATCAGTTCCTTTTTCCTTCTTACCACATTTTTCCATTTCTTCTATGTCTTCCAGTTTGGATCTTGTACTTCAGTCCCAAAAGCTGCACTTCCTGCCTAGAGGCACCATCCCTCCCATGCATGGGTGAAACAGATGGTGGACACAGATGGTAATTTTGCCCCATTATTTAGCAGCTGTAAAAGGAAAAATTACCTCAGCCAATTGCCTGCATACAACTGGCCCCAACTTACCCATGAAGATCCTTTTATTTACTAAAGATATTGGCAAAGAGCTGCTTCCCCATGCAGCAAGTCTCCATCCATCTAGAGGTCTGGGCTGTCCATACACCTAGTGTTGACAGCAAGTGTCTCAGTTTTGAGATTTCATTAAGGACTCCAAAGAAGTAGAAACTACTTTCAGAGCAGGCTCAGTTGTGTCTGTCCAAGAACAGCACAAATGAGGCGTGGATCCGGTCAGCTACATACATTCCTGTCGTGGTGGTGTCATATGTAAACAGCTTTTCCAAACCTACTCATTGACTGCAGATTTCTGTCATGTCTGGGGAGGGGGCAGGAGAACTTGCACAAATGTCTTGCAGCAGTGCCTTGTGGATGGCTGAGACACCAGCCCACTTGGATCCCCGTGCAGAAAACCTCGGTTGTCAAGAGCCAACATCTCTCATTTTGCTTCGGACTCAAATTCAGCGTGCAGACATTCAGCTCAGAGGAAACCTTTTAACAGCAGCTGGCCATTTTAATTATAGAAAGAATATAAACAATAAATTTCTAATATTAGATACATTTCTCACAGTCCTTGTTTCTGAAAATAATGTCTTAGGACCATATCCAAGCCCCACTGAATCAGTGGAAAGTGTCCCACTGACCTCATTGTGATTGGATCAGGGCCTTACTTTCTTAAAATAAAATTTTATAAGGTACAGGCTAATCCTATTTCACATATTTTTAGTTAAATGGTTGAAAGGGTTTCTTTCTCTCCATTAAGATCCACAGAAAACCAAGATATAGACACAATCTTGGCACCAAATACTCTATAAGGAATTCAAATTCAAATAACGCGTGGGGTTGAAATTGTTTTATACTTGGGCTTCAGAAGGGTGGGTTCAGAGCACAGGTCCTGGGAGCAGCTGTGAGGGACCAGGTCACTGGAAAGGGTGGCTCGCCTTCCCCTGGAAAAGCAGCAGTAAGCCAAGCACAAAGCTGCGGGCTCTGCTGCAGAGTGCTTACCAAATTCCACCAATATTTCATTTGTTTAATTTTTCATGTGAAGCCAAGCTCTAGGCAGCTGTTAGGAGCTAGAGCTACCAAAACACTGCGTGACAAGCTGTGCCTGTGGTATGTCCACCAACACCAAGCCTAGAAAGCAGTAAAGCACTCCCAAGAACATCTGATTTTGTGACTTTCCAGCCCATAAAGTTTCAGATAAGCTTTAGATAAGTAAATGGGGGTGGCAGAAGGAAGTTATCAAAACAAACGTATCAACCTGCTCCTTTTATTCTATCCCCATCCACTGGTGCAAACTGAAAAGGAAACATCTTGGAAAAAACAGGGAGGTTGCTAGGAGCAAGCAGAGCCAGTCACATGCAAACACAGGTTATGCCTCCTGCACCCAGAGGAAATCCCCATCTCTGTCACTGCAGTAGCAGCCAGGCCAGCAGTCAGAGACCCCCTGCACTAATATCTACAGCATGGCAAAAGGTGTCATTTTCAAAGGATGTAAAAACCATAAGGGAAAAACAACAGAAAACAAACCACATGAAAAAGAAAATCATGAAAGTGAAAAAATACAGGCGACACAAATGGAAAGTTAATGTTCCCAACACACAGTTACTGCCACAATATTTCTGGTTTGCCTTGGTTTGGTTTAATTTTAACTCTATGAGCTCATTTTGCCTCTTGTGAAGTTTAAGGACCCTGTTCCTAGTTGTGTGAAAATCCTGTACCACCCTCCCGGCAAAGCTGGTCAGCCCTGCACTCAAAGGCAGAGTAAACTCTGGGGCAGAGTAAAAGCTGAGGCAAAAATGGTACCATGCCCCAAAGCAGACCTGCCCCAGTCAATGCCATCTTTAGAAAGCCTGGCACAACCCTCCAAAATGCATAGATTTTAATGGTATCTGGATGTGGAGTTCAGAAAAAAATGTGTGCAGCCTGGGCTGCAATTAAAGTGCTCTCAAACCTGACACATTCAAAGAATATTTTGACACATTGGTGTGCAGATATGAATGCCATAGGTCAGATGAAAGAGAAGGGGCTAGAAAAACACTGGTAAGACAAAATGAATCCATGACAGAACCATCCAATTTCACCATCAGGAATAATGTATTTATTTTATGCCTGAGCCAAGATTTAAATTGCCAACAGCTTTGTCATCATACCCTTTCACCCCTGGCTCACTTTTGCATACAGCATATCACAAGACACAACAATTCATTTTCTCCTGTCTCACTTCCTGTCAAGCCCCCCTGCATGTTGCATAGGGATTTCTTGCCCCTTAACTGGGGATTAAATAGCCAAGTGATCCAACAATGCAGGCTAATGCACATTCTGTTTGATATTTCCAGTTTGTGTTAGCCCGAGCTTGCCTCCACTCCCTCGGCTTTCTGAACACATGTTCATATTTTAAAATCATTTTTATGTTTAAAAAAAGTATTTTTCTCTAAGCTGAAGATCTGAATGGCTGGTACTAAACTGACCTGTTCAAAAAGTAAGCAAGTCTGCCTGGGGAGCCCTCCCAGCACGAGATGCTTATGGGCTTTATCTTCTGCAATATCTGCTTAAACCCACTAGAGCCTAACAGAGGTAGAAAGAGCCCATCCTGGCAGCTTGCACCCCCAGATCCTCTGAGGCAGCACTGAAGCAGCCCCTGCACCTCCTCCTATTATCTGCCTCTCCTAAGTAATTTAGGAAAAGAGTTGTATAAACAACAGAAGGGCTAAAAAATGTGTTTTAAAATAAGATACACAAAGACCAGATTCTATTGTCATCAAAAAGAATATTAAGAATACTGACTGAGTCTTGTAAGCTGAGGCACTGATGTGGGGGTTGAAAACAGCACAGATTTTTAGATGAGCTTGCCTGGAAGCCCTAAGATTAACTTGGTTAGGGCATGCTGCTAATAATGCCAAGGATGTTGGTTCAATCCCCAGTATGTGCCATTCATTCAGGAATTAGACCCAAGGATCCTTGTGGGTCCCTTCCAACTTAGAATATTCCATGGGTTGTTTTTTTTTTTTATAATTCTCCTGAACAAAATTACTTCTCAAATTTATCCTGATTTTGTGTAGATCAAATGTTACTATTTCCAAGCTTATTTGGGTGATTGGTATTTAACATCTTGGCCAAAAAAATTAATAAGATTTATTCTTGGCACACATTCAAAGGTTTATTCAGTGATCATCAGCTTGTGATTTCAGGAGAACAACTGGTCACTCCAATTCCACTGTGCTGCCCCAGCTCTTGGATTAGGTGATTTAACCATTCTTAATCTTTTTTTTTTTCCATGAAATATTTTCATTTAGTTGACAAATATATGTAGCTTTGCAAAATAAACTGGTTTGTAACTCTTCTAAACTGACCTTCCAAAAGATTTGTGCAACTACAATTGACATTTGCAAAAAAGTGCACAGTAAGCAAAGGATGATGCTTGGAAATGCAGCCACAGGAAAAAGTTTCTAGAAGTCATTGAAATGTCTATAAATAAGTTTTCTCACCGCTTACCCCAGTGGTTTAGCAATCCAGACTGTGGGTAACATTTTATGTCCATGTAAACTGTACCATTTCCATTGGCTTCACAGGGGATTTGACACTGAACCCAATGCTAAATTTTGCATTTTTATGTTTAGAATTTGCAGACAGGAGAACAGACATCTATTTGTAGTTGTACTCCAGTCATTTTTAACAACAATGTGCAGAAAAGTTAAACTATCCATATTCATCAGCAAGAGGAAATGCCTCATAAACTCAAAATGCTGCACTGAGGACCCTTTCAGTTTTACTTCTTTCTTTATTTCCTTAAAGAATGTTTTGTTTCTACTGCTCTCTTGTTACCATTCAACCCTGAGAAATACAGCCTGCATGCTCTACAAGTCTGCCCATCCTCACATACACTTACAGCCAAATACTGCTTCCCCTTCTCTTTTCAAAACAAACATCCTCTCACTGCTCCCCTCTTGCTGCTCAGAAGACCCTACAGAAGAGGCCAGAATACTTTGCAGATATTTGACAACCAGCACAGCAGAGGCATTTTTTTTTTTTTTCAGAGGAGAACCTACAGAAGGCTGAAATGTGCTTGAAAGTGGCCTAGCTGGCAGGATAGGGCCCCCACCAGTCCCAAGAGCCACCCTTAGGGGTAGGGTCTCCTGTGAGCAGAGACCACAGAGCTCTCCTGAGCACTCCTCTGATGGGCAGTAAGAGGAGCAGTGGGCAGCAGGGAAGGACAGTGATTCCAAGGGTGCTTTGATGCTGCAGCCACTAGCAGCTTCTGCTGGGAAGGGGTGAGACAGACAAGACTGACAGCTACCAGGCAGTCTAGGTCACCAGGGTGAGGCTCACATTTCCTGCCCCCCATAAAAAATATCTTGGTTTTCTGCTGTTTACTTTCCATGACCACACAAGCTTCCTAGTTCCGTGAAACAAGGACTTCACACCCTTTTGTCCAGCTCAGCAAGCAAGAACAGCAGCCAGTCCACCAGTAATGCTCATCAAAACTATTCCCTTGGCTTTTATGCCTCTTGAGTTATTTCAGGTTTTCATGTCACAATTGCCATCCATACCAAGATGTCGTTTTCAGCCCAAGAACTGAGTTACTCACGTGTCCATTTAATTATCAGCCTTAGAAGTGCTTTGAAGTGTAAAGGTTAATTATAGAAAAAATTAAATTATAGAAACAATTAAAGCTTCAAACCAAGCTGTGGGTAACCTCTTTATGAGATGTGAACGAAGCCTGCCTGTTGTCAATCAGTGTTCAGCTCCTGAGCTACCCACCCACAGTGGGGGTGCAAGGGGTGCGTTCCTAGCGTCACAAGTTAAAACCAAAGGGTACCCAAAAGTGTTTAGCCAAAATAGGCCACTGGAATTTATAAAGGCCATAATTTTATTCACAGGTTGGGATTTCTACTCTGTGAAGTCTTGCAGCTAAAATTTTATAAGAACTTCCTTGTCTGAAGTCCCATTTCAATGATACCTGAAAAAGTTGACCCTGAAGATAGGCAAGGGACAAAGCTGAATAACTACTGGAATTTAAAAGGCAACAATACATGCTTGATCATATGGCTTTTGACACAGTCTTGAGCTTCTGAGACTTCATGTGCCCCTGAGACCTTGCTCTTAAAAAGACTATCAAAAACACTTCTTTGTCTTAAAGCTCATAACTAAAGCACATTTTTCTATCAGTGCTGCATATAGAGTTGGGTGGGCTCTACTTTTTCAGGACACATAAATCATTCACTTTGATTGCATCACTGATGTAAGTGCTAATCTGCTGTCTTCTAATTTGCCTCCAGGTTCTGCATTACCACGTCTCCAAATGACAGGAGGAATAAGAATGATAAGCACCTGACACTTTTGGAAACCCCGGTAGGTATCAGATGACACAGGGCACATACCACTTAACAGTGTGAGTACAGCCAGGGTCACACAGCTTTAGAGAACTAAGTGTATATGATGGCTAGCAGGAAATACTCCCTTGTAAATGATGCCTGTTATATGTAAAACTGGATATATACAGCATTTTTTCTTCCTTTCAAACTAAGCTGAAAACTTTAACTTTAAATAGTTATTGCAATAATATTTAGAGCTGATGCTTTCTCTAAAGAATCACAGAATGGTTTGGGTTGGAAAGGGCCTAAAAACTATCTAGTTCCAATTTCCCTACCATGGGTAGGGACACTTTCCACTAGACCAGGCGCTCAAAGTCCTCCAGCCTGGCCTTGAACACCTCCAGTAAGAGGGAACCACTGATTCTTTGGGCAACTTGTTCCCATTACTCACCACCCTCACAGGGAAGAGAACAGAACAAATAAAAAAGAACTTAAAATCATAATTTCTTCAGGGGAATACCTATTAAGTCTTAAACCGACTAGCTGATGCCTACCTTAATGAGACTTAACAGTGCATTTTCAAAAATTTTCCACATTGATATTTATAAAATACATACCCATAAGCAGACTGACTTTGCTGGCCCACTCTGATATGAGGAAGCACTGTCCAGGTTTAACACCAGCAGATGACATACCTTCAGAAATGATCCACAGATCCATAAAACCCACAAGCTCTGAGTTTCCTTCCTGTGGAAACTGGTGAACAATGAAATGTGTTGTGTCCTCTGTAGGGACACAACAGAGTGTTCACTCACACCCCATCTCTGAGCAAGGAAATTTAGATATCAGCAATAGTCCTTCTACTGACAAATTCACGCCATTGCAGCCTACACTGGAGTCCTGTCTCCAGCACTGGGCTCCCAAGTACAAGAAAAGCAGGGATGTACAGGGGTGTGCAGGGATGTGCTTCACTGCAGTAAGGCCACAGTGAAGAGCTGATGGGATGGTCCAGGCTGGAGTGGGAGGAAGATCAGGGAGCTGGACTTGTTCAGCCTGGAGCTGCCTAATGGGAGGGTGTAGAGAGAACAGAGCCAGGCCATCCCCAGAGCTGGCGCTCATCAGTAAGGGAGGGGACAACCAGCACTTGTCATAATATGAAAAAAAGTCTGATTAGATATTAGGAAAATAGTTTTGCCATGAGGGTGATTAAACGTTGAAACAGAGGCCCAGAGAAAGTATGGAATTTCTGATCCTGGAGATACCAAAGCTTGACTGGATAAAGTTCTGAGCAACAGAACTTTTTAAGTTGGCCTTGCTTTGAGATGGGGATCTGGACTAGGAGATCTCTGGAGGTCCCTTCCAACCTAAATTATTCAAAGACTCAATGAGAATGTGTCTAAGTTATATCAGCAGAGATCTGCCTCCTCTATTAATTGTCAGGAATTTTAACAGTTACATGAGAATTTGGAATTAACTGGATATATAATCGGCACAGGAAATTAGATTTTCCCCTTTAAATTAAACTGTTATGGTAGGGAGGAAAATAAGGTGGATTTGATAGTGCTCTGTAGTGTATCATATAAAAGCAACTGCTATTGCTGCTTTTTCATTTCTGGGTAGAACTTTACCTTCCCAAGAGCAACAGAAAAAGTATTTTGAAGCAACGTAAAACCAGACAAGTAAGTCCTTTTAATTTTCCTTTTATGCTTCATAGCACTGCCTTCTTCTATGCATTATTTGGTTTTGGATCATATGGACCTAAGGGCTGTTGTGACTGCTCCATTCCCTCAGGCTGCTATATCCTCTCCTTGTCTTTTCCTTCACTGCCCTGGTTCTTTTTCCCTCCTTTTTCCACTGTTTTGCAAATGACAATAGCTGCCTTCGGCTGTACCTGATCCACAGATAGCAGAAGAGCCAGAGGGTAATCTGACTTCTTTCACGTCCAAGGAATTAAACTCATTTTCTATATGAGTTGCTGGAAATAATGGCAGTCACTGTTTGAGAGGAGATCACCAGGACCTGTCCAAAACCAAAGCAGTACCCCAGGAGGCACCTGGGACTTGGACTCAGACTTGGAATCAGATCATAATTTGGGAATCAGGAGTCTACTTTGCAGCAAAATGACTGTTTTGGGAGGCAGAAGAGCATTTGTGACAGTCAAATACTTGGGATGCAGCGTAAGGAGTTCTACAAACTCTTTGCCAGAAAACTGTTGCCATTTATTTTCCTTGCACTCCTCAAAAGAGGGCTTGCATGCATTCCTTGTTAATATGCTGAATTGCCGCATCAGTTCCTTCTCCCAGTGGAAAAAGGCTCAGAAGCCCATGGATGTTAGCTAAACCCCTGCATCAGCGTGGCGACACAGCAAGTAACCAACACAGCAAGCATGTTTGACCTCTGAGAGAAACCTCTCCTGCAGCCAAACATAAAATTAACAAATCATCAGTGTTTAATATTTAGCTGGTGTAAATGGGGTAATTCTGAACCTCAGGGTGATAAATCTGTCCTCGGATTATTCTCTATATGTGTTCTAACTTCAGCGCTGCTATGGTTCTTAGAAAAATACGTTAAGCCAAATGTAAAAAATAAAAGCACTTAGGTATATACTGGAATTAAAAGTTTGTTGGTTTTTTTTTTAATGAAAGTGATGACTACAGCATGATATTTAGACTGAAGAGGCATCCCTACTTTTTAAGTATGGAAATCAAGAAAGGCTATAACAATATAGGAAAATTCAACTGTGAGGAGTGTTTGGGTTACCTCTTATATCACAGTGAAATCACCCACTATTCATATGATCCGCCTGTAATTATAACTAAAATAAGGTTCACATCTATGTGACTTCACCTGTGTGCATAGGCACATGCAGAATATATCTATGCAGCTTCACTTTTTTAAGCTATCTGTGTTTAAGTGAAGCCAAGATAAATTTTACATCCCTTAAGGGGGTACTCAATAAACTTAATCAATGAGCTAATCTGAGATTCACTTTTAAAATTTCAAATAATCAAGTAATTCATACAAGGGGAAAGATTCTGAGCACTATAGATATATGGTTTGTGTGCAACCTCTCTGAAGGATAAATTTAAATCATCTTTCATTGCAGTGCATTTTACAGCAGTTTTAACAAACCTCAGGTAGGAGTTAAAACCTAGTTCCTTCACAGACCTTTGCACTTAAACAGGTAATTATCATTTGGTGGTATGTATGGGAATAAGGATTTTTACTTTTTTTTTAATTGAAATTTTTATAATTTCCCACTACAGAATTTGGATTAACCAGAAATGATGGGGAGTGGGGGGAAGAGTAATTTTTGGCTAAAGCACTGTGGTTAATAAGTGATAGAAAGCTTTGTCTCCTCACCTGGGATACTAAATTAATACTGGCAGTTCCCAAGCTATTGCAATGCAGATTAAACATGTTAGCTGGAGCTGTCAGTGCCTGATAGGCTGATAGGAATTCTCCCTTTCTTTGGAATTACAGGGGAGGAGCAGGAAAGTTGTAGGAATTGCAGCATCTCAGCTAGATACAGGACATTCTTCAAATGCACTGTCATATGGAATTCAGTGAGCAGGGCCTAAATTCAAAAAGCTTTGAAAGAAAACTCAGAGTGGCAAGTAAATCCAAAACAAAACTTAATTTCCAGAATGAAAAAAATCACCTCAAGAAAATTGAATAAGCAAGGGATCCTTGCTTTTACAAAACTCACCCTGTGTGCATGCATGTGTGCATGTGTGTGGTTCCTGTGGTTATGGTATAGGAGGCCACTGAATTATCAAACCAGTAATTTTGCCATTAGTTTTTCAGTTTTCTTCTTGCATGCATATTCTGTGGTCAAATCCATTAGTAAGTTAGAGTGATAAACACCTGGAGTCTATCAAAAACAAAGAGAGTCTTATTCTATATGTACAACCAGCCAGGCGAACGTAACGAGCAAAGACTAACTGCATAATATAGAATTCAAACAGGAATATGTTTTTTATGATGTGCCAGCATAAGGGAGATCAAAGACTAAAGCCAAATAAATAGCAACTGGGTACCAGCAAAGGAAACATATTTAGAACTTAAAGTAATCAGAAACAAACCCAGTGTATGCCAACACCCTCTGAATTCAAAAGTAACATTTTCATCATTTTCATAAAAGGTTTGAAGGCTGGCAGATCTTATTTTGGTTTTCAGTCTACTGATTTTATGACTGGAAGGGAACTTTCATTTCTCCCAGACAAAGGAATATAAAGAATCATCTCCTCACCCCATTTGTGGTTTTTTGGGAGTTACCCCACCACCACCTTTCTGCTGCTGTCTGATTGAATTTTCCTTGGATGGTTTGTGGAATTTGCCAGCTTACATCAAGCATTTATTGAGCTCAGCTCCTTATCTGGAACATCGCCTGGCAAACTGCAGCAATCTCTCTGGCACCTAGGGATTGACAGAGCAAATTTTTCCAGGTGGTAAAAAACAGACACCCAGAATTACAGGCCAACACTATTTTGTGACAGTTTCATCTAAAGGGAAAAGCCAAAATGTCTAATTTTCAGTGTCCTGTTTAATACCTGCAATGTATCTACATAAGCAGTTCTAAATTACTGCTAGTACTAAAAAAAACACTTGCAGGGTGGGGAGGATGGTGGAGGGGTTGGAAGAAGGAGCAGGGAAAAGATACAAGGGTGGCAGTGAATCGACAGGCTGAGCCTGGGGGCAAAAAGCTACATCTGTGCTTGATTTGTCAGGGATTTACATTAGTGAAACTTTAACTCTTCAGATGATAAGTAAGATTACACTTACAGAACAAGTTTATGCAAATAAAGCTTAGTCTATGGAGTGTATGAGTCCAGACACAGTGGATTTGGCAGGTTTCACTGAGCCTGGTGGCTGGGTTTAATAAGTGCATTTACATAAAGGATTAAGACATCTGGAAAAGTAGTATGGTAGTTTACTGAGATATAAATAACATTAATTGAGAGGTCACAGTATGCAAAACACTCCATACATGTAAATGAAAATCATGGAAAACGATAGGGCAGAGGCTTGTGTCTTGCTCTTAGTTACATCAAGTTATTCATTATGTATTAGCTCATCCATGCCTTTCTTAGTCCTGATTTTAGTCCCCATCTCAGAACCCCATTTCTTGATCGATATGACCAAAACCAGCTCCTTTTTCTTAAAAATCTGAAACCAAAATCAGTGGTTGGCATAAACTAGCATCAGGAGATATCCATCATTCAAAGGATCCGTAGGAAATTACTTAAAAACTGTAATCTAAATTAGCAGTATGCTAGATAACTCAATTTTATCCCAAAGCCCAATAACATGCTCCCATAGCAACAAAAAACATCTCTTTTGAGCAACAGAACACTGAAAAGTGTGTTTACACCTAATTCCAACTTGCTTTAAAAGTTCTGTGTTACATACTAGAATTCTGGCTTTGCAAACTAACACACTTATGAACTCGTAAGAATGAGATAACAAGCTATTTGCAAGAGCTATACTGTACCTCAGCATTAATTTATAGCTTGGTAGGCAATTTTAATTCATTTTCATAATTCTTAAAAATTCTTAAAAGTATAAAATTATTATTCCTCAGCTTATGCAACAGTTCAGCAGAGCACAGGCAGACCTTTTGCAAAATACCATAGTGTCCATATGTTTATCTTTCAAGCTCTTTCCAATAAATACTTTTTAGAACAATTGAAATGTTGCTTATACAGAGCTAAAAATATCTTGCTTGGGGTTTTTCTCCTTTCTCCAGGTTTTTAATAAGCTTTGCTTCGTTCTGGTTTTTTTTCCAAGTTATGCAAACAAAAGATTTGTCCCCATTCATGCTCATTGAGACATTGCACTGCTCACACACCACACAGGGGAACAACAGTGGTAAACTCATCCACAGTAATATACTGCTCTTCTGGTCTTGCAAAAGCCCTCTGTGAAGAGACTTGGCCTGAAACCTGTTTAGAATTGCTGCAAAATACACTGAAAAATTATACAGTCACAAATAAAATTATGTCTATTCTCTGACCTCAAAATGATCAGTTTTGCTCCTGAGCAATCCAATTATATCATTGCTATATTTAGGTGGAGTGGGAAGCTGGTTGAAATATGGGGCAGGAGCAGCTGGGCTTATGTAGTCAGAGGGAATGTTACTGCTGTATATATTGACCTTATCCAAACAATTCAATACATAAAATAAAAAGCCAAGACATATAAGCATGAGGTATGAACATATCAGCAGCCATGTTCAAAAGGGATTAGGTTATGGAAGGGCCAGTTCAGCTGTGTGCTGCTGCTGGCATCTGTTAAGAGCACGGGAAAACACTCCTCATGTTTTGGAGAGTGAGCCAGATGTATCACTTCATTCATCCTTGCAGTTGGATGCTGATAACATCTGAAAGCAAACAAAGGTGATGATTTGGAGTGGCTGCTAGTAGGCACGCAGTTCTCTTTCCACTTATCATGCTCTGCTTTGGTTGGATGTTTCCCAACAGACAAGATTATAACTTGCCTTAGAAAAGTGGCCTTGTTCACTAAGAATTACAAATTGTGGTCACAGTCCAAATGTAGATGAGGCTACAACACCCCAAGAAATACAGCCTAGCATGGTTCTGTTTGTGGACTTCTCACCTGACAAAATACACACCTAAGTAATTTCTTTTCCTCCAGGGTTTGTGACAGATAAATGCCAGCAGCCTTCAGCTATTTGGTTCTCTGTGTGTGTCTGGACTAGTGAGCTCCAGCCCATCACTGGCACAGTCTGAAGGGCTTCTGGCCTCCTCTGCTCCTCTTTGGCACTCAAGCCATGACCCACTCCTGAGTCAGCTAGCTTTCTAAACACACAGTTCAATTCCATGATCTTTGAGAAACATCATAAAAATTATCTGCAATTTACTGCAAACCTCTCCATCAAATTTCAATTATTGTCAACCTATTAAAGCTATTTTTAGTCCTTACTGCAGAATATTTATGTCCAAAGGAATTATTTAAATAAACTGCACACTAACTATGCAGTAAGTTAGAGGGAAAGATGCCCTAGAACAGCAGCAGATGTGAGCTAGAGAGGTTTTGTTGCATAGGGCAGACTACCTTACACCACTGTGAGTAATTTTGGTGAGGGCTGCCTGCTGTACAAACTTTCTCTTTTTCACATCTCAGGCTGTTTGTTGCTGAGGACACTTGGTGAAAACAGTCCCATTTCCCTTGAAGTGATGATACAGCATTTTCCTAACACAGTATAAAATGTACAGAATAGCAGCCTATTATTACCTGTCTCTGACCAAGTTAATTGGATATTAGCATTAGAATCATGTTAAGTAATCTCTGTCAAATCCTATTAGCTCCCTTGCTCTCTTCCAGAGTATCTGCTGAATGATACAAAGCTTGCAGAAAAGCTAATCCTTATATACCTTATGAGTGCAGCCAAGTATTTTATCAAAGTAAAAGAGACCTTCAGGCTTCCCATCCTCCACACCACAGGGAGAGCTTACCCTTCTCCCAGGGCAGCCTCAGCAGTAACCAAGAACAGCAAACAGGAGACACTGACCTGTGCTGCAACCATAATTTTCACAATTGTTCATAACCTGGGCTGAGAATTTAAATGCAAAAATATACTGAAATCCAAAGCTATAGTTCCCACAGCAGCTATAACTCAGTCACGGTATTTGGACATACATTGTGGAGTACAGACATAGTAATGCAAAACACTAAAGCTACCTCTGGTTATGTTTGGCTGGGGGAACCATAACTCTGTGTTTCCTGACTTTTGTGTTAAGATCTCAACCATAAATAGTGCTTTAATGTAGCTTTGTGCAGTGGGTTTACATTGGCATTGGGAGATGCTCAATACGGAAACAGTAAGAGAAGTAGTGTGGTATGCTTATGAAATGAGTAATGCTCTTAGAATAATTGCTGGGGTGAAATCATGGCCCCAGTGAAGGCAAAAGAGTCAGGGTTTTAACTCAAAAACATCTTATCCAGGGAAGAAAGCAGCAAATGTCCAAGTGGTTTTGATCTCTATTAAAAAGGAAAGAATTTCAGATCAGTTCCCTGTCTCCAAATCAGGGCTCTAAAGGAATAATCAGTTTATTCTAAAGAGTGATATAAACCTTAAGTAGCAAATGGTTGGGGGGGCACACTGCCTCCACAGAAAAACTTAGAGGTTATTTGTATTGTTTCGTTTTCCTTTGCTGTTTTTCACATTAAATACCCCAAAGTGACTATTTTTTCATAACTATTTGCCAACTTAAAGAATTTCTTACTTATTCTGACATTTTGCTGTTTATCAGTTAATGACAGTAGAGTTAATGATCTCAGAGATTATCCAGCAATTGAAAAAGGGTCAACACTGGAAAGTTTTCAGCAGAAAAGTTTTGGCTAAGTTATGTAACTCAGTTTCTAATTTTTGCATGCTTATTTTAAAGGAGAGAACGCAATACCATTATTTTGCCTGCTAGGATGTTAGAGAATATTTTTCCTAGAGGATTGGTTTTTAGCTGATCATGATTTACTTGAACAAACCAGCCTATTTCATTATGGAAAAAAAATTTAAAAAAAATAAAAAAAATAAGTGAGATGGGCTAGTCACAAGAGGAAAAAAAAAAAATGTATCTTTCAGTGTGTGACCAGCCAGAGGAATTCTCTTTTTGTGCCAAACTGCCTTGTGTTTTCAGCTGGGAAAGACACTGTGCAAAATGATAGCAGATGGTGGAGCTGAAAACTTTACATGTTTGATTCACAGCCAGCATTTTGTTGTCCTAGTTGTCTCACATTTTTGCACTGTGTTATGTTGTGCAATCACATGTGAGACACTGGAATCAGCCTCAGTGTCCCAGTGTTTACTGAAATGGGATTCTTGATGCGATGGGCACAAACTTGGTGTGTTTACTGTTCTTGGAAAGGCTTCCTCCATTGGAAGCCACCCTTTGAGGAAAATTTCAGCTATCTTATCCTTATGGGAAGGGCCAGTGGTGCCACCAGAAGAAATCTCTGCTCAAAGACTCTGGGGAAGAAATCCAGATTCCTTGGCAAAGGCTGGTGTAGAGAGGGAGGCTGTGGAGAAAAAGAGAGGGTGGTCTCTGAAAAGTGGTTTTGAGCCATGCAAACACAGTGCCACCAGCTTGACTTGCAAAATAAAATTTTTCAGCTCCCTGCCAAAAAATGTCACGTGGCAGCACAGTATTTTTAGCTGCAAGGCAGCTATGAGTTGAGTTCTCTCTCTGCTGAAGCAAGGCTCTTAGATTGCTCTGCCATGAGCATGAAATGGTGTATGTTGGTAAAGACTGAAGTCTGATTATTCAGTGACAAAATCTCAGAATTAGTGCAATAATAACCCTATTTAAAGATAAAGGGTTTTATTCATTAATTTCAAATCTACCCATTTCTGTGCTGGCCCAAGCAATAGCTCTATTACAATTCCTCATCTGAGGAAGAAAAAGGAAGTGGGGAAAAAAGGGGCAGAAGAAAAAGATCACTGCATGTCAATCTGTGATAACCTTCTTCCATGAGGCTATTTCCATAATGCTACAGTTGCTTCTTTCTAGACTTTTTAGAATGTCCCTTGCACAGAAAAAACCAACAAAATAAAACCATAATAGAGCTGAAAACAGGAAAACAGGCCTCCAAAATTTCCAGATAGAAGCTAACAAATGCAGATCATTAGCTTCATGAGATTTTCCAATTCAGGCCTGCTGGGCTTGTCTTTACCTAGTAACCTCTTTCCTCTGTGATGTTTTACTGAAGCGTGATCTCTCCATATTCTGCTTTCCAAACTTTCTGCAGTCAGTGGATGCCATTCCCATAATTCCACATTTATTAGATCTCTCTACCCACATTAAATATTTCCCCCACCTTTATTGTTGAAATCCATGTTATAAATGTAAAAGTATGAAGTTGAGACTGTGACACAAGTGAGGATAACAAGACTGACCACAGTGCTTCAAATGTCTTCCATGAGTTACTTTTGTAAGTACCCTCTAAGGTAAATGTCAGTGGGAAAAATATCCATCAGCTCCAATATTGTCAAGTGTTGGAATAACATGGCACAAAAATGTTCTTGTATTCAGTGCATCAGATTCAGTAATCAGTGCCACTACTAGCTCAGTCCTCATACAACTCCTTCTTCATTTTTCCTAGCTGCTTAACATGACTGCTTAGAGAAGTAGCTGGCTGGTATGTCCCCTTTCTGTCACATTTACATTAAAAATGTAAATATTTTATTGTGATTAATATTTTCAGTGAAAATATTGACAAAAATATTTCAGGGAACTATGGCAACTCAAAGCAGCTGTTCCCCCAAAATAATCAGTAGGAAACCATATGTACAGGCACACATGCTTAAAAGGATAAATCAAGCATATTTCATAGATTTTGCTTTGAAGAACAAATATATTCATGGCTATTTTACTCCTAAAATAGGAGAAATGATGCCTGCTGCAATGCAATATAATAGTCTCTAAAAACAAAGACTTGTTATGTTTTTTTAACTGCATATTAAAATAAACACAAAGTCTGAGCAACAAGATATGGTTATTTAAAATTCCCAGCTGAAATACTTTGAATGCATGTCTTTAGTAGATGCTCAGCTAATTAAAGTAATAGAATCAAATGAACCTTAACATAAAGCCTTAAGAATATTACAATTGCAAAAATTGACAGGAAAGGAACCTTGTTTAAAACACTGCAGTTTTCTGCGATATAGGCATTTTTAAAGAGGTTTTTGCATATGACATGGCTTTATGTTTATAATTTGCTACGTGGTTTTAATTCCGTGTTTTGTAGTACTTAAAGTCTGGGTATGGGTTTTGTTTAATTTTTAAAGTACTCTGCTTATTTATTGATCTCTGATAGAATGTTGAGAAAAAAAAAAGATTAAGGTAGTTTTAAAGACTTGTTTTAAATATTTGACAGATTTTTAGCTCAGCAAATTGTAAACATCTTGCACAAATGTTAACACATAAACTACCTGTGAAACAAGAACATAAATTCTTCTATATAGTTCCAAATGGATTTTCCCTGAGATTTGCATCCAAAGTGCCCATCAGCTTCAGAGGCAATTGGGAGTGGTATCTTATGGCACTATCACTCCTTCCTACTACTGTTTCTGCCTGACATGCCCTTAATGGAGAAGCAGGACCAGCCCAGTCCCTTGGGGCCTCAGCTCATCCTCCACACCAAAAATGGAGCTCCAGGTCCCTGTGTGAGATGGGCCCTTTCTGACACTCTTCTTCTAAGAGCTTTTCAGGTCTAGCCTGTTGGTTCTCAAAGACCTTAAAATCAAGAACCAAATTATTGAATATGTTAAAAGCTAGGCCTTCCATGGACATGGAAACAGACCTTTCTCACAGTATGAATCTTTTTTGCAGTCACCAGATCCATTTTAATGGGAGTGCATTCAGCCATTACAATTTAGTCCTTTTCTAACCTTTTGCATTGACATACTAATAATATGTCCAATAGCTGTAGCTCCTGTGGGACAAAGAACTGATATAGATATGTGGAAGCTACTGAAATCAGTAGAGCTGCTTCAGACCTGGATAAGTTTATGTGGAAAAGAAATCTTTCCCATACTTCATATATGGGATCCTTGTTGCTGAAAACTGTGCCCTAATTGCAGGTTTGCTTGGTTCCTCAACTTTCTTACTGGGGCAAGTGCAAGATCCTGACTGCTCTCTTTCTTCTGGAGTTTTTTTTGCTTGACAGAGAAGTATTTGGCAAAGGTCTGCTTTCTATCTTTTTATTTTTTTAAGATCAATATTATTTCTCTAAGGTACTTCTGGAAGCTAAAGAAAATGTGATTCTGAAATGCAACTTTTTTTTTTTTTAAGGATATTTACAAGTTCAATCATAGACAGGTTTTTATTTAAGATGATAATTACGTAATGCTGAGCTGGAATGGCAAATGCATTATTTACTAGGAGGTACCCTATTCTGTAAAAATAAAAAGAATTTCCTTTCTATAAAAATACAGCATAAGATGCCATGCTTTAGGGTTTTTTTGTAAGTACCCTCTAAGGTAAACATCAGTGGAGAAAATGTCCATCAGCTCCAATATCAAGCAAAACAAAACATTCATCTAATGAAGGAAAAAATACAGTTAACATATTGTCAGAGTAGTATTTTTATCTCAGCACAGAGATAGTGGTGTTCATAGACCTGCCTTCTCTCCTGTTTGCTTCAGTAGTAATAAATGGGATATTTCCATAATATCTCAGAAGTCATCCAAAATTTGAAGGCCAGACCACTGCTGTAAAGGGAAATGAGCTATACCATTGTTTTGGAGATGTGGTGGTTGAGCTATGGTTCATGACAGAGTTCAGCTACACAGCTCAGGAAAAAACTTTCAAATAATTTATTTTTATTTCTCTGCCATGCACAATTTTGTAAATTCACAAGCTAGAGTTTGAGGAAAGCATGAAGAGGATTCAGACTGTTTCCTACAGTGTGCAAATCAGGACCAAGAAATTTTAATCCTTCCAAAATCTGAGAGAATTGTTCAATAGGCTCCAACAGCCTTCTAGGATGGGTGGTACCGACACTCAGAAAATGTAGCTCATTTTGGAGCACAGTTTCTGGTGGCTGCAATCAAGGTCCCAGGCATGCACGAAAGCCCTTTACATTGGACAGCATAGAAAGTTTTTGTGCAAGCAACATCACTGCTTTATTCTGAGTTGGAGTCTCAACTCAGGCTTATCCTGACTGCTTGGTAGGTGTCTCTGGGCAAAGCTCATTCACTTGAACAACAAGAAGCACAGTACAAAGCAATGCAAGTACTGTTTCTTTTCACACAAGAAAAATGTGCTAATCCATGCCTAGAATTTTAAAATGTCATAGAAATTGTCATTTCAAAGCACCCTTAGGTTCTAGTCAGTGCTCAGCATCGGTGGAGAATATCGGTCCAAGATAAACACTGGCAAAAAAAAAGGGTTCTGAAAATCAGGACTCAGAGAAGAACTAGATCTGTACCTTCTCTGTTGCCTCCAAAAGAGTTTCAAAGAAAAAAGATCCAAGACAGAGCAACAGGCAAGCTCAGTGGGTGCATCTTCCCCACCACAAGTAAGGTGAATATTCCACCAGAAGGGTGGAAGCAACATCCAGCAAGCAGCATCCAGGGGTGAGAATATCAGCAAATATGTAACTGTGACACAAAAATTCTAGTGTTTATATTTTAGTGTTCGAGAAATCTCTTCAAAGAAACTTTCCTACCCTCTGGTGTGAAAGTATAAAATGAAGTTCTGGTAGAGAGATTCTAAACCCAGGAGGAAAGATGAGGTGACCATCAATTCAGACCTAAGGAGATAGTGATGAAGAAATTTTACAAGCAACCCAGCATAAAGGTTCTCTTCATTATTTTAAGGAGATTGAAGGGAAGTCAACCAGCTGAGCCAAATGCAAGTCCCAAACCTGTTGAACTTTACCTGCTGCTGTTAATAACATCCAGGATACAAAAAATGTCTTTTAACTCATTATGTACTTGTTTTCACCCTATTCTCTTCCTCCAGTATATGTGTTCTTATAATTCATTATTTTCACATTTACATTTCTTTTTTTCACTTGTCTCCTTCACAGATAACACCAAGAAACATATATATTTCTCTAAAATCTAAGGATATGAGAATGCAAAGGCATTGATTCAGACTAATACTTACCTTTCCACTCACATACAAAAGGAGGAAACTGAACATCATGTTCTCCTTGTGCTTCCTGCAAGACTACATCATCCTAACACAATGTCAAAATCTAGAAATTGCATGTAATCAAACATTTATAATGTAACAGTTTCCTTTTACAGTAACACAAAAAAAATGGTGGAAGAACAAAACACAGCTATGATGAGGTCTCGCTTTCAGCATTTAAACCGGTGTTCATGGCTCTTGGGAAAGGAGAAAAACTTTATTTTTGACATTTTGGAAAGGTGGTAATTTTAAATCAACTCTTCTAGTTTTGTCTGAGAGCTGGCATGGATTTACTCAGATAACTTCATCCAAGTTGTTTTTTGGCCAAGGATATCTTAAAGTTAAAAACCAGATAATCTAGTAAAACAAAATAAAAGGCCTAATTAGTGATGGTAGCTCTGGCCTCATAAGAAAATAATGTGATGGATTTGGAACACAGATGAGAGCACTAGCTCCACAGAAGTGTTATTCCAGCCACAGAAGGTCTTAAATACACCTTTTAAAATGTATAATATAATGCCAGATGGTTGAACCACATCTGAGATTTTCAGGGCATTCAGTATGCAATCAAAGTTAAGTAATCAGTGAAAGAGAATAAAATTGCTAAGAACCTGCCATTATAGTTAATGTGTGCACTGAAAAACTGATTCTTGATCTTGTTCAGTAAAACTCTTGGTGGGTGGCATTTCTGTGAAATAGGTGTTAACTGGATTAGCTCAGTTTCAGGTCATGTTTTTCAACCGAAAATGTAGCCCTTTCTAGTACTTTAACAAAATAAAATTAATATAAAGCAATAGTTTGTCTAACTAATAGCCAGACTTCTGTATTCTCTTGTTACAGTCAAAATGGCATTCAGCCCCTGATCTAAATTTTGGGAGTTTCACCTCTGAACATGACTAATCCCTGGCTGGACCACTCTGAAGGATCTGACCAACCAGATGGTCTCAGAGCACACCTCAAGTTAGGCCCTGCACAGCACAGATAACCTGGTACAGCTGCTGCCTCACCTCTCATCACTTCTCGTTAAAAAGTGTGTGGTGTGGGGAAGTTATACCAGCTCTGTTTCAACCAGACTCTACATTAGCCAGGGTTATGGTCCTTCCTGTCTGTCCTCCTCAAGCTGTACCTGACATTTTCATTGCATGAAGTAATTAATTGGCCACTGAAGAAAGGGACCATCAAAGCCCTAGCTTTGAGGTCAGAAGTTGGGACAAACAGTTTGGAAAGGGTAGACCTCTAGTGACTTGATCTGACTGATAATGGCCACCATTAGTGGTGTAATTATGGCATTAAAAACACTACAGCTTCAATGGACACAGTTAAAGGAGATCCCAATCAAAATGCCATTGGGGTTTGGCATTTGGAGAATTTGTCAAAGTGGAGGGAAACTCATGTTTACACGTACTCCTCTGCCAACTGAGGGATAGGATGGAGGGGATTCTCCTTCCCTTTGCTGTCATTATACCCCGGTGACCAGCTGATACCCTCAAGTCTGGAGCAGAGGCAGATATAAGATCTACACACAGCAGAGAGGACAAAAGCCCTTGAGAGGAGAAGTCTCTTCAGAAAGACCACATTTCACTCATTGTCCCCTGGTGGAGCCCCAGCCCCATTCACTATGTAGTGAGGCTGCTCTCATCCCACACCATCTCTTCATTTCCCCAGATCCAGCAGGTTTATCTACTGATAAACAATTCTCCTGCTTTTCATGACCTTCTGCAAGCAGGAGAGTGAACCTAGAGCACCACACTGCAGCCCCTTCAGCCTCACTCCTGACACCTCTGGTCTCGGTCCATGAAGCTGTGTGCCACCTTCTCTGCCCACCCTGAAATCCTGTTCTACAGTCCAGTGGTCCAAGGATGCAGGACAGTCTACACCTATATATTTTGCAGATTTTCCTCAACATTTTTCTTCCTCAGGGCATTGCATTTAATGATGTCTGCAAACTTGCCAGCTTCCCAAGTTTCTCTAATTAGGAACTTGTGCTATGACAAGCTTCTTAACAATATCATTTACTTTTTTCTGAGACATAGCAAGGCAAGGTTATGTTTCTTTCCCTGCAGAAATCTGTAGCATGATGGGTGAAACTTCAGGAAACATCATACTGGCTGGTTGCTTAAGTTTTAATATAAAACTTAGGTCTGAGCTGGACCTGATTTTTTCAGCAACCTGAATCCTTGTAAGGATATTTTAATTTTTATCCTTTGTTGCAATTAGGTTTAAAAATATTTCAAATCTTTTGTTTTGCTAGGAGAAAAACAATCAATCAAATTCATTCATCAGCTCCTTTTGATATCACAGAAGATGTAAGAGGGGAACCCTCTCTCCCACTGGTAGCATTTCCTCCAACAGAATGAAAAAATCGAAGCCAATTCAACTAGCTTGTCAGCCACACAGGTAAGAGTGCACACAAAGGGGAAACAGAAGAGGACAGGCAGGAAGATAAGGAGAAAAACACCCTCAAGGATGATACCCCCTGCAGGGTATTCTTGGTGGGGAGGGCAGAAATCCACCACCCCTCCCACCACTCCCTCTTTGCCCCCTGCCAGAGCACAGTGCTGCCTTGGGACTTGCCTTGGTGGCACTTCCCTCAGCAGCATAAGTTTAGGACAAGGTGATGCTTTCTTCAAGCTGAGAGAAACAATGCTCATTCCTTAAGAAAAGGAAAATTAAACCCAGCAGTGTTTGGGGATTTCCTGAACTGGAGCAAATAAATTTTCAACATCCAGTCCCAGATATGGCAATAATCAGTCATGGCATCTGAACCACAACTCTCCAGTGAAGTCTAGGAGTGACACAGAGCTGCTGCCTGCTTACCAAACTGAGAATCTCCACCAGTAACAAGGAAATCAGCAATTCTCTGTTACAGGACTTCAAGCATTCAAGTATCACCTTTACCATGCTACTAAGCTGCAGGACAACTAACATTTTCCATCAGTATTTTAAGCTCAAAGTAGTAGCCCTAGGAGAAAAAAACAACCAACCAACCAACCCCACAAGGTTTGTCACATTTCTCAAACCTAAACAAAAAGATATTCTTCAGATGACTTCATTTTACACCTATGGATCGACCTTAAAATTAGAAGGCACTGAGAGATTGTTTCTCTTACATTAGTCTGGGGGTGAAGAAATATACCCCAACCAAATTTTTAGATAGATAGATAGATAGATAGATAGATAGATAGATAGATAGATAGATAGATAGATAGATAGATAGATAGATGATAGGAATTGCAGAGAACCTAACACTTTTCAATACACTGTAATGAATCATCAGCCAAGCCAGTTAAACCATGCAACAATACTTTGTTTCTCTCCACTGCAGCACATCATGTCAAGGAAAGATTATAGCAACAGCAATTTGTTTCAGATTTACTCTGTCAGATCAGCCGCTGATAGCTTCAGACCACCATAATCTGGGAGAGAAAATGAAGCTCTTGTTGACAGAAGAGATGCTGGTGATTTTCTTGAGGCACTTCATTGTTTATGTAAAACCATTAAGGAGGCTGGGGTGATATGAGTTCAAACTCCTTTTCAAAAACAAAACCGAAACAACTTCAGATTTATGATTCTGTCTCAGTTCTCCTCATGAGATATGATATTCTTCTTAACTCGGATTAAACACCAATTGTGACTACTACAAAATATTTGGTTTCTTCTCACAGAACACTAAACAGTGGCTTAGCTTAGAGACCTGTAAATAAATGAACTGCATTCTGAAACAAACTCCAGAGCTTACATCATCTTAACTATAAATTGTAAATTAGGTGCAATGGAAGTTACAGTAGATCTTTATATGCTACTTAGAGGTAAGGCTTTCAAAAACATCTAAGGAATTTAAATATCCAGTTTCTACTAATTTGAGTAGAAAACTATATTCAGTTCCCTTAGGTAGTTTCAAAAACTTCATCTTAACAGACTGGGTTGTAAACCCTTAACCCATTAGATCCTTGGAGAGATTCCCACTGAGTTTAGGAGAGTAAGATCATGCTCTTATTGCCTTTCCAGAACATGGCTCTCCTCCTTGGGCAGGCATCAGGGTCTGCAGCTCTGTGACAGGGTCCCAAATGTCTCCCTTCAATCCCCTAATCAGTTACTGGAACTTTTTCTTCCTAGAAACAAAGTGAAATAGGTCACTGTCGTGCACAAGCAAACTTAGAAGGACTCCAGCACCCACCTATAGGGTCTGTAAATTTGCAGATTTTCTTGATGGATGAAGCCAGCAGATGCTGTAGCCTCTTCACATACCTGGAGTGAGTGAAACAAGAGATTTTGCCAGATAACTTCAATGCTGGAAGAGAGACCCAGGAGTGGATATTACACTATTTTATACAGAGGTCAGCAAGACTGCCAAACTGCTTACACCAATGGCAAAACTCCTACTGCCTGCTGTGGTGCTGGATCGTCCCAGGTCAGCATATCTGAGTGCTGTGGGGAACTCCAAACCCCCAGGCACCAAAGGCACCCTCGGGGCTGTGACCCACCATAAACTCTGACCAGAACAGGGAAGGCACCTCCTCACCCCTGAGCTGTGCTGACACACTGTGGATGTGCCCACTCTGGACCTTCACTCCAGGAACAAGCCCTGGCTGAGCAGCGTGTCCAATACCTACAGCGTCATTTGAGGGAACTTGTTAATTCTTCATCTTTGCAGAAATGGGCTCTTTTTCCAGCAGAAAAGTTAAGCTTTATTCATACATGAGATTTAAGTTTGCTTTTTCACCATAGGAACAATGTTGTTTGAGAGTTCAGATGGCATAATGCTGAATATTGCAAAAATGAGAAAATAACCACAGGTAGTTTTAAACCAAACACAAAATTATATTAGTTGCACTTGAATTTAAGGCCAAATTTTTGATTAGGGCTCCATTTATTGGAAGTTCTGGGAAAAGGTTTCAGTATAATCCCCAGTTAATGAAACCTTTGCTAGTGAATTTCCTTTGTCAACACTGCATTTAATGCGAGAAGTGCTTATACCTGCTAGATCATCAAAACCTGAAAAGCTAATAGACTCAACTGGAATGTAAAAAACAGGGAGGATTTTCATAAAACTTTAATAAAAGGGTTTGGCCTAGAATGGTGTAGGGTGATTCCTTTAAAAACAACTCTACTATTACTATTCTCCAGTTTCCAAATACTTTTTTGCCATGAAAATTGACAGACAGCTATGCTAAATATATATATATATATATATAGTAAAGTATTTATTGGAAATGTTGCACAAGTAAAACAAAAAAAATTCAGTTGTAAAATTCCTAGAAACCTAGCCAAGCAGGACCTGCACTTTAGGTCTTTTTGGTCTAGTTCATCATTTACAGAGCCAGACAGATGCCAAGATCCAAATAAACCAGCCCAAGAGAAAGGCAATCTTGACCAGGGCTAGCAAGCAGCCAGGGGAGACGCAGGTTTAGTTCACTGAAATGCTGGACTCCCCTGCTGCAGGTTTCTTTCAGTTTCAGCAACTGTCAGTGACTGACAGCAGCATGACAGAGAGTTGATCTAGTCTGCTCTCTATCCAGAATATCCACCCTGTTCTGCTGCAGGAGCATTTTGGGTTTAGCTGGGTGGGGATATCTGTGTCAGAGGCATTTTAGAAAAGCTATCTTTCATTGAAAAGCTGTAGGGTGGTGTTTTCCGACATATTTTTAAGAGATTCCTGTGCCAAAGGTGAAGTTGTTGGTCCTGTTTTTATGTCATTCAGAAATGTTTAGGGGCTATCTCTTGCTGGTAGCATTATTTATGGTATAGGGAAGGTGTTTCCACTTTCAGAAATTTGATAACCACTATACAGTTCTTCTTCCCACAATTTGAAAAATTGCAATTTTTTTGTCAGCCCCAACACTGTTTTGTTTCCTCTAGTCTAATGAAATTATCCTCGCACCACAATGTCAGTGCTATAACTGCTTTATAAAATTAAATTTAGAAATTTAGAAATTTAGAAATTTAGAAATCTAGAAATTTAGAAATTTAGGTACTGCCTTTTCCTGCACGAGTCTTGACATGAAGTCTCAAGGACCAGGGATCCAACAGTGAGAAAGACTTTTAAAGAATTCTTCCCACTGCGTGTTGCATGTGCTGAGACAGGACTTTGGAAATTCACTTAATGCTTCCATGAACACAAGTAATGTGTGAACGTGCCTGTGGCTGTGTACTTCCCTATGAAACCTTAGAACTAGGATTAAAGTGACTTTCAGGTCAAGCTGGATGATTGCACTAAAAAAGAAGCACTTTATTTTTCCTTTAAAATTTTAAACTCTTCATTTTGACCATGTTGACTTTGTGTTCACAGAAACAGGAATGCTCATGGAAACAGTATGAAAAATATTTTTAAATACTCAGGAAAAGCAAATTTTGAAGCCCTACAAAAAATATTTGCAGTGGAAATCTCATTCCTCTCATTCAGTCAGGAAACAGAAATACACCATATACACAGCACAGCCATTACATCTGTTTGAAGTGTGCCAAGAACTACTCATAAATTAACTGCAGACATAGAACACTGTAAATAAGTTTGGTGACAAACTAATCAAAACGTTCTCAATGACAACTCAATTGAAAAAAAAATTAAAAAGTGAAAACACTTTTTTTTAGAAAACAAGAGACTACATCTCTGATGTAGTTAGCAGTTTGAACAACTGTGTTACATTCTGTCAAGCATACCCCAGCTGACTGGTAAGAAAAATTTTTGATTTATGTTTCTTCCCTTTTGCTTGCCACATTCCTAGTTGACTTTCTCATGACGGTGCTGCCTGAGCGGTATCTGTGGGACTGCACAGTGAAAATCCTGGGAAAACAAGGGAATTGCCCTTCACCAAAGACATATCCTGGGTGCACTCCTATGCCAGCACACAGATCTTTTCCTAGAATCTTGCAAAATCCTCCCCACATATTTTTATTTGAAGTCCTGATTTTTAAAAACACCTATGGGCATGTGTAATTTTTTTTCTTTGAAATGTGCCTTAATGTTGTGCAGACCTGTGACTGACATTAAGCATGGTGTAAGCTTGCTTTTCCATAGAAATTCTGTCCTGAATTTGAGCTTAAGCACCCAGTTACCAGACAGAAAAACAAATTCATAACCTCTTATGTTCCTAGTTTATTAAAGTTATAATCATCACAATGCCATATTGTTTAATACTGTACAGCTAATCATATCCTAAAAAAACCCATATTTGATTGGTAACAAATGTTAGGAGAGTCAAAGCCAAGGGCAGTTGGGATTTGACACTAGCATAACGTCACCTTTGTCTTCATTCCTTCAGCAATGGGTAGAAGAAATGTGAGCAAAACAATGGATTTCACCGACAGACGATGTGCTCATCAAACTTCATACACATTCCTTGAAATATCCAAACCCTCACCAAAGCATGTTAAATGAATAAATTAATTTGGGGTTTGAATTCCTCTCCAGAAGCATCACTCTCTTGGTTGGTGAGGAGAAAGAACCATTGCACCTGCTATCAGGCCTAAAAAGGAAAATCAGTATCTATGTAAATTGTTCTGGAATCCCAAGGTGCAAAATTTTTCTTTCTTTCCCTTGTAAGAAAAATTTTTCTGTGAAGAAATAGGGTTATTTTAATGTTTATATACAGCCTTAAAGCTCTGCAACAGTGTAAACCTCAACTTTGTGTTCTGGTGAATAAATTGGTTACCAAACTAAAAACGAGAAGTCATCTCAAAATAAGTTTACATTTTACAAATAAGACTGATCAATTGGAAAAAAAATAAGTTTTCACAAGTAAGGAATGTTGTAAGAAAAATCATGAGGAAAAGATTAGACCATAAAACCTGGAAGTGCTTCCTAAAAATAGTTTATTATTTTATGAGAAAAGGCTCAAGACACTATTGTACAACCAAGAATGACAACAAGGCTGCAAATGCATTTTTGACTCTGTAGCAAAGAGAAGAGGAAAAACACAGAAACAGAGTCACAAGTAACAAGTCCAAGACAGAGACACAAGAAGCAATACACACTACGAAGTGCAGAAAAGTGATAAAGCCAAAGGTCACCTGATTTAGCTAGAAATAAAAAAAAAACAAAAAAAAACTTAATAAGCACAAAAGCAAACAATGCAGAATGAGATGGCAGAGCTTAGAATATGAAAAAAAAGAAAGTGCTGAAAAAGCAAAACAAATAATTTTCTTCTGTATTTTAAAATGATGTTATTCTTTCCAGTGCAATTGCAACTCTGAACACAGCTCTGTGTGGCCCTTGGAGACACAGGGCTCAGGCTGATTTTATAGCAAAAGGGATAAATATGGGGATGAAGGATAGCATGGCAATTAAAAAAGCAAATGAGAGTGTGAAGCCACCAAGCCAGGAGGTACAAGGGGATAGGGAGCAGAAGACAGTCCCAAACTGTTACCATGTCTCACTAGGACAGCAGGCTAGTGTGGTCTTATGTGCTGATGTGACTGGAAAAGTTTATGACATTTTAAAAATTAAGAAATATAATAGCCACAAGTATAATGTAAATAAATTTAAATATAACAGACTCCTCTTACTTCCAGCCAATACAAACTATGAAAAGAGAAACTCAGGGACAATCTGCCTGAGGAAAAAAAGATTATGTGCACTTAGACAAAATGGAAGTAAGGGATTTCTCCATTCTGGAGAATGTCTTGATGCTTAACCCCTTACATCAGGAAAAGCTTTTTGCTATTGGTTCAAAGCAATCATTCTTTGTACCCTTGTTCAGAAGCCCATCACAGCTGACCCAAGTGAAGGAAAGCACACCCTCAGACAACCCAGAAAACTGCTGCTCAACACTTGACCCAGGAGGGGCCTTTCCTAAGCCCCCTAAACTCTTAAGCCTCACTTTTTAAGCCCTAAGCTGATACTGAGCTGATCTGTATTTCTCCTGCTCTTCTGATATTCCCTCCATTAGTGTCTGTCTCACCATTTTGTGCTTTGTCTGCAGAGTCTCCGCAGCATCTTGGTTTATGTTGGCATCACACTGGCGCTTCAGGACCACAGCCTGTCACCGCGATCTCCAGATGTTGTCTTAAGATTGGAAAGTAAAGTCTGCAGGTGTAGTATTGTTATCACCATGTTTAGCCAAGGAACACAAAGAACAAAACCAGTATAACTCAAATAATGGCAATTTCAGAGGAAAACATAAATTATAAGCATTTAAAAGATCTGCCATGCCTGCAATAGAAATTACATAAAAGATGCATAACATTGTACCAGCGTATCAGAAAGTGAAACACCAGGAGTCAAAACTGGAGAAAAAATACATCTCAAGAGGCTGAGTTATTACTGTAAAAAATTCTTTCCTAGGGAAATTACATTGCCTTCACTACAATGTTCATCTTTTGTTGGACAAAACTATTTCTACATACACAATAACAAACAATTTTTTACTGTCAAAAAAAAAATAGATTATGTAGAATTTTCCTCAGCATTTCTTAAATGTAAACAGCTACATCTTTTTCCTTTTACATGTAACATGATATGAATCTCACCCTCCTTTGAATGTACCAATTATTCACAAATATTGTCTAAAGAGTCCAGATATATTTTCAGCATTAATGTTGCCATGTTAATGACTCACATTGACTATGCTCAAAAACCTAATAACAAATTTCTTTGTCTCTACTTCTATTTGAGGAAAATATTTTGCATTTAGTTAAAAAAATAAATAATATTTATCCTTTAATAAGAAATTATTTTTGGTTACCTAAACAGTCCACCAGATTTTTTTACCCTTATATCCATGAAACTTGCAAAAATCACTGGCATTTACATTCATACCCTTAAGGCAGAATTTGGCCCAAGGAAAGGAGCAAAAGTCCTGTCTTTTCTTAAGATATCATTCAGACCTATATTTATTTTAAGTTCTAAGTTTTATTTTCTATAATCACTACTGCTTTCATCACAGAGAAGTTAGAAAGAAACATCTCAGAAACTGCAGTCACAACAACAGATCACAGGAAAACAGGACACAGGAAAATGCATTTAATCAATTTTCTGACTTAAATTGTGACATTTGATTCCTCTGAATTACATTTGCATTTGCACATCTCCGGGCAGTTAAGTCATTATTAAGCTCATTTTGAAATCTAGTTTTGGTGTTTCATGTGAATTTCACCATTAGACTAGACAGCATTAAGTTTGCTTGTGAGCACAGGCCTAGCACAGGGCATAAATCCTTTCCAGGCTCTGAAATACTCTGAAAGGGCTACACATCTGCACTGCAAGCTCTGTATCATAGAATTTCCTTGTATCTGAGCATTTTTAAATTTGCTGGCTTATTAAAAAGAAAACAACAAAAAAACCAAACAAAAACCCCCAAAGCCCCACAAACAACGACCCTTTATTACTTTGAAAAATGAAAGCTTTTATTAGAAAAATACCTTCTTGCAGTACTCAAGTCCTTGAGTTCAAGTCCAACAACCTGAACTAACACTCAAAGCTAAGAATGTTTTTGCAAATGTCCAAAGAAGTGGCTTGTGTCTGGCTGAAAAGAACCTATTTATTAGAGTGAAACCTTAGCCAGATTTGTTTTCTTCTCCAGCAAGAAGAAAAAATTAATTCTGGCATTCCTTTTCCTCAGTGTACAAAAGTGTGCAAATAAGTTCTCATCACTTCATTTTGCAGAAGTACAAATAATTCTTCATAGGTGAGTTTCCCATTTATGTTCAGAATTGTATAGAATTCAGTTTTGGGCCAGATCAGGGGTAATTTTTGCAGTAGGCAGGAGGGGACATGGCCTGGACTCAGAAGTTATTCTTTACTACTTGATGTAATTTTTTGGGGGTGGGAGAAATGCTCTCTTCTGAGCTGGCATAGCATGGTGGAGGGAGCAGCCAGGTATTGTCAAGGGTTTTCTGTGTGAATCATTCTCCTCACTCATGTACCCTCTGTCTTTAGTATTGTTGCTGTTACTGATCGTTTTCTTATCTCATTGCTGTTTCCAGTTGTTGTTATCTCAGCCTGTGATATTCAGGTTTTGTACCTCCAATCCTTCTCTCAGTCCTGCTGCAGAGGAAGGAGGGGGTACATGGTTTGGGGACAATCAGTGGGAACACTAAATTGGGGAGTACCATTCCTAAACCACAGCATGGCTCCATTCCATTTCATGAAGCTATTACAATATTACAGTATTGAATGAGGTCATTATTCATTAATTGTCAGTTCAGAAATACCATGAAGTACTGCCCAGTTCTTCTAGAATCAAGCTATTTGACCTGATAAAAGTAAAATAAAAAGAAACACAAAAAAATCCTGGAAAATATCTTTGTGAAACTTTCAGGATTTCAAGGAGACGCCACAACAAAATTATTTTATTTTTATTGCAGATTTTTTGAAAATAATAAACTGGAGAGCTTCTAATCTAGAAATACATTTTCAAGAAAGATTACTTCGCATTACAAAAATAAATATATTAAAATATTGATCAAAAATAAACAAATAATTGCTATGTAAAATTTAATTTCTGTGAAGTAGGGATTTTCAAAAGAAAATAACTTGCGCATGAAATATTTTTACTTAGCTAAAACAGAAGGTAAAAACAAAGGCATGTTGCATTACAGCTGCTTGCTTATTAGGAGCCAGCCTCTCTGCCACTTTGGTCCCATCAGGTAGTACCTGAATTCCTTAAGTAATCCCACAGAATCCAATAGAAAAGCTCAAGGGGTAAGGTACAACTCTTCTGATTAGCAATGGCAGAATCTGACCTTAAGGTCATTTTAATAAGCATTCTGGTGACTCGCCATTTCCTAAATATCCCTTTTCATAATACATTCCATAAAAATAAGCTCTAGAAAGATATGGTTTCTCCTGCCCCAATATTCCAGACATTTGGAAACCCTGAAGAAAACAAAACACTGCCTGCTTGCTGCAGACACATAAATGATAATGTCATAACCTGGATCAGGTGCCCACAATGAAGTTAACTACCCACAGGGAGTTAAAGTCCCTGTCCCACCACCTAAAGACCCACAAGTCCCAACACACCCATTCCCCTTCAGTGTCTTTATAGAAGTGTTTAAGCACAGATGTTGAAGTGTGAAGTTGCTCCTTGTTGTCAAAATCCCCTTTGCTCAATGTCATGAGCAAGTTTATATTCTGAGATAAAGACAGACAAAAATATCAAGCTATTCCTTAATTATCAATTTCAAGTTCTGCCATATCAACAAAAAGTATCTTCCAAAGTGTAGAAATATCTTATGCAAATAGAAATTTTTGCTAGTACTTGCAAAGTAGAAAATAAAAATGTGGTTTATTCTCCCTCTGCATTATTTATTGTTGTAGAAAGTTGTTGTCTTTGTACAATAAAAAAATAGCACATGGCTTATGCATGGACCAGTGTAGCATGGAAGAAATGGAAAAGATGAAAACCAAATAGTCCTGTCACTGAAAAAATACTTCAGGTCTTGAGTGCAAGCTGTAATATCCTATAGAGATTAATATAAGCATGCTGGGTTTATGGTTATTCATTATTACACTTCTGGGGAAATAGAACAATATATCTTGATAGTTTTAAATACATATTAGATCCTCTGAGTCTCAGTTGATTATGTAGCACATATTTCTGTCACTGTATTTCAAAATTACCTTAGAGGGAGCATTCTGAATTTGTGAAGTTAGGAGAAAAATTGAAAAAAAATAACTTTCTTAGCCTCTAAAAGGGCACTTAAATGCTGACTGAAGCAGTCTCTTGTCAGGAGACCAGGCAGAAAAGAGAAAGCAGGAGCAGGAGACAGATAGCAACAACTTTGAACTGACCCTCAAGCCTCAGCTACCAAATGATGCTCTCAGGATCTCAGAGATTGTATTTCTCATAATGGGAAAACAAAGTCTACTGTACTCTGCTCAAATGAACGATTTGTTTTGGTCACAAGACTCAGAAGCTAAATATTTCTAGCAAACACAGGTATTTACAAAGTCTTCTTTTAAAGTCTGCTCTTATTTTGTCATTGGGAGGGCAAGAGCAACCTGCCCCCTACCCATTTAAAGTGTAAACAGATCTCTCAGTAGGTAGAGAGGAAAGTTTAAATTAATTAGCCAGCTTTTCTTTTGTCTTACAAAGTTGGTGGGGAGGAAGAAAGGGCTGGAGAAACAAAACTCCCCTTACATAAGTTCCTTTAGAAATACACTTGAAAAAAAAAAAGCTGCCAGATGAATTCAGAGATGTAGTCTGCACACAAACACTGAGCAGAATTAGAGAGCAATTCATGTTAACTGAGATAATTTTTAATGCATTTCAGAGGAGCTTGTCATGGCCTGGCTTAGAACATGGAACAGGCATTATCCTGGTAGGCATGGAAAACAATGCTGAGGAGGTCAGAGTTTCAGTAGAAAGAGCATGAGGAGGGAAATGAGTATATAAGATGAATTTTGTAATGAAAAATAGAGTATTAGGCAGAACAGAGATGGGTGGTTCAGAGGATGATGAGGAAATCCCCACCAGCACATGTGGTTTCCCAGTACATTTTCCTCTTGCACTCTGGGCACAATGGGGTCACCTGGGGTAGCCCAGAGCTGATCCTTTCTACAGACCCTGTTCTAGTCACTTCTAGGCATGCAGCCACCTCTGGAAACCTGAGCCTGGGCTGTCTGCAGATGCACCCATGGAGAAAAGTGAGATACAGCCTGGTAACAGCAGCAGTGAAAAGGTAGACATTTCTTATCTATTGCCTTCTTTTTGAACTCACCCCAGCTAAAAGATCTTCCCTGGTTCTAGAGGAAGATGTGTATGTGATAGCTAAAAAACTGATGGTTATTTAGTTTGCTACACACAACAGCTCTCATTGCAGGGGTATAACCAGCATCCCTTGACTCTGGTTCTCTATGGATTTTTGCTGCTTTTATAGTCCTGAAGCTCTCCCCGTTCAGAAGGCAGGACTCTCAAGAACTGCATGTTTTATTCACAACATCTACATTGATAAAGCAGACCGCCATCAATTTCTTCCTGTGTGTATGCAAGCTCACTAACCACAACAGCTTCATTTTTATAATTCAGAACTTCCACTAAGAAAAAACAAACCACCAACCCAACCCAAGACCTGTATTAGATAGAAGGTCACACTCTGAACTCAGCTGGTTTTACATGCCTGTGCCCAAGAGCAAACTGTGATCCCAACATTTCCATGAGCTTCAACAAAACCTTGAGGTGGGACCTGCCAGAAATAAGAGGGCTGAGAACAACTGACTGAGAGATGTGCTGAAAATCTTCCTGCAGCATACCCTGCATCCTTGGTAGTCCCTACAGGTAACCACGTGTTCAGGTCTCCATCAACAAACACTCTGATTTTCTAAACTGTTGGTGTGCTGGCCACCCAAAATAAAAATAAAAATAAAAGAAGAACAAGGAGGAGAAGAAGAAGAAAGAAGAAAGAAAGAACAAGAAGGAAAAAGGAGGAAAAGAAGAAAAAGGATAAAAAGAAGAAAAAGAAGGAAAGCAATGCTGGGTTTAAATTTCTTAGCATTTCAGCCTGGTAATTGCACAGGGACTAATGAAGCAGTCCAGGCCCCCCACTCCATCCTCAGCTAGATCTGCATCCAGCATTCCTCTCTATGTTTACAGCTGGGAAGAAATTGAATTAACTACATAGTATTATTTTAGCATAAACGAACAGGAAGATTGTACAAAAATTGATGACCCAGTGGGTGTTGCCCCTCCCTGACTGTACTGTATATGCAGAGCTTTCTATACTCAAATTTATTGGTTTGTCAGAAACTTTAGTTATTTTCATCAAGTTGAGTTTTACATTAAACATTCCTTCGCTTAATTGGAACCATGCGGACACATTTGGGCAGCATCCATATTCCTGCTCAAATAAAAGGGGTACTTTGTTACAAATTCAGCATACTTTGCTGTTAAATTATATTTTGCTAGCAATTACAATTAAATATGAAGTTCACACTTAATAGTAGACCTTGTAATCATGTGGGAGTAGTTCTCCTTCCGTGAACATCATGTGTGGGTGGGAGAAGGGAGAGCCCTGTAGCCTAATTTTAATAATGAAATAAACAGTTGTGCTGGTGAGTAATTCAGGGATTTTAAGACAGAGCATTGGCAGGATGGAAATAGTTTAAGGAGCTTATTTAACCCTCTCACCTGCTACTTCTAGCTCACCCCACCACCCAATTTCAGACAGAGAGGAACAGCACCGAGAGATTTGGGAACGGATCGGGGGTAATGTCATGCCTGGTTTTTCTTGCTTTTAGTCCCCTAGTGAAAATTGTTGAGGACAGCAAAATGAAGTTTGCACAAAGATTTTAAGGTTCTCTTTTTTCAACCAATTGGTTTCTGAATTTAATAACAACAATTTTGTAAAAATGCTCTGCTTTTCTGGCATTTGTCCTGAAAAACAGGTTATGTTGTTTCATTTTAAATTTCATTTGTTTTATATTTTCGTGCTTGTTCCTGTAAAAAGCTTTCTATTATAAAAACAGAGTATGAAATTCCAAAAATTATGTGTTGTGGTGGTATTTCTACTGTCTTGAAACATGTTACTACTGACATCTCATGGAATTACAGAATACAAACAACAATGAAAAATAAAAAACATAAGCCATACAGGAAAACCTTCTCACTTATAATTTTTTTTTCTGAAAACAAAGCTTTGAATTTGGATTTGTACATGAGGAAAACATGAAGGATAGAGGGGTCTCAGCCTGTGGAGACACTGGGAAGAAATCTGCTTTACTAAAACAAAGAAAACCCAAGGTTAACATAAAGAAAATATTTCTGCCCAGCTCAATCTAAATTCCTAGTCTTTGCCCTTAAAATCTCTTTCTGTCTTGTAAATGAACTTAATTTCCACTCTGTCCATTTATAGGCAACTGGAGCTTCTCCTTCATGTAGTAGATGCCACCCAGCTACTGTCACCCATCAGTGACAACCCGAGGCATTCCCTGCTTTCTCTCTGCTAAGCTAGGTTCAGTATGTTTGAAAGAAACCTCCATGGATGCCCAGCTCAGAAGAAAAGTAAATTATGAGACTGATGCTCTGTCAACAATTCAGAAAAGCTGCCCTGGCCAATAATGGCAGCTCCTTGCATTTGTGAACATATACTTGTGGCCAGCTGGGAATGTGCATTATCCTGGTTTTGGCTGGGATAGAGTTAATTTTTTCACAGTAGCTGGTACAGTGATGTGTTATGGATTTAGCATGAGAATAATGATGATAATAGATTAATATTTTCAGTTGTTTCTAAGTATTGTTTTTACTAAGTCAAGGACTTTCCAGCTTCCTATGCTCTGCCAGCAAGAATGCTGGAGGGGCACAGGAAGGTGTGAGGGGGCACAGACAGGACAGCTGACCCCAGCTGGCCAGAGGGGTATCCCATACCATATGGCATTATACCTGGTACATAAACTGGAGGGAAAGCTGGGCAGGGGCCGCTGCTCAGGGACTGGCTTGGCATCTGTTGGTGAGTGGTAAGCAATTGCATTGTGCGTCACTTTCTTTGTATTTTTTGTTATTATTTTTATTAATTTCTTCCTTTTTTTCTCTTATTTAACTGTCTTTATCTCAACCCACAAGTTTTCTCACTTTTACTCTCCCCCATTCTGCTGGTGGGGGACTGAGTGAGCTAAGTGATGTCTAGTTGTCATCTGGGTTTAAACATGGGCCGTGGGGACAGGATTTATGTCCCCAGACACACGTCCTCTGCACTGAGCATGCCACAGAAATCTGCACCACGCATCTGCTAGCTGAGGCATGGAATTTAAAGCAGTGTTTTCCTTCTTCAGCCTGCACATGTATTCTGTTTGTTTCCACCATTGTTGTTCCTGCATCAAGCACACCTGGAGAAGCCAACCCCATGCAAGCATGTCTCACTTCCCTAGGACAGGGGAATTAAATAACTCAGAGCTACTGAAAGCACTATCCTACAAGGCTATCACCTTATTTCTGATATTGCAGCAGGGAATTAAACCTGCACACTGTTCTCACAGAACCTGCCTTACTGCTTCCCTGGAGTGAACTGCTGAACTCTCCCGGTCAGACCCAGAGCTACCATCCCTCTTGGTGGATTGGTCATCCACAGAATTGACATATCCTGGGAGGGTCATAGGGCAGAGCAAACCACTTTCCCCCTTCAGCCTTTTCTACCTCTACCTCTCCTCTTTGCCCATGCAGCCATTATAGTGGTAAATACTGGAGAGTCCATCTACTACAATAGATCAGAGCTGCTTGAAGCACTGAGGATCTCTTGGAACACTTTGGGGGTTCCCAAAATAGCTCCAAGCCAGAAAACACTTTTACTTGGTACAATTTAGCTTCATGTTGGTCTCATGGCACTGCTTTCCACTGCAATTTAATTTTAAGCTGGGATTTTTTTTTTACACTGGGGCTTTTCTACAAAAATGACAAACATGACTGCACAAACCATACATTGAACTTTGGAATCCACACTGTTTGAGTAGTTTTGAAATTTTACAAAACAATGGTCCTTACAACATCCAAGGGCTGCCTCTGCTTTGCTACGAAGTCCCAATGGGTTCCAAAGGACTTCCAAGGCCAGCACCTCGTGGTTTATTTCTCAAAGATTCTCACTGCCATGCTCAGCTCATGCTTTCTCTGAGGGTGGCCAGATTTCACCAAACGTGGACAGCACAAGAAAAGTTCTTATGAAAAGACAAAAGCAGAAATATTCTACTGAGCCTAAGGCACCACATTTCTTTCAGGACTTGAACCTAATTCCTCATCATTCTGCAAATACGCCTGAAAAGGCATTGCATGGAAAATGAGACTGCTTTGCAGCAAAAGATGCCTTCTGCTCTTTAAACATTCCCTCTTCAACAACACATATTCTCATCTGTGCAGTTTTAATAGAAGCATAATTTTTGTCATATGTTGTAATGAATAGCATACAGCTAAATGGTGCGTATAAGACTGTAATTCCATCTGGGAGTTTGTTGACATTGATAAACCGCTTGGATTTTGCTTTTGTGGTTCATGCCATTACAGCAGCTCAACGGGATTACAATCCTGTTAGGTATAGCTGGTTATAGGCGTAACCTATGATAATGATTGTATGTTTTATTAAAGAAAGTATTTAAAAGTTCAATTGAAAATTTTCATCAACAGTCTGATAATATAGTATTAAAAATTATATTCATGTTATTATCTGAGTGGCTGATCTACTTGGTTTTTTTTAAGATTCCTCATCTCAGGCAATGAAAATAATTTAGTTGGATTTAATTATATCTATGCTGCGGGACCAAAGCATTTCCCTTGCAATTTTGTGGCATCACTACTTTAATAGGATATGAAAGCCAGAGTATTGCACTGCCCATGAAGAAAAGTGAACCAGACAAGTCTAGTAATTTCATTGTCTAAACCAAGCCAAACAGATACAAATAGAGAAAACTGCAGGTTTACTGTTTTTTTATAATTCCCAGTCACTAGCAGTGATAGCAGTGGCAGTGCTAAGGGTAGTTAACAACTCCTGGGAAAAGTAACATTTTCCTTTAATTCTACTGTAATTAATAGATCAGTGAATCCATGTATGAGTGTCCCTGAAAATTAAGCCTATATTAAGACACATTTCCCTCTTGTCCTCAAGTAAATGTGTTAAACCTGTGTGAACAGGAGCTTTCATTCTTCTGCACTTTACTCCCAGTTTGTCTGGATCACCATGGGTTTTCAAAATTTCAGTCATGCAGCCTGTTTCTAGCACGGATTCACTCTGCTAATTGGCATTTAGCTCTCAATGAAATAACTGCACTTAATGACTTCAGCAAAGCCCAGATGTTCTAGGCTGGATGGAAAGGAAATATTTCTGATACTAATTCTTCCGCTTATACAAGCCACTGGAATGGCCAACACTGCCTGACAGATGACTGGAGGCACTGTCACAGCTGGTGTCCTGCTGTTTCTGCCCACTGTTCTCTGTGGAGAGGTTATTACCTGTAACACTCCCTGCACTAGATTTTCAGATTCCACTTTTTACATGAAGCACCACCAGCAGGAAAATCACAAGGATGGGTCACAGTAGCCCACAGGCACAGGGCTCACAGGATGGATTGCAGCTACATTTATTGGACTAGATGAACTTTAAAAGTCCCTTCCAACACAAACAATTCTATAATTCTTCCCCTTCCTACTGCTGGCTTTACTGAGCTGCTGTTCACCCAGCACCCACACATCAGCCTCAGGTGCCTTGCTGCTGCTCCCATATATTCACCCTGTTCACACACAGGAGCTCTTGAACACTGCAGGGGAGTAGACACACTCACACCATCTCCAGCCAGCTACATTAGGGAAAGAAACTAGAAAATAAAACTACCCAAAGAGTCAGTGGAAGTTATTCTGCTGAAGCCTGCACACTGGATCATTGTCTGGAGGCTCTGCAGGTGATGAGAAGCTTCCAGGCAGAGGCAATATTTAGAAAGCATCTGCTCTAAAGGCCAAGCTACCGTTTAAAGCGTTAGGAGATACTGGGGTACATTTACCTGTTTATCCCCATTTCATGCAGTTTCAGACTCCACTACAGACTAGGAAAACTGAAATTTCACTTTCAGTATAATGGCTTCCACCCTGTGGCTAGAACCTCCTCCATAGTACAAGATCCTTTCAGGCATAGATTTCACAACAAACTGATTGGTGCAGATGTGGTTCATACTGGCAAGAGATGTTTGCTAGCACTGTTTAAACCAGCTACCCACATGACAGAAGTTATACCTCTCAACAGAGCTTTTTTATTCTATAAGAACATTGAGCAGAACTGATGATTTAATTAGTGGCATGTTTCCTTTCTTCTCTTCTGATGCTCTTAGCTGACAAAGCTGTATATGCAAAATGTTTGAATGCAGACAAACCTACTACTTCTGGGAAAGACACACAATGACCAGCAAATGGTTCCAGCACTGGTGGGGGAGTGAAGGGGGCTGAAGCAATACAGCCATGGTGTGACATGCGGTGAAGCAGCCTTCTCACGGATCCTGGGCAACATCCAACAGCAACACACAAATATCTGGGGTGGGATTTAGGGTTGCAGGTTGCTCCTACAGAAGCTCTCTTGAGAGAAGGTGAAGGAAACAGAAGACGACCACCAATGTATCTAGTTTTGCAGTGATTTAAGATGCCTAAATCCTTTCATACAACATGTGTACTAAATTCTCATTAATCTTAAATTACGACAATGATCAGAAAAGCTTAGTATATAGTTCCTTTCCACCAGGCTCTTTCTCATCCAGATATATCTCTCCATTTGACCAAAAAATAAAGATTTTTTCTCTGCTAACAGTCTATAATTACAACAATTCCTGTGAGGGCAAGACAGAAAGGGAGGAAGGCTTCAAGGGCCAGTATCCTCTTGCACATCATTAATAATATTGTCAGTGAAATAAATAAGTCATCCTCATAATAAATGCAACAGAGAAAGAACACAATGAGATTCAAGCTGGGATCAGTGAATGACACCATCAGGTTTTTAAAAATAATAATCATTAAAGTAGGCAAATTTGATCTGAAACCATTGAAAGAAAAATTTGGGTGATCATTTTTACAGAATCTTTTTTGTAAATGTAAGGGCACTTTGCCCTTAGGTGAGGATAGGATAGAGTTAATTTTCTTCTCAGTAGCTGTGTTTTGGATTTAGGATGAGAACAATGTTGGTAACACACTGATGTTTGAGTTGTTGCTGTGTACTGCTCACTCTAAGTCAGGGAGCAGCTGTGGGGTACTTTGTTGGCAGCTGGAGTTAAAACATGACACACATTAATGGAAGTTATACTACATACACAAGTAAAAGAGTGAAAATTAGTGTATATAGGTTATGATATTTTTTTCTGATGAGTACTGAAAAGTTCTGGAAAAACATTTGATAATTATGTAATGTTTCATAATACTTTTAGCTGAGTGGTTTTCTGCTCTAAGGGGAAACATGGCCCTGCAGTTAATTTCCCTGAGTTTGGAGAAAAGGCCATAGAGAAGATTTTTGATATTTGTTTTTGAAGCTTAGTTCTATTCTAGGATGAGGAAGCCTAAGCATGTTTACAAAAGCTGAACCAGGAATTTGCCAATTCCCATCACTATGGGTAAAAGCAGTTACTAATAATTTCTTTACTTCAGGAGTCACAAATTAAATAATCCAGAAAAGATTAATCAAGAAGTAGAAAGCTAAGACAGGGTAACTGAGATCCCAGGGCAGGCATAGTACACCTATCAGAATTTTTGGGAAATTTGCAGCTGGAGCTGCCAAGAACACTAGAAGGTGGTGTCCCCTGGAAGGGGTACAGCCATGCAGCAAACCCCCTTTAGGTCCTTCCTCCTTCTTCATGATCAGAGCTGCATCTTCCCCATACTGTGCTGATCTTGGCACTGATCTGGAGGGAAAAGAGTTTAGAGCTTTTCTGTTTCACATTCTGCAGAATCACTTTGTTTCCTACATTTTGTGAAAGCAAAATTTTGCATCTTTCTTAGGGTTAGACACATTAGTGGGTTTGACCGTATTGAATATTGTTATGTCTAGATACAATGCCAAATTCCAGCATGTGGAGGCACGGTGGTCTGGTAGGTAACCCATAGCTGGGACCAGCCCCATGCCATGGAAAACAACACCTGAAATTTGGGGACATTGTTTCAAGTTAGGGAGAGTTTGTTGTTGGATCATGGGAGTTACTGTGTTAATGTGGGTTACATTGTCATTCATAACTGGTTAGAATGTTTCTAGAAATTTCAGAGCTAGTGTATTTAAGTTGGAATCATCCTTCGTTTGGGGTCCAGGTGTTCAGGATACATTTGGCAGTGCTCCTGTGTGTCGCAGCAGAAGAATAGAGGACCCTCAGATTTTCCACCCAAGACCCATCATCACCCACTCCTTCTTCCTCACCAACCCTTCACAATCATTGCCTGTCCTCGCTACTTGACAGAAGGAGATGGTTTGTACAAAGGATGGGTATGTGATTCTGACTCCTTATTATGAAGGAGGGAAGAAATAAGTGTCTATATCTTTCAGAGCTATTTAGAGGGAAGGAAACACATTAACAATAACTTTTTAAAATGTGCTATTCTGAATGGACATGCCATGGAAAATACAGCAAGGATCTTCTCTTGTGTTAGATGTTTCCATTCCAAATAATTTTATTTCTGTGACTTAATAATCTCCAGACCTGATTTAAGAGTTTCCATATCACTTTCCACTGAAGCCAATAAGAACAAAGGGCCCAAGTGTGTACTTGCTAACTCTTCCTTTAAAAGTAGAGGCAGCTATAGTGTGTTCAGGTTTACTGACATTTCTTTAACAGACTTTCAGCATTACCAACTGGCCACGTGGGTTTGCAGTCTTATGGATTGCAATTTGAGCTTTGGGATATATTCAGCTTGCACCCTAAGAGCAGAACTGCAGCTTTGGGCAGTTTTTAGGTGGCTGTGCTAAAGGTAAAGCAGCCATGTGGTAGTGTGTACACACTATTTTTAACACTGATCTTGCCTTTGATTTACTTCCAATGCCTTCCCCCACATACAGCTCACTAACCAAGCACAATCCACTTCTTTATATGGGGCATCTCCTGAGGTTCTGTTGCTGGTTTGTTGGGTTTTTTGGAGGTTTTTTTTTGGAAGGGAGATTCTCCCCATTCTTACCAAATTTGGAGAACAGACAATTACTAGTGGCTGCTAGTCACATTCCAGCAGACAAAACTGTGGAGCAAGAAAACAAAAGGTTGTTCAGCTCAGGCTTTTCCTGTAAAATATTAAGTCAGGCCTACTTAGCTGGTGTACTCTGACTCAGCACTGGCCTGAGGTGTCTATGTTAACAGTATCATGAGGGTCCAGGCATCAGAGGTATGCAGGCACCTGGACCAGTCTTCAAAGACTCTCTTCGCAGTTCTGGAGCAGTAGATGTTAATTTCACTCGTTGTTTAAATATCTGCTTTAAGGTAAGATAAAGTGACTTCAATTGTGTTTTTCATTGGCCATAAGGAGAGTCGGGGTGCTTACTGTACCTTGTAGATACATAGGTTTGACAAACCAGTCTTGAAGTCATAAACAGAGACACCAAGGGAGAGAGGAGGGACCTTCCCAGAAGAAACTCAATAGCCTTCCTGTTATTTTGTCCCATGGATTGCTTCTGCATTTTACTTTAGAGAGTTATTGGGAAAAAAAAATGCAAAGACTCAAGAAATTACTTGGACATAAAGGACCAAACTTCTTTCTCCCTGTTCCCAGTCCAGGACTGTTCACACTACAGATCTCCATGCCAGCCCTCCTTCTTGCTTCAAGATTTCAACATTTATCCTGCACAGGCCCAACTTCAGCAGGACTGGGGAAACACAACCTACACAGATGGACAGAAAAGTCTGGGCTAGTTCAGAAGATAAACCAGTTACAATCACTATTACAGAAATTTTCTAACACAGAAAAAAAATAATAGAATGGATATTTGTTTGCTGGAATAAAAATATACCAAATTATTGTACTGCACATTTAGAAGCACTTAAGGACTTCAGATTTTTAAGAACAAGAGAATGTGAAACTCTGATACCATTCTTTTTAAAGTCAAAAAAGAAGTGGGTAGAAATAACATGAATTTTTGCAAGTACGTTACCTTCTCATGAGAGGGAAACGTGTATGCACATCTGCACTTATATGTGTGCAAAAATATGCAGTGGGGGAGTAAGGAAAGGAACAATTTAATTTTCCTAGACTCACCAGGAAAAATCAAGAATAGATTATAGTGTATTTTTCCTGAAGTAAACAAATTAAAAGCTGTAAAATAACAATGCAGTAATTTCTTCTTTGCATCAGCACAGATTTCTGAAAGTTAACTATAGGCTATAGTTTATATTATGATGAATTTGTAAATGTTTTCATGATTAAAACAAAGAATATTATCTTAATTTAACGGAAAAAAATTAAACTACAGCTAAAAGCAAATAGCTGATTGATGCAAATGGCAGCAGTTGTCATGACTTTATGCATACATCAAATTAGCTCATATTTAAAGCTTTAAGGATTTGTTTGTATTTCTCATAGTCTTCCTGTTTGCTTTAATGTTATTCTAGCATATTCTTCTAAATATGGGAAGTTCACTTGGAAATGTTTATTTTTTTTCAGTTCACCACAATTTCTTGAGATAATTGTTTTTAACATTGCCTTTATGGGTGGGCTGTTCCAAGTCAATGTGGCACATCAAAATTTTCTTGAGAGAACCTGTTGAATTTCTTTGTGACTTTTCTCCCGGGGCCCAAAACTTTACAAATGCTATTCTTTTCTTCCCTGAGGTAATTTTCCAGCAATGAGAGCTACTGGGCTTCTATGCAATCTATTCAAAGCTTCTTCAAGACATTTTCTTTCACTGTGTTCTCTTTTTTATGAGTTTTCTCATAACTACCCAAAAAAATTTCAAAAAGTTTCAGCACGAAGTTTCACCAGTGACTACTCAACAGCTATCAGTGAGTGGACTTCAGATTTTCCAAGCCTCTCAGATGATGCACAGTGCCTTCAGATCCAGGAACCACTGCAGCCAGAAAAAAAACTGGCTCCTTTGAGATGGAGGACATGAGAGACCACAGGGCTTCCTATAGGGACCAGGGAGACATTGCATGGATGAACTTTAGTAGGTCTGAAGAACATGAATTCATGATCCAGTTATAAATTAGCTCACCGTCTACATAAACCTGCTTTAGGAAACCAGAGCTGGTACACACTGACTCTCTCCCAAACCCAAACACTGCAGTAGTCATATCACCATGAATCTCTTGTTGGCACATCATATGACTATGAAAGTATAGCATGATGGCAACGTAATTTGGAGGTAGATTTATTAAATATTCTGATTAAATTAGAATAAACTTCTTCTCTATTATTAGCAGTAGATGGTGAATTTGTGTACAAATTTTGGACCCATGATACATAGATCTAATGCAACACAATCTGTGTCCTACAGCTATGTAGAAGAAACACACCACAGAATTAAAAGGCACACTACCCTCACTCTTTGTAGATGGAGATTTGAGGAGCAAATAATATTTGTTAAAAAAAATCAAATTTTCTCTACACTTCATAGCAGTCACTGGCAAAGCTGGGAAACGATTCAAGACCTGTGTCCTAGCTGTAAAACCTTGCTTGCTCTCCTGGCATAGACATAGAAACAGGAACATGCCAGAGATGCAAAGCAAATGCCAAGTTGTAGAATGGGTCTCTGAAGTATTTTTCTCCCTGGAGAGAGATTAAAGTCTTGCAATACATATAAACACCTGCCTAATGATGACAGAATTGAATTTACTACTTCTTGCAGCAAAAATGCCTCAGAAATAAGATACTAGATGCCCTATTGAGATCATCCAAAACGGCATGTGTTGTAGCTATCAGAAACTTCAGGTGATAGCCTGAAACATCTGCAGCACATGTACTGTTTGGTGAACACTAAGGCACAGCTTGTAGAAACTCTGCCTGGGACCCTCCAGAGATTGTAAAGTAGCTGAGACATGATAAGACTTGAAAGAACACCTCACTTCATGATCCTCCATCACTACCCCTGCACAGCAGCTCCACTGGAAGCACTGCCAAATGCCTAAGCTGTGCACCTTCTCCTTCAGCTTATCACACTTTAAGGTTAGTGAAAACATATTTCTGAGGCTGGGGCAATAAGTCTGAACAGTGATCTTAACACAGAACTGATGCACCTTTTCCTTTGGGAATCACCTATCCTCCAAAAGCACTTATGCCTCAAAGTACTTCTAACACTGGGCTTCAAAAATGTTAATCAAATGCAACATTTTAAACAAATCTTTCTAATCCCTCTTGACACATCTACAAGGTAAAAAACCAAAGCTGTACCATAACCAGCATCAGTAAAAACAAATAATATCATGCCTATACAAAAAACCTTTCCATCTCTACCATGTATAAAGTTAGTATGAGTAAAGGCAATGTCCATTAAACTAAATTTGACAGCGATGTTAAAGGTGAGGAACTAAAATTTATATATTGCCCGCAATATGGTCCAGGAATATGTAAATATTCCTGGTAGAATATGTAAATTCCTGGTAAAAATGGCAGAACAATCTAGACCACAGCCACCTGATATTTTTGGAACCCTTTTCTCTTATAAGAAAAAGTTTTCATATTTTTTTATTGATAGAAGAGGTAAGAAAAATGGTCCCTTTTGACTGGAGAGATTTAATCACTTGGGCTGAGGAGGAACCCTATTTGCAGGTCATAAATTAGGTGAAAAAGATCCATGTTTATTTATTTTCATTTCTTCTTCTCTGGACACAAATCCCTATTTTATTATCTGGAACAACTGGCAAATATTTTAAAATACAGTCCTTACAAATTTAGATTCATTCCTCAGATCTCAGGCCAACAACAGCTAAAAGAAAAAAAACAAATAAATTCTTGCCCCGTTCACCCTTTCACCACCTTCACAATTCTGTTCCTCTCAGGAAAACTTAAGAGAGCTGGTGAGCATTGCAGTGTGCCAGAGAAGTCAGTGCATACAGGCTATTTTAGATCAAAGGGAGACATGCCTTCTGAAGTGCCAAGAGTCGCTGTTATACCAAAAAAAAGTGTTCACCAGTTCATCTCTTCTAATGGATTAAATATTATGGAGAGAGAGTGTATCTAATGAGGGCAGAGCTGGGTGACCAAAGATGCTATGGGCTGGACAAATACAGCTTTCAACTTCTCTTGGAAATAGCCCATCCTGGTGCACAAAGGTGACATACTTGGAGGGCAATAGGGAGCTCATGCCAGCTTCAGCCCTGGACCAACTTCAGCCAGTAGTAGATAAGTAGATCCAAGAGCCATGTAGTTCCCAGGATGACATTTGCACAGAAGATATATCCACTGCAAAACCAGAGCAAGCTCAGAAAGAAAGCACCTCAAGGACATTTTAATACAATTTCCCACAAGTAAACCTAGAAAGCTAACTGGATGTTCATGGTTCTCATATTCTCAACTCAAATGACAATAAAAAAAGATTTTTTACTTCCATTTCTGAGCCATCCTCAGCCTACTAGTCTTCACCTTTAAGCTGGCTGCTAATCAAACAAATTCCTAAAAAGTCTTGTTTCCTGACTTCCGAAGGATTGAAGCAGCTACCTCCTCTTGATTTGCTTGCTCTGCAAGTGTTGATTTCTTTTGTATGTTTTTAAGTCTGTGACCTTGAAACAAGAAGATATAGGAAGCAATTTGAGCTCTTTTAGCACTCCTGAGGACATGCCCATCTAAACTTTTTCTATCAGAAGTGCCCCATGTGGTGAGGGCAATGTCCATCACCCAGGCTTCTGTCTCCCACAGTTGCAGAGGAGGCTTAAGGAGAGCACACTACTATCTAAAAAAGCCACTATCTGAAAACTAATCCTCATGCTCCTTCTGCATCCTGCTGTTAGATTTCAGATGTTAGAAGGAATATCACTGCCTTCCCAATAGGATCTGGTTTACACCTTTTATCCATTAATTTGTCTAATCTATTTTGAAAGTCTTTATGAGCTCTGATTTCACACTTTCTTGCCACAGCCAGTTTTAGAAATTTATTACAGGCTTTGAAGAAAGGCACTTTTAAAAACCTGTTTTAAATTATATCCAATCAGTTTCAATACATGTTCTCTGATTCAGTACTGTAGGATTTGGTAAACAAGTTTAGCACTCATCTTCTGCACTGCCTTCTTGATGCCATAAATCAGCTTCATCCCTCTTCAGCTTTCTCTCCAAACTGAAGTGAAACCATAAGCCTGCTATTACTTTTTTGCAGCAAATTTGGATGTCCTTTTCCATATTTTTTTTTTATTTTATTTTTGAGAAAGAATATGTTCTTCTTGAAATACAGAGACCAATTGTATGTGATACTTGAGGTGTGGAGGCACAAAGATTTTCTACATTGGCAAAATGTCATCTTTGGTCATGTTCTCAGTACCATTCCTGATACGGGTAATTTTAGCTGCGGGTGCACACACAGTCAATGCTGATAGAGAACTGCTAACTCATCATGGCTTGGGCTGTTCTAAAGCATCACAGAATTGTTTTGGAGATGCTCAAATTAACTCCAAACAAGAGGCTAGATCACAGAGCAACACAAGAAAACGCCATACAGAGATGCTTGCGTAAGCCCTGGAAGTTTCACAACTACGAAGGCAGTGTGTAGATTTGTGGTTGATTTGGTAGCAGCTTGTCCATCTAGGATGCCTACAATCACCGCATCAGGTGAAGTGGGCAGGCCAACAGCCCTCCTGTGCATTTGAAATGTCTTCAGAAAAGTACCTCTCTTTTTGGGAGCCCTCCCCTCTCTCCCCAAGCTCTATATCCAATGTGAACAACATCTGCATTTCATGTACTACCGAGCTAACAATTACCAGAAAAAATCACTGACTAACAAATTCTCCACAATTTAAGACTTGTTTTCAGAAACCGAGGAACTTTACCAGTATCCCATCTAAAGGGCAAGGCATAGCTATTATGTGACAGTGGAGGATGGAAAGTATGAACAACTTCCTCTTCACCCAGTGCTCCACGTCTGCTCCCTCCCTATGTATGCCACTGATGCACCTCAGAAAATATTTATGAGTTCTCATTCGAATACTTCAGCTGATAAATTTAATATCATATTCCCTGGGGTAAGCAAAAAATAAAATATTGCATTGGCCTTCGCACATGTGGAGATTATATTACTTTACAATGAAACCCAGCAAGCTGCACGTTACAGTTTTTACCACAATCTCCTCGGTAGGAATGTTTCAAATACATTGCATATGTGTGAATACAATATAAGCGTACTGAAATGCTTTGAACTCTGTAATACATCAGACACTTGAGTCAGGGAGGGGAAAAAAAAAAAAAAAGCCCTCACCTATCTTGGCTCTTATCTCAAGTCTGTGCTGTTCCTTTATGTATTTGACAACGGTGTTCTTTGGTCTGATGGATGGTGCTAATTACAAGGTATAAAGAGAGCTTCCAAACAACTGGATCCTTGACCACATCCCCCAAACGTGTTAGCTTGTTCATTAAGTATCTCTGTGCAGGAAAGCAGACGAGAGTGTTTGCTCTGTGTGGTACAGCTCCCACAAAAACGGATTAAAGGCGTCACAGCTGTACAACAAAGTCCTTGGGTTTAGCAAACACATTTCTACACACCGTAAAAGCTCTAGCATCTGACGTGCTGGGGTTTTACAAGGCTGGAAGGCTGGAAAGCGGGCATAGAAACCGACAGCATTCGAAGGCATTAAAGAGTCACATTCCACATTTGCTTCCTGCGCTGCGAGCCCGCCGGGACCACTGCGGCACCTGCTCCCGCCGCCCCGGGCTCCCGGCCGGCGCTCGGCTGCCACCTCCTGCCGGCTCCCGGGAATGTGCCCGCACCCCGCACACCGGGCAGCCCCAGCACGGGCACACGGGACAAGCGCAACCGGCTCTGGGGGTCCCCGTCCTCCCAAACGGGACTACTTTCCCATTCTACACTTTGGGAAATTTACAACTCATAAGCTACAGGCACCCGTCCATGCAGACCTCGCCGTCTGAGACTCTTCTAAACTCTATTAGAATAAAGCAAGCTCGGTAGCTTTCCATGCTTAAAACAAAATGTCCGTATGTGTGAGCATTTTCATTCCTAAAGAACAAGGCGCAAGCAAGCTGGTGCATCCAAGGACTGAAAAACACACGGTCAATGAACATTTCCAAGTGAGTTGCCAACCTCCACATAGGAGCTTGGTGGCACAGACAAATATTCAACACCATTTAAAACCATAAAACCACAGTCTTCATTTTGGTTTGTTGGTGCTTGTTTGGTGGGTGGGGGGTGGTTCTTTGGTTTATTTTATGTACTGGAACCTTCATGCCAGTACAACCTTGGATAATTCTTAGGGTCTGCAGGATTGCCTTCAAATTTCCTGAGACAGCTGTAGAAACAAAAGCACATAACTGCACGTTTAAATAATGCATACATGCCAAGAGACTTGAACAGGATGGCACACACAACCTTTCTTTCCCTCCCAATACTATCTTGAGCTTTGTAATCTACCTTTAAAATGGTACACACGTGCATCTGCATGCATGCATCTCTATTCATCCACTCTTCTGTCCCTTGACGGCTGTTCTCCCTATATTTTGCCACTCATTTCATGGATTTTTATTGGCAAGAAATCAAGGGTGAGAGAGGGTCATCTTGAGGCTCACTGCCAGATTCTGTTCTATTGACTCAGCCTCTTGGAGTTGTTGCTCTACCTCCACCTGCTACTAACCATGTTGACCGGTCTGCCTCTTCTCCTCTTCATGTAAGAAAAATCATGTCCAAACAGTAGCTTTAGGGGTGCTTTCACACAGTTACAAGTAGAAGAGGCACATATATTTCCAATAATTTTCATCTGAAAAGGACATATATATATGGGCTTGGGGGTCAGATAGAATGATGATGCTGCTCACAATAATCAAAAAAGGATGAAGACATACTTGTTTCAAAAGAAAGTATAAAAGCTGTCATGCTGAAAAACAACTGGTAGATAGCCGTGAGGGAAGAGTCAGAACCAGCTGAGATTTTTATTTGGAGGGATTCTGCCTCTTCAGAAACAGGATTTGAATTTACATGGTTTTTTCAAGTACAGTAGCTTGCTAAGTTCTGCACTTGTAAAGGCACTTCTTGTACACATTCTGACAAACATTCTATTTTGCTGATCTGAAAATAGCAAAGCTGAAGGGTGTTACTTGAATTTTGTCCATTCAAATAAATGGATTAAAAGGAATGTATACCATAGCTCTATTGACATATGAACACTTTTATATATATGGATATCTAAGGGTGTTTCATTTTTTTGTGGAGGGGTTCCACAAAACATGACCTCAATTCCCTTAAACACGTAGTCTTAAAACTAGAAACCTTTTGTTTTTTTCCCCCATTTGCCTTCCTAAACCTGTCCTAAGCATCTGTATTATGTTATCCAACACACTGGCTGCTAACAATACAATCAATACAGAAGGTTATTTAGGGGTCATGGGTTTTTTTCTGTTCTCAAAATGCAAAGCTTATTTTAACAGGGATTTGAACTCTTTCACTGCAGAAAATGTCTTAGAACCACTCAGGTGAGAAGGGAAAAAAAAGCATACTGGAAGTACAGGTTGTTTTTTTTCAATATTAAAACATGTAATTTAATAAACATTTTTCTGCACATCCACATAAAATACATTTTTTTCAGTTTCACAACTTGATTGTAAATTTTATAGGGCAGGAACCTGGCATGCCAGGCACTGACATAAATGCCTTTTTCATCACATTTGGAAAATATTATCTGTCTGCTTACACATTAGTGTATTTTAGAACATCAACATACTAACCCTACTCTTCTGCTTCAAAGCGTAAAACTTACCTTCTCTTAGTAGACTATAGCAAAAATGAACAGATTCCTGACGCTGACTGAGCTATAGGACAAGATAGGTTAATTTGTACCTAAACATTTTCTCCCTTGTAGATATATGTCTGTTTTGCGCCTATTAATCTTCTGGCAGTATGAAATATTAGATATCAATAAAATATCTTTTTTAAAACAAACCCACCAAGTACAATCCAAATTGTGTTTGTAAATTTTTTTAAAGCGTACTTGTTACTTAACATATCCCCATTTTGTGTAATATTACATTGCTCAGAGGTCACAGCAAAAATATTTTAAATATTTTGCTTACATAGTATAAAAAGTCCTCCCAATTGCTTTTGAATCGGAGGGGAAAAGCTCCTTAAAACAAAGTGATTTTCTGATTAGTTTCCATTAGTTCATATATTATAACGTGACTTGAACACTTAATGGAGGAAGCATGGTAACTAATAGCTAAAAGTTTAGATATTTGTATAGTGATTTACTTCTGTAAAAGATTGTATCATAATTTAGAGTAGATCAGGTACATGAAGCAGTTGATGTGCACTTAGGGCTTTTTGTGGTGGACTGTCATAGAAAAATAATGCCAGTGAACCAAGAAATTATGAATGCATGTGGGGTCATTATGCACAACACATACTAACCACTCCATCTGCCCAATTTATTAAAGAGAATCTCAAACCAAACATTTACTTGCTGACCAATAGCTGAAAACATTTCTGTGTATTTACTTAACTGTCTAAAACCATTGAAAAAATAATTTGTCATTACTTCTGCTTTCCTTAAGGCTGAAAAGTACAAACCACATCTATGCTTACTTAACATCTGCTACCTGGTTCAATGGTCTTGATGCCCAAGATTTTGAGCTTTTTATATTTTTCATATATTTGTAGCTTTGTAGATCACTAATGCTACACAGATGTAGCTCCTAGTAATGTTCCTGTCCTCTTTCCCAACATTTAGGAACAATAAGCTAACCTCCTAAAATACCATTTAGTCTTATTCCAAGAAGAGAACCAAGTACAAGAATGTTCTGTTTTCCAATCAGAATTTAGAGATAGTGGACTAGCAATAACAGAATTGGGGCAAAGAAGCCCTTGTGTGCTTCCAGTGGGGCAGAACCCTGGGAATTATTACTTAACCAATCAACCTTTTAATTGGACAATATGTGATAGGTATACTAATCAATTAACCTTATAAGAACTGTAGAATTACTGTACCATGTGCATTTTTTGCAATATTGCGTACTTGAAAGTTTTCAAGCAAAGGTTTGCTTTTATGTTATCACTAATGTTGTTTGGGAAGATCTATTTTCCAGGCAACTGCCTAACACAAATGACAAATCCTACTAAGGCTTCACTTCCCAAACATATCCTCTCCAAGAGATTTTTCAAGGCTGACACGTAGATGCATGTTCAAAGTTCCTTCATATCCTTGGATGAGAGACCTTTGTAAAGTCTCCAGGAAAGGGAGCAGGTTTTGGGGACAATGCTTGCAAGCTTCAGGAACACAGACACATCAGGAACACTGGCTTGCAGATGGTTTTCCAAGACAAACAAGGAACAAAGACAGGTAGAGGCAATTCTAAACCAGAAATGTTTTTAAACAGAAAATATTGGGGCCTATGCCTAATTTTTGACAGGCTGTTTTGTGGTTTATTATTGGTTATATTTTTTCTATATGTGGGCTTAGTTCTCATCCTTTATAAAGTACTCTTTGCATTAAATAAGACAGGAACATACACTCTTCTTGCAAAGCAGGCCAAGTAAACAGTATTTTCCAAACCACTGGCTGAAGCCCACAAAATTGCTTGCGCAGCAGCAGATTTGCTGCTGACAAGCCCTGATGCCCCATCCCTTGTGCTACTGCAAAGAGCACACCAAGGATTACAACAGGACCCTGCTGTGAGTGAGCTGTCCTAAAACTAGATTACCTTCAAGTGATAATCTTCTCTGGCTCACACATTAGAAGCACACATACCACCCACTTTTAACCAGAAGTAGCAGAGTAGCTGTGCCACTATCCCAGACTCCAAGGGGCTGAAACAGCGAAATACGCACAGTCATGGGAGAAAGGGGTCAGGTACAACAAATTCTCCTACAGGAGCCACGGGCAGGCCCATGACTCCATCGAAGCAGGAACCATGCTAATGTGGTGGTGCTGCTGCTGTGCAGATACTTGAGCTTTTGTGACCTACAGTAAAACACATGACGGAAAAAGAGTAGTGGCCCAGATGACACCCAGGTGGTTCTACAAGAAAATGAGCTTACCTGGTTTCAAGATTTTTTTCAAAATTATCACATAGAACGTTCTCCCATCCTGTCTGGAAGTCTATTCTTGACACCTTCACAATGACTCACCAGAATTTTGTCAAAGCACTTAATTGGCTTTCTAATTGACAGTGAAACATAATTTAGGCTTGAAAGCACCTACCCTTCCATACAAAACCACCCAAATCCTCTATTTTAGTTCAGAAAAAAATTCTGATGCTTTTGCCAACCAAAAGGCACAAAACATACATTATGAAGCAAACCATTCTGTGTTATCCCAGTTCCATAAGGAAAACATGCAAGTGACATTAAATATGATGAAAAGAGGAAGTCAGGGTCACTCCTGGAGCCGTAACTCTGAAGTCTTTAATTTCCATTCCTATGTTTAGTGCTAACCACATCCACTCTGGAGACCAGTAATGTACCCCTTTGGGCAGGGGGGGCTGCAACCTCAAGTAGAATCCCAAAGCCTACTCCTCCAAAATCTTACCTGAAATCCTGCAGGGCATATCAAAATCAGTACATCTTCTGCAGTTAAACAAAAAAAAAAAAAAAAAAAAAAAAACCAAAAAACCAAAAAAACAAAAAAACAACTGATCAAGAAAGTATGAAGATACTGGCTCTCTTACCCTACAAAGCAGAGGTCTCAGAGAAGCATTTAGTAGGTGCTGCAGTATGAAAGACTAGTAACAACTTCTTTGGCTCAGCCAATTTAGAAAAATAAAACGAACTTTCACTAAATATCAAGATGAATCAAAAACCTTGGGTGGGATCTGGCTCTCCAGAGATTTTTGAAAATAAACCAAATCCTAGAGATAATCTTAAGTAAAAAGCATAAAGCAAACTTAATCAGCTCTCCAATGCATACCCTGCATAGGCCCCAAGGTCACTTCATGTATTTCGTTTCCTGGAAAAGCCCTAATTTGACACCTAAACATTTTGATAAGAAAATTATGATTTCAACCTAGTAGTTCCTTCCTTCAAAAAACATTTAGGAAGTGTTGATTCCATTCCAATAAAAAAAAAACTTGGCATGAAAAGATGTCATTCCCTAGTATTAATTCATTGCTATGTAAAATAGTAAGGTGACACTAAAAATAAGAAACATTCCTCAACGTTTACTGAGGTGTCATTCCACTGCAGCTAAAGAAACACCACCTAATAAACTTGCTTGTAAACTACAGCTCCCCTTACTTGAATCCCTTCATAGCAATTCAGAGAAAACATAATAACCCAGCTACTGCTAATGTTGCCATAAATCAAAACACATATATCATAACACATATTGGTATAAATCAAACACAAAAAACATTTTGATGTCATTTCTCTCACACCAAATTAAAAAGTGTCAAATTAATATTTCGTAAACCTAAATAGTTTGTGTTAGCTGGACTCTTCTTGACTTGGTTGCAGGCTTAACATGTATGAATTAAATAATGGAATAAATCATGTTGGAAAAGATCATGGAGTCCAACTGCTAACCAAACACTGCCAAGCCCACCACTAAACCACGTTCTTAAGTGTCCCATGTACAGTCTTTTAATTGCCTCCAGGACTGATTCCACCAATTCGCTGGGGAGCCTGCTCCAATGCCTCACCATATTTTCCAATACCCAGTCTAAAGCTCCCCATGCCACTTTCTCTTAACCTGTAACTTGCTACTTCTGAGACCCCCACCTCATCACCTCCTTTCAGATGGCTGTAGTGGCATGGTATCTTCAAAACCTCCTCCAGGCCAAATAACCCCAGCCTCCTAACTGGCTCCAGACCTTTCACAAGATTTGCCATCCTCCTTTAGACAAACTCCAGTACCTTAAGGCCTGTTTTCTGAGAACATGCATAAAGTTTACCAAAAGGATACAGACCTCACAGATTTAAACAGGTGACTCTATTGAGTACACCTGAAAATGTTACAACAGAAACATTTCAACAACCGAAGTTAACTAGATCTACTACAAAGCTTGGATAAGCCAAAACGGAGACCCTTCAAGAGCTTTATAAAGAGCTATAACAAAAGTGCATCTGAGCCAGCTGGAGAAGATGCCTGCCTTCACTCTTATGCTTATGACTAGGGATATCAAGAGGGGTTACAAACTATAATGAAAATGCAAATTGAAGAGCCTGAAAATGGAAAACATTCCCATCTCCTCAGCCGCAGGTGCTCACATATTCACATTCATATCTTACACATTAGCATAATAGTGTAATTCCTTATGACTCACTCCTCTTAAGAGCTACTCTGCAGGAAATTTAAGACAGATAAAGCAATTTGCAGGAGGGAAAGAAACAAATCATACCTTCCAGTCCAAATCACTTACTTCCAAAAAACACACAAAAACCTTAAGTTCTGAACATCAATTTACTACAGAAACCAAACCACTGCCTCATCTGAGCAAGTGAGAACACTACTTGACTACCCTACCTACTGAAAACTACAGAATCAGATCTACAAGAGCATTGACAATACTATTTAGAAGATGCTATCACCCCACAATTTGAGGCAGAGGAACAAGTAAAACACATCTTGTGTCCATTAAGCTCCCTGGATAAATTAAGAAAGCATATAGAAATTCTGCAACATCTCTGAAAACTTGGGAAGCAGCTAAGGCCACTCCTTGTCTCAGCAGAGGGACCCAAATTTTTATCACAGAGGCAGCCAGACAAGTTACTCAGAATCCTTGAAATACAGACCAAAGCACTACCAAGAAAGGACAGTAGTTGATAGAACTGTCTGCATTATTGCAACTTGAATCTGTGCCACATTCTAGCTGGTGACTTCTGGGATAGGAACAGGAAACAGACCTACCCTGAAACAGGAATGCAGGGATCCCCACAATCTTTTTTGCAAACTGACAGTTAAAATACTAATAAACTGCACCAACATTTGAGAATTTTTCGCAGTTCTGATGCCATCCTTGGCAACTCAAACAACTGTTCCACAGATACCAAATCAATCACACATACACTAGACTGGTTCAAAATTTATTTGTCATTCATTTCTTGCACTTGAAGTACTCTTCGATGACATCTTTGGCCTGAGATTCCTTGCCATAGTCCTGTAACACAAAATAACCCATTATTCGCATACAGACCCTAGATTTTACCAACTTTTTTACAAGGACAAATGGGATTCTGAGAGTTTTCCACAAGGAAATGCCAAAACTCCATACAAGTAAGCTTGAGCAATTTGCCAGTTTTCCCCTTGTTCTTTTTAATAAGACTATTATAATAAAGTACTGTTGTATTTCATTCAAATGTAACATTCATTAAGACAAGGATGCAAACAAAATCTTTTCTGCTTAAAGAAATCCAAGTATGTGAAAAAAGCAGCATAACTATGAAAATGCATGCAGAAGGCACTAGTGTTGACTGTGAAGATGTAGCCATCTCTTGGGACCTGAGACCACAAAGTCTTCAAGGCTCGTACTGTGGCTTTACTTTGCCAGTGTTACTGTGAAATAAACTCCGCAAAACATTTTCAAGTTGAGCGGATACACTGAACTGGCTTTTTTTTTCTGAAGTAAAGCTTTCTATCTTCTAGGCAGGCCCTTCCTTTTAATTATTACTGTCAGGTAGGCATAGATACTTTGAGGACACAACCATTAACTCACAAAATACACATGAGTGAATATGGACTATGACACAGGAAACTAGCTTATGTTCACTACCAGCAATATAGAACTGTTAAAAAAAATTAAAATTTCAGAGCTGTATTTAAAGGCTCCTTATCTGAAGCCTCCCTCAAGTTTACTACTTATTTTCAGAAGATAAATAACACATAATTGGCAATCTTACTTTGACAACCACACAACTGCAGCCCACCACTTTGCGAGGTTTTCCTTCTCTGTCGATCTTGCAGAGACCCACCCATTCACCCAGCTTCTTGTTGTCATCAACCTGTGCAGAGCATCACATGACATTAGAACTTGCCATTTCTGGCACCCCTGGCTCCAGCACAGAAGCTGCTGTACTGTCAGAAGCATTGGGTAACGGATGGCTGTTTTCCTCACAGGCATCAGCAGAGGGAGCCAAAGTATCATCATCGTACAGCTTGAGCCTCCCTGGAGTCACAGGAATGCTCCTCCTGCCCTCCACTCCCAACAGTAATTTCATTTCTTATAATACAGGACACCAGAATTCACTTTAACTGCGCAAAATAACCAATCCACACCCCTTGCCATTTACATCCACAGCTTTTGTACTGTGGAAAAATGGCAATCACACAGAACTAGAACAATCTGCTGCTAAAGGAAGTTCTGCCTAGGTAAGCCACACACAGATAAAGGTCTAGCTCTCTACATTATGAAACAACTGTTTCAACATTATGTAACTGTTCCAAATTTTTGTCTCAAGTTGACACTCACCTTTATTAAGTTGATCTGATGTTCTGCACAGAGTGCTTCAACTAATTTTACATATGTGGGCTCATCACAGTTTGAAGCCAGAACACAGAGATGGGCTTGGCGTCTAAAAAAAAATGAGAACTGACAAATGTTACTTCAGACACTAATTGAAATTTCTTGATAATAAAAATATAACTGAATTCAGCACATGCATTTCTAGAGAACCATTTCCTAAGTTTTAAGTTTTGGTTATGAGACACCATAAGCTTTTGAAATACTAAATATACTTTTGATGTGATTTGTCACATTTTTATATTCTTCATGTATACATTACAGGCTTTTCATACATTTTTATCTTTATCCTCAGAGTCTATTTCCTGTTTTGAAAGCTTCTAAAAATCCCACTAAAGAAATTCTCAGCCACTGGAAAAAGGTCTGATGAGTGGATAAACACCAGGTCCCCTACAGGCCTGTCACTGTTACAAAGCAACCAAGTTACAAGTCACTTTTTCAAATTACAGTAATTTAACATTAGAATTGTAATTACTAAAAGCTTGAATTTCCATGTCAAGTTGTTGCAAGTTCTTCAGAACAATCTTTTCTACTTACGTTCAGAGAAGCTCTTATGACAGGGCCCCAATTCTAATTAGGATCTTTGTATACTGTGGTACAATGTTAAGATACCAAAGGGATACCTGACAACAGAGAGAGCTGAGTAGGTCTTCTATGCTTAACCTAATGCAATGTGACCTCTGCAAACAAAGCCAGTTTCCCCTAAAAAAACCTTCTACATCAGGAGTGCCACCAGAACGCCAGAAACAATTCCAAGCAAGAACCATCACACACAAATGTGTACAAACCTCACACACACATCATCCTTTTAACACACAGCTTATAGAGCTGTAGCTGAACTCAGCAGAACTCATACAAGCTGGCTGTCAGTCACCTGAGTTGTGTTTCTCTGCCCTTGTTTAGTGCTTTGTCCCAGATGCTTCCACATACAGGTTTGTCAGACAGCAGTTCTCACTCACAGGACGAGTGAAGGGGTATCCGACTAACATTAAAGTTATAAGTCATCATCCAAACGCTGTAGCTTTATATTTAAGCAGATTTTTCTTGCAAGACAAGTATGAATTGAATATAAACACACACAGGTGTGTATGTATACCCATATATATATACACTTTGCCCTACAAAAGACCATCACTAGTTACCGAATGACTGTCATGTAAGTTCAATATTGTTTCGATATTGCACAATTGAAAATTTATTTACTGTTGCAACATAAAAAAAAATGACAGCAAAAAAGTGTAAGGAAACTATGAATTTAAGGCTTTTTAAATAAAAGGAAATTAACTCTTCTGGGAAAAATCTGAAATACATATTAACCCGACTAAAAGCTTATAAAGTTTTGTAAGTATTTTATTACTTCCTAAAACATAGGGTTCTTGAGACCCAGATCTTCATAGCTACATACAGCAAGCACCACTCAGTTTCTTTCACAAAACCCATACACCCAACATGAACACTGGATGGCCCTGGGGTCACAAAATGACAGAACCTAAGACACCAGATACTGCTCTTCTTGAATCATCAAGTTTAGCTTCTATATTTTAAGACTCCACTTTAAGGCCCCAAACCAGAAGTTAGAAAAGACAAAAAACACTGGCAGAAAACTATACTGTAGTCTTGGCAAAGGTTTAAACTTAACGCCTCGACAAAGTGGCCACTGCAGGTGTTCAACATACCTCATCTCAAGGTCTCACCCAGTTTTGCAATTCACAGTACAGAAACTGGTGACACCACACTTACTTGTCCAAGGCTTTGGCTGCTTCACGGATACCGCGAGCAAGGCCATCGTGGATAAGTGCGGTCTTCAGCACTTCTTGCAGAGCGGTGTTAACATCCATTACACCTCCAGCAGTAATGCTAAAGAGAAGACACATAATGTTCTGATCGTGCCAGCAACTTTCAACTAAAAACAAAAGCTTCCCGTTCACCTGCAAGCATCCGGCCATTAAAGAAGTACAGAACAAAATCAAGTTAAAGCACTAAGCCAAAGGACTGACAAAGGGCGAACTTGAAAGAAGCAAAAGCATTAAATCCTCCAGGCGAGCCACCGGGCCATGCTGCCTCCATGCTCCTTTGGAGAAGAGAGGACGCCATGTGCACAGCGGCCCTGCCCGGCGGACCCCGCTCCCGTCTCCCGGCCTGCAGGAAGCACGCAGCAGCACCGCGCCGAGGCCTGCACACACGGCACAGCCAGAGCTCCCGAGCCGGACGCGCACCGGAGCGACCCGGCCCCTCCGCCCGCCGCCCCCGACGGCCCCGGCCCTGCTCACCCTTCCTCGGCCATGGCGCTCTCGGTGGGTGCGGTCCCCGCCTGGGTTCCTACTGCAAATACAGACACAGGCCGCCCCGGTGAGCGGCGCCGACCGCCCCGGGGCCCCCGCCCGGCCCGCTCCCGCCGCGATGTCCCGAGGGCCGGGGGGATCCCGCCCGGCCGGGCCCCGGCGCCATCGCGGACACTCACCCGGCACCGCCGCGCGCCGCTGCACAGAGAGGGGGCGGGACTGCCGCCGCGCGCTTTTATAACGACGCAGGACCCCGGCCTGCGCGCGCGTGCGCGCGTGCCGGGGCTGCCCGCCGCGATGCCTGAGCTTCGGTTCGTCCGGGCCGTGTACGCGGGAGAGGGAGTTTTGCTCGGATTTGAAGCCGAGAGCCGGGAAGTGGTTTGAAAGAGAAATTAAAGGATGAAACTGAATGGCTGTAAGCCATAACTGCAAACTTGCTTTGTCAAACACTCCACGGGAGATACCTCTGCTGTTTCCGATGACTGACCCCAACAGCCACAGGAGAGGCCTTTCCTCAACGAGGCTTAAATAAAGCCTCGCAAGAAAGTCGGTTTGCTATTTTCCAGTGAAAGAATGGTGCAAATTAAGTCTCCGAAGGAAAACTATCACCCAAGAGGCTCCGTAAAAAGGAACACTGTTCTAATGGCAAAACCACTTCTAAGTGCTTAAAGTATCCATCTGATTTTGGGGAGCAGCCTCTGGGGGGAAAACCAACTGTGGCAGCTGGACAGAGTCCAGTCCTAGGGGTGGATCACCAGCCAGGCGTCACCTGGGCTGCTTCCCTAGGGCAGGAAGTGCACCTGGTGCTGCCTGGCTTCATCCTGCACTGTCTCTCTGTCACTGGCAGCCAAGAGATGGGGAGCATGGGGGAAACACCCTAATTCCCCTCTCTGCCAGCGGGTCACAACACTGAGCTGTAGACTGGAAACCTCAAAAGTGCGACTGCTCACCCCAGTTCCCTTTACACACGCACAGGTGATTCCGCTGATAGCGAGTGCAGCACAGCCACCGCACTGAAACGTGTTCCTTGCTCGTGTGCTGTCAGTCTGACATTGGGCTTTGTCCATCCCAGCTGCTTCAGACTGGATGACTTGACTGTTGGGTACTCTGCATGTCATCTTTATAAAAAGTACATAGTGACAAAATATAAGAGAAATAGGTAACGAATATTGATAGCCATGGTTTATGGCTAGTGCAATCAAACACATTGGTCACCAGCATTGTCGGACACCTTTTTCATCATACGCTCTTCCTTGATCTTCCTGGTGTTGCCAAACAGCAGGATGTAGGCTAAATACAGCTAGGGAAGAGACACTGTGCACAAAGCAACTCACTGGAGCTGGCCAGGGCAGAGGAGGACAGAGAAGTGGAACCTGCTCAGCTGTCTTGGAGCTGCCCCACATGCTCCCAGCTCTGGCAGCACAGTCTTTCAGAGCCTGCCTGGGGGAAAGGCCTGGCTGGGGGCTGCAGCACTTCCAGGTTCCAGCTGTGAGACACAGCTCATGTCAAGTCTGAGGCAGTCACGTGCATTTACACTACATAGATCTAGAAAGGTCAGAAACCAACCTCTGAGCAAGTCATGGAGAGAGAAGTATAGTATGGGGACTGTCCTCTCCCTGCAAGCTGAGCTACCAAGGACAAAGTGGGTAGGAATGACAGTGCCCACTGCTAACATAGGCAGCCTCTGAGATGCATTTGGCACCTCTGATGGCATATATTGCTTGAAACTCTGAACTGCTACTCCTGTTGCAATATCCCAACAATACCCCAAGTGTGTTGCATCCACTTCAGTCCCAACACTGATATTCTAATGTAGCAGCTCCTGTGAGACTTGTGGTCCTGACTTCTTCCCTCCTTCTTCCACAAGAACTGGGAACATGTAATTTCTTTGTACTGCTCAGAAAGTGTGCAAGCACACGCAAATAATACTGCCCACTTGTTTCCCATCTCTTCAGGGGAGAATGTTTTTCCCTATATCCACCCATCACTTAATCTTCTTGTGCCCTTGAAAGCTCCAAAGGCACCTAATCTATAGAGTAGCTTTTGTACTGAATGGAACAGTATACCACTATCTCCCCTAAAGTTCTTGAAAGGATAAGAAGTGTGTATGCAGCCTAAGACATATCAGTATCTATCTCCAGGAAGTGCTATATACATTCAGCCCTGGAGATGGAAGTATGCACATCTGAAAGCTTTATATTACAGCAAAAATTATAATAACAGTCAAAGTATAGTCTAATATTCTAGCAGCAGAGCACCTAAAAGCAGTTTTCCTAGAACAGTTGCAAGAAAACAAAACTGTGCTGAGATAAAAGTTATGTATGTGTAGAGAGGAGATTTTCACTAGCACTGAACTCTGTGTGGAATAGCCTGATAGGAGTCTGTTATTTTTGTCTAATAAGTAATGAAAATGTGTGATCCTGTTGGAAGGTCTGCTTCATTGCACAGTGTGAGCTTAGCATTCATGTGGATGTTCTGCATGCTGTTGGTGCTACTCCACCTGCTCCACCTTTCTGTCCATATTCCTAGAAGCAGTAGATAGTTTCTTAAACTCTGCATTTTCCCTTGAAGCTATTTTCATTGAGCACCCTGCAGTTCAAATGCTGGCATACAGCCATGGGGAATGAAATGTTTAAGCCAAGGATTGTAGTCCTGTGCTAAAAGTACTTCTAGTGCACTTGAGGCTGGGTGAGTGGTGTAATGGGAGTGCTAGAAAATGAGGAGCTGCCAGATGCAGGGCAAGAGCCTGCCTGGATTCTAAAGGGCTGAGGTGGTGTCAGTGCAGACACTTACCTGAAGCTTCACTGAGCAGCCAGCCCCAGCAGAGGAACTCTCAAAATTTGGTTATATTAAAAACAGCACAACATGCTACCTATAGACTTGAATCTGGGGAGAGGAAGACAAGCTGCTGTCACACGGCATTCAAGAATTTTGATTCTCTCCAGCCTGCTGTTCTGAGTGATCCATTTGGACTCACCATTTTGCTGCATATATTTAAAAATCCTTTGGTTATAGCTACTAGCCTTTGTGCTTGCCATTCAGTTCCTTGACTCTCCCTGACTGTCTCCCTTTCCAGGCTAGCAGCCTTCCTTTTTTTTTCTACTCTGATGAAAATGGGAACTGAACTTAGGGACTTTTTTCAGAAGAGCAGTACCACAATGAGGCTATAATGGTTCACTCTTGTCTCAGCCATCCTCTTCCAGCTCCTTTTCCCCTTTATCTCTCCCTGTCTACTGCTCTGGCAACATTTATCTTCCCCTTGTATTCACCCTGGAAACAACTCATATATTATTCAAAATGCCAGACTTCAGGGGTAGCTTAAAGTGCCATATTGTAAACTGTGGAGACTCAGGAACTGAGTAATGAGCAGTTTAGACAGTGGCACAGTGTGGTGAGGCAGCCACATAGGCAGATGAAAGTATCAGGTATTGCAAACTCCCAAAAGAGGTCCATGGCACTACTAAACTCTGAACAATAAGTTCTGAATTTCAGTTCTGAACAATCCTTGCAAAAACTTACTTTCATCTCTGTATTTCTGTCTCTAGAAATACAAAACACGGGCATGTGCAATAAATAAATGTCATAGGATAGAATTATCTCACTTTCCTTGCGAAACAGAAATGATTTCTCAGTCTTGCAGAAAATCAGGCTGGAAGCCTTCTTGTTCTATGTCCACAGAAGTTCTGCTCACCAGCTCAGAGGGGAGAGATGTGTATTTCCAAGTGCCTCCAGATGTAAAAAAGAACAGCCACCCATGTGCAAGAGATGCCCATGTCAAATTTCAAGTGCTTGGAGAAATTATGGAGAGATTGTTCCGGAGTTTCAGAGAGAGAAAAATCTATGGTATTTCAATATCAATTTGAAATTAACTAAGGCCTTGATTCTTAATAACTGAACAAAACAGTTTGCTGGTTTCTGTTGCCTTCCACAGATTTTGCACAAGACGCTAAAAGGATGTGGTTATCATGTGGTCACATTAGAGTAATTTTAAACTATTTCCCAATAGCATTGTGCATCTGCTGACAAAAAAAAAAAAAAATTATGTAAATATGCACTAAGGATTTTCTTGATTCCAATGCAAGTCTTTCTAAGATCTCTACAACTAGACAGAGCTGCTCTTAAAGGTAGCTGCTCTTAAAACAATTGTCCTTCATATGTTGTTACCTTGTGGACATAAGCCATGAATTTGACTCTATGTCTAGTATTTATAGAGAACCAGTGCTCTAAGCCTTGAATTCTACGTACAACTGGGGATCTGAAAGAAAAAATACATAAAAAATACATGTTATTAAAGTTGTTGCATGTGTGACATAGGCAAGAAAGGCTTGTATGCCTTTAATTTTTTTTTTTTTTTATTTTTATTATTATACTTGATAAACTGTTGTAATAAGGCTGGTAACAGGTCCTGGTTCAAAGGTTAGCAAGAATTTGTAGCTGTACTGGTTTCAGCTGGGGTAGTGTTATTTGTCCTCACAGTAGCTGGTATGGGGTTGTGTTTTGGATTTGTGCTGTAAACAGTGTTGATAACGCAGGGATGTTTTAGTTTCTGCTGAGCAGTGTTTGCACAGAGCCAAGGCCTTTTCTGCTTCTCAGCCCACTGCAACAGTGAGGAAGCTGGGGATGCACAAGGACCTGGGAGGGGATTCAGCTGAGACAGCTGACCCCAGCAGACAACAGGGATATCCCATAGTGTATGGTGTCATGCTCACCATATATAGAGCTGGGATAAGAAGAAATGGGGGACATTTGGAGTGATGGCATTTGTCTTCCCAAGTAATGGTTACATGTGATGGAGCCCTGCTTTTCTGGAAATTGCTGAACACCTGCCTGCCCATGGGAACTGGTGAAGAATTTCCTTGTTTTGCTTTGCTTGCATGCATAGCTCTTCCTTCACCAGTTTAACTGTCTTGATCTCAATGCATAGGTTCTCTAACTTCTGCTCTTCTGATTCTTTGCCAGATCCCACTGGGAGGGAGTGAATGAGAGGATGTGTGGGGCCGAGTTGCTGGCTGGTATTAAACCACAGTGATAGCTTACTAAGAATATGTGAAGAATTAACCAACATGTTATATCAACAAGTTTCTTTTGACAATAATGAGCAATGCATAAACAAGGAAGTTCACAGCCATGTTTCATTATTGGAGTCATGTATCCCTGATACTTTGCACACTTCAGACTTCTGTGCACACTGACTGTTGGGCTTTGTTGGGTTACTCATATGTAATTATTAATGAAAGGAGGACTGAGGTTTGAAAGTAGTTGGAAGATGTGGAGTTAGGAGTCTGGACTGGAAGGAGCAGTTGGAATAAGAACTGTTTCATCTCCTGAAGATAATTTACTTCATCTTCAGCCACAAAAATGAATGCTTTATTATCTTGCCACAATTTTATTCTTTCTCTATACATTTCTCTTATTCACTCAATTTGTGTCGTACTTTGAATATATCATGTTTTTGTTATTATCCTTTTGTGAACTCACTATGACTTGCAAATGCTCTTCCTATTTTTCCTTTTTCCTTTTTTTTTTTTTTCTTTTTTGTGGAGGGAGTAAGGCTGCTCAAGAGGCAATATCTATGGAAAGGATTATGTCTTTTTCTGGAGGCAGACAGGAAAAGTTCAAGGTAGTTCTCTTAGGGACTTTTCAACAGCCATAATACATGCCACACAAAATATATTCTCAAAGTAGGCTTCAGCAAAAGAACATGTTGCTGCTTTTCTTTGTGGCTGCTAAATTTAAGTCTTCTAATCTTGTGGTAAGAAAGTCGTTCTGCTTTTTCCTGTCATGTAGAATGTGAGAAGTGAGGTACATGGCAACATTTGTCCTGAAATGTCCTTTTTAAGAGTCTTAATATTGTAACTGGTGACTAGATGGAATACTGATAGCTTAGTTAAAATAGTGCTTTTAGGATGTAATCACTGTTTTTTCTCTCCAAGCAACAGGTGGTCTGTCTCTTATTATGTTTGGAAATTATCCTTAGCTCACACCCCATCTCCTTCCTCACTTTCCTGCCCTGCAGATAGGACCTTGTGCCAAACACACTGATTATACCACCTCTTCTTCATCTCCAGTTTGAATTTACTCCTGGAGGGTTCACAGGTATTAATTTATTCTTGCGGCAACGTTGTCGTGAAGCCCCTGTGTCATGAATCCCGCAACTTGCCGGAGGCTGTGTAATAATCGCAGATCTTGCTTGGTCTACCAATCTTAACAAAGTATCGTGAATACTGGCCGTGAGCCAGGTGTGCATGCCCTGGGCCAGGTGTGCAGCGCACGCCGGCAGCCGGCAGGTTGCCATCGGACTGCGGCAAGCGCGGCGCTCTCCCGGCCCGTGCGGGCAGTCCCGGCGGCGGCTCCGGGCCCGGGGCGCGGCGGCCGCTCCCCAGGCCGGGCATGCTCAGTGCCGGCAGCGGGGCTGGCACTGGCCCCGCTGCTCGCAGAGCCCGCGGCCGCTGCCACACGGGCGGCGGGAGGCGCCGCTTCGGCCCCATGGGCAGCCGGGCGGTGGGCGGCGAGGGCGGCGAGCAGCCCCCAGGTGTGAGGCGGGAGCGCCCCGCGTTCCTCCGCCGGCACGGCCCGGGCTGGGGGCAGCGGCTTCCCCGCGGGCGGCGGCCGGGCCGGGAGCGGGAGCGCAGGGAGCGGGACGGGTCTCTGGTCGGGCTGTGCCGCTGAGGTGAAGGGAGCAGGGAGCAGGAGGGGTCTCTGTCCGGGCTGTGCCGCTGTGGTGCAGCCCGCAGGGAGCCGGACGGGTCTCTGATCGGGCTGTGCCGCTGAGGTGCAGGGAGCAGGACGGGTTTCTGGCCGGGCTGTGCCGCTGAGGTGCAGGGAGCCGGACAGGTCTCTGGGCGAGCTGTGCCCCTGAGGTGCAGCCCGCAGGGAGCGGGGTGAGAAGGAGCGCGGCCGGGAGCTCCGGCTGCAGCCCCAGCGCCTCCGGGGCGGGCTGAGGAGCGGCTGCACCGCGGCCAGGTCTGCGCTCGTGCACGGGGCAAAAGGCAGCACGGCTGGACTCCGTTCTCAGAGCCGGGAGGGCACAAGTTTTGTGTGGATTTTAACTTTCCAACCTGGTTTGTAAATTGTTCTCCCTCCCCTTGTAATACTTTGTTATTATTTTTATTTGCTGCTTTTAGATGACAGTGTGTCAGAATCAGTTGGTGAAGAATCAAGACGGCTTACCAGAGAACAGCTTTGTACAATAGTTGCAGCAGCTTCTATAAATTTCAGTTCAATGATATGCTACTCAATCCTGGGACCCTTTTTCCCTTCAGAGGTAAACAAACAACTTAGTTACTTAATCTCTTCATTACTTTTTTGCATGTTGAAACCTTCAGAAATATCTTGAACTCCGTGGGATGTTTATGGCTGGATGTAAGCTCTGAGTTAAGACTTTTCAATTGTGGGAGTTCAGTGATAGCTGATGCTGATAGCTACTGATGCTGATGTAGCTACAGTGCATAAAATGGTGACCTGGATCTTGTCCGTGGACTAGTCTTCCCTACCACTGCAGAGGAGACAGCAAACTAAGTCAAAGTGAATTCTTGGAGAAGTGAAATAATTTTTTGCTAAATATTGCATTGTAGTTTTGTAAAGCTAAGATTAAACTCTGTCAATGTCCTGACTTGCATTTCTGTGCCCTAGTGACTCAGTGACTTTTTATTTGTAGCTTCCTCTGTTAACTTATTCTGGGCCATCATCAACTGTACTAACTTCCTGACCTAGAAAGGTGGGGGGAGGGGGAAATAAAGTCTCTGCTCATCTTGAATGAATACAATGCTTAATTATAGGATGAAAAAGATGGTCATGGTGCCTTTGCAGCAGAAGTCCATTTCTCTTATGACCAAATTGTTACCAAGTATTTTCAAATAAATATTCTTTTTGTATAAGTACTTTAAAAGAATTATTCTTTTTGTCTAAATATTCCTATATACTGCTTGTGCCCAAGTGAGTGTGTTTGACCAGCTAAATAAGTAAAAAATTGTCTGGTGCTTGTTGTGGGGTGGTGTGCCACAGTGAACATAACAGATATCTCCCTTTTCCTGCCCTCTCACTATGCAAGGGATCAAAGTTTTGTAGCTAGTGCCCTTGCTGTGGCACACCAGTCAAAGCCACCTTTGTACAGTCTGGCTGCCTGTTCAGCTGCTAACACAAATTTCCTTTCACTGACAAATTAACATTGCTCTTCCCTTGATGACGTATTAGAAGTGCAACGTGTCTTTAAATTTTGTTGTTGCTTTATTAGCCCATACTCCCTTTGAGAAAAGAAATTGCTTTTTAACTCCATGAATAGACAATTAAAAATATTTAAATGCACAAGGCATGAATGTTATTCACCTCAAGAATTTGACTATGTCTTTACATATGTCTTTGTGATCTTTTTTGCAGGCAGAGAAAAAAGGTGCCAGTAATACAATTGTTGGCCTAATATTTGGGTGTTTTGCCTTGTTCAATTTCTTGGCTTCTTTAATATTGGGAAATTATGTGAGTATAATTGAAGCTGCAACTTTTTTTCTGTGATGACACAGGTTGGTACATGAATACAGTTCTGCAAGCCTGAGAAAAGAGATGTCTCTTCAGTAGTGCTTCTGCAATTTTCTGTCTGCAGTAACTGGAGTCTGATCAGTCAGTCTGAATGTGGTCTAAGTCTTGTCAGTACTCTTCCGTTGTTCCTGAGAGCAGCATAGGGCAATGGACATCTAACTGTTTTGATTCTCTGGTTAACTGCTCTGTTTGCTTTAATCTGTGATCAATTCTGCTTTCTATGACCTCCTTTCTCCTACCCCCCCATTTTATTTGTTGCACTTATATATTCAGTTTGCCTTTGGCGACATTCTTAAGGTGTTTTGTTTTTATTTTGTTTTTTCTTTAGTTAGTTGCACTCTCCTTCTTTTCTGGTATGTTGTCTTCTTTTTTTTAACATTTGCTCCTGTTACGAGTCTCTGCTGCTTAACTCCATTTCCCCTTTTCTATAGCAATATGAGTGAAATGTCTCCAGTTCTTGTAGCTTGAGCTTTCCCACAGATTCAGGATTTTTCTCATTTTGAAGATATCACAATTAAATGATATAAATGTTTGTTTATGTG